>NC_092872.1:83876445-84547278 GCF_028372415.1 Notamacropus eugenii | reverse complement strand
TTCTTTTGGTTCTGCTTTGATCATGCTCTCCATAAGAAACTAGAAATATTCCTGTTTTTCTGAATTTCTCAAGTTCAGGAACATGCTCTATAATAATATCTTATTGTATTCATATGGCATAGTTTTTTTCAATCATTTTCCAGTCTTCTTTGTTTCTGGTTCTTTCCTCCCAAAAATGTACTTTGAAAATTTTGTCGTATAGTTTATTTCATTATAGTCCCTAAAGGATGTGTTTATGATTATTTCTTCCATATGTTCCACGTATTTATAATTTCTTTATTTCTTAACACATGAGCATTTTTTGTAAATATGTTTATTTTTTAATATTCCCATTAAGATATTCTCTTAGGTAAGCCAAATCTTCCCCCACCCCTCCAAACCAGTTTTCTTTTCTTCTTGTTTTCCTTTGTGTTATATTCCTCCAGCTCTGAGGGAAGGGGATGCCACTCCCTCACTATTCTGTTACTATCAGTGTCTTCTTCATAGTTGATCTAGGTGTTAAGTTCTTAGATGCTATACATTTGGTGCACATACATTTTAATCTTATTTTTCATTGTAGCTTTTTTGCGTACCACTCAATATTATTTTTCCTTATATTGCCTTATCTGAAATTATTGTTGAAACTCCTGCTTTTGTTAGACTGGCTGGAAGCATCAAGTATACATATTGTTCCATCTCCTCATTTTTATTTTGTACATCTATAGGTTTTAATTGTAGTTCCTATATGCAGGAAATCTAGGGATATTAAAAATCCATTTCTTCTTACTTAAGCCAGCATGTGATTTCTGATTTTTATTTTTACTCATACTAACTTGATCATGACCTCTTCCCTCCAATTACTGCTAATCCAAAATACCTCATGTTTTTTTTTAATGATTATTATTCCTTCCCTTTCCCTGCAATCACTTACTTTTCTCACTCTCAGCTTAGAGGAGTCTATTGGCTAATTTTCCCTGCCTTATGCTCACTATCTGTTTCATTCATTGTTTATTTCCAGTGGGCTTCATTTGTAGTATCCTTTTCTAGGATTTTTTTCCCCTCTGCTATTCTCTTTCTTACTATTTCCCATTCTTGATTCCTCTAGAATCTCCTCAGAAATGTTAAACTTTGATAGATACCACAGAGAACATTGGGAAATGCTTTGTAACAGAAGTTTTGGGAGCCCCAAACTTTGAGTTTTTTGAGTTTTCTTTTTCCTTCATTGCTTGACCTTTTTGATGTGATGTTCCTCATTTTTGAACCTATAGTTCCTGTTCCATTCTCATCTAGCTATGTTCTCAGGAGATCTATAGAGATGATCATATGATACTTTTTCCTTCCTAATGGGATTATGACTCTACTTGTTCAATGATATGGCACATTTTTTTTTGTTCTGCTGAGTTATTTTTGCTTCTCAGTCAGCCTTTTTTGTAAAATCTCTCTTTATCTTTTATCTCTTAGATCAATCCACTGATTTTCCTGTGCCTTGTTTTAAGTCATCAATCCTATCTCTTCTGTAGGTCCAGGGTTGTTATCCCATGTCCCAGACCTAATTCTTCTCTTCTGTTCTTTCAGATCGTTGGAGGTAGATGTGATCTGTAACACGTGAGGGGATGAAGGGGGTGAAGCTGACCTCTTGGGATACTGCTGTAGAAAGACTCAGAAGTCCCTGTGTTTGAGTTTATTTTCTATTAATTCTGAGCCTCACTATTCTGTGCTCCCCTCTGGCCTCTGTTCCTGACTTTCTAAAGCTCCTAGCCTGATCAGTGAGGAATGGATTGGAAAAGGGTCACTTTGGGGTAATGGTAAATTGAGAAGCTCTTGCAGTTGGGAATCTTCTCCCCCCCACCCCCCACCACTTATTCACTGTGTCTGTTTACTCCTATGTATTATTAAATAGTAGCAACAAAGGTCACCTTCCTGGTCTCCTGTCTTGCACAGTCTTCTCCTTGCTGTCCCCTCTCCCATGCTCCATTGTCCTCCAAAGTCTGCCCCAAAGTCTCTCCCTTTCCTTCCTCTTAAGCCTCAACTCTGGTCTAATTTATAGGCCTGCATGTACCTTTGGAAAGGGGTTCCCTACGAACGCTAATAAGGCATTAACTTCAGAAGTCTTGGCCTATCACCAGAGATACCATGGAAGATGCAGGGCTAAATAGATTAATATAAGGGTGGAAAGTCCATTGTGGCAGACTGCTGATAACCTTTAGTTATGTAAATAACTGATTTTTCAGGGGTTTTTTTCTTGTAGCAATTACCTTTTTTTTGGTGGGGGAGGTCTTTGAGTTACCTCCTTCTTATCCTTGCTTGCTTTGCTGCATTTGGAATTGCTTTTCTTAATTACTCATGGTGGTGGCTACCTCTGAGAGCAGCTAGGTGAGTCCAATGTCAGGCAGATCTAAGTTCAAATCCTGTCTAAGACATTCACTAGCTGTATGACCTGGGGAAAGTGCTTTAACCTTTGCCTCAGTATCCTCAACTATAACATGGAAACCATTATAGCACTTTCCTCCCAAGTTTATTGTAAGGATCAAATGAGATCAAATTTGCAAAGCACTTAGAACAGTGCTTGACACATACAGTAGATGCTTAATAAATGCTTATTTCTTTCCTCTGAGTGTGCCGTCTTCCCAGCATTCCTCCTACAGGCTATTGTTTTTTCTGAAGCACATTACATTGCAGCATCTAAGTGGATTACAGCTTGAAATTTATTTTCTGACACCTGCTCACTAATACCATATTAACAAAACTAAGAACCTGATTGAATTTTTCTATTCAGGATTATAGTCCCTCTACATTAACATGATTTAGGAGGTTCAGAGTCAGATACTATAGGCTCTAGCCCACCTTTGCCATAAAACTATTGTATGGCCTGGGCCAAATCACACAAACCTTTCTGAGACTCAGTTTCCCCATGTATACTATGAAGATGCTGGATAGACCGTAGCACTGGCATTTTACAATTCCATAAATTCCAAAGCACCTTTGAACTCACCGTCTTCAGTTTCATAGTCTTCCTCTACTGAAATTCAAGGTACCAATCTCCTGTATCACTTAACTCAAGGTATAGCTTTTCAATAGGGAAAACTTACAGCTTCAGGCAAAGCATTATTGCTGAGGAAAATCAGAGACTATCCATCAGTATAAGCCTGCTGCTTTTGCTGCATTTCTTATACTAAAATGCAAAAAAAATGAGCTGAGTGATGTGGTTTCATAATTAGTAGCGATAGAAATCACTTTGCATTCCAATATGGCAATGGAGCCACCAACAGGATGAGGCTTAACACAGTAATACAGCAGGAACTGATGAAATGCTTACTAACTGACTGACTGGTGCAGGGATTTCCTGTAACCAAATAATTCATGAAACATTACCTGTAACTTTATAAATTTTAATTTGTAATACACAATATTGAAAATGAACCTGCTTATTTTATAGAGAAAAAAATACCAGTCAAATTAGCATAAATTTAACTTGTATCAGCAACACATACCAAAAAAAAAAAAAAATCAAACAAACATGATATTAAATGAAGGCAAGAAAATATTGATGCACAGTCATGGGTAGTCACAGCGTGTCAGAACTGAAAAGAAGCATTAGAGATTAGTTAAATCCCTATTTTTACAAATGAATAAACTGAGGTCCTAATAGGTGAACAGACTTTATCAAGACCACACAGCTAGTGAGGTTTCATGACATAGTGTAGGAGTTCTTAAGCAGTAGTCTATGAACTGTTTGGTTTTTTTTTTAGAAAATATTTCGATATTATTTCAAGTAGATATCATTGAGAACCACTCTCTCTATGTGGATATATATATATATATATATATATATATATATATATATATATATATATATATATATATATATGTATATGTATATATATATATATGTATATGTATATGTATAGTCTTCTTATACATTTAAAATATTATTTGGAGATGGAGTCTATAGGTTTTATCAGATTGTCCAAAAGGGCCATGACACACGGAAAAATGAAGAACCCTTTTTATGATGCAGAGCCCTGACTTTGGGATAAGGGGAACACAGTTCAAATCCTAGCTCTGTGACCCTTGTGACCTTGGAAAAATCCCTTAACCTCTCTAGTCTCCTCACATATAAAACAGAGGATAAATTTTTTTATCTCCAATATTCCTTCTACTTCTATATCCTTTTAGCCATAGAGCAGATCTGGAAAAAAAAAAGACTCAGGACTTTAGATTACCATTCCGTTGAACATTTAGGGGAAGGCAGGGTTCCATTAGAAGAGTGCTTTTAAAGAATAGGTAGGAACTGTATATCTCTAACCCAGACACTGAATCCTTTCTGCATTATGTATCTCCTCTCATGCTGCAAAGCATGGAAAGGATCTGAAGGTACTTATGACTGTGGGTGTGTTCATTCTTATTTCTCTCCAGGACTTTGGAGATGGAGTAGCTAAACACAGTAGTTCATTTTCATGATACCCCTTAAGGGCCCAATTAATACTCTGGACATAAAAGTAGACTGTATACCCATTACGCCAAATGTCTGAATACTAACGCCCTATGAGCTCAGAGAAGACAATTCAGATCATAGTACTCAATGTTCAGTCACTTGGAGAGTTATTTGTGCTAAAGAATGATGAAAAAGTATTGCCATGCCCTGAGCTAGGTCCAATGAAGGCTGAATTGGAAGGAACTTCCCTTATTTGAGATTACTTAATTGCTTTCTCCCACACTGCCCAAATAGTAGTTCAGCAGGTACTTGCTAGGACTTCATTCTCTAACTTGAATATATTTGGACCCTGGATTTATAAGTAACAGCACATGGGGTAACTGTTGCTGCAGTAATTTCTATTATTTAGAATGGAGTAGTTAGGTGGTGCAGTGGATAAAGCGGTGAACCTGGAGTCAGGAAGACTCATCTTTGTGAGTTCAAATCTGGTATGAGACATTTACTAGCTGTGTGACCTTGAGCAAGTCACCTAACTCTGTTTATGTCAGTTTCCTTATCTGTAAAATGAGCTGGAGAAAGAAATGACAAGCTACTCTAGTATCTTTGCCAAGAAAACCTCAAATGGGGTCATGGAGAGTCAGACACAACTGAAATGAGAGAGCAATAGAATATAGAGCATGTAGATGACTGTGGAAATACCTTTTTCTTATACTGTCCAAATTGGTTTCCTATTTTTCTATTTCTAATTTTCTATTCTGTATCAGTTCATGCCCAATTCATTGCAGCTTACTTTCTCCCTCCTCCTGGTAACTCTATAGTGAACCTCTTGTTTAAGTAGCCCTTTACAATACATCTCTTCCTGCTTTGGGGAAAACAAAAACAAAAGCTCCTTTAATCTATTTTTTTCTCCTTTATTCCTTAGGAACAGATAATCTTTATTATGCCAACTATCCCAGGCTCATTCTTCCCAGATCTCAGAGAGGGGCTGGGAAAGGAATAATGATTGAGAAGTTCTCTAGGGTTGTTGGAAACAGCTACTAGTGACTAAGGAAAAGAAATTCAAACAGCAATGAGGACTTATAACACATGCTCAGAATGAAAAATAGTGTCAACACAAGACCAGTAAAAGAAATAAAATCAAAAGAGAAAGAAGTTTTGCAGAATCAATATGGTGGAACAAACCCTAGCCTTTCTTTTTATTAAGGTTCCACCCAGGACCACCTCTACAAATTCCTGAGGAAAGGAGGCAACTTATAATGGAGAGAGAAAGAGAGACAGAGAGAGACAGAGAGACACAGAGAGACACAGAGAGAGAGAGAGACAGAGACAGAGAGAGAAAGAGACAGAGAGAGAGACAGAGAGAGAGAAAGAGAGAGAGGGAGGGAGAGAGACGGAGGGAGGGAGGGAGAGGGAGAGAGATGGAGGGAGAGGGAGAGGGAGAGGGAGAGGGAGAGGGAGAGGGAGAGGGAGAGGGAGAGAGAGAGAGAGAGAGAGAGAGAGAGAGAGAGAGAGAGAGAGAGAGAGAGAGAGAGAGAGAGATTTTTACCTATGTGGATTCAAAGCAAATTCTTTTTCTCTGTCCTTTACTGTGTAGATAAAAGTGTTCTATATTTTGAAGCCTTGTGAGCCTGAGTGTTTGTAAGAGGAGCTGGTGACTTACTGCTAAGGAATATTAAATACTCAGTTTTGTGTTTTGTTATTGTTATACTTGGGCTGGAGGAATGAACAATAGACATGAGAGGTTTCCCAAATTTATCCAGTTTCTTTGGTCAAGGTTAGAGACACAGTAGGGACTTTATTCCTTTCTCTGAATGACACTTTCTAGCTTGCACCAATTCAAGCTACCAAGAAGCATTATTTAGCATCTTTTATGTGCCAGGAATTTGAGATATAAATATAATAAATTAAACAATCCCTATTCCTAACTGTACTTTACAAGTAGGATTCTTTTAGCCCTGAATTTCTGCACTGAGCAATGTCACCCTCTCCAGAGTGACAGTAACAGCCTTTTTCTAGAACAAAGAAGCAATGTCTATATATACTTAAATGGTAAGAGTTTAGGAAAGGTACAGAGGGAAAGTAAGTGCCAGGGTTAAAAAGGGTAGAGTTAGCATGACAGTTAGAAAAATGAGGAGGCAATTTACTAATGAACTTCAAGTTTATGAAAAAGATTACTACATAGAGGACAAAGAAAAGCTATTCTCTCACCCTCCTGAGAAGAGAGGCTCAGTTACAATAGACAAGCCAGGAAGGTTATGCAATCTCCTTCTCTGGAGAGCTTTTAAAACAAGAATGCTCTATCTGCTTGGGTTGATTTATTTGCAGTCCTACCAAAAGGCAGGGGAATGGACTAAACAACCACAAAAAGGTACCTTTCAAAAGTGGATTAAACTGTATAGGTGCCTTTCAGAGACAGGTAAATCTTTATTTGCAAAATTCCAGCATTTGAAACATAAAATGTACCAGCTACAGTACGAGCGGGGTAGATTTTTCTAGTTTTCAAAAGTATTGATCATAGTATTCCTTTAAATCACAAATTTCCCCTCTATATTAAAAGCATGGTATGATTTGAGGGAAAAAATTAAATTTATACTGAACCTGGCAGGAATATGTTGATGGTAGGGAGTGAGAGATGCCTGAACAACCGAGAACTTAAATCTATTGTCACAAAATTCAGGGTAGGTTTTCTATATGCCTCACACATATCTATTAATAGAGGTCTACAAGAATATTTACAATACTAAAAACTTCAAAAGACATTTTAAGCTTCAGTTCAGGCCCTTGTTTCCCTTCTCTTTCTACTGACAGACTATATTGCCTCCAGCTCTGATTTCTAATTTTTTTCCTTCATTAAAAGTCCTGTCAACCTTCACAGGAATAGAGTTGTTCCTTTAAAAATACCCATCTCATAAAAGGCCCGTGCCCTGTGGTTATAAGATAAATAACAATGGCTCATAAAATCCCTCTCCAAATAACAGAGTTATGAAAAATAAACCTGAACTTGGATTTCAAATGAATCCAAACAAATCATCTTCGTCCTGGAGGTGAGCACATCAGGTACAAGTGTTCTGCCATCATCTCTCAGCCAATACCCTACACGTTGTTGGTATGGGCATTTAAAACACATTTCTTATTATCTGAGCCCTCAGCTCATAAATCATCGCCAAAGATCATGCCATCTCCAACTTTCTGAAAACATTTTGGGGAAGATTGCTACCATTGGAGCTTAAACTAGAAATAATGGAACCAAGGAGAGTGGCATGCTCTGATGAGCACGATGGGGAGACAAAGACCCTGCAACACTGATGTGAGGCTGCTGCTGAAGAACCTGCCACATGGAGAGGGAGTAGGACTGGGTGGAGAGGATCTTATTCCATCTGGTGGCTTTCTATTTTAATAAATTCTTCTTGCTAACTAGGTGCAAAGCACTCTACCCCCCCATTCTCCTTCCCTTTTTTTCTCTCCCTTTCCCTCCCTCCCTCCCTCTCTCCCTCCACCTGCTCACTCTTTCTAGATTCAGTGCCCTCAGGCAAAGGCTAGTCACCCTGCCCTAGTTGCACCTCTGGCCTTTCAGGGAGAAATAACTGAATTTAACTGGAGAGGCCCCTGAGAAATCGGTCTGCAGGGAAAGAAGAATTTTACTTGAAAAAAACATTACTGATGATTCCCCAGGACAGACTTTGTCCTGCAGGTAGGTTCTACATAAGCTCAGCACTGAAATGGCTCATAACTAGGTCTTAGGTGATCTCATAAACCTGTTATGGAAGTTAACATTTGAGTATATTGTATTTATGTTTGGATTCTGTCCCTGAGGCTGGCCAAAAGTATAATAGAAAGTATTTGAAAACAAAACACAGACCTTGAAGTCAGACAGTTTGCAGAAACATGACCTTGGAAAAGTCATTCTACTGGATTCTTCTATTGTATAATAGGAAGACTATTTGTAAGATTTAACTGCACTTTATGGAGCTGTTGTGAAGATTAAATGAGAGCATATGTGAAAGTGCTTTGTAAACTATAAACCAATGTATTAGCATCAGCTACTGTTACCATTCTCAAGATATCAAAAGCTGTTTTCTCTTTGAGCACAAATTCACAGGGCCTCTAGACTGACAAGTCGTGGATGAACCCAATATGAGTGTCCTGAAAGGAAAGAGACCCATTTGCTCTCAAAATTCAAGGCTTCCTACTGTGGATAGCTTTGTCATGGTACCTCCCAGCCAAAAGATGAGGGAAGGGAATTAAGTTCTTAGTTCAAAGCAGCAGCCAAGTTTGAAATACAGAAAAGCCTTTGAGGATCTCGACTCTCAGCCTGAAAAGTCTATAAAGAATGTGAGACCTCTGCTCAGTACACACACAAATCAATTTCACATCAAAGCTAAAAATCATTTTAAAACATGAAAATAAGTTGAATTGCATTTGGGGTTTTGGATGACAGATGCTGGGGAGTACCCTCACATTATGTTTCAAAGTCTTCCTCTTGCTTGAGTATAAAATAGGACAATATACAGGGTGGGAATAAAGAATTTGGTTGAATCTTCAGTTTCACAGTTTTTCAGCCTTTGCTACTGGATCATCTCTGGCCTACTTATTGATTTGAGGTTAAAATTACGCAGGCATAAAACAGGGCAACTTTGCTGAATCTAGTACTTGACTCTAAGATCTCCGATGCAACCATGGTTGTTGAATTGAATTTGTGTCCCAGATATACCATGGCAGAGATCATAGAAAAGTTAATGAAGATTAGAATTCTCAGACTCCTTGGAAAATATAAAAATAGTTTTTATTAAAATGACATTTAAGTTTAGCTCAATTGCTACGAAATGAAACCCAATAGAGATCCTATTAATTCTATCCTATGCCTTTCTTCTCAGTTCTAGCTTTTTTCAATCCTCCCTCATAATTTTTGGTATACCTATACTCATGAAGACCAGGTAGTCCATAGCTAGAAAATATGATGCCTGGGCAGGAATGGACGGATTGTCAAAAATTTAAATGTTACTCTTTGTCTCCCATTTCAGTATCTCTCCTAGAACCTATCTCTTCAAACCCGAAATTACTACTACTAGCATATGATCATCTCACATTCTCAAAGAGGAATGTCAAGTGCAATTCTTCAGAGAATATTCTGGAATTTTTAGATATAGGAGTATTGTTCCAACAAAACTGTTAAATGAATACCAGGTGCTGTAGTGACATATTACAAATATGTTAGTGTGGAAGGCTTCAAGTTTGCCCCTTTAAAGATTTTTAAGTGTACTAAAGAACAATTTCCTAGATTCAGAATGAAGGGAAACCTTCTTAAAGCGAGAGATATGAAAAGACTTCATTTACTTTTCCTCAGCTGCCTCAGCTCTTATGAAGTATTGGAAAGCTCATGTAGGAGAAAAATACTTTACAGGCAACAAATGTGGGAAAACCTTCAGCCACTACTCAAAACTTTATCTACATAACAGTTTACATTGAGAGAAACCCTACAAATAGAGAAAATCCTTTATTTAGTTAGAGCATTCCCTTTGTTAGACATCAGAGAATTCATATTGGTGAGAAACCCTATGAATGTGATGAATGTGGGAAAGCCTTCAGGCAGACTTGAACTTTGCTAAACATCAGAGAATTTAAAAGTGAATGAAACATGATGAATGTAACAAACAGGTCAAAATCTTCATTCATTCTGCAGCTTTATTCAAAATCGGAAAACTTACAAAGCAAAAATATGCATACATGTACACATGTATACACTTAGATGTGTATATATGTATGTGTATGTATAGATATGTATATATATGTATGTGTGTGTGTGTGTGTATATATATAATTTATTTATATTCTATATGAAAACCTCCAAGTATACTTCCTCTCTCCCTTGGCATCAGAAATTTAGGACTGAGGAGTAAATTTCAGAGGATAATAAATGAAGATGGTGCTATACTGCACAGATTGCTGGAAATGGGGTTAGAAAGACCTTATTTTAAGTCTAGCCTCAGCTTTTCCTAGCTCTTTGACCCTGGGCAAATCACTTAAACCTCAGTTTGCCTCAGTTTCCTCTACTGTAAAGTGGGTATAATAATAGCACCTACCTCATAGGGTCATTGCAAGGATCAAATGAGATAACATTTGTAAAAAGTACTTGGCATAGGGTCTGGCACATAAATGCTATGTAAATGCATATTCCCTTCTTCTTCCCTTCCTTTCCCCTCCCTTTGAGAATTCTTAGTGGAATGTAAGCTGCTCTTTGAGCACATGGACTGTTTTATTTTTGTCTTTGTGTTCTTGTTTCCTGCTAAGTGTGTGCAAATATATAACACATAATAGGCATTTGCTGAATTGAGATAGGGGCTCTCCAATTTTATAAGTGTGCGAAGAAATAAAACAACAGTAAACAGAATACCCTGGGTATTCAAAAACTATATGCAGGCAGGCACACTGCAAACTCTGTCAGGTTCTCCCAACCTTTAGAAATTTATTGTTTAAATATAAGACTAATGACGGATTGTATCTCTTACCTGAGCACCAGCCTAGCAATGACAGATTCATTGCTGAATACAGGCTACTAGGTGACTGATTGTTTTGGGGGCATAGTAATTAATTAAGACTATTAAGTTGGGGAAGGGTTGCAATTATCAATGATGGAGGGTGTACTTGCATGGATTAAAGCACAGAACTTTTCTAATATTGCAAATATAAAAAGAATAATGCTTCATAAAAAGAAGAAATATCATTATTTATACCCTTTCATCAAGAGACAAAGTAATCATCTCTAAAATAAACAAACAAACAAACACCAACTCTGGTGCTACAAGGAGATCAAACTCTAGCTGCTTTCAAAGACAATGGTTTCTATTTCTGCTTGAATAAGGCCAATATTTAAGAGTCAAGAGAAATGGATATCATAGCTTCCCAGGGGGCAAACCTCCTGTGGAGTATAACAACCCTTCCATTTTTCTATTTTTCTCTTCCTATTCATCACAGTTAGTCTGGCATAAGATTTATACTCAGCTAAAGGAAAAAAAAAAAAACATCACTTATTGTACACACCAAAGTGGGGATTTCTTTAGTATAGGTCATGGGCTAAATGTACCTTTAGATCCTTTCTGTTTCTGAGATTCTGTGATAAGCACTGTGACATCTTGATCACGGGATAACATCATAGGATAATTCCCATGAACATGCATTCGACTTCATGCTCCCATGAACAGTCTCTATATAATTCCATGGGACTTGAAAGCACAAAGCTTGAGGGAAGACTTCTGGGTGAACCATCCTACTCTCTGTTGCTGATCATTGACTGCTATTAGTTCAAAATAAGTAGTATTATATTCAGTTTCTACCACAACTATTGTCATGAAAATAAGATATCAGAATGAACATGTCCAAATGTGTGACCTTTGTGATCTTTGGAACTTAGATTGACTGCTGAATTTTACCTTTCTCTCATGGGTCACTGTGGCAGAGAAACATGACAAAATCAAAATAGGTTTCAGATCATATTACAGATGAGTAATAAGGTCAACTGTACAGTTTATCATTCTTCACAGAATATATGCAACATTAACATCCTGATACCTCTTTTTCATAATAGTTGCTATAAGGAACACACAAACATTAACATTTTCTCCAGAGTCTTCATTTCCCATCATGATCTGTGATCCTCAGACACTTTTCAGTCTTTGAAAAGGAAATTTAAGGGTAAAAAAAAATGAAACTAACTCTTTGTTCCAGAGATATATCTTTTTGGTGTTGTTTTTAATATCTGTCTTTGCGGTTGATATACTGTTCTAAATTTTTTCTTTAAAGAATCATACATATAAAGCTCAAAGCCATCTTAGAGGCTCTTAAACCCACCACCCTCATTTTACAAGTGAGGAAAATGGGGTTGATGCAGCTAAGTAACTTGCTTATAAACATCCTAGTCAGGATTTGAACTTCATACCTTCTTGACTCCAAGCTCAGTGCTCTATCGATTGCACCACCTAATATGCATAGTTAGGAGCACAAAGAGGGATTTATTTTTAATCAGGTGAGCTATTACATAGTTTAAAATTAGGTTAAAAATTCTAGGAAGCAAAGGTTGTACGTTTTGTTAATGAATGCATTCCTCCAAATGGCTAGACAAGGTCTTGCATCAATAATAGTAATAATAAATATTTGTGAAGTTAATTGATTCCTTTGGGAAAGCAGTATGGCTTAGTGGACAGAATACTCAACTTGGTGCCTCATAGATATGGATCAAATCTCACCTATGACACTTATTACCTGTGTGATTATGGATAAATGTTGTAATTTCTGTGAGTTTCAGTTTCCTCAGATTAGCAACAGGGATACTAATACCTAAAGTAGCATCCTCACGACATTGTTGTAAGGTACAAATGAAATCATTTAATAATAAAAAATAATAGCAGCTAGAATTTTATCTAGTGCTTAAGATTTGCAAAATTCTTTACATATTCATTATCTCATTTGCTTATTACATATATTTGGTAGATAAAAGTGCTTTGCAAACTTTTAAAGTACTATAAAAACATGTTACTATTATTATTGTGAGGATAAAGTATAACTTTCATTAGACATGGTTCAGTTGTTTCCACAAGCTAAACTCCTGGGCTAATTGTCAGGAGAGATTTTAAATGCCTTCCCTTGGACATATAGTATAGCCAATCAAATGATTGTTTGGTGAATGATGGGAAAGGACATTTGATGAGAAACAGCATTTGATGTGCTTGGCCAAATATAGACAACCTCGGGCATATCAAAGAGGTGTAGAAACTGAGTCTTAAAGGCATACAGTGATGTGAAGCTTAAGTTACTTGTAGCTTTGGGTTTAAGATGATGGTTTACCTCCTTCATGTTCTCTAAATTCATAGGTAATAATTGGTATTAATCAGACAACTGCTAAATCCTTATTGCAGAATGGAGAATTTCTAGTTTACATTCTGATTTTCTCCTGTTAACATCCTTTGTTTTAAATTACATTAGAATTGGAAGTAATGACTTATGAATGTAAGGAAGCTGATTAAATTGCCTTTTGATTAAATCTATATCAATTAATCAAGTTTAGATATTTAGTCATCATATTTGGGGAGTTCATTTTCCATCATGATTCATTTAGAATTCTCTTAGATCATTGTATTATCTGGTCCTTGGATCCAGATGGCTCAGGAGGAGAAAGTGAGGCTGGTGCCCTTGCACAGCTCTCCCTCACTCAAAACAAAGTCAAGCGCAAGTCATGGCATCATTTCTCTGTCATGGTCCTCTTTGAAAACAAAGGATGATCACAACACACAAGATTATTGTGCTGCTGAGAAGAGCTAAATCTTTTCACAGTTGGTCACTGCACAATGTTGCTGTTACTGTGTACAATGTCCTCTTGGTTCTGCTCATTTCACTCTGTATCAGTTCATGTAAGTCTTCCCAAGCCTGCTCATCATTTCTTGTGGACCAATGGTATTCCATTACATTCACATATCAGATATTGGTTCAGCTATTCCCCAATTGGTGGGTATCCCCTCAATTTCCAATTCTTTGCCACCACAAAAAAAAGCTGCCATAAATATCTTTGTACATGTGGGTCCTTTGCCTTTGCAACTTTTTTTTTTTAAATAGAATTATTAAGTAGGTAGCATGATATAGCGGGGTACTGTAAGGGCAATCAAAGTTGGGATCTTTTGGTGTTTTTGTTTTAGTATAGTCAAGAAATATAATGCCTCTATATGAATGTGATTAAAGAGAGTTTTCCAAACCTATTGATGGGCCTGCCCATTTAGGGAAGCTTGATTAGGGGAGTTGTTTTGTAGGGAGGTTCCAAGTACCATTTGTTTTTTCTGTTGAGGTACTGGGTCATGCCCTTTGGCTCTGAAAAGTGTATAAGGGTGAGGTTTTATTTTGGGGCTTACTAACTGTAAGTGTTTGGCCAGATGAGGACTCTGGGAAGCTTCTAAACAGCACCCCAAATTTGAAAACCCGGATGTCAATGCCTTCCTCTCTGGTACCTACACTCAGATAGTTGGACCTGTCTGTTGAATTGTGATGTATGTATTGACTATGGTCAGACAGAGGAAGTCATGTCTGTTGATCTTTGATTTCTCTGTATTTTCTCTGAAGTTCAAGTTGCTGACTTTTCCCCTGGACTAACTAAATGATACATTTTCTTCGTTAAAGTGATCGTTAACCTCTCAAAAGTTGCCTTTCCTTTTAGAGAAGCAGATCAAAGAACCTGTGACAACCCCCGTATATGTTGGGGTGCTTATTGATACAGGTACTAGACTTTAAGACAAGAAAGGATGAATTCTACACTATTTCAGTGACTCTGGACAAGTCAATTAATGTCTGTAAGCTTTAGTTTCCTGATCTTTCTTATTTTTAACATTTACCCCATAAGGTTCAGAGTGAGGAAAACACTTTGAAAGCATTAAATTGCTCTCAAATGTTATTGATATAAGACTTGAAGACCTGACGAATATATTACACAAAAACAGTTTGTTTAAATTTCACCCCATGACAAAATATATTTTAAGAACAAGAGTTAGAGGAACAGTCATTCATTATTCACAGAACACGCATTTGCAAACTAGCTTTTCTGAGTTGAGAACACTAGAAGGCATCAGGAGCACAGGATTTAGGTTTGACAGAGATGTTCAAGACTAACTTGGTTTTTCTTTTATAGATGAGGAAAATGAGGCGCGATGACAACAAAGCAATGGGCGCAGGGGGAGAAGCAGAGAAAGCAGAATGACCGGAATTCAAACACAGTTCATCTGACTTTCCATTTTATAACATTTCCTTATAAAAACTGAGAAATGACATAGTCTCTGTATTAAGTAATCACAGAAGAAGATACAAACGTGATAACCCATAAGGCACAATCTGATATGTATATCAAAGAGCTTCCAAACAAAGTGCTACACAATGTATATTTATTTTGTTGTGGTTACTCCAAGGAATTAAAAATTATTTTCCTAGAGTAAGAGCCTTAACCTAATGCCTAGCTGTCAGAACCACAACCATCTCAGCTCCTGGGACTGATTAAGAAGATTACTTTCTCTCAATTACCTTGTCTGAAATTTATTAGACATTTTGCCTCCTTACTTTTAAAATAGTGTGCTGACCTACCTTTAATGGTTTCATCAAAGTCCTGGTGATGAATATTTTTAAAACACTGTCAGAAGCTGTTGTGCTGAATGGTAATAATAGTTCCAAGTAATCAATAGATAATTTAATTGTGAAATGTAAAGCTATAAACTTTAATGCTCTGATTTTCTTCTATTATTATTATTAATTGGAACAGTGACATAGCAGACTGTTGGGGGTGGAAGCTCAATTCCATGTGGACAGTCTCGGGCGGGTAAAGGTGGGAACTTCTAAATCTTAGAGTTCTCATGAGGCCCCCCAGATAACAGCAGGGAATCGAAGAGTGAGACCGAGCAATCTCGTGTATTTCCACCTCTTCCCGTGAGAAACGTGATGGGAGGAGCATCCCCCTCTAGACTGTCCTGGATCTGGGCACACCTATTGTTATCTAACAGGCACGGTATTCAGGTGCAAACTATGTGGCCGGAGAGCTTAATTAGGATCAGGAAAGCCTGAAGGCGCTCTTAAGCTCGGGAGGGGTCGTTACAGGACAGAAGGCTCCGTTTTTCCTCTCTTCGCTCTCCCCTCCCCCTCTCTCCCCACTTACACTTCTGCTTCCAATCTCTTATTATAAGATCTTGCCTCCTTGGGAGATTCCTCACTCCCTCCTAAGGAAGAATTCCCCCTGCACTTGTAACCAGGACCCTGAATAAAAGCTTAACCCTTGTTCGACTCCAGAAAGTCTCTTCTCTCATACGTTTATCCGGTTTGGCCAACCAAAGACCTGCGATAGAGGTAAGGTAAGACTTGGGTAGCCCTCAGGCCTCTAGGCCTGGCAGCAGACATTAAAAGCAATTGCTAATGCAGGTGAATTGCTAAAACCCTTACCATGTGCAGGAGACTATGCAAAGTATTATGCTATTGGCAAAGGTGAATATGACAGACTCTGTCCTCATGAAACTCATAGTCTTCTAGGGGAAGATACACATAGCTATACACAACCCAAAAATGGTATGTAAAGTCTCAGGTTAGGGGGAGAAACAAAAGCAAACAAGCAAAAATGCTTTTTGATAGAAAGGTGCAGTGAGGAAAATTAATGGAAGACTTCCTGGTAGAGACAGAATTGGCTTTGAATATGCAAAGTTAGGAATAAAATTGAACATTCCTCATATAGAGAATCAGGTAAGTAAAGGAAGAAGGAAATTCAAGAGATGAATGGGGGATAACAAGGAATTCCATCTGGCTTGAAACCAAGACCCTAAGTGAAAGGGAATGATGATGAGATGAATTGGAGAGGCCATACTAGGAAACCTCATTACAGCAAAGTTTTAGTAATATTCCATAGGATTATTACTAAGATGTTACCATAATAGGGACGAAGACCCTGAGAATTACTTAGAGTAAACCTCTCAAAAGTGACAGCAAACTAATTCCTTAGAATTAAGCACATATTATACATGGTCCTATACCAAATTATTATTCACATTCTTGTTTAAAACCTCAAAACAAAAACAGAAGACAAAAAGGAAAATATGCCATCAAAATGATCCCCTTGCCTTCTGTCTTACAAATGTGAATCAGTGAGACAGTGTCTGCAGTGTGTCAACGTGGTAGTCTGCTGAAGGTCAAGTGACTCAGGAGACCTTGCAGTACTTCTTCTAGGATGACTGCTACCTTTTTTTCACATGCCATAAAGTCCAGGGTCACTATCTAAAAGTGCCCTTTGAAAAGTCCCAAAGTTTCATCCCTCTAATAACAACCACCACTAATAACAGCAATAATAAAAAAGCCATAAAGATGGAGGAAACTCCCATTTTTATTCAGGTGTCAAATGAAAAAAAAATGATTAATTTACACTTAGGTCACCTCTCTGTGACATCAGAACAATAAAAATTGTTCTTCAGAGCAATGCCACTTCTCCCTCTCCTCCAAATGCCATTGTCAAGGCTGGCTAAGCCAAGAGGACGAACAAAATAAAAATGGGAGGTAGTACATGGGTACTGGGCTTAGAGTCAGATGATCTGTGTTGGTATCTTGGCTGAAGTCAATTCAACAAAAATTCATTGAGTTCCTACTATCTGGTAGTCAGTGTCCTAAGCTATTGGGGATACAAAGAAAAAAAATAACTGTCTGCCTTAAAGGAGTTTATAACCTAACAGAGTTATTGTGTAACTTGAGGTACACTTAACCTTCACAGAGCCTCAGTTTCCTCATCTGTAAAACAGGGATAATTACCAGCACAACCAACCTAGTAAGGTTCAACTAAGATAATGAAGGTAGATGATATATGTCATAACTGCAAAATACCAAGGCAAGTTGTTATTATTTTTAATTAAGAAAAGGAGGAAGAAGAAATGTGACAGGAACTGTGCTATCAATTGCATACATGCTACAGCCCAAGAGGCCACTTGTCATAGATATTTAATATGGGACTGCTGTCCCTATTCTCCATATAATCAAGAAGAGTGATTACAATGAGATAGTGTAAGGGCAGAAAAACAAGTATCTTTAGTGTAACTCCCATCACAGTAATCTCAGAACATGGAATCTATATACCAAAGTAGCTAAGACGTCCAGATATAAAGCTGATTGCACAAAGAGGCAATTTTCATGTTGGGTCCAGATTTAAAAAAAAAAAGCAACTAAAAATGAATTTTTTTTTTGTTTCATTTTAAATTTCTTTCCCATCACTAGCAGGCTGTCCCTCCTAAGCTCACCTTCTCAGAATGAATGACTTCAAGACTCAGTTCAAATGCCTCTTCCAGGATAGTTGCACCTTGTCCTCCACTTCCTCCTCCCACCTCCTGCTGCTATGTCAATCCCATTGTCTACCTTTGATCTATTCCAGGAGTGGGGAGCCTACTTCCTTGAGGTCACATGTGGCCCTCCAGGTCCTCAAATAGGGCCCTCTGACTGAATCCAAACTTCATAGAACAAATCTCCTTATAATAAAAGGATTTGTTCTGTAAAACTTGACCCAGTCAAAAGGCCACACCCAAGGACCTAGAAAGTCACACATGGCCTCAAGGTCATAGGTTTCCCACCCCTGGTCTATTCTGTATTATCTTCTACATACTGATGTATGTATATGTTGCCTCCAAATAAGAATATGAACTTCTTGAGAGTAGAGACTTGTTTGGAGTACTTAAAAAAAAAATCTCCCTATCACAGTACCTGGCAGATAGTAAATACTTAAGAAATGCTCACTGATTAAAGAAAAAAAAAACAACCTTGTAAAAAAAGAAAGTAACCAGCCATTAAGAGATAGCACAGATTCAATGGACTTCAGATTAGAAAGCAAATCAGGGCAGACCTAGGATAGAGATTCATTTACCAGTGACCAAGAACAATATTTCCTTCCCTTCCTTTGCTCTCTGCCTTCCCTCTTTCACCCCTCTTCCCCCAGAAGAACCTGTACTCTCAAGCTTAGCTCTCTGAATTTTTTGCATCTCATTAAAGGACACTGGAATCTCCAGAAGAGGAATAAATGAGTTCCTTGGTATAGTTTAGAGCGTTTCTCTTTCCTTGTCTTTTTCCTAAAGTATGATTATGCTCAGCTTTGTTCTGAAGGTTTTCTAAATCGCTCAAAAGTGTTCCAGACTGGACTCTCATGTCAATTAATCAGTGCCCACAGTCTGTCTAACACTTTGCTACAAACTGTGTTCAATTGTAATTTGTCAACCGCAGCTCCTGTTGGTGTGACGAATGGCTCTGGTCTAGTTAATCTTTTGAACATAATAGTATTCTGCTACTTTGATAAATCTATTATACTGTAGTTTACATATGCTCTGGGGGGAATTTTATTGTGCCATTTTACACCAAATTATCGCTGTTTTCCTTTCAATAGCAAGTATGGGACTAATGAGGATGCAGGCTTTCTTCCCAATATCATGAAGGCTCAGCTCACCTTATATCTAAACCATGCAGGTGCCTTTTTTCATTCCTTTTTCCTCTTAAAAGGAGAAGTAGTAGAAAAAATATATCCTCGTGCAACAGTGCACAAGAATAGTGAATTTGGAGTCAGAGAATCTCCACTCAAATCTCACTTCTTTTATTTACTATCTGTGTAATCTTGAGCAATTCATCTCATCTCTCTGGACCTTGGTTTCCTCATTTGTAAGAATAAGAATTCCACATCCAGAGAAAGAATTTTGGAGTCTGAATGTAGATTACAGCAATTTCTCTTTTTTGTGTGTGGTTTTTCCCATTTGTTCTGATACTTCCTTCACAACCTGACTAATGTTGAAATACGTTGAATATGATCATACATGTATAGGGTATATCAGATTGGGGAAGGAAGGAAAGGAGGGGGCAACTTTGGAACTCAAAATCTTTTAAAGTGAATGGTGAAAATTAAAAATAAATAAATAAATAGATGAATAAAAAATAAGGATCCAAGATGTGATGCCCTCCATAGTCCCTTTTACCTCTAAATTTATGGTTCTGATGTCTCCTTTGCCACTCACTGGAAGGGAGAGGTATAAACTAAAGCATGAATTTGTGAGAAGAATTGGACTCTAGATAGATAATGAGAATAATGAGTGTCTACATAGATAAATCCCAGAATCTAAGGATGGGTTTAGAAAACGTCTAACCCAACCTCTTTTTATCTCACAAATGAAATAGAGGTGCAGAGAGATGAGTGACTTGCCTAAATTGGTAATCAAAATATCTAGAATCCAAGTCTCCTTCCTCCAAATTCAACGTTCTTTCTGGGGTCTTGGTGCTCTTTGTCTTTATTTTTCACCCCAAACAACACTCCCCATCCCCCAGTTGCTGACCAGCTAATTCTGGATCAATCCATCTGGAGATATTAAGGACAAGGTAGCCACTGAACATTTCATCAGTTTTTTTTTTTTCTTGAGATTTTAAGGGTTTTTAGTTTAATTTAGGCAAACGGGTGATTCACTAGCTGACAGTACAGTGTAGCATTAAAAAACATGGTGGAACCCATCTATAAAACCATGGTTGGAAGACAGGCCCAAAGGTCAGCTCTTAGTTTAACCAGCTGTGGTCAGGCTTTTGTGGGTTGTTATTGTTTTATTTCTGCATACATGAATACATATCATATAATACACTACATAATCTTCACCTTATAACTAATGGTGTTCCAGGAAAAAGAACATATTCAGTTTTGGTACCCCACCCCCTACCCCGCCAAGTGTAGAAATTCCCACTGTCAAAACAAACAGCACTCTGTCCGTGACTTAAGACTTTTTTTTTTAACTAGATTTATGATTTCATTGCCATAGAGAACTCCAAATAAGGAAATTCAATCTATTAATGCAGATTGGCATTTGCTCTGCATTTCACAGGCTTTGGATAGGGATTCTTAACCTTTTAAACATCATGGACCCCTTTTGAAGCCTATGAATCCTTTCTCAGAACAATGTTTTTAAATACATAAAAGAAAATACATAAGATTACAAAGAAAACCTATCACATTTAAATTCAGTTATCAAAATATATATTTTTAAAAGTTCATGGATCTCAGGGTAAGAACATGTGTTTTAGAGCATTGTCTGTCACTAAGAAGTTGAGTGATTTGCACGGAGTCACATCAACAATATGTTTGAGGCAGGCCTTGAACCTTGGGTTTTGTGATTGGAAGAAAAAAGCCCGAGCCAAACCATATAGCATTTGACTTAGTACATAAATCTTAGAAATTATAAAATGCCTCTCACTTAACAGATAAGACTTCGGCTAGTGTGTGAGGTACACAAAGGTCAAGGTAACTGACCCCCTTGGCAGACTTTAAACCAAGTCTTGCTAACTTTGGGCCCAGGATCTCACGGCTAATGTTTGTAATTGAATCTAGGTCTTTTTGCCTCTAAACCTAGGACAGTAGCCCTACTTCTTTATTTCTATACCATGAGATCACTCTCCCTCTGCTATAATAGAAATGGAGAATCATAAGATCATAGACTAAGAACTAGAAGGTTCCTAAGTGTCTGTGAAGTCCAAGTTCTTCATTTTACAGACGACAAAACAAAACCACAGAGTGATTGTGACTTACATTAGGGTCACATAGTTGGTAAGTGTCTGGAATGGGATATGAGCCCAAGTCTTTCTGATTCCAAGCTTAGAGCTTTATCCACTGCAGCAGAGGGTCTTAATTCTATGTGTGTGTATGTGTGTGTGTGTACATTTGTGTTGTGTGTGTATGTTTGTGAGCTATGAGATAGAACTGTTTGGTGGTGAAGCTTATGGACCCCATCTCAAAATGTTTTTAAGTTAGCATAAAAAATTGAAGGAAATGACAAATTTCATTTAAAGGTTGATGAAATATATATATATGTACATATATATATACATATATATGTATATATATATACACACACATAGATACACACATACACACACATTTGTTTTTTCATCTAGGTTAATGGCCCCTCTGAAATCTATCCACGGATTACTTGGATCTTAGGTTAGGAATCTATCTCTAACTAAAATCATGCTAATATACTTTTTAAGGAAAATTAGAATCAATTCACATGGTATATTAGTCTTTTCTTAGAAGTGAGAGTATAGATGCACATAGTAGATTCCAAATAACCTACAGACCACTATGGGAAGCCCCTGTTTAATAAAAGATTTAGAGCTGAGGTAACTTCCCACACTTGTTAATGGAAAAGTTTAGGTTTTGGAACATTCATGCTGCTAACTCCAAAAATCTTGCGGAAACAATTTCCTGCCAAAAGAGCCAGCGATTTCCCGAGTGTCCACTCCCTAGGAGACACCTTATTGTGCATTGTCATCTAAACAAGGCTGGTGTGATTGCCGAAGTGGACACTTATTGAACTTTCGATTCCTGACCTCAGCTAACAATTTGAAACTGGCTGTAAATTGTCCCTTTCAGTCTTAACACACAGGATGTTTCTACTTGGGGAAAGTGCACAGGCTGCAGAATTCAGCAATACATTCTCAAAAAGTCAATTTCACCTTTTGGCAGCTCTGAAGGAATCGAGATTACTTTAAGGCTAATAGCTCTGAATAAGGCCAATAGTTAACAGAGGGGAAAGAAAGGGAGGGCAAAGGAATTGTTTTTAATGATATGAAAGTACAGCTATAAGAAAAGAGTTAACTATATACTTTTCCACTTAAGGTAATTAAAAGTATTTTTTTCTCTCAAAAGTTCTAATTCTCTAAGAAAGGGCTATATTTGCCACACAATGAAAAATTGAAACAACACAACGGCCCTGCTGACTGCAATAAATGAAACATCAAAACGGTGGTAAATATTTAAGGTGTTCTGACACATTCTCTCAGTATTAAAACATTCATTTCCTGCTTCTCTCACTGAGGGGAAGCAGCCTCAATGTATTCTGTAGCTCTTGGATAATAGAAGGCTTACTCACACACCAAGCAATTGAGGACAACTGGGATAAGAGGGGGGAAATATATATGTGTATATTTGCACACACATATATAAATGTATATATATATATATATATATATATATACACTCACATACATATGTTCATATATATATACACATACATATATATGTATATGTATGTATATGCATATATATGTATATATGACAAAAGAACCTAACAATACGCATGATAAGAACAATACATCAAAACGTCAAGGATCTGAAATTTTGTCACTGTCTGTACTCCTAAACCGATGAGTACTGCAACCTCGATTACAAGAGATGATATGTGAAATTTACCATAGGTAAAAAAATGAAACAAATCAAACCTTTTGACATGACTTTCCAAATTTAGCTAAGCTAGGTTTAGGTCATCACTGGGCTCGTGACTGTAGCATTCCCAGACTGGTAGGACCATTCACACAGAACTAGTAGAGTGACAAAGCCTTTAGGAACTCAGGGTACTCCCAATGCCATGAAAAGCATATAATATAGATAACAACCCCATCCACCATAGGCATGGTGGAATAGAAAAGAGAACTGGATCTGGAACCCATGGACTTGGGTTCAAGTCCTGAGTCTGCTCCTTAGTAGCTGTGTGGCTGTGACAAGTCCTTGAGCTATTCCAGGTCTCAGTTTCCCCACCTATAAAATGAGGGAGTTTGATTAAATAGCTTCTAAGATCCCTTCTGGCTTTAAAGCAATGATCCTATGAAACCTCTCTCATCTGGAACAAGTCACTTAAAATCTCTGGGCCTCAGTTTCTCCCATCTGCAAATAAAGGAAAGGGACTAACTACCCCTTAAAATCCTTCCAGCTCTAAATCTATGATCGTTTCAATAGCAACTTCTTTTTGCATAGATGTCTTATGGTTATAATGAGGTTTCATACATATTATTCTACTTCATTCATACAACAACCCCCCGAGGGAAGGTTGGTAGTTTAAGAAATATTAAAGACAGGATTCCATTCAATGAATATTTGTGAAGTTTAATATTTGAATTAGTCCAGGTATTATGCTACTTGAGGGGGGAAAATGAGAGAAGGAGGAAGATGAAGAAAAGGGAAGAGAAGGGAGAGGAGAAGAAACAGTCTTTGCCCTCAAGGAGCCTAAAGCATAATGGAGTGATGTACATGGATAAATGAAGAGAAAATAAAAATCAAGCAATTTCAGGGGAAGGAGAAGAATACCACCACCCAGTGGGGAGTGGGTAGGGGAATTGGGAAAGGCTTTATGTAGAAGGAGGTACTTCAAATGAACTTTGAGGGACACAGGCATCCCAAATGGTGGGGGTAAGGAGAGAAGGCTTCCCTGGCATCACATCACCAACAGGTAGGCAAAGTAGCAGGAAAAGGGTTCTATATATGGGACAGCAAACAGGAGTGACTTTAGGGAGCTTGTTTGTAGTCACACAGCTATCAGTAGCTTAGTAGGGATTAGAACGCTGGTCTATTGACCTCAAGTGTAGTGCTCTTTTCCACTATTCCACAATTAATGAGGCAATTAGCCTGACCATCCCTCCCCCCCAAAACAGGGCTGCCATCAAAATCCAACAAATGGTAACGTTGTAATGTACTAAAATATGCATTATTACTTTTTTCAAATTTCTACATAGTGTTCTGTCTGATCTAGGAGGTTTTTCAGAAATAAATGCACCTCTTCTTGTTGAAGTATTTCAGTTTCTGAATGGAAAGCGCAGGCAAAAATGCATTTCTGAATAATAATACTCCCAATAAGCTGATTGGGAGTATCTACATCAGGGACCAAAGCAAAGAGAGTTTTGGATCTTTCTGTGGCAAATTCCACATGAACATGTAGGTGGTACAATGGATAGAGTGCCGGACCTAGAATCAGGAAGACCTGAGTTCAAATCTAGTCTCAAAAACTTACTAGTTGTGTGATCCTGGGTCAGTCTCTTAACCCTATTTATTTCAGTTTCCTTATCTCTAAAATGAGCTGGAAAGGAAATGGCAAACCACTCCAGTATCTTTGCTGTCACATTTAAAAAGTTTGAGAGACATAATTTCTGGGTAATTAATATTTTAACAATTATGCCAGTGGATAATTAATAAAAAAGATCAGGGCACTCTTGAATGTCAAAGATGCTCATGGTGGCTTCTTGACGCTTATATGCCCTTGGAAATGTGGGTGTTTCCAACAGGTGTCAACCAAATCTGATTGGCTAACCATTAATGAGAGAATTAACAATAAAAGTTGGCCCTGTTCTAATGAGGGGCTGAAGTACACTACTCTGTCCCAGATCACCCCAAGCCTTGGGCAATCTAGACAAAAGATCTACCCTTTACCCAAGCCTGAGGAGAATACAACGGGCTTTTCCACCTGCACAGGGTCTGAACAAGATTAAGGAGAGAATTAGTCCAATCTCTTTATCCTTCAGATGGTGGTTTGACCTATTAGAGAATAAGGAAATAGGAAGGGGAAAAGCCCTGGATCTCTCCAATAATTGGTAATTTAATAATCATTTCTCTTATTACCAAGACAACCTCCAAAGAAGGTTGTAAAGAATAAGACACAACTAAACAATAACAAAAACAAATGTAAATGCTCCACTTTAAAACCAATTTTTAAATCAAGTAAAGTATTTTATTACTAAAGATATGTTTTCTTACTTCTAGCATTACTGGGGGGAGGGCAGGAAACCAAGAATAATAATGATAAAAAATCAGAAAGATGTATGTATCATCCACCATTTTCCTACCTACTACTGGAGACTAGTGTTATTCTAAAAAAAGATAGCGACCTGCCCCCATATTGTTTCAATCTGAACTCCAAACATATATGTGAAAAAACTGAAGAAATAATAATTAAAAAAACAACAACAGGTACATAGCACTTTATGGCTTATAAAGCACTTTCCCTACTGCAATCACATGGAGGAAGTAGTTTGAATATTCCTAGGTAGTGTGATAAAATGGTTGGACAATTGGCCTTGAAGGCAGGGAGATCTGAGTCGATTTCTAGGCAATTCTCTTAACCTCTAGGTGCTCTAGGCAGCTCTGTCTAGGTTGACTATTAAGATTATGGATTGCAGAGAAGGGGATGACCTACACTGGTAGAGAGTATTTCCTCCTAGATCCGATCCCTGTCCCCATTTTGCAAGTAAAGAAACTGAGGGTCAGAAATTTAAAGTGCCTTTTCCTTGGTTGGTATAGTTATTGAGTGTTAAAATCAGAACTCAAAATTAGGTCTCATGGCTTGAAGTCTATGGCACTGGATGTAAAGGAAAAGTAGTGTGGTATGTTGTACTAGAAGCCAAGAAGACCTTAGTTCAAATCCTACCTTTGACATTTAACTCTATGGACAAGCTGCTTCCCTCTCTGAGCCTCAACTATTTTATCTGCCAAATAGGTATTAATAATACCTGCAGCATTTCCCTCACAGGGTGATCGTGAGATTCAAAAGAGAGCATACAAAAAAAATGCTTTTTAAACTTTTAAATGCTACCTCCAAATAATAACATTCACTATCCCACAGTGATTCTCTAGTTAATACTGGTTAAGATTTACTGCATTAACCAAACATAGCATGAGAAAATTTACTAGCAGAAGATAGCTAGCCAGTTATTCAACATTTATACCTGAATGCTCCGTAAAAACTCCCTATATCCTTTGCTCCTGCACTAATTAAGTATTCAAATCAGTAAACAGCTTGCTGGGAATGATTTTATGACAAATGACCTAAAGCATATCAACCGTAAAACTCAGCCCCGCAAAAATCCCCTAAGCCCAGGAAGCTCAATCATTGTGAAATGGATGGCAACTTCCTGATGGCAGCACTCCCTCATCCATTCTAGGCTTTGCATAAATCCACATGGTGAACAGCATAGCTTCAGGATCTTCTGTACCCCAAAACAAAAGAGAAAGAAGGCAGGCTCAAAGATTCTCTTGGGGCAAACATGATGGGTACTCTACTGTTGCTTCATTCTTTTAAAAGCCAAATTCAGATGAGATGAACTCAGTTCTATTAAGACTAAGGCAACTGATATTCAAAGAGAATACAATATGGAAGAATCTGCAAGTGTACATATATACACGTGAGGCAGCTACATAGCTAGGTGGCATTACTACAACTCTGAGTTCCTAAACAAAAGCATATCATTATTTCTTGGAAAGAAAGCTTTAACCCTTTAGACTTTTCCATCATGTTCCACTCAGAAACCTCTTTATCCTGCAAGATCACATCAGCCATGGAACCTCACCAAGGATCTCTGCCTCTGGGGACCCTCTCATTGGAATATGGGGTGGAATGTAAGGAGGGGTCTGGGCCAGTCAACTTTTCATTTCCACAAAGTTGTCCTCCTTTGGGCTTCTCCACCATCCACCCACTCTAGGCACCTTCCTCAGATCTCTTTCAGTTTCCTTTTGTGTGAGCTCTTCCCCAATGGGAGTGGAAGCCCCTTGACAGTAGGGGCTATCCTTTTTTTTTTTCTTATTTGTATCCTTAACTATATGCCAGACATATAGTAGATACTTAATGTTTATTACCTGACTGACTGAAATATCAAGTGATAACTAAATATCTTAAAAATAAGATTCAGCAGTGGTTTTTGTTTTGTTTTGTTTTTTTTAATTTGTACTTCTTTTGATTTTCTGACTGCTATAGTTATAGAATCTGAGATGTTGATTTGGAGTCAGGAAGACCAAGGTTCAGATCAGGGGTAGGGATCCTGCAGCCTCACACAGAACAAGTTCTATGAAGTCTGAATTCAGTCAATGGGCTGCACTTGAGGACTTAGAAGACTTTATGTGGCCTCAAGGTCCACAGGTTCCCCAACTCATGTTCAGATACTGCTAATACTACTTATGAACTACGTGACCCTGGGCAACTTTTTAAATTTATTTTTAAAAATTTATTTATTTTTCAGTTCTCAACATTCACTTCCACAAGAATTTGAATTCAAAATTTTCTCCCCATCTCTCCCCATCCCCCACCCCAGGACAACATGCAATCCATCCATCCCTTCCTCCAGTCTGTCCTCCCTTCTATTACCCATGCTTCTTCCATCCCCCTTTCCCTCTATTTTCCTGTAGGGCAAAATAGATTTCTAGACTCCATTGCCTGTATAGCTTCATTTCCTGGGCAAATTTCTTAATCTCTGTAATTCCTCATGTGTAAAATCAGGATAATCAGGGGGAGTAGAGTGAAGATTAAAACAAATAGTTTATACACATTGTTTTGCAAACTTCAAAGTACTATATCGATTCATTTGTTGCTGTTTTCATTATTATTACAACTATAACTTCAATGGATCTATGTTTTCATTGAAATAATCTCTTCTACCTGTGCAATTTTAACTTCTCCAGATTATCTCTTGAGTTCCAGCCTCAAGTACAAATGACCTCTTAGACATCTCAGAACAGATATCCCTGTAGACACTTCAGACTCAAGATGTCCAAGACAGAACTCAGTCTATTTTCTGAAACTCTCTCCTTTTCTGAACTTCTCTATCATGTTGAAGGAACCACTGCATTTCCACTTACTTAAGCTCAGACCCTCAGCCTTATTTAGATTCTTCACTTGCACTAACCCCACATTTCCAATCTGTTGCAAAGTTTTGTCAATTTCTATCATCATAACATTTCTCCTAAATTCTAGTGTTAGTTTTCATTACCTCTCACCTCCATTTACAATCACCTTCTGGTTGGTCTTCCTGCTTCAAGTCTTTCATGACTTCAATTCATCTGTCCACTCAGTTGCCCAAATAATCTTCCTAAAGCTCAGGTTTGGCCATATCACTGCTCTATTCAATATACTTCAGTGGTTTCCTATTCCATCCAAGATCCAATGTAGCATTCTTTGATGTTTTTTAATGTCTTTCAAAACCTGGCTCTCCCTTTCCTATTTTTCCAGTTCCCTCACTTTATTTTTTCCCATGTTCTCTATAATCCAACAACAATGACCTCCTTGCTATTTCTCTCATCATATACTCCAAAACAACTTGTGTTATTACTCATTCATTTATTCACTGAATATACCAGGCACTCTCATAAGACACTCCACACTTCCACACATTTTCTTTCATTCATTTAATCATTCAATAAACATTTATTAAATACCTGCTATATGCCAGGTGGCATTATAAGCTGTTCCCTGTGGCTTGAATGGACTCTCCAGTTACCTCCACCTCCCCTCAATTTCCTGGCCTCTTTCAAAATCAAATCCCACTTTCTATAGGAACTCTTTCAAGATCTCCATTGTAAGTACCCTCCTTGATTACCTTCCACTTAACACTGTATTTATCTTGTATGGACCTTTTTTTTCGCATGTGAGCTTTTTAAGAACAGGAACGATATTTTTTCTTTCTTCATATCCCTAATGTTTAGTGTCTGGCACATAGTAGGAGCTTAACAAATGCTTCATGATTGACTTTGCATAATTCTTTTCCAAGTCATTTTGTAAATTCTGAATAGAAAATTGACCCAAGGCATTAGGGGGGTCTTCTTCTGGTTATTGTCAGTTAGTTGGCACATTTTTTAAAGTGTATACTCCATAATAAAAATTGTGCTAAGGTTTGGGAATACAAAGGAAGATAAAAATAGTCCCTACTTTTAATGAGCAAACAACCTAATGGATGAGAGAAAAATAAACAACTAATTAATAACAACAAACAATTAATAAACTACATATAGGATAAATTGGAGACAATTGGGAGAAATATCACAATTCATTGTCTCTTGGGTTGCATATCTGTTATTCCTTACTTTTGCAATAAGTCCTGCTCCTTTTCTAAATTTTTTGTAGATGTTTTTCATACTACTTCTCAATATAACATCTTAATTGGTAACATCCTGCAGCCAATATATATCCAGTAGGGAAAATTGCATTGTCATTTAGATCATCTAAAATTCTTCCTCTTCTGAGTTTGTGGCATTTCATGACTTTAAGTTATATAGTATGGCAATATCATCATTGAGAAGATGGGGCTTTTGAGGAAATGAGTGGAACCAATGAATATGATACAGTTTCCCAGATGTGATCTAGCCCAATCTCCATTTACAACGTAGTTCTCTCTTTATTTATATTTATATGTATGCGCATATATCTATATCTATATCTATATCTATATCTATATCTATATCTATATCTATATCTATATATACACACTAACTCAATGGACCAGCCATATAATTACATCTCACTCTGTGCTAGGGGAATTCTTCATCCACTTAGGATTGCCCACGTGAATGGTACGCAGTGGGGAAAGTGCTATGTAATAATGTTTTCCCCCCATTAATTGGACTAAAAATAATTTTAATTTGAGAATGTCTCAGGTTTAGGATCATAGATTTAGATTTAGGAGGGATCTCAGAGGCCATGTCATCCAACTCATTTTATAGAAAAAGAAACTAAGGTAGTTGTAGATTATATTTTAAAAATACATACAACTATAGGGATCTCAACCTTGACATTTCCAAATGGACTTCTCAACCTTTCTCTTAACTCTTCCATTTCCACTGATGGCATGACAATTCTCCAACTTGCCTAGGTTCACAGTCTTGGGCTCATCTTTGACTATTCCCTCTCCTTCAATGTCCATATTCGATATTTTTCTAAGCGTTGTCATTCCTACTTCCATAATATCTCTTACCTCCACCTTCTTCTCTCTACTTCTAAAGTCAAAAATTAGGGTAAGTGTTATCACTTCACCTGATCTAGAACACTATAATAACCTATTAGTAGTCTCTCTGCTTCCAGTCTCTTCCTTTCCAATTCATCCTGCACAAAGCTATCAAACTGATATTCCTGAAACATAGATCTGACAATGTAACCTGACTAGGATAAAATATAAATCCAAAGTCAAAAATTTAAATCATTTCATAATCTAACTGCTAGTCAATTTTCCAGGCTTATTTCATATTACTCCCTTATACTAGTTCTTTTTTGCACACAAAATTCCATCTCCCAGATAAAGGTATTTGCACAAGTGGCTCCTCAAATCTGAAATGAACTCCTTCTTCCTCTCCACTTTTAATAATCTCTGGTTTCTTTCAAAGTACAGCTTTGGCACCACATCCTACATAACAATATGCCTTTTTTGATCACCTCGTTTATTAACACTCCCCACTGAAATTATTTTAAGTTGCGTGCAATTTGTTTTCTGGTTTGTGTGTATATGTATACATATATACAGGCATACATCTATGTATCTATGTATGTATCTATATATCTGTGTCTGTCTGTCTGTCTGTCTGTCTGTCTGTATGTATGTATGTATGTATGTATCTATCTATCTATCTATCTATCTATCTATCTATCTATCTATCTATCTATCTATCTATCTACCTATCTATCCATCTATCTATCTATCTATCTCCACCCAGTTCCTGGAGTATAGAAACTGTTTTGGCTTTTCATCTATGACCTCTAGAACAGCGTTTTGCATTTAGTAGGTAGTTTATAAATGCTAGTTCAATTGAAATCATCTTTTCTATTCTGTTATCGACAATATCAACCTCTGAGCCCAAAGATTCTTGTGGACACAAATGCTGAAGTACATAACAAATATATGAAATATTCTGGAGATGAGCTGGTCACAAAGATGAAAGAAACTATGGAAAACAGGAGGAAGAGAGAAAAACAAATCTGTTAGAAATCTGTAAAATTATAAGAGATGACTGGAAATATATAATTTATGGATTTGTTAACAAGAAAAGCAGAAAAGGAAGGCCATCAATTAAGGTTAGCAACTAGGACCTAAGGCAATCCTTCTCCCAAATGCACACATTTGTATCTGATTTTAACATCAATAATAAAATTCTAGAATGTTAACAAATATTGAAAAGGACTCAAAACAATTAGATCAATCCTCTATGGGATTTATGGGATTACTAATGCAAACGTTGCACAAAATTGGTAGGTACAGGTGGGCTGAGATATTCCTCATTGTAGGGAAAATCCTCAGTGATAAAATCATAGATCAATAGACATATCAATATATTCTTCCTGTTACTAGTTATTATTAAAACTACTTCCAGACTTTCGCCCTTCATTCTGTATGTAAAAAAAAAATCAAAATGAAGACCTGTGGTTATAAAGATATGTCTTACAAAGCACCTTTCTTACAATAGCTCTGTGGGGATAATTAGTACATTAGGTTTATCCCATTCTTACAGGAGAGGGTACTGAGTTTCATATTGCTTAAGTGGTCTGACCACAAACACATGGCTACTAAATGTTGAAATCAGTACTCAAGGCCATTTAATCTTTTTCTTAGCCCAATTCTCTTTCCCCTCTACCGCATTTCTCCCCAAACTATCAAATTCTGAATGTATCAACCATCATCTGCACTCTCTAAATCCTCGATAGTATTCTCCAGGGAGCTACCACTTCTCACTGATTGACTTTAGGGTCCATTTTCTCCACTCTTTCACATGGAACAAGCATATTAATTAGGGTGAGATCATCCTGTTTCATCCAATAATGTCAACATTTTCGGAGGTATGGAATGCATCCAAATTTCATTTCAATACATCACTTCAGCATTATAAATGATAAATCAATAGTTTTAATACTTTTCCATTCTAATGTATTCTAGTGGAAGTGAGCCAGTACATCATACAAGAAATATGCAGATTAAAAAGGCCATGTACTTGGAACATAATGGAATGGAAAACACTCTTTTTATGAGCCATTCAGGCAGTGGGTCACTAAAGTAGATGGACACTCAGCTGGAGTTAGAAAAATTAACACTATTCTGAAGTCAAAACCAATGGTAACTAGTTAATGAGTCACCTACTCCAACTGGGAAACCATTAGAGTGCTTGATTGGAGAACAAGCACATAAAACCTCAATTAAAAAAATACAGCAAGTGTTTGTTAAGACTCGGACTCATGCTGGTATCAGGAAAGTTTTATATAAAGCACCAGTGCTTTTCCTTCAGAGATTCAATTATGTAACTGATATCATAGCAGGACTTAAGACAGTTCTGTTATGAAAATCAGAGCAAGTGGACTGCAATGATCATCCATCCTTCATGTGATCCTATCTAGCAAATAGAGCAGATCCAGAGGATGCAATTACTGTTTCTAGTTTCATCATCTTACACATTTTTAATAGAAAACATGAGAGAATCATTTAGATCAGGGAAGTAAAGCACAATTACTTACCTTACTAAGTGTTTTATACCTTAGCAGACAAATGAATTCTGACATTCCTAAATCAGGAATAAGGTATAGGGGAAAGGGATTAGACCCATTGTTTCATTGTTATTGTGAACTCTGGAGTGAGGAAATTCCCTCCAGCATGCAGGTCAGTACCTTCTCTACAATTTATGGTCTCAGAGAGTTGCCTTGAACATTGTTTGCCCATCGTCACACAGCCAGTATATGTCATAGGTGAGGCTTGAAATCAGGTGTCTGGAGCTTTCAGAAAGGTTATCAATATCCTATGCCAAACTACCAATAGCAGGGAAGAAACAGATATTGTCTTTGTAAAGTACTCCATCTAGGTACTATCTATTTCACCTCCTTAAAGAAAGAAATTTCCTGTAGATTTTGCTGCAAGTGATACATCAACTTTGGCAGTGAATTGATATACTGAGCACAAACAAGTCTGTGTTAGAAACAGATCTTTTTCTCCCCAAAACAATGCTCACCTTGGATTATTTCTAGGTCTTCCTTGCCTTGTTTCTGTGCTTTTTACTTATACTATTTATAAAGATACACAGACTGTACTTTGGATGCTATTCAGGCGTCACTAATGTAATTATTTTGATGTTCTTCCATCTCTGATAAGCAGTTTATAGGATACCCAGAAATGAAAGCTGTGCAGTACTACAAAATTAAATCTGTATACAACTCAAGGATTGCTACTAGTCTGAAAACCTTAAGTGTGCACTGAATACAGTCCTAGTGCAGAATATTGCTTTTTGAGGCCAGTCTCAATAAAATGCACAGACACCAAAAGAGCCATTGTTGTATTTCCATCTCTGACTCATTATTAAAATCAAAAAGCGTTGTCAGGCTGCAAGAAATACTCAATACAAATGATTCCACAGTGGTTAATGCATTTACCTTTAACAAATGTACTCAGGTATGTCCCATGATTCAATGGCCACACTGGAAGCTATTTTACTTTATCAAATACACCACTCAATGCTGGACCAGAGGTATTTTTTGACAATAATAACAATGAAAATGGTAACAAAAACAACAACTAATATTTAAATATAATCCAATTATTTTGCATATACATAACTTCTTGATTATAATAAAACAAACAGTATCAGTCAAGGGCAGGGGAGAGGGAAAAGGTATTTTATTAAGTACCTTCTATATGCTAGGCACCTAGTTCAATGCTGGGTATATAAAAGGAGGCAAATATTATACATTGCAATATATCACAAGTATATTATATGACATGTATTATAATATTATACATTATAAAATATAATGTGCATTATACATACATATATACTATATATGTATGCTATATACATGTGTGTTATACACACACACATATACATATATATATAAACTTAATTGAAAGGTGAGGATACTGAGATTCAAAGAGGTTACATATTATAGCTAGTAAATAGCAGGTAAACGGGGCTTAAACAACAGGCTTTCTAACTAAAAAGCTCCTCTTTCCACTATATCATAGCTCCCCACAGTTTAACTAAGGAACTAAACCATATGAAGGAGGGGGGGAGGTGAAGGGGTGGAAAATTCTAGATAGTATCAGGGCATCTACAAATAAGCTAACACCTTCAGATTCCTTCAGAAAGCTGTAGCTTTCACTCTATACAAACAGATCATCTCAAGACTTGATAATCCTAGAATGATCACTCATTCAACTGCACAAAAATCAGAATATTAGTCCCTAGCTGATGTCAATATAAATTTCAGGACAGTCCTTTCAATATAAAATTGTTATTGGTATGAACAGTGGCCAAAGATCCTACCTCCTTCCCAGCTGTGGGCTCATATACAGTGGATATGATCCCAGGGGCTGATTTACAAAGGTATTTTTCTCCTTTTGGCTCATAGCTGCCAACTAGAATTTACTCGGAAAATATCTAAATCTCACCAAAGTCCAGGTTTTTTAAAATGTGGGTAATAGGATTCCCATATGTCAAATAAGTACTCTATATGGATAGAGGACAGCCTGTATTTCAGCTCAAAGAAAATGCTAACAGTGCAAAGGACTCCCGGAAGTCCCTGAACAGATACTGAAAACACATAAAACACTCCCAGTAGTTTCACTCAGAAGAAAATGAATTTAGTGGTAATTCTTTGATGTTCCAGTGGATCCCTATCTCTACCACACAGTCCTATGTGGAATCCTAAGATGTATAGTACTCTCCCCTCCCCACACTGAAGTTTAGAATATTCCCAGCAGGCAAATCCTACATCATGGAAACTGAATAATCACTCATTTTCCCATCAGACCTGCAGTGTCCAAATGACTGACCATAATAGTGGAGGTTGGGAATATCGAGATCCCATATCTCCCAAAGTCTCAAGTAACTTTCAATCTAGAAGAACAGTTTTGAAAAACATCAAGTTTTGTCATACTGATGAGCCAATCATTCAAGCAAGTAGAGATGTCTTCTAGATTCTTTAATCCTAATGCTTGGAAAATAATCTACTCTCCTCAATACAGAAAGTTACGGTGGACTGAGTGGGCAAGCAAGTGCCCGCTATGTCATGTATTTCTGAAGGAACTCTATCATAGTTCCAGTCATTGTAATATTTTAGGCTGGGAAATTTCACTATAAGGAACTCTGCTGTCAGGTTGTGTGGAAAATGTACATTTACTCCTCCCATGTGCACCAAAAGTCACTATCAACTTCTGTGACAGAGTAGGGATGGGAGGGAAGAAAAGAAGGGAGAAATGTATTTGATTGGACAGTGCCTTTTTTGTGTCATTATTATTATTAAATAAGAATATTTTTTCACCAATTATCAGTCAATTATTCATTTAGGTCAGTTTGATTTGTTATCCCCCAAATATTAACTATGAAATAGAGGCAGATGTGAGAGTTGCAAGGCAACAATCAACCTCAAATGAAACTAGCCATTTTCCACATTTCTGATAGAAATCATGTAACTGTTTACAGCATTTGGGATATATTAGTAGTTATAAATCAAATGCACTCTAGATTATTTGCAAAATTTGTATGTTTATGCATGTATAGAGACAATGTGTGTGTGCATACAGACGTATCAATTGATCAAACAGTAAACATATATTAAATGCCTACTATGCGCCAGACCCTATACTAGGTCCTCAAAAGGAGGCAAAATGACAGTCCTGGCCCTCCAGTCCTTTACAATTTAATGCGGAATCAACATGCAAACAAATCTATACAAGCAAGCTACATGTATTAGAAAAAAAGAATAATTAACAGAGGGATGGATGTCAAATTACGAAGTCCATGACTCTGCGAAAGATCTATGATTTTACCTAACTGCAGTACTCCTGGTTTGGCAACTCCCCCATCAACAGAAAGCATATCTCTTCTATGACAGAGAGGTTAAAGGACTAGTTTTTGATAAGATAGCTAGTGGGCATAAGGGGTAGAAATTGAAAGCCAGGTCTTCCAGACTCCAAGTTCATTATAATGTTATCATAGAGTAAATAGTTCGCCCAGTTTCACTCTTCACTCTGCATTAATTCTTCCCAATTTCCTGTGAAACTCTCCATTTTTGTCATTTTTAATAGCACAATAATATTTGACTACATTTGTACGCTATGATTTGTTTCGCCTTTCTCCAATAGGAGGACACCCCCTTAGTTTCCAATTTGGAGCTTCCACAAAAAGAGCTGCTATAAATATTTTTGTACAAATACATCTTTTTTTCTCCTTCCCTGACTTGAATTTTGCAAACAAGAGTTGAATTTGACTGGAGAAATAGCCTAACTCCATATCGGGCTCCAATAAAGATTTTGGCAACATTCTGATGATGCGCAGGCTTTGCTTGGAATTAGTCTTCCCCCTCCAATCCTGTTATTTAAGAAGTCGTGCAGTTTTAATGAGCATTGTAACTACTGTCAGTCTACATTAGTACAAAACTCTGAGAAACTTTCCCATACTTGAAACAAAAAAAGTATAAGAAAACTTTAAGAGAACCTGAGTGTTTGCAATGTGAGCAGTTGGGAGAAATATTAACTACTACGGGGGGAGGGGCTGTCTTTGCTGAAGTTTTAAACACCTTTAACTTAAAAAACAAAATTGTCAAAGTTTCTAGGTCTCTATTCCTGTAATTGAGATATCAGATGTTACTAAGACCCAGTTTAAGCCCCACATACTCCTAGAAGTCTTTCCAAGTAACCCCCTTCTTTAACTCTAAATTCATTTACTACTAGCACGACAAATTTTTCATTTTAATATATGCCCTCTTACCCTCTAATTGATTCATGTCTATTAGTCTTGTATTTGCAACTAAACTATAAGCTCCTACCTAGATGAAATAATGTCTTAGATTTTTATTTTGTACTCCACTTGGCATTTATTATGGTAGGCATTCTAATGTCTATTGGTTAAAAAACAATAATATTTGAAGAGTAAAAATATGCTTTTTCACTTTCCCTCCTATTCTATCACCCTAACTTTTTTCCTCATGACCAACAATAGTGGAATACTGCCACTTATACTATTCATTATAAAGAATAATTTATCTTGACTTAAGGTAGAACCATCTTGGACTCCATACAAGGGAGTTTGATTTTGTCGATAAACAGGAACAAAGGATTTACTTCTCAAGGCATAACATCAATGATATTTTTATAATGAAGCACTTTAAGAGCTGAGGGGTGAGACTTGTCCATCTTCTCCCTAATAAGAACTAAATAGAGTTCCAATCTTTGTTTCTCTGCTAAAATCTTACCCCAAATAAACTTTGGGTTAAAACCAAGACCTCTAAACTGACTCCAGCATTAGAACAAACAGTAGCTCAGCAGAATGACACCTTGGAAAGCTCCCTGCCTCAGTACAATGAATCTACTAGTCAGAATGGCAGGATAGAGAGTAATGAAGGTTGTTTACCTGCTTTTCTAACTTATCTGACTTCTGTCTGAATATAATATCACACAGTAAAAAATAAATCTAAACTTACCATGACACTTTTCCTGAAAACCTCAACAACAGAATAATCTAGGCAAATACCACAAAGAGCATGATGAATGCTGGGAAATGGCATCTGTGCTTTAGAAGAGAAGAAACACAGACTCTTATTATTAGAAGGGATGTGAGAGGTCATGTAGTTCAACTCCCCAAACCAGTCCTATGCAACACAACAAGATTTTATTAAGTAAGAAAAGAATTGTCATAGTTTAGTTGTTTCAGTTGTATCCTACGCTTTGTGACCCCATTTGAAGTGGTTTTCCATTTCCTTCTCCAAATAATTTTACATATGAGGAAATTGAGGCAAACAGGGCTAAGTGACTTCCCCAGGGCCACACAACTACTAAGTGTCAGAGGCTAGATTTGTCCTCAGGTCTTCCTGACTCCAGGCCCAGCACTCTATCTGCTGCAGCAACTACCTGCCTTAACTAAGAAGAATGGGGTTTTTACTAATTGTTGGAGATACAAAGCAGAAACAAGATCAGCCAGTGCTCACAAGGAATTTGCACTCTGCTCTCTGCCCTATTCAGGAATCCTTCTCAATAGAGATTCATCTAGTCTTTGCCTTCATGCTAATTTATAAGGCAGCCTATTTCACTGTTGAATAGTTTGATTTCCCACCCTCTTGTACTATTCCTCTGCACTTCATTCACTGGGATCTCATCATCCTGCAAGATCCTATCAACCCTGAAACATACCTCCTTAGTACAACCTGCACTTGTGCCCTCTCCCTACCTCTGACTAGAGAGGGTGAAGGGTGGAAAGTAGCACAAACCTCCCAGATTCCATTTAAGGAGGGCATCTCATCATACCCACTAGCTGCACTCCTCTGGATTTCATTATGATCCTGAGTGAGGAACCTTGCCCTCTCTTTTTGGTATCTTTTCAAGTTCTGTATTCCCTCACTAGACTGTGAGATCCCTGAGGGTGGGACTTTTTTCTTTGATTCCAGGCATAACGCATGGAATATGTGTTTTCAGCTGTTTTCATTCCTTTCTCACCCTTTCTGACCTCATTTGGGGTTTTCTTTGCAAAGATACTGGAATGGTTTGCCATTTCCTTCTCCATCTCATTTTATAAATGAGGAAATTGAGGCAGAGTTTATTGACTTGCCCAGGGTCATACAGAGAGTATGTATGAGATCAGATTTGAACTCAGGAATATGAGTCTTCCTGACTCTGGGTAAGGCACTCTATCTACTCTATCACCTAGTTGCCCATACAATATGGCTGTCATATAGTTTGCACTTAATACGTTTTTATTGACTGCCTGATTGACTGACTGACTGCAGATTTCTGGTTGTTATCAAGTTCTCCCTCTTCACCTGGCTGTCATTCATCTGTCCCAGGACTATTCTCTGGGACCACGTTAATCAAATTTCCTCCCTTTTCTATATATCAGTCCCTCATATATTTGACTCTCCCTTCAGTTTTCTGTTCGGCATCCTTTGATCCTTCAATAAGTTTACCATCCCTATGCTTTTTTCAATATTTCCCAAAATAACATGATCTCCAGACCCCTTCCTACCCTGAATGTCCAAGTACCATATCAATGTTCTGCTTGAAAAACTTGTAAATCCAAAAAGAACATGAAACTACAGCCATCTGACCAGTTCAGCTTACAGTTCAGTTATTCATTCCTGCAATAAAAATGATTATATATCTTCCTAAACTGTTTTGCCATGATGAAAACAAGAAAACCCTTGGAGACTAAGTCTTTTCTTTTTCTTCTTCAATATATAATGGATAGAAGTGAGGAAGGGTGGATGATCTCTAAGGTCCATCCAGTTCTAACAGTCTATTATGTACCATTAGCTCATTATTATTATTACTCATTAGCTCAAACAAATATTTGTATTTCTATCTCAAAAACATGTTAGAGGACTAAGAGTGAAATAACATCCTCATATATGTCTACATACAAAGTATGGTGTGAAGAACTCTAATTCTAATGATTAAAATTAAAGAATCTCATGACCTCAAATATATGGATACTATGATCAAACATTTCAAAAGCAGGAGGAAGACAGTGGTCCACTTCTCTAGTACTTCAGTTTTCACAAGGAGACATAGCCCCAGTGTCCTGATCTGCTGAGCCTATATGCCTTACATCAACATCGTATATCAGGTGCACTTTTTTCCAGGAGTTACCCAATAATTATTATCATGGAGTTGTTTGGTAAAATGCTCATTCTTTGTTCGTTAAAGATATAGAAGCAAAAGCTAAGTATGAAGTTCATGCTAGAGCAACGACAAAATGTGTAATTTTAACCAAGGTGTAGGTCTTGCTTTTGTATTTCAGAAGATTAATAAGGCTGAAATGCTACATCAGTGTCAGAGACTAACATTCAACTTTTTACCAAAAAAAAAAAATGTCTCTGTCCAATCCCTAAAGGTACTTTTCAAATTCAATCTTATTTTATTTTCATTTTAAATTACCTCCCTCCCACTTCCCCCACCTACTGAGAAAACAAGAAAAACAAAACCCATTGCAACTATACATGGTCAAACAAAACAAATTCTCATGTTAGACATGTAAAAAACGGTACCCAATCTACCCTATGAGATCAGCACTTCTTTATCTGGAGGAAAATTACTGTTTCAATGTACTCTGTAACAACTCTGGTACCTTATATTAATTAGGGGTTTCAAGTCCTTGAAAACTATCTTGTTTTTATAGTATTCTAATTATATAATTTTTTTCCTCCTGATTCTACTCATTTTGCTTTGTATCAGTTCATACAAATTGTCTCAGGTTTTGTTTTTGTTTTTTTTTTTTAAGTATCCTCTTCATCTTTCTTCCAGCACAATAGTATTTCATTGTATACATATAACATAATTTGATTAGTCATTCTCCAACTAATAGGCACCTTTTCAGCTTCCAATTGTTTGCTACCATGAACTGCTACATTGGTGTATATGTGGATCCTTTTCCTCTTTCTTCGATCCCTCTGGGGGTACAGACCTAGTAGCTGTATCACTGGGTCAAAGGATGGGATGTGCCATATACTTTAGACTATGTTCTTTACATAGAGTTACTATGCTCTTTGTAAGTATGTATATGTGAATAACTATGTTACAGAAGCTGAGGTAATCCAAATCAATTACTACAAGAAACATCATTCCCATTCACAATAACCCCAAGTGGTGATCCAGGTAATACTTTAAAGGCCTCTGGTAATGGAGAATTCACTATTCTCCCTACTCCTATCACCATGTATTCTGTTGCATTTCAGGACAGCTTCAATGGTTGCTATTGTTTTCCTCTGGTGTTATTAAGCTTAAATCTGCCCCTCTTCTAATTTCTACAGATTTGACCCTTTGAGGTCAAGCAGAACAAGTTTCATCTCTTCCATGATATTAAGCCTTCAAATTCTTGAACATATCTATAATGCTCTATCCCCATGTCTTATCGTCTTAATGCAAAATAGTGTTATTTTTTCCAAACAGCACTTATGTAATATGGTATCTAATCATCCCATCTTTGGATGCATTTCAGTTTCTAATTGTACCTTTTGAAATATGGGGTCTAAAATAGTACACAATATTCCAGTTAACGCAGAATATGGTCAAACAATTCCCCCTTTGCTCACTATTATATGTTGTTCAGCCATTCAGGCATATTCAACTCTTCTTGAACCCATAGACCATAGTATCCATGGGGTTTTCTTAGCAAGGGAACTGTAGGGGTTTGCCATTTCCTTCTCTAGTGGATTAAGGCAAAGACAGGTTAAGTGTCCTGCCCATAGCTAATAAGGATTTGAAGTTGAATTTGAACCTAGGCCATCCCACCTCTAGCCATCTAGATGCCTCATCATGACACTTCTATTAATCTATGTAGAAAACAAATGACCTTTTTTGGTTGCACATACTGAGCATACATACATACATACATACATACAAATATATATATGCATATATATCACTCATATTAAGTATACAACCACCTTTTTACCCTTCGTATATTGATTTCTACCCACATTTCTCCCACTCTCAATTTGTACAGCTGACTTTTTGAATCTGGGTTGTCACTACCTTTATTCCTATCATGATGTCCATGAGAAAGGGAGAAGACAAATTTTCTAAAGAGATTGATGTAGTCTTAGCATTATTTTAAGATTCAACTCATAATGAGACTTTAATTGTCCTGACCCCATTCTTACAGAACCCTGGCACTTTTTTTTTGATATCCATCCTCAGTGCCCTGCCTAAGCTTCTATCCCTCATACAAATTCATTTAAAATTAGAGTTTGCTGATGAGATACTTATGTAGCCACAGTGCTCTCTCTAAATGCCTCTCCTCTTTTCTTCATTACTGGGATCAATGAATTACAACTGAATGATGGAAATTTTGTTTCTGGGAACCTCCCATTCTTCTGCCAGCTCTGCTTTTAGATTTTCAGTTCTCTCTTTCCTATCTAGAGTATTTTTGAGCACTTTTAACTCCACTATCTAAAAGTCCAAGGAATATGCCAGAATGTGCCTGATGTTCCCTTCTATATCTGTTATGGCGTGTTTACTACCAGAAGACAGTATATAAGTTCTTCCTGATTTTCAGTTCACTAAACAGCTTCTCCTTATTGACCTGCATCTAAGCCAGAATTGCTTCTTACGCTATTTCCTCTGTCTTTGGAAAGATGCGTTTATCAGAAAAGATAAAGCGATAACTTATCAACTCTTCTACTCTGAGAAGAGACCTTCAGTACCTATCCAGATAGCTGAAGGTCCTGAACACAACTCTTTGCAGATGCTTTGATAGCATTTTTTTTTTTAAATCTGGTACAATTTTTTAAATTTTTTTAAAAATCTGGTACAATTCTTAAAGCATATCTAGAGTCCTACAGCATACTCCAATCACTTTTTGCTGCCATTTCTCTGTTTTACTATCCTCACCCAAATCTTCATTATCATAGATCTTCCCTTCTTTTTGTAGATAGACCCCATGATTAGCTGCATTGAGGGAGAAAGAAGAGTGAGTCACCTTAGTAATGACTCCTTTTAAGATAAAACATTTCTCAATGGATGAATGGTTAGAATATATGAATGAAGCTGGATGGTTCAGTGGATAGAAACCTGGAGTCAGGGAAACTTGAATTCAAATCCAGCTTCAGACACTTATGTTTCTGATGATCACTACGTGATCCTGGACAAGTCACTTATCCCTCTTTGCCTCAGTTTTATTATCTATAAAATGAGGTGGAGAAGGAAATGGCCCTAAATGAGGCTATGACTAGTTGGACATGACTAATTGAGTAAACAACAATAGAAGATACTAACAGGCAGTTCTGAAGGGAAGAAACCTCACTTTTCTCAAAACCCCTGAAGCAGTTTAGGACTACTCAAAATGGAACTGCAAAAGACATGGAAATCAATGCTATCAGCAGACCCTGAGGAGCTCACAGACCTATGGTTTGTTTTTAGGGGCTGAGCTCCCATCTCCCTCCTGGAAGACAGCCCCCTTAGATATTCCCTCTATCTTTTCAGGAAGATACCTTTCCATAGCATTCTCTCTCCAGCTTAGGTGACAAAGAGACACTTCTCCTAAGTAAAGAACTCCTTAAGTCTCCCATCTTTTGTTAAGACAAGCCATTCAGATAGATCTGACACAATCAGGAATATTTTCAAATGGAATATTTAAACTCAATCTATTTTTTTGCTTGTGTAAAATGAATTTTGGCCAATTAGGAACACTTTGCACTTAAACATGTAAGGAATGTTGCATGTCAATATTGATAATTATGCCAAAAAAATTCATCTACTCCTTTTCATTTTTAAAAAACTGTCTTCCTTGTCCACTGTTTTGAATGGTACATGAATTAGATTAACTGTCCTGATTATGCAAAGAAATTTAGCTTAATGACCTGCAATTACTTTAATGGTTTTGAAATTCAGAAGGTAAGATGACACTATGTTTCTTCAAATGAGCATTAAATATAAAATGCATCTGATTGACTGTCATGAAAACCCAATTTTATTGCCATTTGAATTATTCAGAATCAATATCCAACCTTAGCCAGCATGGGAAGCTTAAATATAAAGATGCCTCTGAAAGCTGCAGTTTTCTCTATTGAGTAATGGCGCATCGTGCTGAAGATAATGAGTTGTTTGCTTGCGTGTCACCATTTCAGATGCATCAGAAATTAACAACTTTATCTTCCCTTTATATTATGTAATAAAAAGGATTATGTTTTGTAGACTCACATTCTTCCAACTTTATGAAACATTCAAAATCCAACACTCATCTATTGTCTGCTATGTGCAATGCATTATACTAGGTACCAGGGACACAAAGATGAAATAAGATATGACTTTTGCCTACAAGGTTCTTATAGTCTAATGGGTAGTGGAGGAAGAAATATGTACGCAGATGACTAGAATGCAAGTCAGAATACAGCACAAGGAACAAAGGAGAAATCCAAAGCATTATGATATAATTTATGACAACGTGTGGAGATCAAGAAATAAAGTGGCACCTGAATTAGACCTTCAAGGAAAGAAGAAGCTTTTCAATGGTAAGAGACTATGCGAAGAGTTCATTCCAGGCATTAGCACCAATGACTCAATGAAATGTAGTGGTGAAGTTCTGAGCCACAAGTCTTCAGCACCATGGAAAAGGGACAACACCAGGTTACCTGAATTGAGTAGCCACTATTATCGGCATTTGGAGACAACATATAATAGAGATTTAAGGAGAAAGGGAAATGTCTCTCAATGTGGAAACGTAGACATTAGGCAAGGTTATATGTCTGTTTGTATTTGCTTTCCCCCTTGACACCTTGTATACTATGACTATTTGGTGTCTTCCCCTTTGGTCTGTGGGTCATTAGGTATTAGGCAATCTGTGCTGATAACATACTCCTCAAACAGTCTAGGAAGATAGGTCAGATACATCAAAAGTCTCAGATTCTCCTCTGTCAACATCAGAGGTGACTTGAGAACCCTAGATATTATCTATATAGGCTTTAAACTCCTTAAGGATGAGAATGGTTCTATCTTTTGCAGTTATATTCCCTAAAGTCTAGCACAATTCCTAACATGTAGTAGTTGCCTAGAAAATGTTTGTTAGTTGTCTGATTATTAATAATTAGGATGCTTACCAAAGCCACAGAGATGGGAGAGGGCAAGAAGATAACTGGGACCTGAAGAAGGGCTACCCAGTTTGACTGAAATATATATTATGTGTAATATAAGATTAGAAATGTATGTTTGATTAGGGTTCAGGGCTTTGCATTTACTCTAAGTACTACAGAAGATTATGTATTATACTACCTAACCATGCAGGTTTACCAAGAGAGAGATTGGTTTGTTATATATGTATAAGAATTGAGTTAACATTAGTCTTACAAATAAGAAGACCTGGCTTCTTTCTAAGACTCCATTCAGTCATTTACTGACTGTGGAACTTTGGGCAAGTTACTCAAACTCTATAAGTCTCAGATTTTATCTTTAAATTGGGAACATCAATACCAGTTCTGTCTTCTCCATACAGCTCTTTGGTATTGCCTATACAGGGCATCCCACAGAACAGGCTTTTAATAAATGCTTGTTGTATTGGAATGAATGGGATGGGATGATGCATTTGAAACTGCTTTGCAATTCATAAAATGATATATAAATGTAAGGCATTATTCTTACCTTTGCATTTCTTTAAATGTATTGTTATCTCATTTGATTAGAAAGTTTCTCTTTGAGTCATTACAATGAATGATACTGCTTGAAGCTATTAACTATCTACTTTAAAATTAATGTAATCATTGATTAATAGAGTTGGGATCAAACTATCTTAAAAGATTCACTTATTCCAGAATCCTTATTTTATAAATGACAAAATCTCATCCCCCCAAATTTAAGTGACTCTTCCAATATCTTTCAACATCACGTGAAGCATTTGTGGACCAACTGGGATTAGAATCCATGGTTTCTTCTCACTAAACCATGATTAACTTCCTTAAATCTGCTTTTCATTCAATTATTATTGCCCCTTACTCCCATCAAATGGAAGTGCCTATCTTTGTCACTCTGTCCCTATTTGTGATCTGGAAAAAAAAAACTCATTAAAAAGTAAGAATAAAGTACCACTGATCTAAAGTGGAAGAGGCCATATATTCAAACCCCTCTCATTGTGAAAGGTATAAATTGAGACCTAGAAAACTTAAGTCTCTTACCCAAAGGTATAAAGGTCATAAGGGAAAGAGGCAGGATTTGAATTCACCTCCTCTGCCTTGAATGGCAGTATACTTTCCTCTATTCAACATGGATAAGTATTTTTTCTTCTTCCTACCAAAATATCTCTACTGAAAACTCATTATTCAATCACCCAGCAAAAAAAAAATGTTTAACCTTGGAACAGGCATATCATAAAATTCAGATAATTTCAACATACTTTGAGATGTGAGGTTAGTAATCACCTATAAAATGCTACTAAAATGAGCAAGCATCTGAATGATTATTATTGCATAGTAAAAAAAAATACTTATATATACTAACAGCAAAACAAAAAGGGAAGAATCAACTAGAAGCTGACTCCACTGGGCATGGGATGAAGGAGCAAGGATATGCAGACTTAGGTGATGTAAGTTACCTGAGCTTAGACTGTTTACTTTCACTTATACAACTTTCAAAATTTTTACTCCTACCTTGAGGATAAAAAAAGTGAAAAACTCCAAAATATTCAGCCTGAAATTGAGCTCTAGAGTTTGACATGAACATATTTCCCCAAAGGGTATTCCTTTCCCCCCTTCATTAAAGTCCTGGCTGAGGTTAATAAATCAGTGTAAAATTTCTATATAATCTAATTTTGGCCCTGTGTTTCATGTAGTGTAGGTGGAAGTCAAGAGAAGAGAGAAAAGCAACTGGAAAATGAAGAATAATGAGCACTTGAATCCTTAAAAAACATTTTTAAAATGAAATGTTCAATTTGCATTTGGTGATTGTCAAAACTGCATCAAATCTGGTGCATTTTCAGCACTCCTTTGGGTCAAGTCTTGTATAAAAAAAAATGTGTTATCTGTGAAGGGAAACATGCCCACAGTGACAATTACCACTTTATGCAGACGAGATGATTTGGCAATTATGTCATAACTTGACTAATGTTGCCTATTTTAATCATTTAGTTGATATTGCATAGTCCATATGGACTGTTTCCATCAGAGAGAACTATCTGGACATTGAATGGGGGTGGGGGAAAGGGGTGCATTTTCAGAGGTTAGAAAGTCGAGTTGTAGTTAATAAATTGAAATATAAAAGACACAAATGTAAATTGAGCATGGCTTACAAGATAGAGTTCTGGGCTCCAGTTAGACAAGATCATAATTCAGATCCAACCACTGACACTTACTAATTGTATGACCATGGGAAAAATAATTTGACTTCTGCATGCCTGGATCAATTTCCCAGGAAGTCACAAATAGTTATCAATGTATGTTGGCAGAAGCAAATCCTAAACTAAGAGTTCCCCAAGATAACACTTCATAGATAGGTTGCATAATTGTTTAAATGGAAAGTTCCGCATTTGGGTTAAAAAAATTTAGCTGTATAAGTATAAGGTAAATAAGAGCAGGCAAGGCAACAAATTAGCCTATGGAAAAAAGGGAAGGAATGATAAAGGATTGGAAGTTCATCATGGGCCAATAGCAAGATATAATAGTCTAGGCTTAATAGAAACAGAGTGTGAGAACACAGAAGAGTCTAGTCCTGCTGCACTCTATCTTGGTTAGATCACAACTGGAGTACTGTGTTCAGTATTAGATGTCATAAGGTCAAACGTAGTCAGTACAAAGGAGGGGATTAGAATCATATAAAGATTCAAGATCATGCCACTCATGACATTGGTGGTAGTATCTGGAGATAGTAAGCTTGGATAAGAATCGAATATTTGTTTTATTTGGGCTCAGAGGTCAAAATAAGGGTGGGGTGAGAAGACTATAAACTGTAGAAAGGCAGATTTTGTCTTTATAAAAGAGAGAAACTTTATAACATCAAGACTGCTAAGAAAGTAGAATGAATTGCCTCAGGTGTTGGTGAATTTCTCCTCTCTGATGTTATATGTGAGAGGAGAGAAAGCGCTCTATGGCCAAAAGCAGGAAACTACTAAGGCTAAAGGAAAACTCTTGCCTGGGGCAAAAAAGGGCATGATGAAAATCTGAATCCAAGCAAGGACAAACCAAGAGCCAAGTGAGGTGCCATGGGTTTCATGGCATCTTAGTTTCTTCAGAAAGAAATGGAAATCTAGGGACCCAGAATGAACATTTTAAGCTACAGAGACCTGTAGAGAGCCAAGAAAAACTACTAGAATATGAGAGAAATGACTGTATGTTGTATGTACCCTACCTCCTCCAAACTTGATCCTTTTATGGTGGTACTCTCTGTTTCTGTGTTCTTGACCTATGTTGATATACCAACACTGGCCATCTTCAACAGGCTACTTCCTGACTCACTCACAGGAGAAAAGTTATGGATTCAGATAACACAAAAGCCTTAAGCAATGGCTGGATGATTACTTAAAGATAGATTAGAGAGAACTCATAATTCCCGTATGGTTTGGACTAAATGACCTCTGAGGTCCCTTCCAACTTTGAGATTCCTCTCCTCCCACTACCAATACCATATCTGCCACTATTTTGCACTTCTTTGTTCCCTTATCCATTTATAGAAAAGCCAATAATAATTCTCGTTCCACCCCCAACTCATCCCACAGAGACAACTTGATGTTCTTTAAAAGTAGCCAGATAATTTAGGTGCCAGAGCAGAGAACATAGCAATTACATAAGTTAATTCCACTCAAACACACCAGGTTGGGGGAGGGATGGGGAGAAGAAAGTTTGGGCATCTGGGGTCTTCAATCTCAACATGTATTACTTTACCTCTCTTCTGGGTCTTTACATCCATCTGAAAAAGATGGGTATGTGACATCAGAAGGCCATGTCTCATTACAAGTAGGTGAACAAGAGGAGAGCACACAGATTTATTTATATGAACTGTCTGGTCTTTCCCAACTCTTAGGCATTTATAATGGAATCATAACCAGGGGGATTTTTCTATAGCTAGAGAGATAGGTAGATGGATAGATTGATGGATGGATGAATGGATGGATGGATAGATGGGTAGATAGATTATAAGAGATTATGTATTCCTACATCAGTAACACAATGACTGGACCTGACTCTTCACTTTTCAGAGGGCTAGAAGCAAATAGACAGGAAGAGTAAAATATGAACATAGGAATCGTGTAGCATAACTACATTTTCAAACCTCATCGGTCTTCTTACCTTATTTGATTCTGGCTGGTTATGCTCATGAATGCACTGGGTGGGGCATGAGGGTGAGAATGGCTTTAGAAAAGACATTATCTGCCTTCATTTCTTCTTGAGTAGAAATCATCATGGCTTAATGCTCTAAGGCCACTGGAAACTAGTTTGCAATACTCAGAAGGGCTGATTACCACCTAGAGTTTACATTGGCAGTGGTACTTAGCAACCAGGCAAGGTGGGGGAAAAGGGAAAGGGCGGAGTTAACAACAAGCCCATGTGTTCCTGCTAGCTCCTTTTGCAAAGGCTGCTTTTGATATTCACAGATTATACTGGCAGAAGATCATTGGATATAAGCAACTTCCTTCCCAGGAACTTTGAATGAGATGTTACATCTCTCATTTTACATGTGAAAAAAAAAATGACAGGAGAGGTAAGATGACTTACTCTAGGTCATACAGTAAATCAATGGTAAAGCTGGGATGAAAACACAGCTCTTCTAATTCCCAATCAGTTCTCTTGCATCCACTGCACATTTCTCCATAAGAATCAGGACACTTATTTGGGTGACGATGGGGATAGTGTGGTACAGTAGAAAAATGACTACTTCTGGAGTCAGTGGACCTGGATACTATTCTGTACCTAATATGTTACCTTTGGGCAATTTACTTAGTTTCCCTGGGTCTTATTTCCTCATGTATAAAATGACTGGGTTGGACCAGATGGCCTCAAAGGTCTAATTCTAGGTTTAAATCAATGATCCTTTTTGAGGTTAATGTTTTCAAATCAGTTTATATATAGCAAGGATCCCTTAATCATTAGCCCTTTGGCAGGCTGGTAAAACCTACTGGACTCCTTAGAATCACATTTTAAAATGCAAACAATAAACTAAACAGAATTTTAAAGGAAAATAAAAGCTTGTGAAAATAAAGATTTAATTTTTTCTCCATCCAAGTTCATGAACTCATTGAAATTTATTTGGAGACTTCTGGTTAAGACTCTCCTAGCTTATGGGAAGATGATTTCTTTAATGAAACTATCCAAGTATGGGAAGGGTTAAAATGAATATTTGTTTTAAAAAGTCATTTTTTTCACTTGTAAAATGAAGAATAGATGCTTTTGAGAAGGATTAAAAATTCTTTCCCTGCCACATACACTCATTAGAACAACAATTAAAACATAATAGACACATTATATAAAACCAGAATCACAACGCATCCCAGAGAAAATATACAGAAAATTTCTCCATACAGACAAAATGTTTATAGCTCAGTGCTAGAGAAAACTGGAGAGATTCTGTTATGCATGCAGAGTTGGACCCATTTTTAATAACAGTAAAAAGAAATTTACTGCCCCCTCCTGGTTCTGTAAAACAAAGTTCTATTTTATTTAACACTGAATAACGTAATTATGTAGGAAGCACACTGAACAAATCTTGGTCCCTCGCCTTTTCCTGAAAAAAAAAGGTGGCTGATTTGCAATTCCAAAAGGATTAAGAAAAGGGCTGGTGTTATTATCTAATATAAAAAATAGATTTCCTAGTTTCCCTCAAGTGTATATCATTTGATACAGGGAGCAATATCAAACTGAATTACCAAGTATATTCTCTGATAAATCACCAAGTGAGGTGCGCTGCTTCAAAGGAGAAGCACACTTGTCCAATCTGATGTTCTAAGGAAATACACAACCCCATAACGGGCTTAAAAGGATAGAACTGGAAATATTGCTGGTTAATTTATAGAAGAAAGGAAGTCCAAAAAAATAGGTATTTTTGTTGTAAAGACTTTAGAAAAGGGACTGATGACTAATCATTGCTTTAAAATGCTGACTTAGAGAGGATACCTATTTGTCATAAGATGGCAAGCCGACATTTTTCATGTCTATTGCATGGGCTCAGCTGAGTCCATGCAGCATGGGGGAAAGTTTGGAAATATTGGAGGCAACTGAAGGATGGCTGTGAATAAAGGAAAAATTGTAACAGCCTAGTTGGAACAATCAGGTGCCTAAATGCAGCTCACCCCTGGGCCACACATCCATTGCATTTCAATGGGTTTCTATCCTTTGGCAGAAGCCTTAACCTTGCTATTCCTTGGCCTTGCCTTGTCAGTATTTGGGATGCCATATTTTCCCCAGGATGAGATTTGCCCAACCTTTTCCAGTTGCTTTATACAAGCATGCTTTCAGCTAAGAACAAAATTGTGTGCTGACTTTTTTCTTTCTTTCTCTACATACTTGACATCTATTGCCATTAATTTATAACCACTGAAGAGGAGCTGCACACCTCACCTATCCAGTGAATTCCCCTTGGCTCCAACTTGCAAAAACACAGAATGGTGAATCGTTATCATCAGTGGTCTCTGAACAAGGTTCTTTCATCAAGGCACATAAACCTTTCCATGAGGAAAGTTGATTGAAGTCATATGCTTGACTAATCTAATGGGAAAAAAAAGTCCTAGAAGAAAGAAAAATTAAAAAAAAATCTATCTGGGGGGTGGGGGAATGAAGATCTCAAGTTTATTCTACTCCAAATACCAGTTTACATGGTTTACCTTAGCATCAGAAAGATTTTTCTTCATAAAGATGAAGAGAAAGGATGGCACTGATAGATATACAGTGCCATCCTTTTAGGTAAATTTCCTCTTTCTCTTCTGTGCCCTGAAATCACTGTGCTACCATTTATCCTGCCCTGATGGAAGCTGCCTGTGTGGTGATAAATTATGTGTCAAAAGCAGAGAACTTGTAGCAATCCCCGTGTGCCTAGAAGCAGAGGGCTCCTCGTCCCAGATTACAAATATTCACTCTGGCATGCGGGTGGTCAGACTTTGCACAGATGTTGGTACGCTGAAGCTGCTTTTGGATTTCTTACTGATGAATATTGCAGCCAATGCACCCATCTGGCCGCCTAGATAAATAATGTAAAAATGAAGATATGCCTACATAATTCATGTAGTATTGATGAACAGGGGCCTTAATTCAGGCTGCTCATACAAATCATTTAATTATGGGTTGTACAATTGTAAAAGAGAAACAGTATTTTAATCATTTTTCAAATGAGGAAGAATTAGATTTTTTTGAAGTGCACCAACAACACAGAAATTCAAGTACCCTCAATCATTCTATGGAGATACGTGCATTTTCTTAAACACAGAATAGGCAAATGCGATGCTAAATTCATTTCACACTGCTGTCAAAGGCAAGATGCCATGTGTTTACCTCCACAGTAAGGATCACATAAAACACAAATTAAGCTTCCAGCAGGAAGGAGTACTTGCAGCAAAAGTACGTTAAAGATGAATGAAGGGAAAGGATATTTTTCCCCCCATTACAGACTCAACACTGTCTATGCTATGGAAAGAAGTTAAACTCAAACCATGACCTAGACCACATTGAGGTTGTTCTTTAATAATGGTCCATATCTTTAGGGTGTTTACAATTGAGTAGAGATGATAAGAAAAAGATATGAGAATATCTAGTCTGGATCAACACCCACAATGTTATTTCCTGGCCTTTAAGCTATCATTCTACTGTACCTCAACAAGTCCTTCACTTAAGAAGTTCAACTCCCATACTAATACCCTGGGCTATTGCTTGATGAACATCCACCATGTAGCCTAGATGAAAAATTACCATTCTTTCTCCCATGCATTTTTATATGCAACACTCTTCTTTCCTCCCCCACCCTGCTTTTTAACTCTAGCTCTGACAATAATTATATCAACACTATCATTACCTTAAAAAAAATCGTGTCAATTGGTTGCCCTCTGACTCTGGTCACCATCTTTTATACTCCTCTGTCTCTGGGGTGGCTAGGCTGCACAGTGGATACAGCTCTGGCCTTGAAGTCAGGGCAACATGAGTTAAAATCCAGCCTTAGACATTCACTGGCTGTGTGACTGTGGGTGTGTCACTTGTCCTCCCTCTGTATGCTTCCATGTCCTTAATAGTGAAAGGAATCTAATAATATCATCTATCTTCCAGGGTTGCTGAGAGGATCAAATGCCTTCATGTTTGTAAAGTGCTTATCATAGTGTCTGGTACATAACAGGTACTTAACAAACCCACCCACCAGTCTATCCCTCCCCCCCTCCCTCCCTCCCTTCCTTCCTTCCTTCCTTCCTTCCTTCCTTCCTTCCTTCCTTCCTTCCTTCCTTCCTTCCTTCCTTCCTTCCTTCCTTCCTTCCTCTGCTCATGGGCTTATAGTACAACACTCTTAGATATGTTGACTTCATCTATCACCATGAAAGCTTGTTGAAAATAGGGACTGTTTTCCTTTTTGGTGTTTGTAGCTCCAGTGAGCTTGATATATAGTAAGTGCTTAATAAATGCTATTTCATTCATTCATTCATGATATCACATGAGGGAGAAATCACTTAGAGCTACAGAAATCAGGGAAAGCTACAGAGAGAATGACAATAGGCAGAGATGCGACAGGGAAGATATGCCACATATTGGAAATAGTGTCATCTTCCAAATATACCTTCCTCCTTACCTCTCCCACTAGCTTTTTACTTACAAAACCTTAGAAACCTTCCCAAGGCATCATACTACGTTGTGCTCTCTTTGGTCACTCACTATTATACAAATTATTCATTTACACTAGGGGCCTTCTTTCAGTGACTTTCTGAACTCAAAAGAAAAGGGAGATTTACGAATCACCAGTAGCAATTATCACTATCACCATCCCCATCATCATCGTCACACTATTTTAGTTCTTAATCTGCCATATTTTTAGTTTTCCCACTTACATCCTACTCTGAAGACTTATCATGGCAAGGAGGTAACCTTAGACTCTCGAAGAGATCAATCAATGGAAATCTCTGGCAGGTACCACTAGTATGTCTCTGTCCTCTGAGAACCACTCAAATGCTGCTTTCAAAGGGTCATCACCAAAAAGCTGTCTACTAGCCATGACTGTATTAAGTATATATCAATAGATGGATTATAGATTCCTGAGCTCTTAAAAGCAAGAAGCAACTGTGCACTTTTCAAAAATGCCCTGACACTCCTCTTATTTGATTATTACAAAAAAACTGTGAGATAGGAAGAACAGGTATTATTATACCTTCCCGAAACCCACTTCCAAACAAAACAAAACAAAACAAAAACAGACACAAAAGTTCACTGGGTCACCTTGAACACGTCTTCATTTTCTTTGGGTAACATTTGGACTAGAATCACTTCTAAGCTCTCTTCAAACTGAAAGTCTGAAATCTCCTGACTCATGAGGTAACTAAAGCCTAGAGGGATTAAGGAGTTTGCTCAAGACCCGATGCTTGCCTAACTACTGGTTAAGTCCCAGCTCAGGGGCTGAACAGAGTTGAGAACCCACATCTGTGGCCGTCTAGTAATCTTTTTACTATAAACAACGCTTTATTATAAACAACATTTCCTTTTCTACTTCCTCTCTGTGGACACTCAACTTCTCTTCCCATGTCAGCCATGGTCAGACCCAAGGCCAAAATCAAACAAAATACAAAAATTCAGTTATATGGTAGTCGAGCAGTGTAATTCTCAAAATGGTAGCAGGGTATTCAATTGTTTTATCACTTGTCAGCTCTGGCAGACACTTTCTGAGATGACAGATCTATCCCAGAGCACGACACATAAAAATGACTGCAGTTCAAAAGGAAGAAAAAAAGTCATTGCTACAGCTCAAGCTTATAGAAACTCTTCCTTTATCAGGCAAACTCACAATATTTTTAATAGTCAATATTACTTTTGGTTAGGTTTACAAAAATCCTTAGTCATCCATAGTCTGTGTCTGGGGTGTGTATCTTTTCTAAGTAAATCAGGGAGACAAAATGGAAAATCCCAGAGAAATTCTATACTTCACTCCTAAAATATCAGAATTTTTTTTCCTTTTCCCCCCTTCATCCCCCCCCTTTTTAGGAGCACCACTGAACTAGGTGAGCAGCTTCTCAGGGGAATTTTTAAAGAAATGGGTAGTCCCTGGGGTGTCTTATATGAGTGGGAGGTGAAGGCAGGAAAAAAAAAGGCAAAGGAGGTTGCAAACATCACCCAACTGGTGTTCCAACTTTCATAGCTCTGAAGGAGGCTGCCGTGACAGAGTCAATGAAGTTTTGGTGTTGCTTAAATTGGTAGAGACACAAAGCTCCTTCCACATTATAAGCCCCTTCCTCGCCAATTACAAGCTTGGCAAGCATTTATTTATTATCGTGGTGGCCTGTTATGTTAAACTGCATAACTTATTTATAAAACATCCTCATGATGCTATTGTACTCAGAATCATTAGCCCCAACTGTCCCTTGCCCAGGCCCAACCCCCTCCTATCTCTTTTTTTCATGTCCCCCTTTCTCCTCTGGTACATATTCCAAAAGGCCTTTTTAAAAGTAATTTAGAAATATGATATTTTTCAAAAAGTCACATATTTTGTTACTGTTATGAGTCAGTAGAAATTATGGAGGGACATCACCTCAAGGTAGGACTTGATTTCAGAGGCCATTTTTTCTTTCCTACGCCTGAGTGGGATCCCCCTTTGCAACATCTCTAATAAGTTGTCTTTCAGTCTTTGCTTATAGAACTCCTTCCCCCGAAGAGGAATTCACTCTATTCTGTGGCAGTATATTATACTCTCTGACCCCCGCTAATTTTAGCATGTATTTCCTTATTTGGAGCCTAAATCTGCCTCATAGTAGCTATCACTCGTGGCTCCAAGTTCTTACCCTTCCTAGCCAAGTAGCTCTAGTATATTTATTGCATATGGAAGAGATTTCAGGAGGGTTTCATCTGAAAATCCTCCTCTAGCTCAAGTGTTTTTATCTCTTTCCCCCAATCCAAGTGTATACATGGATGGTAAAATGTCTTTTCTTAAATGCATTATAAGTGAAGAACTTGCTTAAATTCTTTCATTTGAATCTCAGTGTTATGAATCTAATATAAAATGTCACTGCATTTACCACCTCATGCCAACGTATATATTTTAAAAATAGCTTTTAAAGGGCAGGTCTTAGTAAGCCACTGATGGGCTCATTCCCCAATGATTTTTTTTTTTCCTGCACACTTTTTTCTCTTAATCATATCTTCTACAATCTTAGTTTTTATGACCACTCTCCATTTTTGATAACGTGCTTCTCTTATATTCTCTTTCCTCTCTAGGTTTTTATGAGATTCCTTTGTCGTGGTCTTCCTCCTGCTCATCTGATTGATTCTCAGTCTCCTTTGACTCGATCTTCGTCCAGGTCATAACCACTAACTATGAGTATCCCCCAAGGGTCTGTACTCAAGCCTCATCTCTTTTTCCGTCTATATTACCTCACATGGTGATTTCATCAATTCATAGGGATTCAATTATCATTTCTCTGAAGATGAGTCTCAAATCTATAGATCTGGCCTTAACCTTCTTCTGACCTGTAATCTCCTATCACCAACTCCCTACTGGATATCTCAAACTGGATAGCCCTTAGACATCTTAAACTCAATGCGTCCAAAAGAGAGCTCAGTATCTTTTCCCTAAAACACTTCCCTCTTTCACTCTTCCTTATTACTATCTGGCTTTCAAAGTCTTTCATAACCTGGACCTTTCCTACCTTTCCAGTCTTACTTTCCTCCTCATCATTCTCATTATACACAAATATACACACACGTGTATATACACATATACATGTATATAAGTCATACACATCATATATGTATATGTATATGTATATCTATATACACACATACCATATATAGATATAAACATATGTACATATAGACTACATAAGATCTATCTTATATATAATCTTATATCTATTTATCTTATATGGATATAGTTGTTTGTATGTTATCTCTAATTAGAATGTAAGGTTCTTGAGGTCACGGATTATATTTTTGCCTTTCTTTTGATCCCCAGTGTTTAGCATGGTACTTTGTATTGGATAAGTGTTTAATAAATTCCTAAAGACTAACTGACTTGTTGTGGTGTTTGTCCTTCATTCTTGAAGAGGACCATGACATCAAGATAATGACATGACTTGCAGTTGACCTTGATTTGAGTGAGGGAGGGCTGTGTAAGGTCACCAGTCTCACTTTATTCTCCTGAGCCATCTAGGTCCAGTGACCAGATATTCATCAGGACGACTGGAGATGGCCCAGGATACAATGTAACCTGACCCTTTCAGGCTAAGGTCTTACCGCATTCTCACTCTGAGTGAGATACACCCATTAAATGAATAGCCTTTGTAATAGATCACAAATACCTTAAAATGAATTTGCCCCAAAGACCATGCAGGTCATCTTCAATAAGACCAATCTCTCCTCTCTCTTCCCCTACCCACCAAAATTTCTGTTGAAATTTCATTCTTTTACATTTCTCTGAGCCATATGGTGTCACATATAGCCTCCTGCCAGTCTCAGTGGAAACTCTTGGAACATTTGGAAGCACTTCTTAGTACTGATCAGGTTCCTTTTACGCCAAAGTCAGTTTCTCTTTTGAGCCACGCTTAAACTCCTTTTCCCATCTTGCTTCTTTCAACCCTGACACCCTTCAGAAAAGAACACAGTTTTCCAACTTCTATTCTGTTCTGCTGTCAACATAACACTTCTTTCCATTTTCATTATGTTTTACTGATAGTAACTAAGATATTAATATTCTAGGGTTATATATTCCTTATAAATTTACATGGAAGCAGTAATCAAAATAATACACCAAAGAAGGCTTACAAAAGTGTTTTTAAACATCTTTTACAGTTTCAGAAGGTAAGGCTGATCTTCAATGAAATGAAAACTGAGACAGATCTGTTCTTACCTCCTCTCCTTGTCCCCTAAATCAAACACATTCAAGACTATTTTTTCCTCTAGAATAATGCTCTTGTATTTTTTGCTCTCTTTGATCAGAGAGAAGAAGGTCTTCACCCCATTCCTTTACCTTTTAGGTTAACAGCACAGAGCTGGGTGGGTGATAGATAGGGGGAGAGGTTGATAAGAAAACTGCATTTAATTGTGGTCTATTGGGTCCTGCAAGGAAGAAGTAAGATTTATTTTCATTTCAGAAGAAATAGCAAAGGTTATTTCTTCATTATAATGTTTCTTTCAACAACACAGCTTCAAACCCTGTAATCATTTTTCACTACTTCCTCTCTTTTACTACCCCTTTCCAATCAGTTGCCAAGTCTTGTTTCTTCTATCCCTGAAATATCTGTACATCTTCTTCCAAATTCCCATGGCCTCTTGCCTACTTTATTACTGCAGATTCTTAGTCATATTCCTGCATCCAGTCTTGACACACTACCATCTATCATGTCTATCATCTATCACACATGATTGCTATAATAATATTCTTACAGCATATCTCTGATCACATCATTCCCTTGTCCAAGAAACAAAACAAAACAATTCCTCCACATTTCAATGTCTCCTCATTGCCTAGTCAAATAAAGAACAAACTTTTAGACTAAGAATCAGTCTTTCATGTAACCAGGAGGGGTGGTAGTGTTGCCTTCCTTTTGTCCCTCACCAGAAGATTCAAGGCCTCTCAGTCCCATTTGGGGTTGCCAAAGCAAAGAAAATTGTATCTTTCTCATCCCTTGGATGAGGTTGGAGTCCTCAAATACAAGATATCCAGTGAGATAGAGGACCTCCAGTACTACTTATTCTGATAATGCATCTTAAAGTCCTGGCCTTACTGTTTGCCCTTTAGACTCCTGGGTACTTACATCTGAACGCTTTGTCAGGAACTCTGGGTCCTTGTTATCCTCCTTGATACTATACTATTAGGAATTCTGTGCTTTTCAGTCCATTTTCCTAATGAACTTATATATACGTATGAATGAATCATATATACATACACACATATATGCATATATACATATACATACGTATACATATATACACACAGATGCATGTATACATATACATACATATACATACATATACACATATAATCACTCCCAAATGGAGTGTGAACTCCTTGAGAGCAGAGATTGTTTCAGATTTTTTTTTTCCTATTTGTGTGCTTAGAACTTAGCACAATGCTTGGCAAATAGTAAGCTCTTAAAATGATTTTTCATTCATTCCTTGACTCAATTATATTTTTAGATATTACTCTTACTACTCCTAATAATATACTCTATTTTTCAGTCAAACTGGACTTTTTAATCATCCCAAGATTTCTAGCATTTTTACTCCAGGCTCCAGGCTCCAAGTGCTTCTTTAAGCCAGAATTCACTCACCCTGATTGCTGTCAATATCTTACTCCCCTGTCAAGGCCCAGTTCAAATGTCACCTCCCTCGTGAATCTTTCCCTAAGCCAAATAGGATTTCCCCCCCTAGTGAACCCACTCTCCTTTCAATTGATTTTTCTCAAACTGAGAAGAATTATTCTCCCTTTGTATAGTTATTTGTACACTCATCTTATCCCTCCTTCTGGACAGATCTATGCCTTGTGCCAAAGGAAAGTCGTTCTCAGGCTTAGAGGCATTCTGGGTCTATCTACCCACTATCTGTTGATAGGGAGATGAATAAAGCCTATTATCTAGACTGATATTAAGTGCTTTCTCTAATTGTATATACTATCTATATTGCTTGTTCATCAAAAACCACATCGTTGATAAACACTGCAAATAGGCAAGGGGTTGATTTGGGATAGAGGGGGTGGAAGGTAGTCTTTGGAAAATCATCAAGTTTTACTAATGATCCCAAACTGCTTTCAGAAGAAAAGTTCCATTTTTTAAATTCCTATGTTACTGGCATTGTATGGTTGCAAAATACCAAAAGAGTAAGTACTTTCTAAAGAAGTGAAAGGATATTCCCTAGGAGGCAATGGAAATATACATGGTGGGGATAAGTAGCTTGCAAAAGCTTATAAAGAGTTATTAATTATGAAGTGCTTATAGAGTAAAGAATGTCATTAAATGCAATATTGAAAAAAGATGAGCTAGTCACATGGCAAAAAAGCTACGGAGAGCCCGGCGTTCCACTGGTATCCTCAGGATGTCGAAAAATAAGAAAACAATCTCCAGCACAATGGCTAGACCACTTGTGCAAAATATATGGGAAGATATGGACAACATTCATAGAACAGGAAAGAACAGAGGGACAATAGAGAGCTACATCAATAAATGAAATTAGCCACACTGATTAGACCACCATTTGATGACACTTCCCTTAATGAAGCCTAAAATTGAATTAAACTTCTTAGCTGACATTATCACATTATCTATCACTCTTATTTCATATTGAACTTTCAGTTCACCAAAAATCCCGTTTTTTCCCCCAAAATTGCTATATAGGCACGTTTCCCTCATCTTTTAGCTATAAAATTGATTTCTTGAACCCAGTTGTAAGATTTTCCATTTTTCCCTGTTATATTTCCTCTTATTCAATTTGACCCAGTGTTCCAACAATTGGACCTCAATTTCCTCACTGTCAAAATGTGGATGTTGGACTAGATGATTTCTAAGATCCTTTATAACTTTAGAGCCTTTGATTCTGTAATGCATTCTGTAACTCCTGATATGACTTCATTGACATTTCACCCCACTTTTGCTAACATGGAAACAGTCAAGAGGTACTAAGCAATAGATCAGTGACTTCAAACTGAAAACAAAAGGAGGTCATGAGGTCGTAAAAATAAAAAGGTCATAAACTGACCATCAAGTAATACATCTCCACTTATACATTAAAAAGCCAATCAATTCCATACCTAGTGAACGTGATGGACCTTACTGGAGTACCCCTATATTTCAGATGATTATGACATCCTGATTTTCAGGACAACCCCTTTCGCCCCCACAGAGAGACTGTAGAATCTCGGGGGACCTTCCACCTGAGCAAGAAGCAAACTTGCCCATTTGATGGCAGGGCACAGTTCAGTGGAAATCCACAACAGTGTAATTACCATAAATCCTTCAGCACTACTGATTCAAAAAGGTAGAAGAGGAAATTAAATCAATGGGCAGAGATCGAATCGGTAGCAATCTTATGGGAAATTCATGTAAATGTAAAATCTCATGTCTGAAATGAGTTTTAAGATTAATACCTATCACAAATGGAAAAGTATATAAAAAAAGGAATCAGGAGAATGTGTTGTTGCAACAATAGGTCAACCTACCTTTTTACGATCTGGAAGCTATACCATATGCAGAACTCATAAAACTTAACATTCCCAGCACTGCATATTGCTACTCCTCTCCCCCCAAAATTAATGCCTCACTCTCACCCCTCCCCCAACAACCCTGAAATGTAAATTTTTCAACAGAATAACAATGAATGCTTGCTTAGGATCTATTTATAAATCAAGTGCAAAATGAAATCCTTTAATTAATCTCCAATAATTTAGACCCTTTCCATCCAGATCTGTCTTTTGCACAGTTAGATGCTTAAAATAATTGCATCCATTCGTGTGAAACTGCAGCAGTAATTCAAAGGTTTTATACTTGTGCAACCTTTTAAAAACAGCCCCTAAAACATTCATCTGTTGAACCAATTTACTAGCTTTCAATAAAGCATCTTTAAGATACTTTCTGTTACATTTATATGGCATAAGCTATATTATTTTAATAATCTGTGCTTGAGATATATGATGATGAGGGAATTATTGCACACCTGGGGAGATAGTGTAATTAGAAAAGAGGCACAGTAGGGAAATAAAAATGATTTAAAAAAAAAAAAGCTTCTGAAATTAACCAGTCATTGCTATTCTAATGCTCTGGTGGTTGGTTAAAGTTGCTGGAGGAACATTCAAGCAAGAAGCAAGAGAGGAGAACCAAGCAAACTTGTGGTGCCTGAAATAATTACAGTTTCTTGCCCATCATTCCTCAAGACTCACAAGGAGCAAGGACGTGCAACCAACTGGGTCAGACAAATGAACACTTTTCCATAGCCAATGAAGAGGTCTGCTTGAGCACAGCTAATGTGCTGGGGAAGGAGTATCTGAACAGATGTAATCATACTAATGATTTATTGAATGTTTGATTAATTGGAAATTAAGTGAATGCACAGTGGCAGAATTGTCATAGCAAATCGCTCAGCTGTTTGCTTAAAAGGTGTTCTCGCTCCCTTCAGTAAAGCAATTACGAGCATCTTAAATCATGGGGAAAAATATCCATATAGAATTGACTAAGATGGCAGCATGCAGAAAACAGTATTTGTTAGAGTGTCTGCTTCAGATTGCTTCTACAAATGGTCTGCGTACTCCAAACATAAACCCTCTGCAGATCAAATATTAATTCAGCAATTAATTTCTAAAGACATATCTTTTCCGAAAAATTCTGACTCAGAGACTCAAATAAATACTGGATTTGAGTAAGACTGCTTCTCAACTTGCCTGGACCATAACTGACAAGTTTCATTGCCCTCACCATTCATGATCAGACCTCAGAAAGTTGGAGATAGAAGAGAATGAATATTCTCTGATTTGTATCTGGTCTATGTGTTTTTAAGAAAATTGGACATACAGACATATATATATGTATATACATGTATATATACACACAAATATACATATATATGCACGTATATGTGTGTGTACATATGTGTGTGTGTGTGTATATATGCGCCACAACCATGGAATTCACATATTTTCAACAGAGTAGCATCTAATGCCTGATGAGATTTTTCAGTCAAGAGCAAAATGCAATTCTTTAGTTGATCTCCAATAATTTGGAGTCTTTCCATTCAGGTCTGTCTTTTTCACAGTCAAAGGCTTAAAATAATTTAAATTCTTAATTGCATGGTTTCATATTCTCTTGTGCCTCACTATTTCCATCTCCATTTTGACCACTTTTCTTTCTTCTCCCTAGGTCCCATCTTTTCAATGTGACAACGCTAAGTATCAGAAACTTAGTATTTTTACTGACACTTTAAGCTTTGTAGATGGAAAGAATCTCATACAAATTAAATGCATAAATAATAATCTAATGATGTTTTCTTCCTTTGGTCTCCCAAATCACCATCATTACAGCCTCTGGCATTAAAAATATGACAAAGAATTTAGTGGCTATCACACAATGCAGAAAGACAGTCTCACATGTTTATTACTTTTTTTCTTAACTATGTTGCATATTCTGTTTGAAGATATTTTCAGCTGACAAAAGGCTTGAAAGAAGCAACCGGAATTTATACCTGCATCCAAGTGTCATCACCATTCCATATATAGACAAGACAAAAAGTATATTTTCTGATAACCATTTGAAAGGAAACATTCAAATGGATTACTATCTCATGTCAGACTAAGAGACTTTCTTACAGGGTAGGCAAAAAGCTACTGTAGTTATTATTCATAAAATGCTGCCAATCAATTGGCATTGAAGACCTACTTTTCTTGACTTCTTTCAAATCACATAGAGAAATAGCCACGATATAGTGGATGAAAATCTAACCTCAGGGTCAAGGAGATTTTGGTTTGAGTTCCATGTCCGAAACATACATATTGCATGTGTGACCCCGGACACGTGTGACCTTTAATATCTCAATACTTGTGGCAGCTCTCTAAGATTGGAAATTACAGAGAAGGTGACAAAATGCACTGCTAGAGTGAGTTTCTGTATTTGGGAGTTCCCTATATCTGTGAAAGCATGGATCCATTCCCCTTTTCTCTATATCACATCAACAAATTCCAGTGGCTTCTTATGACCTCTAAAATCTAGTACAAACATCTCTGTTAAAGCCTTTTGCAACCTGGCTCCAGCCTGCTTTGCTGGTCTCATTATACATTTCCCCCTTGTGAGCCCTCTATTCATTCTACCAAACTGGTCTTTACGTAAGGCACTTCATCTCCTATATCTGTGCCTATGCACTGTTATCCCCCATACCTGAAATGGAGAATATATTCTCTCCTCATGTCCACCTCTTAGAATCTTGAAGATCCCTTCAAGAGGAGCTCAAACACCACATCCTACAAGAAAAGCCTTTCCTGAATCCCCCAGTTGCTTGTGCCATCTCCCTTACAAATTACCTTGTATTTTAAAATACATTTTGTATTTTATATTTGCATTTTAAAATATGTTAAATATATTAATTAAATATATATAATATGTTAAATATATTAATGAAAACTAAAAATATATTAACTATATTTTAAAATATTTTTTGCATATCCATGAACATATATACAAATACATTTACATACATACACACATCTCCCGCCCATAGATTATAAGCACCTTAGGTATAGGGATAATTTTCTTTCTTGTCTTTGTATTGCCAGCACAGGGAATAAATTAGACATAGTTAGAGTGGACTACTTATTGCTGTCAGTACTCTCCTTTCTTTCTGTCGTTTTTGTGCTTTTATACAGCTATGTATCCCCTATGTTCAGCATGCATTCACTCCTCATCTTCACCTCTTGGATTCCTTAGCTTTCTTCAAGATTTCAAGTCTTTCCTCAAGCCTCAATTCAGGTACCATTCATTTGGGGTAGCCATTCCTGACCTCCCAAATTGCTAGGATTTTCTCCTTCCTGAAATTATCCTGATTCAATATTATATATATGTTGTATCACCACAGGAGAATACAAACTCCATGAGGGAAGGTACTTTTCTTTCCCTTTGTTTATGTGCCCCCTGTGCCTTGCCAAACCACCCTACACATAGCAGGTACTCATTAAGTTATTTGTTGAATTGTCTTGAATTTAAAGGGTTTGCAAAGCAAATTAACTATGTGTGCTACCCAAAATTCTTCTTTTGCTGTGTCCTGGAAAAGGCACAGAGCCCAGTTATGTGAGCAGCCCTTGCAAGCCTCTAGGAACTCATAAATCTGTTTTTGCTCCCCATGTGCAGAAAGATACAATTAACACGGCTGCAAAGTAAGTTATACTGCCTCATTACCAGCCATCATGCCATCCTGCAGGGGCTCCCATCCAAAGCTGGGAGGTGAGGCTACTAATTATAATGCCAAATTAAGTCTTGATTATTCCCCAAGAGACACCTGTTAATTGGGCTGGTACATTACATAAAAGTTCTATGCATTAATAATTGAGTTGCAACTACTTGATTTTCTCCTTGGAAATGTGATTTATTTTCAACTCTCCTCATGTCAAATTGCTGCTGTCTTGAAAACTGGTCTTTGAGAGCCCAGGGAAGTTGGTATTGGCATGAGCTTAAAGAGGAGGATTGAAGTTCTGCCACTTTTATGCCCCCTTTCATTGAGAGCAGAAGCTCACGCCCATGATACCAAAGGTAGCATCAGAAGGTCTAGTGCCAGAAGAAAAGGGAAAAATGGTGTTAATAAATTACAAATTATGAAAGAAGCTTCAGAATTCCATCTGAACCATGAGACACAGAATCGTCTTTTTTTTTCTTGTCTTTATTTTGAGCAGAGAGGGACTTCAGTCTGCTTCATTCATTTTTCAGATGAGGTAACCAAGGTCCAGAGAAATGAAGTGATTTGCTTAAAGCTAAAATAACTTAGAGGATCATAGAGGACTAAGACTGTGATCTCAAAGGGACCTTAGAATATTCTGATATGTACTTTTCAATACAATTGGCTTCCCTTGCACTCTTCTGTGGATCATTTGTACGCACTTAAAAACCTTCTGAAAAGGGATCCATAGGCTTCATCAGAGTGCCAAAGCTATCCATGACACAAAAAGATAAAGAGTTTCTGATGCTCTAATTCAACCTTTTCATTTCACAGATAAGGAAATCAAAAGCTACAAAGAGGCAGTGCCTTGTCCAGCTTCACACAGCTACTAAATAATGGAGCCCCTACCTTCCATCAAGGGCAGCTCGTTGGCTTAGTGGATAAAGTGCCAGGTCTGGAGTCAGGAATATTTTTCTTCATGAATTCAAATCTGGCCTCAGATACTGACTACCTGTGTGAACTTAATACTGTTTACCTCAGTTTCCTCAACTGTAAAATGATCTAGAAAAGGAAATGTCAAACCATCTAGTGTCATTGCCAAGAAAACCCCAAATGGAGTCACAGAGTTGAACCAAACAACAATGAAATCTTCCAACAATCTAGCACTCAACAATTATTAAGTACATATGATGTGCGAAGCATTGTGTTAAGCACTCTGAATGCAAGGACAAAAGTTAATGTCTCTGCCTTCAAGAAATTGACATTATAACCTTGGTCTTCTGATTCCACTGGTGCTAAACCATGATGCCTCCAGGGAAGAGCTCAGGTTTCCAAAACTGGGTGCTTTTCACTTCATAACTCTTCAGTCCAAATTTTAAAACATCATTATGTTTAAAATATTGCTTTTGAAAGTTACTGGCTTCAAGAATCCATTTAATTAGTGTCATATCATTTGTTGGGTAAAAATTGTCTTGGAGAGGTAGTAGCATGGCGTATTAGAAAGAAACGTGGAGGCAGAGGACCCGGTCACAAACTCTTCCTCTGCCACTACCTAAATGCACGACTTCAAGTCATTTGAACTCTCTAGATTCAATTTCTTTATCCATAGTTGGAGGGTTTGAATCAGAAGGGACATTTAACTCCATTAATGACCTTAGGTTTTTTCAAACACTGACCATAACTGGATTCAACTCATCATGTCCTATGTTTACTGGCACTGCAATATACAAAAATCTTAAACAACCTCTCATGTGGTTAGGACATTTCTGTGCTAAACAGCCAAATGGCTTTCAGATGCTAGCCCAAGAGAGGACCACATCCAGGTAGTAACTTTATGCACTTTTAGTCCAAAACACAATTTGCAAAAATAAAAAGGAAGCAGCAAAGTTCTAAAAAGTCATGCACAGTTATCATTTATTAGCAAATGCAGGCACTTTTTTGTTTGAAAGCTCCAAATTCAAACATAATAAATGGGGCAAGAAGTTCAGGAAAAGAAAAACATGAAAATTTGATGATGAGAAGAAGATGAAAACTTCAATGAAATTTATAGAAGAGAAAAGCTTTTGTTACTGTTGTTGTTAAATGAAGCTATGGTGTTTGGGAATATGCTCACAGACCAGATGGCACAGGGAGTGATTTATTTCTTTGAATATTTCTACAATAATGTGGGTTCCAAAATAGTATAGAAGTAAAAAAAAAAAAAAAAACCAAATATGGAGTCAGTTCTCTTTTTTCCCTTTTAGTCCCACACAAGTGAAAGGGGAAAGCAGTCATAATAAGAGCTCCCTTTCTGCTCTCTCCACCATTATTGAATCCTAGGCTTGAAGGGAAAATACCAGGTGAGGTTTCAAAATCCTGAGTTTAAAGCCAGTGAAAGCTACAACGGAAAGGAAAATCCCAAGATCAGTGGAGACTGAATGTGGTTATCGCTCACGCCACATAATGGCAGGACCTTTACAACTATGCTTTGGGTGCACTAGGTTGAAAATGTCCCATTTGTGATTATGGAGTTCAATGACACAGGGACTCCATGGAGGAGACAGTGAGTAGGCAGGTACTCTGTGATTCTTCCTTTTAAAGCCTAATTTAAATGCTACCTTTTCCACATTAATCCGAAAACAAGCATCTATTCATCATCAGTACTTTATTCTAGGTATGTACTAAGGCTAAGCACTGAGGGTGCAAAAAAGAAAGTGAAACTTTACCTATTCTCAAAGAGTTTACATTGATAGGGAGAGATAAACATGGATACATACATATACCACCCACCCAACACATGCAAGCATACATATGTATATATGTGTATGTGTGAATGCATGTATATAGGTATATATCCACATAATACACATATATACTCACATACAGCATTGATCCCTCTGAGTGTATACGCAAATGCACACCAAATATAGGGAAATTCACTAGTGGCTGTGAAAAATCAAAGAAGTCCTAAGGAGGGAGGAGATAAATGCATCTGTACACACATGTATACGTATACATGTGTGTACACACATAATATGTATATATGCCTATGTATATACATAGATACACTCACATATGATATATACAGATTTATGTATGTGTGCACACACATAAACACACACATATACAAGTGCATATGTGCACTTATATATATCTGCTGTTTTTGAATTGTTTCAGTCATGTCCAACTCTGTGACCTCATTTGGGATTTTCTTGACAAAGATACTGGAGTGGCTTGCCTCTTCCTTCCCATTTTATAGATGAGGAAACTGAGATAAACAGGATTAAGTGACTTGCCCAGGATCACGTAGCTAGTAAGTGTCTAAGGCCAGATTTGAACTCAGAAAAATGAGTCTTCCTGATTCAAGGCCCAGTGCTCAATCCATTGTGTTACCTAGCTGCCCTCAACTTATACATATGCATTTGTATACATAATTGTATGGTACATATATGTGCATATCTATAAACCTTCACATAGGTGCACATGCTTCTATATACCTCTATACACTTATACACTTATATACTTCTACATACACCCTGTATATATATATATATATATATATATATATATATATGTGTATATATATGTGTGTGTGTGTGTGTATGTATGTATATTTACCCCAGTGTATGTGTGTGTGTGTGTGTGTGTGTGTGTGTGTGTGTCTGTGTTTAAGTAAATATACCCAAAAGATCTAGGGGGCAGGCCCTAGCATTCATAGGTATCAGGTATCAGGAAAGGTTTCAGGTAGGAAGTGACATGAACTGAATGTTGAAGGAAATTAGAGATTATAACAGGCAGATTCCTCACAGCTGCTAGTGACTTCCCTCATACGTAGTGTGTATTTGTGCGTATATATAGAAGGCAGCTGGGAATACATTCTATCAATCAGCATTGGAATTGTGCCTTTCCTATGAAGTTATACATTACTTAAGATTTTCTTCACTTGCATGTCACATTCCCTTATTAAACTATAAGCACATGAGGACAGTAACAGCATCTTATCTAATCTGTGCATTTATCCCAATATCTAGTGCCATACTCTGTATATAGCAGTAGCTTAAAAAAAAGGTGTGTTGAAATATCTTTCAAAGTTGCAAGTTTCATTTTCTTAATTATAAAGGCATTTAAGCATAAATGAAATACTTCACTTAATACATAGTATTCAGGGGGGTTAATTCTTTTTCTTTGTTAATGGATTTTTTTTTTGCATATCAGTCATTTCCTGATAAACAGCTGCCCCCAGCAATATTTTGCCACTAAAAAAAAAAAAAAGTAAGCAAGATTGTCTAATATTACTGACAACAAATGTAATGTTACTCTACATTTTATATCCTTAAAAGAAAGAGAGGAAGTGTCACTTAATCCAAGTTAAACCACATTTCCACAGGGAACAGTGCTAGATGGAGAGTAAGGAAGACCTCACTTCAGATCCTGCCTTACATACTTCTCCCTGTGTAGCTCTAGGTAAATCACTTAAACTCTCAGTCTCAGGTTCTTTATCTGTAAGATCACAATAATAATGTCTATCTCATAATGTTGTTATGAGGAATGAATTATATACACACATAAATGCAAGCACACACATAATGACACATGACCTACATGTATGTAGGTGTATGTTTACATCTATATACATGTGTGTATATACACATATGTGTGTATGTGTGTATCTTTGCAAACATTAAAGCATGATATCAATGCAAGTTTATTCTTTTAATTTTTGTCATTTACTATACCTGCATTCTGTTTCCTTTTAGCACCATCTTGATTTGTCTTACTCTAAGTCCTAACTTTTCTTGTTCCTTTCGTCCTTCTTTCTTTTTTCTGCGTCAGTTCATACATATTTCACCATATTCCTTTGAATTGTTCATGTTTGTTATACCTTACAGCATAACAACTTTTCTTTAGCTTTGTATAGCACAATTTGTTCAACCATTTCTCAATTGTTGGGCACATGCTTTTTATGTGAATTGTGCTGTTAGGAATATTTTGGTACATGAGGGACCTTTTCATATACATAATGCTAGATCCAGGATGATGGAAACCTAAATAATTTTTCTCACATAATTTTCCAGTTGTTTTCCAGAATGGCCAATTAACTTATTGTTCCATCAGCAAGAGATTACCACTATTACTTCAACATGGACTGATTCTTTTTCAAGTTAGTAACAGAATCACATTTTTTATTATTCTCCAATCATGATCTTCACCCTTACTTTTTGGTTTGCATCATATAATTTTAAATCACCAGCAAAGGCAACTGATTGTGAAAATCAAACCTTGAGCTTTTGGATGAAAAGAGCCATCCTTCTGATTGGTAGGGCTCGTTTGACATTATAAAGACTATTTTGTTCTGTTTATTATCTTTTCAAGTCTATATAACTTCTCTTGTGTATATGCTTTGTCTCCAACTGTTTTCCCAACAAAGTTCATTGAGGTCAAGGGACATGTTTAATACACCTTTCTATTCAGACAACGCTTCATACAATGACTTGCGTACAGTAGGAATTCCATACATATTTGTTGACTGAGAGTAAGAATGAAGGTTAGAAAAATTTTTTTCATATTGTTTGGTTTCATGATATTTTGGGGTTTTTTTATGATAAAGATCCAAATAGTCACTGTTTGCAGATGGCCAATGTCTTACAAACAGACTTACTTAAATAAATGGTGAAATCTGTTTGAATTATATTTTAGAATGACATGTCCTTCAACTAATTCTTTATAATAAACAGGTCTTCTACTAGAACATCCTTCTGAAATTATAAATGGAACTAAATTGCCTCTCTGAAATTATTTCCCTTGTGGTTAGAAGATATCTCTATGTGGTATGACAATTGCTTATGTGAGGCAATGGTCCTTTTAATGCCTCTGAAAGAAGTAGTGGCTACAAGATACAGCTCTCAAAACAAGTAACCACAAAAAATGTAGGGACAAAAAAAGTGAAGAGTGTATATCAAGCAAAAGTTTCCCCAAGTTTCTTATGACACTGTTTGGATTCTAAAAAATGAGCGAAAGCACCTGTTAGTGTCTTATCCCTGGGAAGTTGAACCAATCCAGTGACTTATAGACCAATAATGTCAACTTGAGAGGTTTCAGGAGAGGGAGAAGAGCCAAGTCAAGGCAAGAGCAAATATGAAGAGTCTAACCTGGGGTAGAAGGACAAGTAACAGCAGAGGAGATGCTCTGAATGATGTGAATCTAACCACAAAGGGAGTGGGGCTGTAAGCCTGTGATTGTGGGGAAACAGATGGAGAAATGGCATCTGGCACATCATGGGTACCTAGCAAATGATAATTGATGATGAAGAAAAAAAGAGAATGGAAATTAGAAAGACGAAAGAAACGGGGAAGCACACCTGAATAATGTCGGGGTTTAGCAAGGGGAGTGAGAGAGATAGAAAGAGTCTTAGATTTTAATTCTAGGGAGAAGTATCTGGGTAGAATGGGGGCTTCTCTCTTGAGCCCCTCTAGTCTTTGGACCTCTCTGAAATTTCCATATTTTTTATGAAAAAACAAACAAACAAACCAGTATTTGGGGACTAGTGTACTTTTTCTGAATTCTTATATTACCTTAAATTCAGGGTAGATTACTATTACCATCCTTCTTTGCCTCCTATCTTTTTTTTTGGAACTGATGTAATGATATCTCCAGGACTCTGCTAATCCCATATGGCTTCCTAGGAAAGGACTGTCAAACTGGAAGATGTGGGAAGGGCAAACGTTAGGGAGACTGGGAGAAGTTCAACTTCATTTTATATTTCAATGAATGGTTATCCATGACAAATCAGAGTATATATCCCAGGAAATCTGAGAGGAGATCTGAACTGGGCACTGTTCTGAACTTGGTCTATTCAGAAAAAGGTCAACCAATCAACATATATTTATCAAATACTTAAGTAGTGATAAGCGCTAGGAATCCAAAGACAAAAATGAAGTAGTCCTTGCTTTTTGAGGAGTGTATATTCTATCTGGGGACATGTAATTATACATGTAGATATCAAATGCTTATACACACACATGTCTATCTGCGCTTGTATATACAAATACAAATGAAATAAATGCAACGCAATTTTTATGAGGAGAAATTAAATGGCATCTTTGAGAATCACCAAAGTGAAGATAAAACTTGAAGAGACCTTTGAAAGAAACCTGAGGCATCAGGAATAGTCCATACAAAGGCTCAGTAATAATAAAATTATTCTGTGACTGACCAGGTAATTCAGTGAGAACCTACTGTGTGCCTGTGCCCATGTGGGCAAGGAAGGGGATAGGGCAGAGAAGAACTTGTATAATTTTGACCAATTAAATCTGCTGTGCTCATAGGCCACAGACCCTTAAACCCCTAAGCCTCATAAATCATCTCAAGAGAATGTAGATGGATCAAGGTAAACATACTCTTAATATCAGAGAACCAATTAAGTCTTGCTTATATTGAGCTCTGCCTATAGGAAAGTCAACATTCTTTATTTTCAGCGCTTATACTGCTAAGTTCTAGGACAGAAGGTGACAAGAAAGGTGAAGAGGATGGGATAGGGTACCAAAGCATGGAAAGGTTAAGTATAGAGACTATTTTCACGCCAATCATCAGGGTTACATGTCCAATGTATTCTGCATCAGATGGGTGGCCAAGATTCATCAAATGACCCTTGAGAATTCTCTTGACATCTTCACAAAAGGTTTCCTTACTCCAAGGAAGGGAATAAGGAGCACTTCACTGGCCAATCCATGGTTGGAAAAAGACTGAGCTTTCTTTATGAAGGTTTTTACATGCAGTCACTTTTGATTTGGGATAGAACTGTAATCAATTGGAAGCTAAAGTCATTCTAAGCTACTGCAGTTTATTTTAGGAGTTTTGCAAGACAGCAATATCTAACGTATGCTTTAGTAAGACAAAATACTATTTCTCTGTCCAGTACAACCTTAAGGAAAATCAATGTAGATATGATTCTAGCTTTCCTTCCTCTCCTTATACAGCTCTCTGCACAATGAAAATCTGGTATGCCAGCCCTCATTTGTAGGTTTCTGTTGAAATTAAGCTACCAAAAGCTGCTTGGGTAGTGGTGGTAGAGCTGGTGGATGGGTAAAAGGGAGGCTGGGGAACCTTTGAGATATAAACTAATATAAAACTTGACATTTGGAAATTATATCTATATAACCAATTGGCCTTTTAACAAATGGAAATATAGTAAAAACAGCTGATAAAAAAGAATGATCATTATGTGGGCAAATTGCAATTTTTTTTCTAAATTACTCAGATTCAACCTCTTAAAAATATTTGTAGCTCTCTATCTAATCCCCATATAATGGAAAGTTGAATTCCATTACCTTTGGATTTATACTGACTCTCATTTCCAAGATTCTATTTTTTTTTCATAAAAGATGAAACCACATTTTTCACTAGGAGCCAAATGGACTGACTTTTTAAATAAAACAATACTCAGTCATTTCATAATAAAGAGAAAATGCTATTCTACAGCATCTTCAAAAGAAAAATGTATTGTCATGAATGTTTCATTTGATGTAGAGATATGAAGATTCATAATATAACTGCTGTCAGTTAAAGCTATTTTTGTTAAAGATCAGCTTTTTATTTTTTAATGTCTATCATATTTGTGTGTATACATCTATCTACATATGCCCTGTGCATATCTAGATGTATACACATAAATATACATGTAGGCATCTATATTTTTAGTAAGATGACTTAAAATCTGAAAAACTGGATTATCAAAGCAAACATTTATTGAGATAGTGGTTACTCATTTTGCAATTCGTGTTACCATATCAGCTATAATAAGACTAATAGAAAGTCCTCCAGTATATTAAAAGCAAGATGCAATTTACAAAATTCAATTTGCACAAGGTATGTACTATAGTAGATTAAGATTTAGCCTTGGATTTAGAAAGACCTAAGGGTTTAAGTCCTGTCTTTGACACATCTTGCCTGTGGGACACTGGACAAATCACTTAACCTCTCAGGGTCACAGAAAACTCCCTAAGACTTTAAACTGAAGAGATGGAGATGATCTGCTTTAGAAGAGGAATTCCTTTACCAGAAGCTCCCTACAATAAGAAAATCACAGGTTTGGCATTTTATTGAATTGTCAAAACAGCCACCAATTCATTACCAAGCATTTCTCTGTCCAACAATTGCCTGACTAGAATCTAACATCTGCTCAGCATTTAGTTTTAGTACCTTATTCCATCATAGAGATATAAGTATAAAGAATCCAAGCAAGAACAGTCTTTCTCTGCATCATTTTGTGAGGCACATTAAAAATGAGAAAAGTTAAAATAAAAACAAAACATCAGATTCAGCAACTACACTTACTAAGAAGATGAAAGTATAACTGTCAAGTTCCTTAATGAGCTTTGGGAATTTTATCTTCTGATGGCTGGTAGACTCTTTATGTATGAAATGCCTAAGAAGTGAGTAAATCTAGAACAAGGTGAAACATACAAGGTGTAGTCTAGGCTAAGAACTCTTAACCTTAGGTCCATGTAGATACACACACACACACACACACACACACACACACACACATATATATATATATATATATATATATATATATACACAAACATATATATGTATATACACATATATATGTATATATATAAATGAACAACATAAGTTTTGTAATCCTATATAATTGATTTTATACATTAAACATATTGTGAGAAAAGATGCACAGATTTCATCCTACATTGTCAAAGGACTCAATGACATAAAAACAGTTAAGAATCCTTGGGCTGGGAGAAAGGACGCTGAACTGGGTATCAAAAAACTTGAATCCCAGTCTAAAGATTATGCCACTTATTGACTCGGTGACTAAGAAAATCATTTAGTTACTCTGTACTTCCTTTCTCCCATTTATGCAAGAAGGGAGATGAGCTTGTAAATGTTCCTTTCCAGCTTGAATATTCCATTAATTCTATCAACAACAGCAAACAAAGAAAACAATCCAGGCTTTTAGATGTACATAGACCAGTCAGTCTTTGACAACATTTAACGTATTTAAATCCAAAATAAATAATAAATTCCACAAGTGACTAGAGAGACCAAAGCAGTACTCTTCTTTCCAGTATGGGATGCAGATAAAGCTGTGGATATAATCTCTGTAATTAATCTGTGTCAGCTCCAAATGATGGGTAATCTCTAAAAGACATTTGTCAAGATAAAATGGATGGCAAATTGATTCTCTACTTCTGCCTCTTTTCTAAAATTAACCTCCATTGGAGAATAGTATGATTGGTGTGTTATTTATGATACAATGAACTCCAGTGATCAAATAAGGACATGAGCCTTTGGGGAGGGGTGAAAGGCTTGCCTACAAATTAGGGTTCCTAAAACTACAAATGTCACAGACGCATCAAGAGAATGAACATCAAAGTTTGAGAAGTTCTATAGAAAAAAACTGAAGCGGAAGGCTCTAAATTCTTCAATATACACAATGCACATGGAGGAAAAAGGAGTCATTTTCCTGTGAAATCCATCCATTCAAAGCAATGATTGCTTTTATTTTTGTTTTGGCTTTTGCCACTGCTACTGTGTTGGAATGGCTGTAGCTAATGAAAAGCTACATGGGAATGACTTCAGCAAAACATTCTTATGACACACACACACTTTTATCTTGTTGCAATAAAATAATAAAATTTATATTGGGCATGAACTGTAGCCCCAACGTTCTTGGAACCAAATGGGTTCTTCAGCACAAATGACATGGTTACAGAGAGGTGTTCAGAATCTCTCCCATTTCTTTTCCTCACTTTCTCCCCAAGACAAGTTATGTTCACAACGAGAATACTCAAAATTCAACATAAACACCCAACTTCTAGGACCCTAGTTAACCTGACTCTCACAAACATCACTTTTTAAGTTGATAACATCACATGTCCAACATCAGATCATGGATTAGTATGTTAAACCGATTCTAAAGATAAGAGCACAAACTCTTTCCTTTTCTGCTTTTGTGTTTACAACTACAACTTGAATTGAAGACCCTTGACTGGAAGAAAACTCTCAGGATATCTCTAGGTTGTTGATGCTTCAATTGCTCAGATGAGTCTCATCTTATCAAATAATGTAATATTCTGAAGACAAATTTCTTTTTCTGGGTCAAATTACCTAATTGACCATGCACAGTAATATTTTATCACTAATTAAAAACAACTCTAACTTGAACCATTATTTTCCTGCTAATGGCCAATATTATCTTTTTTTCTAATTTGGGCCTGTGATTTTATTTTATTCCTGGCTGATGATTGTATCCTCCTGGGCCAACAGCATAGTGTTTTATACTGGTCTTTGTTCCATTAGCCAATTTAAAAATGGAGGCCTGTTTTCTTATTCATTACTGAGTGTTCTCTAATTTTAAATAGATTTCTTAAACATTATTTTGCACATTTAAATATATTCCAATGTGGCATCATTCTTATGCAATGCACGTTCATATTACCTGACTTCAATAAACACAAATATGTGAATTATGTTTTTCTAAAAATGGTAAAAACCCAGCAGCAATGCTGTTGCTGTGCATACCCTTAAAAAGATAGAAAATATTATCATTACTTCATCCTAACGCTGAATCTAATAAAACAGAATGAAATAACCTCTTTGAGAGTAATGTTATTTAAACTAAAACTCTGATGAATTAGTTTGTGTTTTAAGCTGTGGGTAATATAAAATTCATTGAAATCTTTATGAGCTGGGGGCTCAAATCTAAGAACGCTTTCTAAACATTTTAGTTTCAGTCATGGATAAATCCCCAAAGAAAAAATAAAACAAGCTTTGTTTTCAGAAAGATTACCCAAAGAAGATTAACTTGTTTATCATCAATACCCAAAACTAATTTTCTATCAGCTTTCTCCTATTCTCAGGGGAGCAGTCAACTATTACCTAGCTGCTGCTGATTTTGAACTTGTAAAAATACTCAACTAAACACAAAGAAGACAGTATTTTGAGAACAGTCTATGATAATACAAAATTAAATTCTTATGCCTATACGCTTCTGTGAAATGGACCCTTCTAGATAGAGATGAAAAAATGAAGGGCAATAGAAGATCTTTCTGTTTCTTCTTATTTCCTAGGAGTTGCCACAGAATCCAATGGGATAGCTTGGTATTAGGATAACTGAGTATTTCTGTAAGATTTAGGGGACGAAGGTCTTGCGCATTGAGGAAAACAACTTTAACAGAAATTCTCTCTAGGTCTCCCATGGCAGATCTTACTACATACAAGTATGCTCACATTATCCAACTTTATACAATAAATGTACTCTTGAAAAACTGCTCATAAGTTGTGTGTGCATGTGTATGTGTGTGTGTGCGTGCATGCATGAATGCATGAATGCAAGAGAGAGACAGAGACAGAAATAAATGCAAAGACAGAAATCTAGAGAAAAAGAGGAGTGTAAGGGAGAAGAGAACTGAAAGGGAGAGAGAATGAGCTAGGGAGGTAGGCAAAGGGTGTATGAGGGAGAGCGGTAGAAAGGGAGAGAAACACATCATTTAAAAATTGTATTTGAGTATACAGAAAGCACATCACATAGAACTTGGGTTCTTAACCTGGGGAGATCTACAGATAGATTTCAGGAGGTCTATGAGCTTGGATAGGAAAAATTATACCTTTCCCCCACCCCCACCCCATTGCCCACAAACTTTTGATTTCCGTTATAACTCTATATATTTTAGGAATTTAAAAATACACGTGTTCATGGGCTTCCACAGAATTCCAAAGGAGATCCTGACACAAAATCAGGTTAAAACCACTGATTTAGAGGAACTTAACAGTCAGTCATTCTTAGTGTAATATAAGCTCCTTGAGGACAGATTTTGTTTTCTGTTTTGTCTTTGTATTTGGAGCTCCTAGTAAGTACCCAGTGCATAGGTGCTTACGGAATTGATGAATTCCTTTGTAAGGTGTACAATCAATTCCTCATTTATTTAATGAATAAATACTGGTGATTTGGTACCTATAGGAGGAAAGGTTTCTTGATATTTAAACTTCCTTTGTTAACCTCTTTAAGGCTCTTTATCTTCACGAAGAGAGGCAATGCGGCAAAATGGATAGAGGGACAGCCTTGGAGTAAGGAAGTCCAAGATTTAAGACTTGCTCTGAAAACATATTAGCTGTGACTATGGGGAAATAATTTACCTCTCAGTTGCTATCCTAGGCAATTCTCAAAGACTATACTTATAAATAATTTGTTATATTCACCAGTTGAATGTGATTCAGGACTAGGGGTTCCCTATACTGATGTAATGACAAATTCATACTGTCTAAAAATAACAGCTTTTATGATTCCAGAACTGTAGAATTGAATGCTGATGTCCTTCCATTAATTCAGAAAGGTAAATGGCAGCTAAGAAAAAAAAAACAACAACCTGGAATTAGAGATTGTTGAACTGTTGCCTCCGAGATCAAACATAAAATCATTTTCTTGGATTTTAAGGCCCTTCATAATGTGTTCCCTTCTTACTTTCCCGTCTTCTTGTACCTTACACCCCACCATGTGCCCTGAAATAAAGTGACCTTGATCTCCCAGATACTCCTCCTCATAGACTACCCTCCTTCTGACTCAGGGCATTTTCATTGGCTGTCCTCCATTCCTCTCTCCTTCCTCATCTCTGCCTCCTGGCTTACTGACTTATTTCAAACCTCATCTGAAGTCCTATTTTATGCAAAAAGCTTTTCCTAGTCTTATTGCCTTCTTTCTGAGAATGCCTCCAATTCGACATGTGTGTATGCATATAGACATGCATGCATGTATGTATTTACATATGAAACATATATATTTATGCACATATACATACATACTTGTAAGCATATAGTTTTCTCTGCATGCTATCTCTGATATTAGACTATAAGCCCTTTGAGGGCAGGCAGTTTTTTTGTCTTTTGTTTCATATATGAACTCAGTGCTTAGCATAGTATTTGGCACATACTAGGCACTGTGTAAATTCTTCTTAACCAACTACTATGGTAAATTAGGAGCTCAAATCACCTTCTCCTTTTCTCAAAGGGAATCTAAGTAAATCCTATTGTGATAGGAAGAGAGATACAAGTTAGTTGTCATTTGCTTGGCCATTAGCAAATAGCACAGCTCATGCATATATGTCCAGTTTCCTCATTTGTGAAAAGAAAGGATTAGACTATACGACCTTTAAGTTTCTACCCAGTTTTAAGTCTATTGTCTTATGATGTATTTAATTCTAGCCAACAGTTTTATTATACTATAATTTTAATGGCATTCATGCAAAATTTCCTTTAAAAATGCTGATTCTCAGGAATGTATTCCAAAAATTCCCAAATTTTAAATCCAGGGAAACAGAATGACATATTTGGTTGAGACATGGTAAAGACTCTGATTAACCAAAATTCCATGCACTTAAAAGTACATTTACCATCCAGGAAGATCACCAAGCACCTTCATGTTATTATTCTAATGAAATTATTTTAGCAGAAATTCCTTTCTACTTCCATTATTATTACAAATTTTCTTGCATTCCAAAATCAGTTTGTGAATTGAGGACTCACACAGGCAGACATAAATGTAAATTTAGCAAATTACATGAACCAATTTATCAACAGCTTATTTGGCATGGTAGCTATTTAGCATAGCTATTCCAGGCACAATGAATACAGTTGGAGTAAACCATAGAACTAAGGAGGAACATAGTAAAAAGTAATCTAAAATGGTTATTTACCATAGTTTCCCAAAGTCTTCTGATGGAGAGAGAGAGGGGGGGGAGGGAGGGAGGGAGGGAGGGAGGGGGAGAGAGGAGAGAAATAGAAAGAGATAGCAAATGGATGAAGAATGAATGAATGAATGAATGAATGAATGAATGACATAGACAGAATACTAATAATGGAGGACTGCTATGACACCATTTAGTTGTCTTGCAACTTAAGGGAAAAAAAAAACTTTGTGTTTCAAGAGTGAGAAAGATAACAATGTTCTTTGGGGGTAAATTCTATCATCTCCATAGCTGGCTCACCCCTTTTGAAGAATGCACTCACCCTTTTAGTAACTGGAAATGTTCCCAAGATGTATATAATTTCATGGATGGTAGAACACCAATTTCACAGAACTTAAACGGCAGGACCATGCTTAAATTATGCAAAAACAAGACATGTGCTAGGTATATAGGAGGACTGAACATGGCCTTCGGTATGCTTCATCTGTATGCAGCTGGTTGATCTACAGTATGTGTCCTAGAGCATCAATAGACCAAAATGGGGTGGCAAGGGGGAGTCGGGGAAACCACGCATTGTAAACCAATAATGGCTGTAAAATATTATACTATCCCTCAGAAAAGCTCCCTCCTCCTCTCCTACTAAAATAGTAATCTTCGGGATACTATGAGATGGCACAGACCACAGCTGGCTTTACGACTACAAACCTGTGCTTTAAAGGTAAAGCTTTAATCTTTCTTAAGTCACACTGGAGAAAAAAAGTTTTTGTCTCCTTGGCAGATGGATGTCAATAACTGAAGATGATAGAATTTAGAGCTGGATGGGACCTTAAAGCATCTAGTCCATCACTGAGTTTACAAGGGAGGAATGTAAGGACTATAGAAGGTAATTGACTTACCCCAGGTCCTAGAGGTCAAAGACAGCTAAGATACAGCACTACCTATTTTGACTTCAAATCCTATGGCCTTTCTCCTCTAATATACAGGTCCTTCTACAACAGCAGGGAGCCTTGTCTAGGTCATGTACTCAAAAAATGTACTCAGGGTAACAAGAAGCCTTTCAATGGAATGGGGAACATCTAAGAACTAACTTGTTTATAGGAAAACAATGGATTTTCATTCTTACATAATGTCATAATCATAAGAATGAAATCTATTACCGAGAAAATTGAGGGTACGTCCATTAAGAGTAATAGATTCAAGACTTGGAAGAGACCTTAGAGGTAATTTTTACAATGTGCCAGGAACTGTGCTAAATACTGTGGATACAAAGAAAAACAAATCAAAACATAACAAAAAATAATGCTCAGCTGCTGTCTTTAAAAACGTTACTGACTAAAAGGAAAAAATATGTTTGCATAAATGGGATGCAGAATAGAAAGAAGATATTAGGGAGTAAGGCTCAAGTACATAGGTTTGGGGAGTAGACAAGGAAAAGCCTGCTTCAGAAGATGGTGGTAGGGATGAGTCTTGAAGAAAACCAGGGGTGTCAAAAGGCAGAGTTAATTGGGAAAAAATTATAAGACATGGTAGACAACCAGTGCAAATGCACAGAAATGGGAGACGATATGTCCTATGAGAGGAACAGCAAATAGGCCAGTAGTGCTAGACTGCAGAATCCATGGAGGGAAATAAAGTGTTAAAAGACAGATGGGGTCAGGTTGTGAAGAGCTGTAAATGTCAATTTCATCCTGAAAGTAAGAAGAAAGCACTAAAATTTGCTGAACAGTAGGTAACATGGCCAGAAATGCACATTAGGAAAATCACTTTGGCAGTGTATGGAGGATTGATTGCAGTGGGGAAAGCCTTGAGGCAGGAACACCAAATAGGAGGACACTGAAAAAGACCAGGTGAGGAGTCATAAGGACCAGACCTAGGAAAGCGACTGTTAGTTCAGTAAAGGGTGTGTGTGTGTGTGTGTGTGTGTGTGTGTGTGTGTGTGTGTGTGTGTGTGTGTGTGTGTGTGTGTGTGTGTGTGAATAAGATGTTTTGAACTTCGATCATCTAATCCAATCTGTACCCTTACAGGAATCCTTTCTATCATCTCTGACAAATTGTCATTCAGTTTCAAATGAAAACAAAGTAATGGAAAACTTCTGCGGGATGCACTCCATTCCCACTTCTTGACAAGTCTGATTGAAAGTTTTCCATTTTGTTACCTGAAATTGATCTCTCTTCAACTCAGGATGACATATTTAGAGACATAAGGATCACACAGTTCAATTCCTTAATTTTACTGATGAAGACAGGCTAAGTCCAAGGTCAAGTCCTAAGTGCAGGTAGTAAAGGGAAGACCTGGATTTTAACTCAAGTCTTCTGACTGCATATCTAGTGTTCTTTCCTCTGAAACTTGCTCCTTTTACAAGGTGTTCTAGGTTCTAGTCTCTGAGGCTTGGCAATAATCTAATCACTTTCCAAAATACTAGAAGACCATTACCATTTCTTCCCCCACTCAAAGTCTCCTAAATCCAGGCTAAACATCCATGGTTCTTTTTTTTTTTGTCCTATACATGTTCCAGCTTGTAATAGTCGTTCTTAAAATGATTTGCCAGGAACTAAACATAATACTCTAAACATGACTTATCCAGAATAGAGTAAAATAACACTCTGACCTCCATCATTCTAAACATGATTCTCTGATTTATGGAGTCTAAGATGATATTGGATTTTTTGGCTGTCGTGTCACACAGTTGACCCCTACTGAATTGACAATGCATTCTGTCACTTAAGGAAAGCTCTTCAAAATCTGGCCCCAAACTAACTTTTCAGTCTTATTTCATACTGATCCCCTTACTGCACAAGGTATTCAAGGAAAATTGGACTATCAGATATTCTTCCAAATCAACATTCCCTCTTATGCCTTTATGCATTAACAAGAGACCACTCCAACCTGGTCTGGTGAAAAGGGCAGTGAATTTGGAATGAGAATACATCAGTTCAAATCTTCCTTCGACCATCTACTACCTGTGGGACCTTGGACAAGTAATGTTACCTCTCTGGGACTGTCTTCTTATCTGAAAATGAGAAAATTGGATTAGATGACCCCTAAAATCTCTTCCAGTTCTAGGATCCAGTTCTAGTTCTAGTTCTAGGAGCCAGTAATCCCACTACTGGATTGTAGGTAACTATGTAGCATAGGGGCAGAATTGCGAGACTTAAGGTCAAGAAGACCTGAGTTCTAATCTTGTCTTAGATATTTACTAACTAGGTGATCTTAGCAAAGTCACTTATCACCTCTCAACCTGTATCCATCTGTAAACTAGGATAATAATACCACCCACCTCAAATAATTGTGAGGATCAAATGAGTTACTATATGTAAAACACTTTACTAACCTCAAAATATTATATAAATAAGTGCTAGCTGTTACTACTAATTCTAATTTTCCTTTGTTTCAGCTCTAGTTCCTATTTTCCTATCTTAATCATGTTAGACTTTTTTTAGTGTCCATGTCTCTCTTTTGAGCCATATTGAGTTTTTATCACTTTCAACCACTATTTACCTAGGCCTCCTCAATCTTACATTTGTGCAACAGTTCTTTTAGCCTAAATTCAGGACTGTACATCTTATAAGTATCTATCCATGGTTTTACTTTGGGGAGAATTTTAAAAATTCTGAATCTATCATTCAGCATATTAATTCTCTCTCTCAAGTTTCTATCTTTCATCTCTTACAGAAGCAAGCATCCTGAGTCTTTATCCAAATTGACAAAAATGTTGAAGAGGATGAGTACAAAGTCTTGTGACACACCACTAGGTACCTTTCCCAGGTTGACACTGATCCATTAATCAACATTCTTTGGGTACAGTTGTTTAACTAACTTAAAATGTACTATCTTAACCATCTATCTCCATCTTATCTTCAAGGATACCATGAGAGACTTTGACAAATTAAGCATAAAAATCCAGATATCTGTGGCATTTCTCAGACTTGCCAGTCTAATAACCCTAGCAGAAAAGGAAAAGAAATTAATTTGTTCATCACTTATTCTGAGTGAAACTAAGCTAGGTCCAGTTATCTCCATTGTTTTAGTCTACCTTTAGTTTATAACTTTTTATTCTGTTTATCTGCCTCTTTTCTATAAACTTCTAGGCAAACCATTAAGTCTACATTTCTACCTTGCTCTTTTACAGTTTACAGTTACATTTTCACTTTATTTATTTTCATATCTCTCAATAGTAATTCCCTGGAAGTTTACAAATAAAAACTATAACAAAAGGAGACAAGTCAAAGAAAGAAAGCATTATGGAACCTTCTTACCTAAGTATTGTATGTTTCAAGCATTTCATTGATTAGTTATAACAAAAGGACTTTAAAGTGGTTCTACTAGAAAAGGCTAAGTTCCAGATGTCCCTTAACTCCAGCTTCTAGGGTCCCAGGTTAATTAATGGCTTAGGATTTTGACAAAGACATCTACTTTCTGTCTACCTTCAATGATCCCCAATAATCTGGTCTTTGGCATTTTCAGCATAAGGAGAAAGGAGACTTTAGAAGGAATTGAAAACTGTGTGCCCCCACCCTCTAGGAGTGATTTCTAAGCTAGTCAGAGCTAACAATATTTGTGATAATGTAGTCCAGAGATTCACAGTAGCCCCCAACTGATTACATCTGGATTTTCCCTGTCCTCTGATACTAGTGTCAAGGGAAGAGATGGAAACACCTGCCCTCACTTGCCCTCTCTGAAAAAAAAAATACATAATCAAATACCACATAAAAGCATACCTGTATTCCTTTAGCTAATTAAAATAGCTGAAGACTCCCTGCTTCCAAATTCTTTATCTTGTACTGCCATCTTCTGGTTATATAAGCTAAAGTACCACTTTATTCTCAACAACTAAAAATTCCTGTAGATCCAGGTGTGTCTTCATTGAGTGACTAAACATGAACTAGAAAGAACGGTTGCTAGATCTGATAACCAGAAGAAAAGTGGCTCATTTGCCTATATTGAAGAACATTAGACATGTAATCTTCAAGCTATTAACTACAGAATTGAAGTTTCCATGGAAAGGAGGAATGTATGTTTTGTTAAGCCAAGTTTTCATAGGCAAAAACTTTCACACAGGTTTCTTGTGTGAAGAAACCAGAGACCCGTAGGAGTTTATAAACGAATTTATAATAGCAGGTCAAAGCTCAATTTCCAATTTGTGAAGAACCTTAGGAAACTAGTTCAAGAAATGAAGCAAATTTAATTTTTTTATTATCTTTTCTGTCTTTAACTTAAGAAAATAAATTTAGAGCAGGCGTATTGGCCTTTCAGTGTCTCTAATGGGCCTCTCTGTCCCATGTCTGATAAAGGCTATGGAACCTTTCTTAGAATGATGTCTTTAAATGCAGAAGATAAAATATATAATATTACAAAGGAAACAAATTATATTAAAATACAGTTATAAAGATGAAAACAATCATAGGCCCCAGTTGACAGATAAAGAAATTGAGGGCCTGAGTCATTTAGCAACTTTTTGCTGATGCTCAGATGTTTCAGTCATGCCTGACTCTTCGTGACCCCATTTAGGATTTTATTGGCAAAGGTTATGGAGTGGTTTATCACATCTTTTTCCAGCTCACTTTACAGATGAGGAAACTGAGGCAAACAGCATTAAGTGACTTACCCTGGGTCACACAGCTAGTACATGTCTGAGGCCAGATCTGAACTCAGGAAGATGAGTCAAGTGCTCTATCCACCTAGCTGCCTATAATTAAGCCACTTACTTAAGTTCATACAAGAGGTAAGTGGCAGAAGAGAGACGTCCTCAAATCCTCAGACTCCAAATCTAGCATTTCCCCCTACATCACGCTGTCTCTGATTAGTTTTTTTTTTGTATCTGTATATCCTTTTAGAAAATATCTAGTATTTTCTAGTTATTATGGAGAGAGAGTATCATTATACATGAATTTGGACAGACTTCTTGAGGTAGGAGAGACCAGAGGGGCCTGTTGTGCAATGGTTCATGGGGTCATGAAGAGTCATTCGTGACTGAACTGCTGAATAGCAAAAATACACACTGTTAGCCTATAGACAGCTGTACCACTTATCCTTGCCTCTCACAGGAGTTTAGGCAGCTATGCATTTATTTTTTCCATCTAATGAGTTTTGAGTAATCCCCTACAAAGAGAGAAGGATAGAAACTGACCCTGTAGATTCATGTGAACAGGGAACTCCTACTGAAGAATTACCTTACACCAATGCAGATCAGTACCATTGCTGCAATTTAGGTTTACTCTAAGTGCATTTCCTAGGACATGAAGAATTTAAGCAACTTGGGTAGGATTTGTACTTAAGAGAGTATCTGTGTCTGAGGTGGAATTTAAAATCAGTTCTTTCTAGTTCTGAGGTCAGTTCTCTGCTTTAAATCTATTTTTTAAAAGTTCAGATATAATGACTTAGGAATTCGTTGTTTAACTTTCTTTTGAATGTGATGTCGTAAGAAACTAAACAGAACTTTCTTGTAACAAGACTTCTACACTGGTATTACAGAATCAGAGTTGGAAGAGACGCTTCATATCATGTAGTCCAACTCTTTCAATTTACAGATAAAGAAACTGAGACCAGGAGAAGCTAAATGCCTTCTCCAGGGTATCACATGTCAGGTGTGGAGCTTGTACTTGGGCCCTCTGACTTCAAATCTATCAGTTTCCCCTACGTAACAAGTTAGGTCCTACATCTATTTAAGGGAAGAATGATAGCTCCCCTAAATGTTAGAGCTGTACATAGCCTTAGAAATCATTAGCAAGGTGAAATGACTTGCAGGGGAGCTAAATGGCATAGCAGATAGAGTACTGGACCTAAAGTCAGGAGGATCTCAGTTCAAATCCCAACTCAGACACTACTGTGTCTGTGACCCTAAGCAAGTCACTTAATCCAGCTGTCTCCCAAAACAAAACACACAATAAGATTAAGCAACTTGTCCATCTAGTAAGCAGCATTACTGGGGCCCAACCAAAGGTCCTTCTGAGTCTCTTGACTGCAAGGCCAATATTCCTTGACCTCCCTTATGCTTTCTTCTTAAGATACTTTCAACTTTAGAAAACAATACTCCAAACAAACCCAATATGTGACTTTCTTTCCTTCAAAAAAAAAGACAAATTTTAAGCAACCAGGTAACTGCAAACCTCAGGAATTCCAAGAAATGGCGATCAGCTGGTTATGGAAGTTGATGTGGTACAAAGAGAGGCAATGACCTGTTCTTCAGCATACATTGGGCAAATTTGATTTCTCCTCTGAAGATCAGATGTACTGTGATTTCTGAATACATTTAGAATGCTTCACAATCCAATTCAAACTAGAAGGTATAGCAAGCTAAATTCAGAGGAGGAAACACAAAGACAGATTTTGAACTGTTGTGGGAGAAAAAAAAAGCCTAATGTAGAATATGGTGTTGATCTGTTATATTGTGGGTGCTTTTGCCTAGTTTGGGGAAGGCAAATGAAATTCAATTCATTTAAATGAGCTTTTTTATCAAGTGTCCATATGCACAAAACATTGTGTTAATCCCTAGGGATGGATACAAAGTTAAAAATGAAACTTTCTCCACCCTCTAGGAGTTCCCATTCTATGGCGAGTGTGCAGGAAGGTGAAAATCATAATGAACACTATACTGGATTTTCATGGGCTCCTACTTTTATAAGTATGCTCATGATATCTAATGATGTATGAAATCTCATGGTAAGAACCCTGGATTTAGTGTGAGAAGACCTGGGTTTGAATCCAACTCTGCCATGAGTGACTTGTGTGACTTTGGATGAAGATCTTAACTTCTCTGTGCCTCAGTATCTCTATCTGTAAAATGAAAAGATTCAGCAGAGGTATCAAGCATGTGGCTCTAAAGATGTCTAAGTGTAGCTTATACCAGAATTAACTGTAATTTGGAAATATTTAACAAAATAAGTAAAAATACAATGAAACATAGATAATATTGCATTTCAAAACTAAGCCAATACGTAGTTTACAGGGAATCTTACTTAAAGTTCCTTTTCTGTTTGAGTTTGATGCCACTGGACTGGATAACCTCTATGGTTCCTTCTGACTTTAAATCCATCATCCTATGATAATCATGAGCAAATGAAACAAGGCAGGTTTTAGCTCCATCTTACAGATGAGGAAACTGAGACTGTGAGATTGAGAGTGAGACATACATTAAGACAAAAAGCGGCAGAGAGAAGCACCAACATATAGATATGTACAAATTTGGAGGGAGAGAGTGAGGTAAAAAAAGGAAAGAGGAAGGGGGGAAGGAGTGCTACATCCAACCCTATCCAATCCAATAAATATTCATTCAGTCCCTTCTATGTGCAAAGTACTCTGGGAAGTGCTAGAGAAACAAAGACAAAATGAGAAAGAGTAATTGTCCACATGGTACTTGCATTCAGATTTCTATAACTGGTTGAAAAAAAGGGGGAAAATCCAGTCTATCAACACACTTTGGCTGTTTGATGATAAAATGATTTGTTGTTGTTTTTTATTTAAGCTTTGAAAAGCAAACGGACAGCTCAACTATTTAAGGGTCATATAGAAACATTTTTAAAAACAGAACAAAAAAGAAATGGAGGACAGAATGTCAACAGGGAAATGGGTGATCAAAAAAGACAGGCTAGACACAGGGTGAAGGACAACTAGAAGACAGCCCAAATGCTCCACTATGATACATGAACAAATTGAGAGTCCATTAATGCATCAGCACGTTGAGTAGACCTCCTCCATGTTGAACCCCTTGTGAACCCCAATATGGATTGCCAGCTGCATGGATGAATATACATCCAAGTTGATGAGATCACAGATTCACTTCACTATGAGAATTTGGTAATTACTAGCCAGTAAAAATTTCCCTCAGACCAATGGTTGGGAGAACATAGTTTTCAAAGAACTGTGTAGATGTAAATCATTGTCAACATGTATTGTTGTGTGCATTTTGACTCTTCTATGTGGACAACTTTGTCTGGGTCTATGCCCAGGGTAGTCCTCAGAAGAGGTTGACATTTAATCAATGTGTTAATAAATAAAAATCATAGAATATAAAGTTCGAAGTGACCTTAGATGTCATACAGTCAATGGAAGTCAAGAATGATAAAGTGACTTTCCCAAGGTCAGAGAGCTAATCAGTCATAGAAACAGGACTTGAACTCAAGGCTCCTGACTCCTATTCTTGTTTCCAAGTATATATGATATAGAAGGTATTTGCATCCCAATTTCCATTACCATTTCTATCTCCACACTGGGCAGAAAACACATTTAGACAATGATCATGGGATAAGGTCTCAAAAAATCACACACCAATAGGAACCTTAATAGTGACACTAGCAGAGTTGGTAAAGAGGGTTAGCTTCTAATTAATTCTACTGGGTCAATAAAAGAGAAATAGATATAGGTGAAATTCTATTATCACAAAATCTAGAGTAGAATCAAGTTTATTGATCACCAATGAAAACAGAGTTTAAAAATTATGACCTTGATCCAATGAGGATCTGTGATTTTGTCTTTGCCCCAAATCCTTCCATTGAAATGAATCACAAAGGTTGATGCTTATGGTAGAAGGGGAAGGGAATAAGTATTTGCTAAGTGATACTCTATACTAAGCATAGTTTGGATTCAGTCAAAGGGCCACACTTGAAAACCTAGAGGGCCACATGTGACCTCAAGGCCGTAGATTACCCACCCCTACTTGACAAATATTATCTCATTTGGCAAGGGGCTTATAATCATTTTTCATGCCATAGACACCTTTGAAAATCTGGTGAAATCTATAGACTCATTAGAATGATGTTTTTAAGTACACAAAACCAAATGCGTGGGATTACAGAGGCAACTGAAAGTTAGTGAAAATAAGGATGTCATTTTTTTTTCCATCCTAGGAGAGGCTGAAATGGGATAACGCATACCCAAATAAATAAATTGTCAAAATCCACATGCCTGCATAAAGATCTAGAGATTAGAGGAGAAATGGAACTTATGTCAGTCCTTCTCTTTAGTGTACAAACAGAAATGGTATGCCTGAATCTAGAAGAGGAAGGAAGGAAGTTCTGTATCTGCACCCAAAAAAGTCACCAATTACCTTTCTTGAACAAAACTTGTATCATGTAATGACTTGATTTATTTCATATTTTTTTCTCTCCTGTTTTTAACTTGAATGATAGTGAGCTCTTATCTACAGGAAACCTTATAAAAATAAGCTTTATAAAGCTTATTTATAACAGAGACAGAGACAGACTTACTTTTGTTAAGACGTCAGGTGAAGAATACGAGTCCATTTTGAAGCAATGGAATGGGGTAAAGCCATATCTTGATCCAAGCAGAGGGGTATATGTGTGTGTGTGTGTGTGTGTGTGTGTGTGTGTATTTTCATGCATTTATTCATCAAACATTTATTAACAATTTACTGTATCAAGTGCACTTTGCAACATGCTGAGAGGTAAGACATGGTGGTTCCTGCCCAGGGAGAGGTTACAGTCCAAAAGAAAATGACAAAAACCCAGCCTAGTCAACCTAGAAGCATTTATCATCAGCTAACACTGAAGTAGCCAGCTAGTACAGAGTTGGACATGAGTGAAACCAGCCTGAGACACTTAGTAGCTGTGACCGTAGGCAATTCACTTATGCTCTGTCTGCCTCAGTTTTCTTATCTATAAAATGGGGATAGCATCTGTTTCTCAGGGTTGTTGTGAGGATACAATGAGAAGGTATTGATAAATTGTTTTGTAAGCCTTAAAGTGCTAGATAAGTCCTAGTTGTGGCTGTAAACCATCATTAATACATATGAAATCAGTTAAATCATTTCATGTTCCTCAGATCTTGTTTCCTTATCTGTAAAATAAGTAGGATGGAAAGCTACTTTCTAGGTCTTCATCCCATAATATTAGAAAAATCCAGTATTTGTAAATGACTTTCTAATGTTAACTTACTTGACTTTGTTTTTAAATTATCTACTTTGAGATGCATGTGATTTTAAAGATTCCTTAAGTTTGTTCAACTTAAATGCATTTTATAACTGTGTCTATAAAAGTACATTGGATAAAAGCAAGCCTCTTCTCCATGTCCCCCCATCCCCTGAAATAATAATTTAGTGTCTCAAGGAAGTCATTTTAGGTAATTCCTTTCTAAAGTTGAAATAGATTGTGAGGCAGACTCTTTAATTCTGTAGCTGGTAAGAAAAAAAAGAAAAGCCTAAGAAGCCTTACCCACTCTAGTCACAATTACTTTTGATTAATGAGCTTTATATTTGTTCCTAAAGAGTGTGCGTGTGTGTGTGTATGTGTGTGCGTGTGTGTGTGTATAGACAGACAGACACAGAGATGGATGGATGGATGGATGGATGGAGAGAGAGAGAGAGAGAGAGAGAGAGAGAGAAATGGCTCACATCATTAAAAATGAAATAATCCAACTTTTGTGCCATCAAAACTCGTTCCCTAATCAAAGATATACTTTTAATGAGATTTTATCTTTGATTGAATATTTAAGGCTATAATGAACAGCTGGGTCATTACTCAGTTTCTAGGCTTAATTTTTATTTAATTCAAGTTCCCTGATGCTTCTTGATATAGAGGTCTTAATTTATGCTGGATGTTAAAATCTACTTTTTTCAGTCTTCTGATGTAGGTAGCCTTTGGGAGCATTAACTTCTTTTGAACTTATAGTTACAAAGTAAAGACATTTTCCCTCCATAAAAAGATGGTGTCACATGTATGCACACAGTTATATGTGTTTATATGCGTGTATACATGTATATACATTATATGCATATATGTAAATATATTATATATATATACACACACACATGCCACATGTGTCAATATTACAGCAGAAGCTTTCATAGTTGGTCACTGTATAATCATCTGTCACCTCACTTTATTTGGACATTGTTGATAACCTTTCACTTCCTGAATTTCCTGATAAAATACTGTTCTAATCTTATGTCTCTTCTGATGCTTCTTCCTCTTCACCCTTTTCCTAAATATTGGCAGCCCTCAAGATTTATAATTCAGTCCTGCGGTCTTTTGTCCGTATACTCTCTCCATTGAACTGTTCTCTCCCCCACTCCTTCTCTCTCAATTATCCTCAAATGCCTAATCAGTCATCGAATGCTGACCATTTTTCCTTTGCAATATCTCTTGTATTAGTCTCCTCCTTTCTATTACCATTCCCACTATCCTAGTTCATGCCCTGATGACCTCATGTCTAGACTGCTGAAATTGCTTCCTAACTCATCTCCCTCCTTGTCTCCATCCTTCTCTGGCTCTAATCCATTCCACCTACATCCACCAGATTAATCTTTCTGCAGCACCTTGTTGATCATATAACTCGCCTGTTCAAAACCAATGAAACCAAAACAAACAAAAACCTTTCAAGGGATGGAGTCCAAAGTCCTTCACTTGGCATCCAAAGGCCCCCAAGATCCCAGTCTCACTGCAAGCTGGGAGTGATCTCTCTATCACAGTGCATTTGTGGCACTCATTTGGAATTTGCTACTTATGTTTGCCATTGCTTGTCTTCCCATCTCTCTTATCTTCAACTAGAGCTGAACCTCCTACAGGGCAGAGGCCTTACACTACTTTACCTAACTCAGCATCTTACCCTGTCTCTTGCACACAGCTGGTAATCAATTGTCATTTTCTGACTACTTTGTTAACTGACAGCTTGGAGGAGGGTCTGGAACTAATAAAGAGTTGCAGGATAAGGAAAGAACCAGAGCTGGAGGCAAAGATAGAACTGAGAGGGGAGCAGTGTACCACATTTGACAAAGCACTTACCCTGGAGGATGACCTCAGGTCAAATATTTAACCTTTCTGAACCCTTAGTTTTCTCAGAATTCTGTAAAATAAAGAGATTGTAGGAAGGTAGCATTCTGGTCCCTTCCATCTCTGCATGTATTTCATCCTTTATAACACAGGGAAAGAAGGTGAAAATAAGGTTGTATGAATGGATAGTGTGGTGCAAAGAAAGCCAACCTCAAAACCAGGAAGACCTGAGCTCATGCTCCACTTCTGACGCATACTTGCTGTATGACTTTCGGCATGTCACTTAACCTTTCATTGTTACAACCAGATCTCTAAGACTATAAGTTGGTACAGAAAATGCCAACCTGTAGTGGAGTGGAAGGTTCCTTAAAGCTCCCTATAGCAATGAAATCACAAGCGTCAGTTTCTATCCCTATCTTACAAAAAAAATCTACAAGATATTTTTTGCCTTTGAATAAATATGCTTTGGTGTAAGTGACAGAGATTCTGAGAAGGCCAAAAAGCAGCTAAATAACTCATTATGTTCAAATATCTACCCCTAAAATAACTTTATGGCCTTTGTAAAGGAAAATTGAGGATCCTATTCTACCAAGTCCATCAAACTTGACTTTAGTTTAGACATTCTCTCAAATGCTACAAAATTCATGTAAAAGCCAAAAATCATATTTAAAAGATATGAGAGATATTTCAACATGCTATGATGTAGGATCTGAGGTGAGGGGAGAGAGACAGAATCTAAAATGTTATAAGCCAACTTTTATCCAATGAATCAAAAAGTAACAGCTGTGAAAAGCTAGCCTCACTCTGCTGAAGCATGCTCTGATATGCTGACTATCCATCCATCATTTTGCAAGAGGCTGCCAAAGTAGGTGCCTTCCTTGATAGCTCACTACCCAGCATGCAAAAAGTCTTCATTCTGCAAAAAATTTTTAACCCGTCCTATAGGAACCAGAGCCAACTTGTGGGATGTTTATTATACTTGATAAATCCTCTTGATTTTCAAACAAATGATTATCCTTCTTGGTGTCTACCTTCCTGAAACTGGTGTTATCTGGACAAGAGAACTTATAATTTGATCATATTCACTGGAGGATATCATATACTCGGATGTTATGTTGCTACCTTTCCCATCTCAATCCCTGAGGCCAGAGACCATGTCTTATATCTCCATCTGGAACCCCTACAACACCTAACACAGTCATTGGCATCTTTTTTTGTTTATTTGGGTTCAGACTTGTGGTTTCATCAGCATGGGGAAGCTATTTCCCTAGCTCATTGTTGAAAGAAAGGATGAGAAAGGAGGGAAGGAGAAAGAGAGAGGGGAGGAAAGAGAGAATAGCAGAGAGCAGGGAAGAGAAAAAGAGATGAGAAAAAAGTAAGAAGGAGGAGGAATGAGAGTGTGGTGGAGAGAAAGAGGGTAGAGAGAGAGGGACTGTGGAAACCTATGCAGATCAGTAATATATCTGTGATTTATAGTTTTGAAGGCTTGCCAGAGGTACTGAGAAGTTAATTGAGTTTTCCAAGGTCACTCAGCCACGATGTAAGTAAAGGCAAACAGAACCTAGGTATTCCTGAATCCCACTATGTCACATGGCTTTCACAAGACAGGTTCACATGGCATAAGAGTGAAGAGGAGTGGTGAGCAATGATTAGTGAATTTAATTAATATAGAGAAACAGTATGGTCTGAGCCTAATGGCATATGCCTGAAGCCCTTGCTTCTAGGGGAGGCTGAAGCTGGTGTAGAGATTAAACTTCGGAGTTTTCAGCTGCAGTAAGCCAAGCCAATCAGGAGTCCTCGCTAAGTCTGGTAGCAATATGGTGAGCTCCTAGGAGCAGATGGGCAGCAGGCCTCCTAAGGAAGGACAGACTAATGCAGGGCAGAAGCAGAGTTGGTCAAAGCTGCATTGATCAGCAGTGCAATGGACCTGAGTGGCTGCTGCACTTCTAGTCTGGCAGCCCCATCTAAAAAATAAAAAGGGAGAGAAGGAAAGGGAAAAGAAACAGTAGAGGTAATTTAAACCAAAACTGGCATATTTAAATCTTCTTTCAGATAAAGTTAGGGTTGTATTTTTTTTTCCACCTCAATTTTCTCAGTGTCACTCTGTCTCCTTCAATCTGTCCACAGACACAGGATCCATCCCAGGCACCAGTGAATTCAGTGAACTTGATATCAGACTCCTAACTGCTCTCTTGGAAGAATTCTGTTGGCCTCATTCAAATAGCTCTCTGCTCTTCAGGTTAATCGTATTAGATAAGCACAATATCTTCAAGAATCAAAGTCCTTTTCTTCCTGGAACCAGACAGAATTTTCTGGGATCACATTGGTGTCATCAGGGCTTTCAGTTCAAAATGAGTATAAAAAGCATGTTTGTTTGTTTTTTTAATTGCCAACCACCAAAATAGGACCCTCAAATTGCCCTTTAGATAATAAAAAGGGCAAGGACTTATTTTCCTATTAGTTTTATTGTTATTGTATCAAGTCTCATTGACAACATTTTCATCAGTCAAGTTGCTTTGATAGATGGCATAATCCATGGGGTTTCTGACCTTGATCAACATGAAGAAAATTTCAGCTGAACTGTGCAAAACAGCTACGATGACATAAATCACTTCTGGACAGGACAGTCTCTCTCTCTAAAGGGTGAAGCCAACCTATCACATATCAAGCTGAGGGATGATCTCATCCTCCAAGAGAAGAACAAGAAAAATTCATTAATGCTCTGTATTTCTACATAAGGATTCATGACCTCCCTTGGGACCAGAAAGGATGCCGAGAATTTCCTAACACAAAGGGTTTAATCAAGCAGTTCGTAATAATTCTGCTATTTTGAGGTTTGTTTGTTTTTTTTAGAATATGATGAGGGAAAAGACTGTTAAAGGAGGAGATATCTTTAAAGGGAATTAAGCATATTCAAATGATTAGTATTTATGACATTTGTACAACATTTTGGGGAGTGGGAGCTAGACCCATTATTTCAACTTGCAGTTGCTTAAAATGCATCTTAAACAATAGAGCAAAATACTGGAGATCTGTCCAATTTTAGCATATAAAAGCCAGCCTTTGGGGAGCAGTGGTGGTGGGAAGGGATGGGACTGACAGGTTCAGAGTTTTGCCTAGGGTCACATAACTGCAATTTGTCTGGAGTGGCATTTGAAGGCAGGCTTTTGTGATTACAAGGCTGACTTGATTTGCACTAAACTTCTTACTGCTAAAATTGCCCATTTTGATTAAACAATCACAATTGAAATACTGTAGATATGCGCAAAATAAGCCAATGTATATTTTGATGAGGAAACAATATACACAGAGACATTGTTGCTGTTAGTAGTGCAAAAGTTCCCTCAATGATTCCTTAATGGAAGAATACATGCTGGCACAGAGAAGAGGAGTTTTGTTTGTTTTCTAGAGATGCAGGTATTTGGAGAAGCAGGCTTCCTTCCTGAGGGAGAAGAGGAAATCCTCCTTCCCTCTCCATCCTTGGTGGAACACAGGACATTGACCAGCCTGTTACCTTTTGAAGGCTCCTTGGGCTCCCACCAGTTCTGCTGCGGCAGCCTCTCCCAAATCCTGCCTACCAGAACAGACTTCCTCTGATGTGCTATCTGGTGTAGGAAAGTGTGGGGAAAACAATTTGATTCAATTTAATGAGCATTAAGGGACTATTAGGTGCTAGGCACATGGCTAGGCTCTGGAGATTACAATGACAGTTCCTGATGAAGGAAGGAAGGAAGGAAGGAAGGAAGGAAGGAAGGAAGGAAGGAAGGAAGGAAGGAAGGAAGGAAGGAAGGAAGGAAGGAAAATCAGGAAACAAGCATCTATTAAGCTCCTAATATGTGTCAGGCCTTTGCTAAGCACTGTACAAATGTGATCTTATTTGATTCCCATAGCAACCCTGGGAAGTAGGTCCTATTAAGGTCTTCATTTTACAGGTAAGGAACTAATGCAAAAAGAGGTTAAGTGACTTGCTCAGGGTCACACGGCTAGTAAATTTTTGAGGTCACATTTGAACTTAGTTCTTACTGATTCCAGGCCAATCCATCTAGCTTTCTATTGGATGAGAGAATTCTTTGTAGTGATGTACCTTATAAGGCACATAGTACATTGCAACATATTTTGTAAACTAAAATGCATTAATAATTATAATAGCTGACATTTCTCTGCTAGTTAATCTACCTCATCATGTGGTTTCTAAGCAATGCATTTCTATTGAAAAGACCAGTGATCCGATCAAATATAACAGTATTGCCAAAAGACACATGAAAGAGGGCAAAAGCCAAACACTTAAGCAAAACAACTAAAAACAAGAATTATCCAGCTTGATTCTCTCTGCATCCATAGGCACTGAGACCCTGATATAACTATAGAAGCCCTGGGTGCCCTGAATCCACTGCATGTCTCAACCTGTGCCTTTATCTTAACCATGAATCATATTTCAAGAACCATTCACCCATGGGATAAACTTGCATAGTATAGGCAGTATGAAATTCCAGGTATAGATAAAAGGAACACTAGATTAGTATTTCAGTCAGAGGATTTAGAACTAGAAGGAGGGGTCTGGTGGAGCCAGCTTGGACTAGCTTCTAAGAACTAATTACTAAATTTTCAGCATAAGTATTTACACTTTGGGAATCAACAAATACTCAAATCAGAGTATTGATTGGTAATGAAATTAAATAAATAAAAAATGGATTGTTTGGTTGACTCTGGACTTAAGAAAATGGTAATAGCATAGATTAAATGTAACAATATTTCATGTATTATATACATATATGTGCATGAATGTCTGTATGTTTCTCAAAGACCTGGTTGTTAGACATTTCTTCTTATTTAACCTTGTACTAGATCAATTTGCAAAGCAGTTTTAATTTTCCTAGAGTGTTTTTCCTCCCTCTATCCACACCTTTATCCAGCACCCCCTCAGATAGAAGAGATGTAAAAAATCTTGAGAGGAAGAGTGATAAAATACATAGAGTGGGTGCACAGAGTTTGACTAGGAGTCAGGAATATATGGCTTCAGATCCCATCTCAGGTTTTTAACTATGGGCTATTCATTTAACCTCTCAGAGTTCAGAAAATATCAAAGCTTTGTATGATAATAATTATAATTGTTGAAGCCTAACCTCCTTATTTTTGAGTTGAAGACAGTGAAATTCAAAGAGAGATAATCTAGACTCATGCATAGAACTCTGGATTTAGAATCAGGAAGAACAGGGTTTAAGTTCCACTTTTGACACAAGTTTTGTGATTCTAGGAATGCCTCATTTTCCTCAGCTACAAAATGGCGGAAACTGATCTTGATGGTTTCTGAGATTCCATCCAGCTCTAAACACATGATCTATGATCTAAATGAAGATTCTTGTGCAAGTTGACAAAAGTGTTAAGTAGCAGGGCCAGGATCTTCCGTGGATCCACTAACTCATAAATTGAATTGTTTGTACCCCTACACCATGACTGACTCTGTGCTTAGTTATTTGAATCTTAGTTCTTCTCTCATCTTCTATTGTCTTCTCTTCTCTCTCTTTCTCTCCCCTCCACCCCCCTCCAGTAGAATGGGAACAGCTCCAAAATGCTATGACCTCATTTGAAATCACCTTAATTTTGGTAAAGAAAAATGTTCCAAAGGATCAGGGTTCAAATCCTACTTCTCATGAGTAACTACACTGGAATGATCGTTGATAAAGTAACCTTCAAGAGATTCAGTTTCTTGAGGGGCTCTAAGATAAATGCCTGAACCTCAGTCAGGAAAACAAGTCACCAGCTGGAATCAATTTTTCTGTCACTTTCCTTCTTTATTGTTGCAAAAGCAAAAGGTAGAAAAATCCCTATTAAACAATTTTGGGGAAAAGGCAATGTTAATTCAATTAATTCAATAAAGATTAAGCACCTACCATATGCCAGGACTGTGTTAAGAGCTAGATTAGCATGGTATTATCCCTATGGAAAAGGAGCCTTTCCTTCTCCTTCAAAGCATGACCACCATGAACACCACTACCACAATCCAGCCCCCCTTGCTCCCTCCCCCACACACAGTCCTGCTTCTATTTAGAGCATGGAAAGGGCCAAGTACAGTCAGTAAGTTATTAACTCCCTGTGTGATAGCAACATTTTTTTTTTATTTTGGAGGTTTAAATCAAACTTGAGAGAAATGGGAGAAAAAATAAGTGTTACTATGTCTTTTTTATTTTGGCACTTTAAAACTGTTACTGCTTATAAAGCACTTTATGGAAATCATCACAATGAATGTTCACAATTATAATGGAAGGACAACTATTTCCCTAATTTGCAGAACCAGATTTTCCCATGCCTCAGCTCCCTCAGCGAGAACGAGTGCTTCTGGCTGCAGATGCAGGGCTCTTTGGGCTACATCCCAACGCCCCCCACTCCTTGCCATACCACATCTGTTTTCTCACTTTAGCATAGTTGAAGTAAAACAAAGAAAAAATAACAAAGCATGGCAAATGCTGTCCATACCAAAGTGTAAGGTGCTAAGCTGAGGCTAAAATGGCTAGGGTGCTGGGGGAATTTTTGCTGTTTCTTAAGGAGGACCCTTGATATTTTCTGTGGTTACATCTATGGTTCTGTCACTAAGGAGCAAGGTGTCTGGTTGCTCATCCATCATGATGGCTTCCTGTCCATTTGAGACTTATTAAACTTGATACCAGATCCATTTTCAAGACAATTTCAATCTTCCCATGGCTTTTCCCCCTCCTTCTTTCTGTATTTTTTTCTTAAAGAATCCTGTGATGAACATCTCAATTTCATGCCTCTGTAACATAACTAAAAGGTAGAATCAGCACATCTACAGATGAAGAGTCAAGGATGATGCCTCCTCCTAAAAAAACTAGTGCTCCTCTGGAAAAAAATGATTCTTACTCATGGTGAGGAATATAAAGCTATCTGAGACTGAAGAAGAAATGGTATGTTAGAGTAGACAGAGGACTGGCCTTGGGGTCAGAGGATATGAATTCCATTATCAGGTCTGCCCCTTACTACCGGTCTTACCTTGGACAAGCCATTTCTCTGTAAATAGTTTTTTCTCCTCTAAAACACAAAAGACTTCGATCAGAGGCCTTCTAATTTCTCTACTAGCTTTACTATGATGATGATCGTAATTTTCATCATTCTAAATAGAAGAAATATCCAATATGTCCATGAAGATGTGTTAGGGTATGAGATCATTTCAAGAAATGATACTTTTCAATTTTTATATCACCTACATTTCCCACTATATCTTGACGCTTGTACATCTCCCAAAGAGTCATGAATAAAGCAGTAGAAGAGGGGTGGAAGGGAAGTTCCAGAAGACACATGTCAAAAAATTCTGACATTGTATGAAGTATTCTACATCCAGAGAGGGTGATAAATTTTATTTATTTAATATATCAGAAACATCACATATTTTCTTTTTAAATAGTATTTTATTTTTCTAATTCTATGTAAAGACATTTTAGCATTCATCTAAAATTTTTGAGTTCCAAATTTTCTTCCTGCCTCCTTTACCTCCCCACTCCCTAAGATGGCAAGCAATTTAATATAAGCGCAATCATGTAAAACCTATTTCCAGATTAGTCATATTGCATCATATATTTTCATTATAAATCTTATCTAGATTTCAACATAACCCAAATGAGCTCTGATACAGTATAGGCTTTGCAGTGACATATTGTCTTCTGCACGTTCCCGAGATGACCACAGAATTATGAACTTTATCAAATAACTCTTCCTAGCTGAAACCTTAAGTTGAAGATGGCAGGGAAGTGGGTCTTCCATGTATCCTAGTCACTTTTCACCTAGATGACAGCAACAGGTGCCTTGATGGACACTAAGTTTCTAGTCCCTCCTCTCTCTAATCCATCCTCCACAGGATGCCAAAAGCATTTCCCTAAAGTACAAGCCTGATTATGTTATCCTTGCCTAAAAAACAAAAACAAGAAAAAAACCTTGAATGACTGCCTCTCAACTCCAGAAGAAAACACTTGTCTGTCATGGTCAGCGTGTAGTTCATAGTTTGGCTCCAGCCTATCTTTCCAGACTTAGATACACATAACTCCTTTTCACATATTCTACATTTCAGTCAAATCAGCCTACTTACTGCTTCTTGAACCCATCTGGCACCCTATTTCTGTCTTCCATGTCTTTGCACAAACTGTCTCACACATCTAGAGGGACTTGCTTACCTCAAGGCTCAGATCACCTATCTTCTACAGAAAACCTTTCCTGAGATCCTGAATTGTTGGTACTCTCTATCCTCCTCTAATTATGAAGTAGCTATACCTATCTTTGTGTATATATGTATGTATGCATATGTGTGCACACTTATACATGTGTGTGTATGTGTATATACATATATATATATATATATATATATATATATATATATATATATATATATATATATATATACATAGAGAGAGAGAGACATATACAGGGAGAGAGACATATACAGAGACAGAGAGAGAGACAGAGAGACAGAGAGACAGAGAGAGAGAGAGAGGGAGAGAGAGAGAGGAGTCCACAGTAGAATGTCAGTTTCTTAAGGGAAAGAGCTAGGTTGTTCTCTTTCTTAAAAACATTTCTTTGTATTCCTGTTGCAAATGGTAGACACTTAATCAATGCTTTTTGGATGAATTTAAAATCCTATCCTTCTCCATCCAAATAAGCCTCTACAGCCACTCAAGTCTTTGGACAAATTTTCCCTTCCTAGGTTAGACTGAAAGGCTCAGACAATTTTTCCAGTTTCCACCATTCCTTTCTGTACTCTGAATCTAAATAAAGATCTTGTTCCAATGGCGGCTGCACCCAATTATTTGTGGCCCTAGTTCATTATGCTTCATTCACTTGTCACAAACATTCATTAATATGGCATCTAGAATAATCCAGAAATAAGAAAAGTAGGTGCACACTCAAAGGACAGGTGGCATTTTCTACTTGCTAGCCCACAAATCTGCAGTTTCTTTTCATGAAAAACCTGGCAATCAATCTGTCTGTACACTTTTCAGAATTGATAAGCCTCTTTCTGAAATGCAACATACAAGATAATCAATCAACACACATTTTTTAAAATAGGCTTAGGTATGAGGGATGTAGAACAAAAACTTGGCATGCCCAGGCATCAAGGGTGTGGTATTTTAATGCCAAAGGCAACATTATTTTCATATAAGTCCTTAAATATATAGAAATTGTGGAAGAGAAGAAACCCTCAACTCAAGTGTGTTCTGTTTAGTGTTACTACTGGCACTTCGCTTACTTGTCACACTTTCTTCTCCTTGCACACCAGAACTATCTTAAATCTCTTGAGGAGTAATTTTGGGTAAATGCCGTTCTTTCTAGGGGCATGTGGTCTGCTTTGTTTTCGAGCTGTTGGAAGCCTAATGGGCTAATCTACTTCCATTCCCAAAGCTGGAAAGCTATATTAAGTGAAAACCAATCTGGCTGATTAATGCATTAGGCATTTTATTGATTCCCTCCACAGAGCGTCATCTTACAAATGCATGTGTTCTTTACGCTTCCAACATAGGATACATGAGAGCTGCCAACTTGGGAAAGACTCAGTTCACTGACATTCTCAACTTAAGGTATCAACTAGGAGGAAGATAGTTGGTTAAGTCCATACTGAACTTAGCCCCAGAGTCAAGTTCATAGTAAGGAAAGAGGAATTCTAAAATGTTAGAAATGAGGAAGCAAAAAAATGTCCAAGTTAGAAGGGACTTGAGAAAAAAATCTAGTCATACTTCTCCTTGGTAGATAAGGTGTGGCATAATGCATAAAGAAATCGACCAGGACTAAGAATACCTGTATCAGAGTCCTGGTTCTGCCATTAACCAGCTAGATGATTATGTAAATCATTTGACTTCTCCACTTTTCATTTTCCCTGCCACAAAAAGTGGGGGTTGGAATGAAAAGTCTACAAAACTTTGTCTACTTATTTTTCTATTTCTATGAATCTGTGAATTTGAGTCTCAAAGAAAAGTGGCTTTTCAAAGTCACACAGGTGATGGGTGGCAGAGCAGTTAATAAATGTTTATTAAGCCCCTACCATGTGCTAGGTACTATGCTAAGCTGGAGAGAGAAGTAAAAAGACTTTCTCTCAAAAAGCTCACAGTCTAATGGGGAAGACAACTTGCAAGTGACTATGGAAAAACAAGACATAAAGATGCTGTATTAGAAATAATCAAAAGGGATGACACAACAATTAAATGCGATCAGAAAATCTTTTTTTTTCCAATTCTTTGCTAATGAAAAAAATGTTGCCATAAATATTTTAATGTGTATGGGTTATTTCTTATCAATGGCCTCCTTGGGGTATAAGCCTAGGGATAACATCTCTGGATAAAATAGTGTGGATAGCTTCATAATTATATATATATATATACATATATATATATATATATATACATATATATATGATTCAAAAGTGTTTTCCAAAATGATTGTACTGATTCACAGATACGCCAACAATATATCAGTACATTTATCTTCCTACAAGCCCTCTAACAATGATTATTTCCATTTTTTTTTCATTTTTGTCAATTTGTAGGATGTGAAGTGAAACTTCAGAGTGGTTTGGATGTTCATTACTCTATTAGTGATTTTGAATTTTTGAAGAAATACTTATATCCATTGGCCATTTATTTTTTGGGGAATAATGTTCATTATGTACATGTATATATAAGTATACATATGCATATGCATATATGTGCATATACTTAAATATGCATCTTATAGATGTATTATATACATACATATATTATTTATATATCTTGAACAAACTTCTGTGAGAGAAATAGGATACAATTCACCCCCCCCCATTAATCTGCTTCTCTTCTTATCTTAGATGCCTTAATTCTGTGCCAAAGATTTTCAGTTTAACAGAATCAAAGTTATTTTGTCATCTGCAAGTGATTTTTCCCTCATTTGATTAATAATATATTTTCTGCCCATAGCTGTGAGTGATGATCTGCTTCTCCTCATTTTGAAAAAAGAGTATGATCTTTAATTTTGAGGTCATGTCTACACACAGAATGTAATGCAACATCAGGTGTAAGGTACTGGTCTAAGTCAAATCTCTACCTGTTTTTCCAGTTTTTCCAGATTTTTTTAATCAAATAGGGGATTTACTCCTAAGTAATATATATTTTCTGATTTATTAAAAATTAGATTATTGAGCTCCACTGTTTCTCATTCTCCCTTCTCTAATCTGTTCACTGATCTAATACAATTTCATAATATAAATGCTTTATGATATGGTTTAAAGTTCAAAATGCTGTTTCTTCTTTGTTCTCACTCTTTTCAATATTTTCTTTGACATCCTAAATCTTCCCTGTTTTCAAATGAATGTTGTTAGTATTTTATTGAGTTCTAGAAAACATCCTTTTGAGAGCATGATTGGTATACCATTAAAATTGCAAATTTATCTTATTAGTAATGTTATTTTTCTTACAATAACATGACTCAGCCATAAACACTGAATAGTCCTCCATCTATTTAAGTTTTCTTTATTTCTTTAAGGAGCACTTTTAAAATCAATCTATAAAAGTCTTTTATGGACTTTGGTAGATTAGATTTCCTAGATAATTTATACACTTTGTTGCTATTGGAATGAAATTTCCTTTTTTACTATTACCTCTTAGATTTTGCTGTTATTATAGAGAAATGCTGTTGACTTATTTTTTTAGCCTACAATTTGACTGATGCTATTGTCTCAATTAATAACTTGGTTGATTCCCTAGAATTTTGACAGTATACAATATAATCAGCAAATAGAGATAGTTTTGTTTCCTATTTACATTTCTCTTTATAATTAGTTTCTTTTTATTTTCTAGCTCTTTTCTGAAATTGAATTCTTTAAGATCACTTGTTTTTCTGTTAGCCTGGGTATTTTATGTTTTCAAAGGTATTTTCTCTTTTGTGTTCTGATATAAATTGTGCACGCAGTAGGTTCTGATGATTATTTTCATTTCTTCTGATTCAGTTGTGAACTCACCTTGTTTGCTTGCTCTTTTGTTCATTTGATTTTCTGCCCTCTTCTTTTTAATCAAATTATCAAGAGGTCAAGAGCGTTATCTTTTTTATTAGTTTTCCCTAAGAATCAATTTTTAGTTTGATTTATACTTTCCTGTTTGTCTGTTTCTCCACTAATTTTTAATAACTCTACATTATATTTTATATTTATTTGTCAGTTTTCTATTTTTAAATGAATATTTGGTTCAGTAAACCTTTTTTTCTATTTTATTAATATATGTTTTAGGGATATGATTCTGCTGTGAGGACAACTTTAGTTATATCCCGGAACTTTTGGTATGTTGTTTCATTACTTTTTCTGTCACATAATTATTCACTGCTTCTATGCATTATTCTTTAATTCACTCATTATTTAGGATCTTTTTGTTAAGGCTCTATTTTGGACTGTGTCTTTTGTTTCCCTGAATCAATTATCATTTTAACTGTGCTATGGTCTATAAAAGATGCCTTCACTATTTCTAAGTTATTTTACAATTTTCTTAGAAGTATATCTATGTCTTAATATTACTTTGGTAAAAATTCCATGTGGTTCTGAGAAATACGTGTATGTATGTCTCTGTTCTTCAGCAGAACAAATTATGTTTGAATACACCAGACAACAGAAACGTGGAAAGATAAATACAAAAGCCGAAGACAACAAGAAAATCAGTATTTCTAAGAGTGACACATACTACAAAGCAATAACACATTTCAGAAAAGGGGACTCAAGATATTGACTTCAGAATCGATAATTCCATAAGGAAGGCTGAGACTAAAGAAGGACTAAATAAATACAAAGGGTATGAGTTAAATAATAAAGCTCTAGAATAGACAGCAAGAGAAAATAAATAGTGGAAAGAATGAAGATGAAATCATTTTTAGAAAAAAAGGCACAAAAAATGAAAAAAGAAATTAATGAACACACCTATTTAAAGGCAAGGGAGATTCACTTGACTACTTAACTGAGAGGAAAAAAATGGGAAAAAATTAAACTAGGTAGGAGAAAGAGTGAAAAAGGAACTAATAAAGAAAGGCCCTAAAACTAAAGAAAGTGGTAACAAACGAGAAAAGGGGAGTAGTGTAAACATGAGGGGAAGAGAACCTATGGAAATAACTTATGAATGCTTTGAATGCCTTTTTTTATTAACTGTTCATCTTTTTCATTAATGAGTAGGGTCAGGTTTGCAGGCTATATCTGACTGGGTTGCACGTTAATTTCCTTAGTTCTTTAGAAAACAAATTTCATCATCTGCACCCTCGTGTGTCGTTTACTTTTTCTTAATTTGCAGCCAATCTTTGGATTTCTTTATTTTTCCTGTACTCAAAAGTGATGGGCCATTACTATTGAATGATGTTTTTTTCAGGTTTTTATTAAACTTGTGTTCTTTTGAGACACTTAAAAATGTTTAATTTGTCTTTATGCAACCTCTTCTTGAAATCAATACATTTCACTTTTTTGGATCATTTTTAATGTCATTGCTTTTGTGTTCTCTTCTTCCAGACTGTCTTTTACTTCTCATTTGCATTCTCAATCAGTTAATCTATCTTTTGTTTTTTTCATGAGACTTTCCTGTATAGATTTAAGTTTTTCTGTTCTGCTAACTATTTTGGCCATATAGGCATTAAATTCTGCTTCCATACTTTTTCTTTGTATTTTAGATAATCAAGCAGCAGTTGGCTGTCTTTTTCTACTCTCTAAGTAAATCATAGGGTCTTCTGTCTTATCAGATATTAATTTACTTTCTTTTGTCTTACAATATTTACTCAAAAATATCTGGATTCATTTAGAGTACCTTTAGGTAGCCATATTTCCTTATTATTAATACCTTTGCTGTTGGTTGGGGCAGCTAGGTGGTGCAGTGGATAGAGCACCAGTGCAGGAGTCAGGAGGACCTGAGTTCAAATCTCACCTCAGACATTTGACACTCACTAGCTGGGTGACCTTGGGCAAGTCATTTAACCCCAATTTAACCCATCCTGGGTCATCTCCAGTCATCCTTATGGTCACTGGATTCAGATGGCTCTGGAGGAGAAGTGAATCTGGTGACCTGCATAGCCCTCCCTCACTCAAAACAAAGTCAAGCGCAAGTCATGTCATCATTTCTCTGATGGCATGGCCTTCTTTGGCAATGAAGGATGAACACACCTATTTATATTCCAAATATTTAACTGAGATCATTAGGTCTTTCTCTTTTACCCTTATGTTCCCCTATTACTCACTTTTCAACTCACTCTCTTTTGATCACATATTTTGTTGACAGTGATCCTCAAATATATCCTGGCATCCTCCCATACTAAGCAATTCACATTTAACTGATCTCAGTCTCTGCCCCAAGTGACTTCTGGGGGTAGGCTGGGGTGGTGGGACAGAATTGACATTAGCTGCATGCTGGGTACTTTCCCTCAGGCTTAATGCAGTACAATACAGTGACACATACTGGAACCCTGCTCTACTTCCCTCTTTTTCTCAGTTCTCTGGCTGTGCTCTGTTGTAATACAGGGTATTATCCTAACCTTAGTAAGTAACCTTTTGGTTTTCTGGGGCACTCAGAGGAAAATAAAGAACAGAACTGAGTTCTGTTGCACAGCAGTGGGACAAATTATGCATCATTGCCAGAGCATGTTTGTGGTGGAGGAGGGGGTATTGAGTGAATGACTTGAGGGCTAGGGATTAACCTTGTCTGTTGCTAATTCATCAGGTTATTACCTTGTCAAGTTTCTTTAAGTCCTGGGCCAGGGTCAGCAAACTATGGTTGAAGGCCAGATCTGACCACCCGTTTGTAAGCTACGGATAGTTTTTTTACATCATTTTTATATGCTGCCATTTTATTTATTTATTTATTTTAATGTAAGCATTCTTAACTAAAAAACAGTTGGACAAATTTGGCTCATGTGCTAAATGGCTCAGTAGTTTGCTGCCCTATCCTAGACCATGGAGATAGCAGAAATTGCTTTATCTCTTAAACATAATTCCTATTTCAGAGTCATTTAGAAGTCATGAGGATTGGAGAAAATGTCTAATCTACCATCTTATTGGTCATATGATTTAAAAGTTGATTCTCAAATTTCAAAACTGATTTGTATTACATATTTGGGGTCATAAGTCCCTAAAACTTGATTAGTATGTTTAATATGAGATTCAGCAATACTTTCCTAGTCAGTGATTCTTTATGTCAGACCAGAAAAGTTAGCACTACTGTGAAAGCCACTAAGCTACTTATATACATTTTAACCAAATGATCAGGAACTGTTTAGCAGCAACTAGCCCAGGGGTGAGTGAGAAGAAATTGTTTCCCTGTCTGTGTTTATGGTCTTTGACAAATGGGTTTTCAGCTCATTCTGACAGATTTTTCTCACTGAATGATCCATCAACCCTTGCTCTCATCACCTGGATCTCATCTTCATAATAGTATTAAAATTCCGATGGATTTTACACTACAAATAAAAATGAATTTGAATGCCTCGGTTCCCCACCGGAAACCTGAGCACTGTAAATGTCAGACGGGTCCTGCTTTTAGAAGCAATGCAGACACTTCAAAATGATGAGTTGCTTCCTGTCACCTTTGCTAAATTTGCATTAGTTCTGTGGTGCTCCTTCACCTGTGCAAGGAAACAATCTGTGTTTTGTCTTTCCATTTAGGGTGAAAAGTTCTGTAAGCACATAGTATACCCCTTATGACAGATGATGAATGGCTGCCTATTTCAAGAACTAGCCAAGAAAACACCCAACTGCGGGGGCCCCCACTCTCAGATTAATTAGCCAGTTAGACAGGGAAAACAAAATTCAAACCAAACCCACACCCCAACACATGCCATGAATTTTCCCCAAACAATAGATCGCAATCTGCCAAACGACAATTAGATCAGTGTCTGAATGATGAAAAATAGATTTTGAGAGCCAAGAGAGATAGAGATGAGTGGAAAGGAAAAAAAAAACCCACAAACCTTTGCTTCAGTCATCAGACATAGATGGACATACACTGGGAGCAGAGTAAGGCTAAAGATTCATCCTCTCTTCATTAAAATGAGAACTCTTCAGCTTTTCAAATTCATGGATTCTCATCCATCATTATAACGGATCCGAGCACCAAGAAAAGAAGGTTCCTTTCAACTTAAACGTTCTTGTGATGTAGAAATGAGTGAGGGAAAGGGAAAGGAGGACGCAGAGGGCAGAGTTTAGAGACAAAACTTAGAGTTTTGCATTTTCTAAACAAACATACAAAAACCCCAACTTTATCAAGCACTCCACAATCATTCAAATCTGATATCCAAACCATAGCAGACAGTAGAAGCCTGGGAAGTGGGTAAGGGAAAAGGGGTAAAGGAAGAGAATGGGGCAAAGTGAGAGGAAAAAATTAGGCACTTTCTTTACAGGTCTTTAAAAACTCCTTCTTTAATCCAAAGAACTAAAAGTTTTGCTGGAAAACATTGCCCAATCTCCCTCGGAGTGTGAGGCATCCATAAGATGCACAAAGGCCGACAAGGCTGCCACTTCAGAGGGAAGTTGTGTTATTATTTTGGCACCTCTGTCATCTGCTGTCACTTCAATTCCACTTTATCAAATTACTGATTTTGCTAGAAGCGTTTGGATTAAATGGAGAGAAAGGTACACACATCCAAACATGTGCGCACGTAGTTGTCATCACATCGATGCTGAAATTTCATAATTATATGTCACAGTGACAGAAGCACCAGAGTACATTAGAAGAACTGGATTATGATCGCTCAGAGTATCCACGGCTTACTGTTGAAGTGCCTCATCACATCTGTCTGTGGACAAGACAATAATGATGGACAACACAGTGTCCAGGACTGGGCATGGTGCGTGGCACATGATAAGTGCTTAACAAATGATTGTTGAATTGGACTGAATTGTTACAGAAAGTGCAATGGACTAGGAGTCTGGAGACCAGGGGGGGAAGCCTTAGCATTGCCATGAACTTGCCATATGACCTTATGCAAGTACCTCGCCTCTCTGGGACTTCCTTTCACTAGTGATAAAATGATGGTTTTATAATCTGACCCCTTCCCCTCTTTCCAGGCTTCTTACACCTTATTCCACTCCATGTAACCTTCTATCCAACAACTGACCTTCTTGCACAAGATAATCCATCTCTCAACTCTAGCCATTTTCACTAGTCACCCTTAACTAAGATAAGCCTCCCCTCTGCCTCCTGACTTCCTTCAAATCTTGGTTCAAATTCCTCCCTCTGTAAGAAGGCTTTCCTGATCCCTGGTAATACTTGTGCCTTCTGCCATGAAATGATTTCCAATTTATTCTGTATATATCTTGTTATTACACAGTTGTTTGGAACTTGTCTCCCCAATTAGAACCTGAGTTTTTTTTGAGAGCAGAAACTAATTTTTGCCTTTTTTTGTATCCCTGGAGATTAGCACGGTGTCTTACACTAGCTGGTGCTTAGTAAATGGTTGTGGATGATTTTCAGGAACCTAGTCATATCAATTAATGGGAACAGTGTATGTTGCAAAAAATATCACAGTGATTTGTATTTCCCCCTTTTTTTTTAAAATGATGGGTTTCCTCAAGGTAGACCACATTGAAAGCATATTATGATAAGTAGACTGGCCTCTGTTCAAATCTAAAGCACTTTTTGCTGAGAAGAGAAATTAATATAGAGAAGGAAAACTGTCTAATAAATGTATAATCTTCCCATTAACTGTAGCGTCAGAGAGTGACACTGAAGAAAATCTAACAGCAGGAAATAGGACATGATCTTTGGGGTGGACCCATGCCTTCACTGATGTAGGGAGCTCTCAATGTTAAGACTCCCTCTCCCAAGGCAGACTGGTATTTTCTCTGAAACTAATAGTCTTAAAAAGTTGTCTGTGCCATTTCCAGAACAAGTGACTTACTCAGGGTCACAAAGTCATTATGTCTCCGGAGCAGGGTCTGAACCTATATTTTTGAGGATCTCCATCTACTAGGCCAGGTCACTTGTATTTGAAACATGATAGTATCTAGTCTATTGTTAAGTATGTTGGGTTGCTTTTCCCCCAATCAAGGAGTCATCATGGCATATTAGAAAGAGGCCTGGGCTGATTTCCAAATAAAAAAATATAAGTTCAAATCCATGTGCTGCTACACACCAGGTAGGGGACCCCAGGTAAGTCACTTAATGTCTCTGTGCCCCAGGAAATTATGACTTCAAGTTACAGAGGAGTTACTGATATTTGCCAATGAAGGAGTTTCTATATTAGCAGGTTCCTAGCCAATGAAACCCCAGATAGACACCCTCACACAGACACACACACTCACACATACATGCCCGCCCCCTCCCTCACTGAAATAATACATTTAGACTGTTAGGGAGGAGCTCCTCCTTTTGTCTTTTATATTAAACTCCTACATGCAATTCAGCTATAAATGCATCTCCCCTAAGTCCCATTTGAAAATTCATTACTTATTCATCTTCCTACCTACCCTCTTAAGAAATAGGCAATAGGCTTGGATATTTATATTCATTACAGATAAACTAGGATACAGTAATCAATTATGTTAACTGCCTTTTCATTTTTTATTTTTCCAGGGAACATATAATAAATACACATTAATCCTTTCTTTTTAGTGACATCACTCTTCTAAAATAAAATCTTCCAAGCAGGAGCAAGTCAACTTGAGTTTTCATTATTATTTTTAGTCTACATAAACCAAAGAACCAACTTGAATGATGCTGGAAGCACTAGTTGGGAAGAAGAAATGCTGTTGCCAGTGGTGGGGAACCTGGGGCCCCCAGGCTACGTGTAAACCTCTAGGTCCTCAAGTGTGGCCCTTGGACTGAATCCAAACTTCACAAGAACAAATCTGTGAAGTTCAGATTAGTCAAAGGCCACACTTGAGGACCTAGAGGACCACATATGGTCCGGAGGCCCCAGGTTCCCCAACCCTGTCCTAAGGCCCTGGGTGCATATTTGGTGTCAGAGGGGGCATGGAATATGGCAGGCTGAAGTAGGACTACTGGAACAAGTCAGAGGAGATTGACAAACATTTATCAAGGGCACCAACCTGCAATACACAGTGATAGGTTCTTGTGATAAAATGATAAAAATGATTAGCTCGGCCCTCATCACACTATATATATATTCTAACAGATGGGATAGGATGTCTACACAAATGAGTATAATTCAAGGGAGAACATAGAGGAAGCAAGGATGAGATACAAAATACTCTTAGGGAAATTTGAGGATTGAGAGATCAGTTTCAGGTAGGGTAAAGAAATGCTACTGTGACTGAATACTGAAAGAAGAGAGGCAATCTTAAAGGCAGAGATGAGGATACAGTGTATTCCAGTGATGATGGGGAGGAGTATGGTCTATGAAAATGAACAGGAAAAGGAGATGGCACATGTGGTTGAGAAAATGGCATACTTGGCTCAGTTTGCCTAGAACATAGCATGCATAAAAAGGGTGGGAGCTAGGGGAGAAGTAAATATGAAATCTTCCAGGAAAGGTAGAGTGGTAGCAGATAGGGGAGGGCTTGAAATGCTGGGTTAATGAGCTTGTGTTTTATTCTATTAGTAACAAAGAGTTGCTAAAGGATTTTCATCTAGGAAAGTCAAAACTATGCATTAGGAAAATTATATTGCCAGTTTTTTGAAAGGATACATTGGAAAAGTGAGACATCAAAGACAGATGACCAACTAGAAGTGTGTGATAGTAGCACAGATGAAAAATTATGTGCACTCTGAACTAAAATATGGAAGGATGAGTGGAGACATGGGCCCAGGTTTGAGTAGAGAAGTGGAGGTAAAACATTTTTTGGCTGTAACAGCAGAAATAGTTAGAGGACCTTCTCAAAAGAGAAACTATCCAAATCAGTGACTCCTTGAAGCCCCAGAAACTACATATAGTGGAGTTCTTCACCATTTTTTGTGAAAAAAAAAAAACAAAAACAAAACCTTGCCGTAGAAATAAAAGCTGAGATGTCAAAGGGAGTTCCACAGGGAAATATGCTAGTAAAGAAAAGCCATAAAAACATTAAGGTAATACATGGTTGTCTAGCAATTGCTTTTCCCACCATGGTGTTTTACACTATGGCCTCCAAAGATAAAAGATGGAAAATAAAAACGGAAAGCTAGGGAATAGAAATCTCGGGATGACTACCTGGCTGTTGCAAGTGTTCACTGGCCATGGTATGGTTGATGACTGTGTAGGGTATCTTGGAATTTCTGGGGCAATGAATGCCAAAGGGCAGGAATCGGGCATAAGGAAGGAATGCCAGTAGAATTCTGAGTGCTACACACTCAGCAAATTGTCAGTATCATCATATGAATAAAAACAAATTAAGTTAGAATATTAAGGAGTCACCTTTAAAAACTGTCTAGAGTAAAAACTTATGAGAAAATGAGCATGTTTAATGCTTTCTTATATCTATTTTCTGTACATGGTTTTCACTCAAGATATCTCACATTGACTATATTTGAGAAAAAATAGATTTAACCTTTTGAATAGGACTGACTTGAATTTGTCTCAAAAACCATTTTTCTAGCGATTCTTTCCTTCAACACGTGTATTTATGCCATACAGAACATTTAAAAATGATTAAAAGGTATTGACTTACTTTTCTGTCTTCTACTTCCACACAGGAATTGCAATCTGTTTTAATATCCTGGAAGCCGGTGGGGAAGAGGAGGGGAGAAGAGAGGATGGAAAGAAAGAAAGAATTATCTCTGGTCATTTATAGTCAAAGGACAGGCAGCAGTGTTTTTGAACTGTAACTTTTTAAAAGGCATCAAATATCCAAGAGTTTTTTCTTGAACCATTACCCTTTATTGTGCATTAGGGTGGCATATAACTTCAAATTTGCATAGTTGACTTACCAAGGCCTTATGTAAGCCTTATTAGAAACATGTGAGGTGAAATCAAAAGCTATGGCTCAGAAACCACAGAGATATGCTAGAATCAGCTCATAAAATAAAATGCCACCCTGAAGTTGACTTTCACGTATGGAGATATTGCCACTAAACACAGGCAATGTCTTCCCCAATTTAACCTCAGACACTTCTCAGTAAAGATCCATCTACCTACATACTCCCTCCCCATAAATCCAAAAACCTATACCTATGTGATGGCAATCAAAATAGGATCTTTTGCTATTTTTCTGGATTGAGTTTTAGCCAGTCAAGTGATCTGTATTGATTTCTCAGACAGAAGTCCTGCCTTGATGGCATTGGTTATGTGTATAAATATTGTTACAGCCCTGTTAAGCTTTGTCTTCCTAGAAACCAGAAGCTAAGGGCAGAAGCCCCTGGAGCCTGCTGCCAGGCAGAAGTGGGAAGAGTTTGGAGTGAGCTGGGACAAGGAGCAGAAGCAGAGAGCTGCCCTTGTGTGAACCCAGGCACGATCTGGGAGCAGTCAGCTCACGGAATAGGAGCCGTGGGGTTTGGAAGTTAGCTTCAGGTCAAGATGAGAGAGGACTTTTCTTGGACATTGTATTCTGATTAAGGGGATTGTTCTCACAGTGACCTAGGAGTGGATGGTGTGATATTTTCTGCTATCCCTTAAGGATGCATTGTGCTACAGAAGACTCTAGCCTGAGACCCCCTGACTTTGGGGATGCAATGGTATATGCTATATGTCATATGGCACACTGTGTGTTATGAGATACATACATGTATTATATGATATGTTTTCCTTAAGGATATTTCTATGAATGTTACACTTTATGGAACAATGTTTAGTTTATTGCTGAATAGAGTTCATTATACTCTTTGATTAGATGCTTAAAATCATTCAAAGCAGCAATCCTCAGGTGTGCTGCCGTGACTGGCGTTACAACCTACTATTTATAGTTTCCAATCCATGTTTAACATTTAAACCAAGAAGGTAAATTTATTCCTGTTCATTCTTCAAGTTCCATTGGTTTTCTGGAGTAGTCATTAAGATGCTGATCCAAGTTATGGCTGTCTAGTACATATGCACCCAAAGCTACCATGTTGTTTTGTAAGGGTTAACTGGAACATAAGAAGCAGCATGGTGTAGTGGCCAGAAGGAAAACCTTGGAGTTAGGAATATCTGGGTTCAAGTCCTTTGGGGACAAACTGGCTTAGTGATTTTCAGCAAGGGACTTGCTCTCTTAGTGCCCACCCCAAGCAACTCTTGAAGATTATAGGAAGGGGTTTCAACAATTCCTACACTGGTGAAGTCACAGGTGTGGACCTAAAAATGATTGGAAGGGAGCAAAACCTCATTAATATTTTAGAAAAATAAAGATGCTGTGCAGGATTCCCCCTTAAAACTATGTCAGCAGCAAAGGTTAATATATAGGCAAGGTTTGTTATAGTAGGCAATTTTGAAAAGACAAAATAAAGCAAAGAATGTCCTTTTCTAAATGACATTCTCTTGAAAGGAAACAGCATAATTGAACACTAAACACTCGGTTTCATTAAATGCAAGTAAAGGGGACCATTTATCAGGTGAGGTGATGAGTGTAGATCTCTAATATAGATCATTTAGTCTTTATATCCCACTTGTTTCTTTGGTGGGTTAATTTTGTCCCCAACATCCAGGGAAGTAATTATCTTAATTTGCTGCCCCTTCTTGAGTCAGAGGATACTTGAAAACACTAGAGGGATGTAAAAAGGTAGCCTCAGAGAAACAAAGGCTCAAATAACGCACACTAAGCTTTTCCTAGGGAAAACTCCCCTCAAATAGGTCTGCTGAGGAGAGTGAGTAATGACAGATTATCACATTATGGGAGTGATGAAAATAACGCAGACTTCTCTGAGATGAAAGTTGCTATTCTAGAGACAAGGTGACAACCTCTTCTCAGGTCTTTGTTACATCACTCTCACTCTGGGATGCCTGCATTTCCCTTCTCTCCTCTGCTGGAAATCAGATGGATTTTCCAGAAGTAACCTGGATCAGATTTAGATTCAGTCAGCAAAAGTGGCAGGTGTTAATCAACTAACTAACTAAATAAATAAACCAAGAACTGGTTTTTTATCTGCCATTGAAGACCAGGCCAGCAACACACAAAGCCATCTGGCCCAATCAGCACTCTTGCCATTTTCCCAAGATTATTCAATTTATTCTTGTCAGGATTAATTTACTAAACCCATGCTGGACTTTTTTATTTAGATGACATTGCTGGTTTGTCATCCTGCAGATCAACACTGCTGGTCCCCTGGAGGACTGCATTTTGCTTCTGAACGATGTTGGACCAAATTGGAAAAATGTCACTTTTGCAGTAACAAATTATTGTTGATATCATGCCTTGTATATCTGGTGTCTCTGGATGGTCCATGACCTGACCTTTTCCAGAGCAGAGGTAGTCAAGTAAGTACCTTATCCCAACTTGAGGATTTTGCTTGTAAAATAGTTCAACTCTCTAAGTATTAAGTATGAATTCTGAGCCACATACTTCTGGATAAACAGTCAATTTCCCTAAGGAAAATAATCATTCTCCTTTCCACAGTTAGATCTCAGATTAACTCCTACCTACTAACCTGCTAGGAACAAGCCAACAACATTTTGTGTGTGTGTGTGTGTGTGTGTGTGTGTGTGTGTGTGTGTGTGTGAGAGAGAGAGAGAGAGAGAGAGAGACAGACAGACAGACAGACAGACAGACAGACAGAGACATAGAGTCAGAGACAGAGCAGACAGGGAGAGAGACAGACAGAAACAGACATACAGAGAGACATACAAATAAATACAGAGAGCTAGATGCAGAGAAAGAGACAGAAACAGAGACAAAGAGAGAAGGAAAAAAGAGGGAAAGATAAAAAGAAAGCAAGGAAGAAAGGAAGGAAGGAAGAACACAGAGAAGAATTAAAAAGAATCTGATTTAGAGAAGCACTTAGGACTTGGGGAGAGATCTATTTTTAAAGCCTCCCTTCCATGGGTTTTGAGACTAAGTCCCTTTTGGACATCAAAATACTCTGACATCTGTGCACTTTTCAAAAGCTGGTCATTCCTTGTAGAATTCTTCCTCTTTTGTGATTTAGCTGCTTTAGATGGATCCTGTAGGTCAGGAACATTGAGGCTTAAAATGCGGGTCACTCAAAAGCGCATGACTATTGTCTTGGTCTTCTGCATTCGCATCATACAGATGCCCCCAAGTGCATAATGGCCAAAGGTCCACGTGAATGGGTGGAGAATGAGGATTGATTGTTCCAAGGCAGCATGGCAAATTCAGACAGGGAGCAAGAAGCTTCCTGTGGTTATCCTTTATCCTGGGTATTTTACCATTTATCACTAAGGAAAGGATGGCCCGGATAAGAAACTAATATGCTGAGATCTAAGACCCAGGAAAGGAAAATGATGCCTTTACAAAAGGCCAGGATAGGCTAATCCCTTGCCTGTGTACTTAAATAGATTCAGGTGCTTCTGCAAGTGAGACCTTCTGCTTGTAAAATAAGGACTGAGAGGACGATGATAATTATAAGTTATAGAAGGGCAGTTAAAGGAAGCAGGATAGTTTGCTTATTCAGCTGATGCATGTTAAGTCTATCCAACCCACACTCCTTTTGACTTGGAATCTGTAAAAGATGTCAGTGGGGCAGGAATGTCTGGCCAGTGGGACTATAAGTTTACCTTTAGTTGTGGGGTTCTCAGCCTCTATGGCTCCCTTTCAGTTGCTAGATGGCATAGCCAGGAAGACCTGTATTCAAATCTTCCTTCTGACATTAGCTATATAATCCTAGACAAGTCTTTTAGCCTCTCTCAGTCTCAGTTTTTTCATCTCTAAAATGGGGATAATAATAGCCTATACCTCCACAGATTCTAGTGACGATCATGAGGTAATCTATGTAAAGCACTTTCCAAATCTTTAAAGCACTATACAATTATTATCCACATGGTACCAATAATTTCTCCCTGATCAAGGGCTCAGAAGTTCTAGTTTCTTTCTGTCTGTCTTAGGCTCATCACAGGTGGCACTGTATGATTTATGGACATTCACTAAAACAAGGTCAGACAAAAGGAAACACAGCATTTACTCAGGGAAGTATTTGTGGAGTTCAATACAATGAAACAAAACAATAACTCATTTCAATTCAACCAAATTTATTAGGCACCTATGATTTATGAGGCACTGTGTTAGAGGTAGGGGCTATAAACGTAAAAACAAACTAGAAACAAAGACAAAAACAAACAAAAAGAGGATAAAAACAAACTGAAAACAAGATTAAAACTACCCATAAGGAGCCCACAGTATATTCTCCTAGGGGGCTAAAGAATATATACAGATCAATAAATACAAAGTAATATACTGGGGTGATTTACACCAACAGCTCGAGGTAGGTCGAATAGGCTTTGTATATGAGGCATCATCTGAACTAAGCCTTGAAGGAATTTTGGTAATCTCTAAGGTAGAAATGAGGAGGGAGCAGATTGTGAACATGAGCTTTGGTTCCTGGTGGGCCTCCAATAGCATCCTGTCTTAAAGGGGAGTCATCTAGATCTCTCCTTTATCTATTCACTTAAAAAAATCCACCCTGGGTTTTTTTCCTCTTTCTAGGTCCATTCAAGAAAACCCAACAATGACTTTCACTTTCTTATCCATCCCATTTGGTCTTTAAAGTTATCTGAGCCACTCTCAGATCTATGGAACAGACACTGAACATTTGAATCTAAAAGGTCTTTCCCAAATTCACATCAAAAATAGTCTATATCACCTACAGCATCAATAAATGTTTCTCTTCTGTTTCCCTGAAATCTTAGTCCACCAGAGTGTGTTTCACAAGAAACTCTTGTAGACTAATTTCCATTATTAACGTTGTGTAGAGGTTAACGTTCCCTTGGTCCACTCCTACCCTGCCAGACAAGTAATCACAACAAAATAGACTCTTTTACAACTGCTTTGCCCCAGGTCAAACAAGTCTACTACCTTAAGACAAAAACAAAAGAAATACTTGTTGGAAGTTGATGCTAATGGGGGAAATAAAGTCAAGCACGTCAAATATCTATATATCTCTGCTCAAAAAGGTTGTGACATGTATCTGGAGGCTCTCGTTTTACATGGCATTTTTACAAAGAGCATTTCTTCTCATAACTGGGGCATTTGTCTTTATTATTAATTCATTCTGACCCAAGAAAGTCAAGCATATGTTTTATTAGTACTGGGTGGTAGAAAGAGCGTAGACTTAAAGGCAGGTCCCCTAAGGCGGAAATCTTGCTTTCTATATTTAGAAGCTATGCGATTCTGGGCAAATCATTGAACCTCGATTTGTTCTCCTGTAAAATGGTGATGCTATACCTCCCATCTTAAGACAATAATTTTGGAAGCCTCAAATCAGTATGTCAACATGGGTTCTTAAAATGCAGAACCATATCTGAAGGCTATCCAACTGCTATGATTGGTTGGGAGATGAGGTCTTTATTGTCAAGAAGACAAGAAGACCTCTGTCACCTAGTACCTCTGTACTATGGGCAAATGATCTCACTGCTTAACAACTGCCAGGTCATTCTCTAAATATCTATATCTATATATAGTGTATCTATATATAGTGTATATATAATATATGTTTTATATATATACACATATATGTATATGTATGTATGTATGTGTGTACATATATGTGTGTGTGTGCGTGCGTGTGTGTGTATATATATATATATATATATATATATATATAGTATACAGAGTTCCTGGTTCACTTGCTCACTGTTTGCTGCTCTAGTGAAATCACAGGAAGGGGAGACTGAGATAATATTTGATAGAGGAACACTGGCTTCCTTGATGTTCCTCAAGCAAGATGCTACGGTGACTCCAGGCTCATTGACCTGTCTTCATGACTGTTTCTGTCTCTCTCTCTCTCTCTCTCTCTCTCTCTCTCTCTCTCTCTCTCTCTCTCTCTCTCTCTCTCTCTCTCCCCTTATCTCTGCCTCCTTGTCTTCTTTACGGTCCAGCTAAATTCTCACCTCCTGAAAAAACCCATTGTTCTTCCCTCTTAATGCTCATGCCTTCCCTTTGTTGATCATATCTTACCTATCCTTTATCCATCACATTTGTAGGTAATTGTTTGCATGTCATCTCCTCAATTGGATTAAAAGAAAATTTTGGACAGCAGGGACTGCCTTTTGCTTTCTTTGTAATCACAATACTTAGCATAGGGCTTGGCCTAGAGTAGGTGTTTAATAAATACTCGGTGAGTAATCACTATTATGTATAATTGTCAGCATTTTAGCACTAGGAGGACCCTTAGATCACAGGCTCTTCATCTAAGTTTTAATCTATTATCCAGTCTGGACCCCTCATTAATACAAAAGAAAACCAAGGACCAGAAAGGTTAGACGATTTGACCAAGGGTGCACAATGGAACATAAATAGTGGAAGAGGTAGAACTAAGACCTTAGCTCCCTGGGTTTGTCTTATTTTCTTTCTAAAATACTGTGCATATGTTTTGAGTTTACATTTTTTTAACTGAATTATTGTATATAATAAGCATAAGGATAAGGGCAGCTAGGGGGCATAGTGGATAGAGAGCTGGTCCCAGAGGCAGGAAGATGTGAGTTCCTGGCCTCAGACACTTACTACTTCTGTTACCATGGACAAGTCACTTAACCTTGCTTGCCTCAGTTTCCTCATCTGTAAAATGAGCTGGAAAAGCAAATGTCAAACTACTACAGTGTCTTTGCCAAGAAAATCCCAAATGGAATCATGGAGAGTCCAACACAACTGAAAATGACTGAACATGAACAACATTGTTAGGGATAATGAATTCTACACAATTGTAGAAATTCTAATCAATGGTACGTATCAGAAGACAATCTAAAAAATATACATACATGAATTTAATTCAAAAGAATCCAAACTTGCACTAACACTAGAGTAAAAGTAAAATCTTAAACAAGTCAAAATCATAAAACCTCATGGATGGAGGATACATTGAAAAGAATGTTCTTTTTTCCCCCCCGTAAAACAAATCGCCTCCCACTAAGATCCTGATTTGTTTTTGTATGCACTATCACAAGTAACCAGCAGATGGCAGCAAATAACTTTGCAAAGACTGCTTGGAAAAAACTGGGAAGGAGAGTCACTGAACTTAAAACTTCTTGAAATACTAAGATCCTTGGATTCTTCAAAACCTAAACCTCAAATAACCATATATTCTAATTAATAAAACAATTACTTGTCATGTATGAAACAACTTTATGAGGCATTGTATAATTCTGTGATTAAAAAGGTTTTCCATGCAGAAACCAAACTTCCATGACATGACATGAAAAAGCCCTGTACCTATTAAGACGCCGCAAAAGAAAAAAAGTATTTTCAATGTATTTTACCTTAAAATAATGAAAAATGAAGGCATACACTGTAAAAATCATTAGGTATTGCATAGAGAAATAAATGTAATTATGTAGTGCACACACTGGCCTTAATAGAGGAAGCATTTTTTAAAATTAAACTTGGCTCATACATAGATTTGAAAGTGAGTTACAATATATTAGTTGTGTGCATGTACATGCATGTATATACACAAATACATATATGTATACATATACACGCACACACATAAATGTATATATGTACCTATGTATGTAAGCAAGTAAGTGTGGCTTTCCTTTAGGAAAAATCATTTGAGGTATGTATCCTATATTCAGATTAATGTAATATTTAATTTAGTAAGGGGCAAGTTACAGAGGCAAGGCTAAAAGTCTTTACATTTTTTAATTGTGTGGAAGGATTCCCTAGATATGAAAGAGTTGGGTGAGAAGGTCTCATAATACAGAATGAACTGTCAGCTTGATTTCGAGAGGACCAGAAGGTACCATCCAAATGAAACTAGCAGATGCTTCATCCCAGATTCATCACCTCTTTTCCCACCCCCAATTGCTCTTACTTCCCCTTCCTGCGTTGTTCAGGCAGCTGCTACAGCCCAGAACTTGGCTACTGCCAACAGATCTGCCAGCAGAAATGAGCTGGGATCTATGCCTACTCAGATTCTCCCCTTGGGTCTCCTTAAAATTAAATTTAAAGGAGAAGAGAAACCTCTACAGGTATATGCAATATGTCACCAAGGTGGACCCAAACCAAGGGTCTGCTTGCAAATAGAATCTATGCATTTGCATCACAGTAGGGGCTTAATGAGAGCCTTTTAATTAATTGTAAGTAGATTTACCCATATCAGTGGTTAATCATTCTTGTTTTTATACCAAATAAATGGTAGTAGAGCTTCAAAATCGAATATTTTTTAAAAGTTTGTTTCAACTAGTTTCCAACTCTACAAGTTGCTGAATTAAAAATCCAATGAGTGAAAAGAAATAAAATTAAGAGTTATATCCTAAATTCTAAAAGCTCAGGTCTATCTCTTGGGTTCCTGCCAACTTAGCAGCTTCAACCTGTATTTTTGTAAGGGTGCAGAAATTCAAACAAGCTGTCAGAACAGCTGTATACCCATAAAAAAAAAAAAAAAAAGAAAACAACAACAAAAACCAGCTCTGTATTTCTTTTGGCTTTTAACCTTTTGGACAAATCTCAGCACTTCATTGAAATGTAATGTGTAAATTACAGGGTCACTGAAGCTCTGAAGGAGGAAAATAAAATGTTCTGCCAGCACACCAGGAGCAAGGCGTTAGATGAAATAGAAAGTTGGACCAGCCTCCTTTGATGTAACAGAAGTAGCTGCATTGAAATAAACAAATGAATAAGTAATCAAAATGAAAAAAGTAAACAAATGCAAAGGACTTGAATGAAAGCAAGCATAGCCTAGATAAAAAGCCGGAAGGTATCTCAGGAACCATCCAGTAAAACTGTCTCTTTACAAATAGGGAAACTGAGGCTCAGGTAAGTGAAGTGATTGGCCCAAAATCATTTAAGTGGCAGAAGTGTTGTTTGAATGCACAGATTCTTACTCCAAATCCAGGAGGTGATGCTGTTAGGTGCACCTTTGTCAGACTCTATGAGATGCACTTGAAAGACACAGACCAACACTTCTGATAAGAATAGATGCTTGCATCAGGGGGAGCCAAGACTGCATAACAGCACCACTCCTTTTGATTTATAAATAGCAAGGAAAAAAAGAGAGAGAGAGAGATGAAAAGGAATGCAGGCTAGTTTGGGGAGAATGTGAAGGTTAAACTGTCCTGCCTGGATAGAGAAGATTTTGCTGTACAATGATGCCCTTTGTATCTGGAACATGGAGCTGACGGCCACAAGAGACTGAATCATCTGGCTGAAACTTGAAATCTTCACATGGAGAAGTAATGCAGTCCAGATACAGGTTATGAATAAAAATTGTCATTTAATTATTGGCACTTTGATAGCAGCTTTCACTGAAGGGTTCCAGGAGGCAGTTATCTAAATGAAGTATAATACACTTGTGGTAATAAACTTATTTGGAGTTTAAGAAGCTGAGACAAAGAAAGGTAAAGGAACTTTCCTAAAGTCATTCAGGACCTTTGTCATTGAGCTGACCCAGTTCCTGGTTTAAAGAAATAATGTATAATCATGGAACAGCACTTGTTTTTTACTTCCTCATATGTTCTCATATTTAGCATTTCATTTCTTCTCACAACAACCCTCTAGTGCAGATGGCAGATTCTCCCAATTAGACAGATAAGGAAACTAAGTCACAAAGCATTCATTCAGTGTCAGAGAACTGTGTAGTGACTTAGGGTGATAACTCATTTCTTGACTTCTAGTCTAAGACTCTTTCTGTAGAATTATGTGTATTTATTGAATATCTCTTTTCTGTGTTTAGTAAAGCTGGGTGTGTCTATCCTATCTATGTCTGGTATGACACATGTAGCACTCTGGAGGAGTGGATGGAGTATAGGACATGGAGTCAGGGATGCCAGGGTCCAGTCTTTCTGCCTCTGAAAGCAGATTTGGTTTAGTGGAGGGGCACTCAATTGTTCTGGGTCTTTGGCAACTGTCTAAGATTTTGGTTAAAGATGAGTTATATTTTCCATCAGGTTATATTCTCCATAGGCTCTTGATAGCTACACTGTATACTTATGAAAATATTAAAAACATTTAAATTGAGGGAGGGGGAAAGTATGTATTATACACATATAAATACACATGCCCTCAGAGTTGGAAGACACTTCCTACAACCTATGCTTGATTAAAAATCCCATTTTCTCTATTTCTGACAAATATTTATCTCTGATTGTAGAGTTCAACCAATGGCAGCTCTAATGATTTGCAAGTTTCTTCCCCCTTCCTTCATCCAATAAACCTCAGTGGCTTCCTATTACATCTGGCATCAAATATAAAACCCTCTGTTTGGAAAGATATTACATCTCCTGATCTGGGGCATTTCATTGACATGAAGAATTAGAATTAGTTAATTAATTAGAATTTTGCTCTCTCCTTATTTCTGCCTCCTGCCCTCACAGGCTTCCTTCAGGTCCTAGCTAACATACTACTTTTTAGAAGAAGGCTTCCTTAATGTTAGTGTCTTCTCTCTATTGATTTTTTCAATTTATTCTACATATATCTTATTTATACAAAGATTCTTTTCATGTGGTCTCCCACATTACACCATGAGCCACTTGAGGGAAGGGTCATCTTTTTGCCTATCTTTGTATCCCCAGCACCTAGCACAGTGTTTTGTAAACAGAGGTCCTTTAATAAACGCTTTGCTGACTTGCCTATGGTTGACTTATCCTTCTTGTTTTGCCTTGGCATGCAAACACTAGTTTCAGAGTTTATAAAATCCCAAGGGTAGAAGATGCCTTAGAATTCTTCTAATTCACTCTTCTCATTTAACAGATGGAGAGACAAGCCCGGGAAGACTGTATGCCTTGTACCAGGTACCTGGGATAATGTGAGCACTCAATAAAAATTATAGAGAGGGGTACTTTCAGTACAGACAGAAGTCATCAGACCTTTCCCTTAATGAGCAAAACAGATTCTTCTAAGTGTATCTGCCTCTTTGGAAATAAGGCAATCTGGAAAGCTGCTTCAATTCAACACTCTATTGCTATTTTGCCCTAAGTAGTAGCCTTATTATAACCTCAGTACTCCATAAACAAAGCGGTTTAAACAGACAAACATGATTTCTACTCCTCAACTCCAAGAATTCAATATTTAAAAGAGGCAAGTAGGAGGAAACAGGACCACACCAATTACAGAATCTTAGAGCTGACCTGAGAGTCAGGAATGCTTAGGTACATGATGTGTGACCCTTGGCAAACTACTAAAAGAATTCCTTAGGGGGGCAATGAGAGGTTAAGATTAAAAAGAAGCATCCTGGCACTTCAGAAAGAGAATTGGGTTTTGGTGTCAAAGGACCTGGGTTCAAATTCCACTTCTGATGCTTAAGGCCTATGTGACCTTGGACAAGTCACTTAGACTCAATGGGCTACAGTTTCCTCTGTAAAATAAAGAGCTTAGGTGAGATGACTCCCTTTGAGTCATGACCCTCTGAACCTGTTATAAATTTCAGGGAAGGTACCCACTGGCACGTGCAGCAGGAATCTCCTCATTGGGAGTTCCCTAAACCAATAAAACCATACAGATCTAGAGCATAGAGCACAGATAATCCAGTTCCTTTACTTTGCATATGAGGAAGTTGAGACTCATACTTGCCCAAGGTCCCACAAGAGAAAGTGAAGTAGGTTGGGTTTCAAAATCAGTTCCTATGATTCTAGCAGGTCACTACAGCTTTAATGAACATTTGAGAAAACTCACACTTCCATGTTTCATGGGAAGCATCCATGGAGAAGATGGTCTTCAGGAGGGCTAACAAATATTCATGGGGGCTTTCCTGATTCCTGGAAACAGTCACAGATCTCCTTGGTAACTGACATTTGAATTGTCCATTTAGCCTCCAGCCATCCTGTTAACTGAAGCAATATTTTCTGTCATCACGACCTTGGCTTTGCCCATTACTTTGTGGGAGAAAATGGATATTAGTTTTTTTCCACATGATCAAGTAACCAACTCTTTGTTCCAGAAATGGAAACCACATTGTCTACAAACCTTAAATTATCCTTCTTTGCAAGAGCAGTCATCTTTTTTTTTTTCCTTTATAGCCATCGCAGCAAGGAGGCAGATTGCATGTAGTGAGGGAGCATGACATATAATTAAACTAGGGTATCTTTTTTTCCCCTTTCCCATGCTCATGAACCAGAGTCAGAGCAAGAGGAGAAAAATGGTTGTTAATATAATAACTATTATGCATAAAATGGCTACTTGCTTCTGGAGAGATAGGCTGGAACAAAATTGTGAAGGGCTTCAAATGCCAAACAGAAGAGCTTCTATTTGTTCCTAGAAGTAAGAGGGAGCCAAGAGTTTATTGCGTAAGGAGCAATGTACTTCAGCAGGAAAATCACTTTGACAGCTCTGGGGAAGATGGATTGGGGCAGGAGGTAATTTAAGATTGAGAAAGCAACACCATACCAGCTGGAGAGGCTCATAGATATCAACTCTCCAAATCACCTAATTTTCTATCTAGTCAAAACACATCCTTTTTATGTAAAGGACATTTTGTTAATTATTATTTTTCATCATGGAATGTTTTAAGAATTCATTTTTTCTATCTGATCTTGTAGTAGGGTATCCCTAAATTTAGGGATGCAGGAGTAAAAGCCAACATACTACATTACTGAAAGGATCAAAAAATTATCCTATAAATAAAATTTGTACATTCAAATTCATAGCCTTTAAACTTTGATCGTCTCATCCTACAGGTGAATTTCAAGCTGAGAGAAATTATGAAAACTAGTGATGCATATAATAAAGGATGGTATTAGTGAACACAACCTCTTAAAACGAATGACCATGCTCTACACTGTACTATCCTATATGTGGTTTTCATGTTACTGAAATAAAAGCAGAAATTCTAATGTAGTAAAGTATAGGAATTCCCTCCAGTGATGACAAGCCCAACCTTATGATGACCTCTCATCCTCTAACAGTCTTTTTCATATATTCTTATAACTCATACACATGGAATACACTCAATGTGCTTGGGACATCCTGGAGTTCTTTGACATCAGATGGATACCATTGGAATATGTACGGTGGTGCCTTCTGCTTTCACCACACGACTACCTCTCTTTTCTTTTGGTCTATCTACTGACATTCTTTGGAACAATTCTTAGTTGATAATCAGTTTTTCTATACCATATAAGCTCAGGGGAAAATACATCTTACAAGTAGAAAGCTGTATGATAACATGTCATTAACTATATCACCCTTGTTTTCAAATGTATAGAGACAGGATTTCTTAGTTTCTTCTGCTATGTTTTCTTTCAATTCATTCTCAGTACCTTGCTCCTCCTACTTTACATATCCAATGAGTTGCCAGTCTTGTTGCTACTTCCTTAGTAGTTCTGGCATCAATCCATTTCACTATTTCCAAAGAAACCATCCCTTTAGTTCAAGTCTTCACTATGTCATCATCTGGAAATAGCCTCCTAACTGGTCTTCCTGCATCACATTTTTTCCTTCTCCAATCTCTTCTCCACATATCTGACAAAGTGATTTTTGCAAGGCTTAGGCCAGATCATGTCACTCTTACTCAATAAACATCAATAGCTCCTTACCACTATTGGGAGAAATTTAAATTCATCATTGCCATTTACAGACCTTCACAATTTGGTCCATGCCTTACCAACCTTATTATATATTATTCCCTTTCATACAACCTATGGTTAAGTCAAAGTGGTCTCCTTACTGTTCTTCATACACTATTCTCCTTTTCCTGATCTTGGTGCCTTAGCACTGACCACTATATTGGAATAAATTAGCATTCTCACTTCTTTCTCTTAGAATCCCTAGTTCCCATCAAGACTCAGCTAAATGCTACCTTCTACAGGAAGTTTTTCTCGAGCCGCATCTCATGCCTCCTCCCACCTATCCCTTTTTCCATTTCAAACACACACCCAGAGACCAAGAGGAAAAAAAAAGAACTTTGTAGTTTGTTTATATTTAGTTACAGTTGCTCATTTTTTTCTTCCTGAAAAAAATGTAACATCCTCAAGAACAGTATTATTTTGTTTATGACTCTGTGTGCTCATAGCCTAGTATTGTGCTTGACTGATACTTTTTGTTAGTTGATTTCTGGATCAAGGAACGAGGTGTTACAGAAAAAGTGATTTTCAAGTTAACTAGTTGATTGAACTTACAAAAAAAGAAACTTGCATGATTTTAACCACATCTGAAGAACATCTTTCAAAACATTATCACATATTCCCAAGCTTTTTGAACAAAGTATACTTAATGTAATTTAGTCTTTCTTGGATGACTGAACATTGCGATGGTAAGCTATGTAGCATGCTACAAGATAGAGCTTCACTGACATCACTGAAGATCCCAGTCATTTGTCCCTAAATTGCATGAATCTGTACTTCTGGGTTTTATTCATGTGATTTTCTGTAGCTCTTCTAATTCTTCCCTTTATTGTTAGTCGCCCTTGGACAGGTTATGAAAACAATGCTCAATGCAGAGCTTGGTTTTTACACCAGTCTGCTTGAAAGGCAGGAAGTGATGCTAACACTTTAACATTTCCATGAAGTAAAGTACACGAGCTGTTTGACAGGTTTGGGTGGGGGGAGAGGGGGATAATTGTTGTTCATAGGTCTTGTTCCCATCCCCACTTATTTCTAGGCTAATTATTGCACTCTCCTGGTTAATGTTGACAGGAATCTGATTTCCATTTAATTCAACAAATGTTTATTAACTTTTTATAGTATGATAGGCATCACGTTTCAGTGTGGGGATACAAATCAAAACAAAAAGCAAGAACAAAGAGCACTTGTCCTCAAGAAAGGTGCATTATAATTGAGAATAAATGTTTTTTAAAAAAGGAAGTGAAACTGAGATAATCTGAAGAGGGAAAAAGCACTAAAAGCTCGGAAATAGGAAACACTTTGTCTCCTCAAGGCAGATGAACTTTGCCTATAAGGAAGGAAAGAATTCTGAGGAGCAGGGGTGAATAAAGATTGCATGTCTGGCATGAGTTGGGGGTACCTGTTGGAAGGCATGGACATGGGAGGCATTGCATATGTGTAGAATTGAGAACAGGTCAGTTTGTCTGAAATAATAGATTATATAAAGGGGAGTGATATGAAATAAGACTGGATATTCAGGCTGAAACCAGATTTCAAAATTCTTTTAAATATCATGCAAAGGAGGTTATTTTTGTACTGAAGGCAATAGGAATCATTACATTTTCTTGGACAGAGATAAGGGGTGATCATGCCTATAACTTTAGGGGTGTTTTTGCATAATTAATCATTTTTGAGCTCACAAAAATCAAGTCTTTAATTCATAAAGCTAAGCCCCAATAATCAAAACCAACACATCTCTTGATGAGGAAGAATCTACCTTTGTAATATTACAAATATCTAGCAGTATTTCTGACCAGACACAATGACTGGCACATAGTGGGCTCCTGATAAATGTTTTTTAATTGCTGTAAAAGGAAGTTATGTATAATCAGTTTGGAATATTACACTACAGTCAGACTGCAAAGAGTTTTAGATACCTTAAAGAGAAATGGGTATTTAATCCAAGAGGCAGTGACCTACCACTGAAACTTGAACAGTGGAATGACTAGATGAAAATTTTGCTGTAGGAAGTCTCAATTTGGCGATGGATTGAAGAAAGAAGAGGCTGTTAGGAAGTTACTGCACCTTTTTGGATAAGAGCTGATGACAGACATAACCAGAGAGTTTGAAGAAAATGTACAGATTGTGAAAAGTTAAATATATAGAATCAATGAGAATTATCATCTTATTAGGGAAGAAAATGGATGAGGGGAAAGTCAAAGATGGTATCTAGGTTTAAAACATAGATAACCTGAAGAATGCTGATATTTGTGACAGAAATCGTTTAAGAGGATTGGTGGTTTCACCATTCAGGAGTAATGGGTTCCATTTTGACGGGATTGAGATTGAGACAGCTAAGAGATATCTAGATGGAGGTGTTCTGAATGTGGATGGAGACGTGACACTTGAACTCAGGGGAAAAAATGAAGGGAGTCATATGAACATTTGGGAGTCACCTTCAGGGAGATGATAGTTAAATCTAATGAACTAGTGAGGTCACCAAGATATCAAGAGTAGAGAAAAAAGAGAAGACCTAGGTCAGAACCCTACCAGACGGCACATTGATGACAGTTCTAGCACTTTGAGACCTGAGAAGAGTAAACTCTAAGGAGGCTAGATTAGATCACCTACCCCACCCCAGCTCCCAGAACTCTCCATGTTCATGCTGCCTTGTAAGCAAGGAGCCTACATACAGGATGAGAACAGCCATTTCCAACTCTCTTCTCCCATCCACCTGCATCACAAAGGGGACTACTTGATGCCAGTAATACCAGAAAGGGAATCTGGCTACTTTCCAGGGAAAGGCACAGAATAATTATTCTTTATTATTAAGCAGTCTATCCACGCTGACTTAGAGGAAGCTGTTCTACCTATCTGGTACTTTACAATTGCTCATCCACTACCTGTCAGAAAGCACAGTCTTATCCCATTGCTTTAGGTTAATAGGTTATAAGAGAAAGATCAACTACAGTAATAGCAAACTATAATGATAAGAAAAACCGCGGCCAATAAAGTCACAGTCTGAAGTCGCAGGCTTTGCTGGTTCTTGAGTTTTATCAATGAATCCCAGGCTGGACAGACCCTGCTGACACTTTCATGGTGCTGGGGCTCTGCCCAGTGCCACTCTGGCATAGTGTCATCAAAAGAATACCTCAAGCAGAACAGAAGGGTCGAGACTGTTGCTAACCCTGGAAGACTTATTTTTGTTCTGAAATCCATCAACAGTGGCAAGAAACATCTCTGCTTCCCCCGCCAATGGGACTTTTGTTCCAACAACCAGTTGGAGCTTACTGGAGAAGATATAAAAGCCAGGAGGCAATGGTGATCTGACCAATAATTTTGCTTTCATGAAAGCATCAGACAAAACAGGGAAGTTTTTTGGTTTTGTTTTTGTGTTTTTCTGTCCTGTTAGGAGACGTTTGTTCTCTGCAGAGCTCAGAATTCAGTTTAGGTATTTTCACATTGGCTCCCCCATGGTCTGCAGACTTGTCTCTGAAAGTTACATGGATAGGAGAAAGATATTGACTGAACCTTTTTCCCCAAACAAAAGTGCAACTCAAGTGCCTTTCATTTTCCATTTGTAATCCTGCCCTTTTCCCGGTTCCCCCATAATATGGGTGCATTATCTTCTCCTCCATTTTCTTTCATTTTTCTTTTAGTTTTCTTTTCTATTTGTCACAGTTTCTTGTCTCACCTGCTCTTTATCTACCTGTTAACTTCTATTTCTCAAATCCTCTATTTCTGAGGTGCAATTTCAATGACTGGAACTGTGTCTTTCTACTATTTCTATCGGCCTTCTCAACTTAGTGTCTCTTTTCCCCTCCCTCCAAATCTGACCTGTTTTAAGTCTGTGCTTTGTTTTAGCTTCATCCTCCCAGTTTTGCCTGATAATAAGATCTTTCTTCTCCCAGCAGTCTGTCCATTTTGCAATAGTTTATCTTTGATTTCCTGTCTTCATAGTGCTATATGTTCAAGACATTCAAGTAATACCTTCTATCGGGCAAACCGAACACACCTTTATTAGATGCCAGACATACCAATGCAAACAAATACTGGACCTATTAGTGGATAATATTCACAGAATACTGAATGAGGACTTGGCATCAGGAAGACTTGGGTTCCAATTCTATCTCAGATACTTACTGTGTCACCTGGCATAGTCCATTTGACCTAACTATACCATGGTATCTCTCCCTATGAAAGGGTTGGGCCTTAAGGTCCCTTCTAGATCTAAATTTATGAGCCTATAATTCTGTAGTAATGGCTGGTACTCAAGAGAAACTTCAACATGACCAAGTTCCGCAGTGATCTGAACTGCTACTTGGTCATCTAAACTGCTATGGTAGATTGAGGAATTATAATTATTTTTATAGACACCTGTGGATCCATACTCAGGATTCTGCCAGAACCACCTCCCTGCTTTGGAGTGAGAACGGTGTAGGCTCACGACCATCTCAACCAATTCCTTACTATACCAGTAACCTGAGGATAAGGAGATAACAACAGGCTTTGTTCCTCTCAAATACCTTCATACCTGGCTACAAGCCTTGAGAGAATAACTTAAAGGCAAAAGTATCAGGAGATGCTTCTCCTAGGTAATAAAGAAAAATGAATACAACTAAAAATTAAAATACTTCACTCTCTCAATTATATTCACCCACAATGAAAAGCTTCTCCAGGTAATATATTATAATTTGGGGATTATTAGCTAGAAAGAAATCTTCCTATTCCTACTAGCTAACATACAAATTACAGGAACTGATTCTTCTTTAACTACCCCCTCTCCTTACCATCATATCCCAATTTCAAGTAGCATCTCTCTGCAGATTTCCAGTGGAACTTTGTCAATATTTCCTATTATGCATTTGAATCATAATTACATGTACATCCCTTGTATTCTCATCTGAACGATAAGCTCCTTAAGGCAAGGACCTACAACGTTAGGATTTCAGATTTTTCAGATCAATTCTATTACACAAACATTTATTAATCACCTAAAAAGTATTGTTTGAGCTAAGCTGTAGCATGGATACAAAGATGAAGAGTGTCTTCAGTGAAGCTTATGGTGCAATTTCAACTTTTATCCCTGAACTTGGTAGAGGCAGCATACATAGCAGGAACTTCATAAATGCATGTTGAATTGAATGCATCATAAATTTCATTATCTAGTTAATTTTGGTGCTATTTTCGTCCTGTGTGGAAGATCAACATTTCTTTCAGGAAATGTGTTTCTTTTCTCTACCTCATTCACTTTCTCTTCATTTCCCCCACCCATCCTAAGAGGGTGGGAAGACAGAGAGAAAACAGGTGGGAGGAGTAGAGAGGGTAAGAGGGCAAAAAACCTCCTATCCCTCTCTGACACAGATAGAGAATCAAACCTGAGTAATACATTCAATAAGTTACTTAATTAACTGGGTGAAGGTGAAGCTGAAACAGCTGAGTTAAATAATGAGATGTCAAGCACAGCAGCTTAGACCAAGGAGGGATGTGAAAACACTCTTCTTGTCAGAAGAAACCACAGGATTTTTCAGGCAGATGACACTAAGGGGTTTAATCTTTCCATCTTAGTACCTCTGAAAGTGCTGGTTTTTGAAAGAGAAAAACTGAACTGAAATAAGGGTCAAATGGATGTAGCAAAGATCATTAAAATAAGTGAGATGGGGTCATTTAAACAAAAAAGAAAGAAAAATAAGCCAATACCAAAATGAGAGAGGGAGGAATAAAAATAAAAGGTCTAGTTTAAGAAAATTTAAATGGAAAGGGTATTGCTAATAACATAGCAAACTGTGAAGGACTAATTAAGCTAGGAATAAATGCAGTTCAAAAGGCGAACCTACTGCACGATGCATAGAAATGTCAAATGGTTGACCAGAATATTCACCTGTCTGTTAATTAGTGCCTAGTTGTCATCCTTATTTAAATGGGTCATTTATATCGTTTTCCACACTCCAGTACAATCCTACAACTAGGCACCACCCTATTCATCTCCAAACAGCCAATTACTATTGGTTTTATCTGCATGTCCCAGGGTCAAAAGATGAAAACTTTATCCTATTTTCATTGCAAAAGCCAATTGTAACTTATTAGTGATGTTAATGACTATTTTAAAAAATAAAGTTGAAGCCAAGAGAGGCTTTGCAAAGTGCTATTAATTAAGCATTGATCATTACTGCAGGAGGAACACCTAAGTCATTAAGCATCATCACTTACAGAGAAAAACCTGGAAAATATAGTAGTAGTATCTGGCAGGTCTCTCTTAATATGACCTTTCTGAAACTTGTGATATTAGGAATACCGTAGTTCAGCTGGCTATTTTCATGATTCTGATTAATTCCAAAATGAAGTGTAGGTTAGTGTTCATATTAGATCTTGAAAAATTATTTGTTTTTGGTCTGCCTCTCTTTTCTTTCAACTAATGTAAAAGACTATCTAGTCCATACCCTTTACTATACAAAGGGTAAACTGAGACCTACTGAGGTAAAATGATATCCCCAAAGTGCTGTACAGATAACTAACCAAGACAGGTTTAAAACATGGGGTATTTGTCTGAACATTCAGTTTTTTTCTACTGCACTATCCTGACCCACTTGTATTGGACTTTTAATCTTTAATTTTACTAATGACACATATAATGTGATTATAAAAACAAAGCAGACTTTCAGGTTTCCATTAAATCTTTCTATTTATCTCACTGGGGACTTGGACATCTTTAGTGGTATGTCTCTGTCTACCAATACAGGTAGATAAGAACCTTTTTGGTGATTCAGGGTCTTGTTCTCAAATTATAGTTTGTCTGGGGGCATTGAGATGTGCCCAGGGTCAGAGAATCATTATGGGCTAGAAGTAAGATTTAAACCAGGTCTTTTGGACTCTAAGACCAGTTCTCTCATCTATCATATCAAAACCTAAATAAGAGAAGCAGTTTGGCAGTTTGATTTAGTGGAAGGAAAGGTGGCCTAGGGAATTGGCAGATCTAAATTCTAGCCCCAACTCTTAACAACAACAACAAATCCCTAGCTGCATCTTTGGAGGAAGAGTTATTTGACTTTTCCAGGCCTCCATTTTCTCATTTGTGAAACAAGAAGTTGTACTAGATCATCTCTAAAGTTCCACTCATCTCTAAGATGCTCAAAATTCTGGTGTGACTTCAGGAACAGGCAGGAGTATAATCATCAACCAAATTTGGTGAAGCTGTTTCTTTATTCCAGTAATTTGATTGCACATAAATCAATTTTGATTAGATTAAAAATGCCTGAGCATCTACCTCAATGAGCTGTCAAGCATTATCTGATACTGTAAACTGTACATAGAATCTGTCTACCTAGTGGAAGTGTAAAAAGCTCAAGCCCCAACAATGGCAGTCACATGAAATGCTGAAAATGTAGAAACATAATTAAATTAACTGATAGTCATCATTCCCCTTCTATACAGGTTCTAATTTAGTGCACTTGCAAATGTAATGAGCTTCAGTGGATTGAAAAATATGGCGGAAATAACAGAAACAAGATTACATTAATTGGGAGAGATACCGATAAGCAGCTTGTTTCAAGTTATTTGAAAACCACATACTTCTGCAAACCATGCAGAGGCTGGCTGTACCTTGGTGATAAAGGTAGCGCCATGCTTGGGTCAAAGGAAATGTACTAAAAGGTACTTTTCCCAGGAATTTGAGCAAAGTGATGTTCTTCTTGAAATACTCAGCTTGGCTCAAGAGTTTTCCACACTGTCTTGTTCATGTAGATGTGGCATAACGATGATTCTTCCAGATCTTCAAGTCATAATTAAGGCTGAAAACATATATAATCACACACATATGCACACACACACATGCACACTGCTGTTTTCTGTTTTAGTTCTCTAGTACATCAGGTGGTCTCTAATTATCTCAGGAGATATCACCAACTTCTCAAAACAGAATAAATATTACTTTCCTTCCTCATTTTTTAAAAAGCAATGTGCCAATTTCAGGAGAGGGGTTGGTGTTGCCAAAAACTAAAACTAAAATTTGATGACCACAGGACGTTACAGCTTGGCAGAGAGTGAAGACTCAGTATAATAAGAAAAAAAATACAGGTAAAGGATCAGATTTACTGCTTTTTAGAATGCAATGCACGAGACCAGGATTGTGATTTATTCATTATCACTGCTACTTTCAGAACCTTCTGGCAGATACAATAAAGGCTACTGCCTTACGGAAACCATAATCCCACCAAAACCAGAGAATGGCTAAGAATTTAAATTAGGAGAGGCACTGCCTTGTATAAAAATAACTTTAATAGCTACTACAAAAAGGCATCTTTTAAAGGGATGAGCTATTTTGGGTGACCCCCCAAGTCAAGCCCTTAACCTCTCTGGATCTGAATTTCCTCATCTATAAAATGAGTCAGTTAAACTTAATGACCTCTAAAGCCCCCTCCAGCTCTGCATCCTGGATCCCATGATCCCTAAGCATTTTCTCCTGGTTTAGCACACGTCACTTATGACTAACTGTCATTGTAATTGATTCATGTCTACTCTTGATTTAAGACTGGTTTTACTTCATGCCTTATCCATCTCTATTTACTTTTATCTTTGTTTTGACATCTATAATTATTCCCTATCCATTTTAGGCCTTTGTTTTTATTTTCATTGGTACGTTCAAGAATGGACATGAAGGGGACTTATGTATTAGAGTTGACATGAGGAATTATTAACACTGACTTGAACAGAAAACTGCTAGAACACTATTCATATGGTGTCTTTGATTTCTTAGACTTTTTGTTCATCTGCCTAATGAAGAATTACATTTGGAACCTTTGTTATTCTGTAATATTCCCAAGGACAATTGGATTCAAGGCAATGCCATAATTTAAAAATAAAAATGAAAACTTAGAGTTCACTACATTTACTTGAAGTTCAAAAAAGGAACTGGTGAGAATGATGGTAGAGTGGAGGAAATAGGAGAGAATGTGTGTATACGTTTTTTTTTTTCAGGAACTGACTTCAATGTTTTAATGGATCTGTGAGCCTACATATGTGAGCACTCCCTCTAACGGCATAGATTGCAATTCATCCATACATCCTCATCCTATGAAACTCTTGTCCATGTTTTCCCACATGTGGGTTCCAACTAGTCTTCTGTGCATTCTCTTGTAGAGCTCTTGATATTGTCAGACCACTCACAGGGCCAGCGTTCTGTCTTTCAGCTAGGTATTGCCCATCCAACCTTCTAGATACCATGCAAAGAAAAGATTCAGTCATTCTTATGTTCTCTCTTGTTTTCAACAAAACAGGGGTTGTATTTTGTATCCTGCATTTACCAATGATATTAATGATATCATTACATGATCTTATTATTAATATACTTAATTAAATTTATAGTTTTCCTAATATTAAACTTTAATTCTTGGTATAAATCTAGTCTGATAATAATATAATACAATATAATATGATATGATATAATATAATTGATATAATATAATGAATGTTGTAGAATCTTCATTAAAAATTTAAGCTTTTTACAACAAGAATCATTAGGGATATTGTTTTCCATATAGAGGTCTACTGAAATCCATGTTGTAGAAAGTTACAGTCTTATACAAAATTACTTGCAATATGCAATAGTTCTGGTGCAGTTTCATTTTGTGACAGCATCTTTTGTGTATGTTTCTATTGACACCAGGCTGATTCAGAATGTCTTAGCTTAACTAGATGAAAAAAAAAGAGTTTAGGCTGTTTTTACCACCTTAAGTTTATTTTTCTATCACTTTATGCTGGATTTCATGCCATACACACTGGTGTCATTGCTTCTTCTCTTTTGTTTTTAATTCTCTCTCTCTCTCTCTCTCTCTCTCTCTTTCTCTCTCTCTCTCTCTCTCTCTCTCTCTCTCTCTCTCTCTCTCTCTCTCTCTCTCTCTCTCTCTCTCTCCCCCTCTCCCTGTGCATAAGTGTGTGTGTATGTGTGTGTTTCATGAATGGATATTCTCCAAAGAAACACATGCTCTTAAAGAGCACACTTCAGTGACTGTTAGGGATATTGCAGTGCTATTGGTACAGGGAAATAAAGTCCTTCAAGGATCATTTAAGCTCATAATGAAACAGGATCAGCTTCATCAAAGTGCAAATAAATGTGGTCATAAATGAAAAAAATGAAAAGAACTCTTGCCATGGAACAGCCTAATTAATCCGGGGGTGGGGGGGGAGATAAGAAAAGACCTTTAGAGAGTCCTAGCAGCTGGAGAGGCTAGTATTAATTCCTCTACAATGCTGCATACATTTCTTGATGTTGGTCAAAAATCGAGAAAATCACCTAAAAATAACTAGTAAACCCTGTTCTGAAGAGAGGAGAAGAACAATTTCATGGGTGAGACAATACAAAGATTAGAATGTTGTATCATTGGAAAAAAACCCAAAAACCAATTAACTTTATTTGTAACTCCTGTCCAAAATACCATTATTATAGAATACTGTTTTTTTTTTTTTTTTTTACTGATGGAAATAAATGCCCTGCCTTTTTGAAAGGGCTCTAGCCTTCTTCATTTCTTTGGAACTCTTCAAGCTTTGAATTATGTGGAGTACTTGTTAACATCCAGCTTTTAGAGAGAAGATGGAAGAGGCCAATCCCACATTAGGTTGGTGAAGGAAATAGCTTTGGGAAGAGATGAGAGGTGTGGACAATCTCCATCATGTCCCTGTTCCCCACTCTAGAGTTTCCCTTTGGGAGAGATCAAGGACATCAGTTGGACAAAGTTTTCTTGCTTCCAATTGAAGAGATCTTTCATTCTGTATTATCTGGTATATATTCTATGTACATATACCTTCTCTGATCTTTATTTTGCAACAATTAATAAATGTGTTTGCTACTTGCTTTGTGTGTTCGTTGTGGAATTGGTATTTGATAGGAAAGGGGCAAGCCTTGGATACAGAGCTTGAGGTTCTCTTTTTACCCCTCCCCCAAATAATGATGGAGCAATCAGAAATTAGATTGACACAATCACCCCCCTCTAAACTAATAATATTTAAGGACCATATATGCATTTTTCCTGGTATCCCCATTCTCTGAGGAGATCAGAGTAACCTCTGGCCCCAACCTCAATTTCATGTTTCCCCTTCGGTAGGAATATCATTTTTCCTCAGAGAAGGGTGGGGTATGTGTAAAGAAGCTATGCCTTTCTTCAAAGTACACAATAACAGCCCTCACTACTTTTGTGCCCCTCTACATGCGGGCTCTTCCTTACATATCGATAACATTCACTTTTTCCATTCAAGTGCATAACAAAACATTATTAAAAAAGTTTGAACAAGCCTATAAAATCTAGGCATCTTCATCGGAGAGTAGAATATCTGTCCCTCTCGAATATTTTGTTGATTTTAAAAAACTTATTGTGGGTCTGCTCTTTTGTGGTATTGCTCTTTTGAAGCAAAAATGAATTAACCACTGATAAACAGAATGGTTTATTGATCAGTAGAATTGTTCCACAATTACAGATATTCCCAAACAGGTCTTGTCTTGAACCAGGATTCTATAAGGAATCTCTTATATTTCTAAGTGCTAGTTCAGCATTAGGTTTTGGCTTGCCATCCAGACCTCCTTATACCTGCTATTTTTATGTCAGTCCTTTACTCTACTCCTCCTTTAATTTTAAGCTTAACTCTTCAGACTAACTTTAGGTTATTTTTCTAGATGTATGCAACTGATTTCCTATCCCTTCCTCCCTCTTTAGAGTTGACAGCTCGCATTCTGCTCCTTATTCTTTTTGTCCAGATATATGAATTATTAGTTTCTGATCTCCTACTGAGAAAACTGAGTTTTTAAAGTTTTAAAAATTCATTTTTATAAGTTTTTGAGGCCCCAATTTTTTCTCTCTCCCTTCCTCACACCCTGCCCCAATCCAAGGTGACAAGCAATCTAACATATGTCATGCATGTGCAGTCATGTAAACATATTTCCATATTAATCATATTGTGAAAGAATAAAACAGAACAAAAGGGAAAAGTCACAAAAAAGAGAGAAAATAACATGCTTTAATATGCATCCAGATTCCATAGTTTTTTCTCCGGATAACATTTTCCATCATGAGTCTTTTGGAATTGTCTTGGATCATTTTATTGCTGAGAAGAGCTAAGTTACTCATAGTTGATCATTGTACAATGTTGCCGATACCATGTATGATGTTCTGGTTCTGCTCACATCACTCAGTATAAGTCCATGTAAGTCTTTCTAGGTTCTTCTGAAATCAGCTGGCTCATCATTTCTTATAGAACAATACTATTACATTATTTTCCATAAGCATTTATTAAATATCTGCTCTGTGCAACATGTACTGTACTAGGCATTGGCTTTTTCTCTAAATTGTCTGTTCTGAGAGTGCTACTGCAGCTGCTGTTACCATGAAAAATAAAAATTTATATAGTCCTTTAGCATTTACAAAAAGCGTTTTACATATAGTGTCTCCTTTGACTTTCCTAACAATCCTTTGAAGTAATTATTCTTAGAGACAGGATTGTTCCTATTTGTACAGCTAAGGAAATTGAGTCTCAGGGATATTAAGTGACTTGTCAGCAACCATTCAGTGTTAGAGGCAGGATTTGAATTCAGGTCTTTAAGATTCCCCCCAAATCTATAACAATATCCACTTTACCATGTTGCTTCTCCATGTTAAAAAAAGGTCAGCCAGCTCTAAGGAGAAGATCATTATTATATTAAAATTGAATAAGAACTTACTGGATATGTGTTGGGAAACACATTAACTGCACTTCATCACTGCCTGAGGAGCTGATGGATGAACTCTCAGTTCAATCTCTAACAGGAATGTGTGTACAATTCATTTCATCAATCTCTAGCTAAGCTCTTTTTTGCATTAAGTGCCTAGAAGAAATTTTAATTGGTATGCTATTCTGGCCTTTTTGAAGCATTTTATTGCTTATGTCCAGTCTGCTCAATGATTCCCAAGGAAATGATTAAGTGCTACTCATATTGTCTTTTAAGCCATGGTCTGTGTACAATAAATAACCTGAGAATTCTTCTCACTAGGCATTTACCCTATTTCATTGCCTTTTGTGAGCTTACCCTGCTCATTCTTCATTGACTAGGAGGAAAATAACAGAAGGGAACAGAGCTGTCCAATCTGGGACTTCTTTACCAATAGATACAGGACCATAGCAGTCTCCTAGCCCCAGGGAGCTGCGAGGTCATTATATTTATGGATTTTGCTGAATGCTTAACTATTATCAACATTACAATATGTTGGAGAGTATAATTTGATTTTTTTTCAACAACTTCCATACTACATTTCCTCCCAAAGTTACTTTTTCTGTGGTTTGCAGCATATTTTCCCTCCAGGATGTTTCAGCCTATGTAAACTCAGGCTAAATGAAATATTCAGGTTGTTTTTTTCCTTTCCCTTGAAAGTCTTAGATTTGGGGATGCTAACAGAAGCTTTGAGATAAAGGGGATCTTGATACATTTACGAGAACAACCTGTCTCTACTGAGGTAATTGCCCAAACCATCCTGATATAATTCTTGTCTGGAAGACTTTGTGATCTCCAGGAAAGAGATTTTTAAAATTCTCCCTTTTTATCCCTTTCTAGTGTTTGTGAAAGTCTTTTCATTTTCGACCTTTAGACCATGCTCCTCCTTGTACTTGGAATCTTCTTCTGGGAAATCACATGATGCTTTCAGGTCTCTAATTGAGTAAGTTGGGCATTTTAGAACCTGTGATAGATTGCTCTGAACCACAGAAGCCCTAAGATAGCTATCATTTATATAGCACCTTAAAGTTTGCAAAAGCATGTTACATATTGTTACCTCATTTGATCCTCACAGAAGTGACATAGGTACTAATATCACCCCGATTTTATAACTGAGGATACAGACTGTGAGAGGTTAAATGACTTTTTCACGGTTGTACAGCTAGTAAGAGCCTAAGGTAGAATATGAAATCAGTTTACCTATGATGGGCTTCTTAGTAGATTGACTTTGTATAGAATATGGGGAGGACTTGAGATGAAGAGATTAAAAAATACAAGGGTCATGTAAGCTCATTTGAAAGAGCACAGTATCCATCAAAACCACTTGATACTGGCTAAGAAATAGAGGGGTAGAACAGTGGAATAGGTTGGGTACAAATGACACAGTAGTCAATAACTATAGCAGTCTACTGCTTGATAAACCCAGGGAACCAGCTTCTGGGATAAGAGCTCACTGTTTGACAAAACCTTCTGGGAAAACTGGAAAAATACTGTACTGGAAACTGGGCATAGACCAATGCCTGACACAATATACCAGAATAAAAACCAAATAGGTACACAATCTACGTATAAAGACTGATTCTATAAACAAATTAGGGGAGTAAGAAATAGTTTACTTGTCAGATATATGGAGAATGGAGGAGTTTATGAACAAGAGATAGAGAACATTATGAAACACAAAATAGATAATTTTGATTACATTAGATTGAAATTTTTTTTGCACACAGCTAATACAACCAAGATTAGGAGGGAAAAAGAAAACTGGGAAAGAATTTTTACAACTAGTGTCTGTGATAAAGGTCTCATTTCTAAAATACATAGAGAACTGAGCCAAATTTACAAGAATACAAGTCATTCCCCAATTGATAAATGGTGAAAGGATATGAACAGGTAGCTTTCAGAGGAGGAAATTAAAGCTATCTATAGTCATATGAAAAAATGCTCTAAATCATGATTGATTAGAGAGATGCAAATCAAAACAACTCTGAGATACCACATCATACCTATCAGATTGGCTAACATGACAAAACAGGAAAATGATAAATGTTGGAGAAGATGTGGGAGAGTTGTAACACTAATCCATTGTTGCTGGAACTGTGAGGTGATCCAGCCATTCTGGAGAGCAATTTGGAACTATGCCCAAAGGTCTATAAAAATGTGCATATCCTTTGACCCAGCAATGTTGCTTCTAGGACTATATCCCATAGAGATCATAAAAATGGGAAAACGACTCACATGTGCAAAAATATTTATAGCAGCTCCTTTTGTGGTGGCCAAGAACTGGAAATCAAGGGAATGCCAATCTATTGGGGACTGGTTGAACAAGATGTGGCATATGAATGTAATGAAAAACTATTTTGTTGCACTATAAGAAAAGACAAATAGGTGGACTTCAGAAATACTTGGTTAGACTTATACGAACTGATGATCCTAAGTGAAGTGAGCAGAACCAGGATACATTATACACAGTAACAGTCACAGTGTGTGAGGACTGTTTTTGATGGGCTTAGTCTTTCACAGCAAAGCAAAGACCTAAAACATTTCCAAAGGACTCATGATACAAAACGCCATCCACATCCAGAGAAAGAACTGTGGAGTCAGAATGTAGAATGAAACAGACTTATTTTCTCTTTTATTACATTTGGTTTTGTTTAGTTTTCCTCATGGTGTCTCCCATTCATTTTAATTCTTTTATCCAACATGAGTAATGTGAAAATGTGTTTAATATGAATGTACATGTAGAGCCCATATAAGATTGCATGCTGTCTTGGGGAGGGAAGGGGAGAAAATGTAAAACTTATGGAAGTGATTATCAAAAATTGAAAACAAATAAACAAATAAATTTGGAGGAAAAAAAGGAAAGAAAGAAAGAAAGAGAGAGAGGAAAAGAGAGAGAAAGAAAGAAAGGAAGGAAGGAAGGAAGGAAGGAAGGAAGGAAGGAAGAAAGAAAGAAAGAAAGAAAGAAAGAAAGAAAGAAAGAAAGAAAGAAAGAAAGAAAGACAGAAAGAAAGAAAGAAAGACAGACAGAAAGAAAGAAAGAAAGAAAGAAAGGAAGGAAGGAAGGAAGGAAGGAAGGAAGGAAGGAAGGAAGGAAGGAAGGAAGGAAGAAAGAAAGAAAGAAAGAAAGAAAGAAAGAAAGAAAGAAAGAAAGAAAGAAAGAAAGAAAGAAAGAAAGAAAGAAAGAAAGCACATTACCTAAAGTCCAGTCTTGGCCTCATGGCCAACTATGTGATTTCCTAGCTCAAATTCCTTGGCTACATTACTAAGACTTCCTGGAACCTCATCTTCTTCCTATGCAAATGGAGGAATTTGGACCAGATGATCTCTTACATCCTTTCTATTTCTGATTCTAGGAGATAATTACAAAAATTAAAAGTTGTAAGGAACTTTTGTGATTATCTTGTCATGCTCAACTACTATAGTACTGAGAAAATAGAGACCCAGAGAGCTGTGGCCTGTCTGAAAGGTTTGACTAATGTTTATTGACCATGTTCCCCAAGCTTCAACATTCAGCTTGAGAGAGCTGCCACATCCTGCATGAGTTGCTCTAAGGCTCTCAGATGAAAAAAGTTCTCTTTCTCCTAAAATATATCCAGTACATATAGTATGGGCCTGTGCTTTGCCTATAAACACTCCCTACCACTGATTATACTTAGCATGACTTATATATAATAATAGCTGGCATTTCCCTAGCACTTTAAGGCTTACAAAATGCTTTACACAAAATATCTCATTTGATTGTTCTAACAAACTTGTGAGATAGGTGCTATCATTATGCCCATTTTGCAGATGAGGATACTCAGGCTAGGAGAGATTAGTTGAATTGTCCAGTTTTCCAAAACTGAAAAATATATGAGGCAAGATATGAACCGAAGTCTCCTGACTCAAACTGCAGCATTGCTATACCAAGTAGAGTCCTTATAACATGTATATACCGATGTAGCACAATGGAAAGAAAGCCAGGGTAATCAGGAACTGGGAAAATCTTGGTTTAAATCTTGCCTCTCACACATACCAGCTATGCAGCCCAGGGCAATTCACTTAAATGTTCTAGGCACCTAACACTCTAAGTTGCAGAGGACGCACAAACTTGTATTTGGTAGAGGGGAATTTCCTCATCTGGGAGGTCTCTGTATCAGTGAAATCACAATTCTGAAGCATGTACTTTCCCTCACCCTCCTCAACTACCCAAATGCCTGCTCCCCACCACCTTATTTAGAATGTGCCCCACTTGAGAAGAAGACAATGTTCTGTTTCTGCCTTGGTATCTTGCACTCAGTAGATGTCTAATGAGTGTTTATTGATTGAATAATCTTCAAAACAGTATTCAATGATTTAGAATCGATTTTTCCTCAAAATGAAATTGGAAATGTACCTACTATAACATGGTTTTTTAATTATAGAAAAGCAGGTGAAGATAGAGTTTGGAAGTTGAGAAGACTTAACTATTATTATTTTCAAATGAAGATAGTTATTTAGGGTAGGGGGGACCCAGCACCATATGGACTGGCTAGCAAGGAAGTTTAAGTCCACATGCTGGCCACATACATACAGCTTGATGTAAGGTATTCCTGAGCACTGACCCATCTGTTGTAAATGACAGTACAGATCTCTCATATGCATGCCAACATAGTTGAAAGCTATAAATAGAGATATCTACAGAGGGAAAATACGGAGAAGTTTCAATCTGAATTGCACTGAGAAAGATTCAGAGAGGGAATTAGAGACACTGTCCTTTCCCTGAATATTTTCTTTTTTAACCAAGCCATCTGGTTTTCACTGTGAACACATTACTGTTCTTGAACACTGATCTCTCTGATTCCAAGGCCAGTTCTCTATACATAATGCCATTCTATCTATATCTTATCCCCATAATAACCTGTTATATGTGTGTATATATGTATATATATATTATATATACACATACATACATATATATGTATGTATATATGCATATGACATGCATAGGGGAGCAAAGGGGAGGGGGAGAGAGAGGGAGAAAGAGAGAGAGAGAGAGAGAGAGAGAGAGAGAGAGAGAGAGAGAGAATGTGTGCATAGACTATAAGTGTATTCCTATTTAGGAACAAGTATTTACTTGTTTGTAAACTGAATATTTTAAATGCACCTGGGAAGCTTGCTTCTTAAAAAAATCTTACCCTTTAATAAAGTGGAAGAACAATTTTATAAGCAAATAGCTAACCCCCCCATTTAGCTACTTTATAAATCTGTCAACTTTATATAATGAGTTTGTTTGAGATAAAGGTTCATCTGCATTTGGAATGCAGCTTGAGAGATTATTAGAGAAATAATATTAGAGAAATTAGAGAGATAATGTCATATATATGTATATATATATATATATATATGTACATTTCAACTAATTTTTTTCTGTTTAGTCAAGCATATTTTTTCATGAAAAGGTCCAAATGGGGGTGAAGACCCTACACCAACATAACAGCCATACTACATTTATTTAGTAATCTTGGTTACAAAATCATTTCACATCAATTATATAATTTGACATTCACAACAACTTTGCCTAACAAGCTAGATAATACACATTTTAGCATCTTCTTTTTCAGAAGAGGAAAGCTGAGATTCAGAAAGTTAAGGTGATTTGCCCCATATCACAGAGGTCAGTGACAGAGCCAGACCTCAAACTCATCCTCTGACTTCAGACTGCTGCACCTAACCTGACACCATACGCACACACCTTAGTTGCACCATGGGGAATCAAAGTGACACCTAACACAAGAAGATAAGGTGTCTTGAAAGTCTTAGTGTAGCAAAGCTTAAAACAGTACTAAGACATTTGGGCCACTTTCTACATAAGAAGAAATTTTCTACATGGCAGGCTAATTAAATTCCAAATCACAACATGATGACTGGGATATCTTTTTTTTCCTGTTATATGGGGCAGTCTTAAATAGACATCACACCTAATCCAATATCACAGCACAGGATTACTCTCATTAATAATTGCTTTGAGCCAGCTTCTACACAGAAAATATGGTATAAAAAAAAAAGATGAAAAAACCCCCAAACCCAAAGCTGCTTTTCACCTTCCAGTGCCCACCCCAAAGGGGAACTCTGGTTGCCTTGCTTCCCACATTATATGGACTTTTCAGAGTATACATTACGAACATCCCCTCCACCCCCCACCACCCAGGCCTTCAGACATAATTGCTTCCCATCCTTCAGCAAGCACATCCTCATTGCAAATTATTTTCCAAACTGAAAATCCTTTAGCAAAGATGACAGCTGAACATACGATATGCAGGAGAAACACACAGCAGGAGACCTGCTTGGAAGCTGATGCTGATGCCTGCCTGGTGGGGAGCCCACAGAGTCAGTGCAATGCCTATACATCAAGGAACATACTCAAAGAATTTAAGGTATTAATCAGATATGACAGTCCCTATACAGTACATATTTATCACATAGATTCTAAAACACATGCAGATATCAAGAATGGTAATAGACCTACTGTCATCTACCAGGTAAGGTATTCAGTAAGTCTGGCTCTCAAAGGTATGTGGGAAAGCAGTTTTCACAAGTTTTTTTGTTTGTTTTTTTTAAATTCCACAGTTCATTCTGAGACTGAAACAATGATTGAAATCACCATATCTGTCCAAATGATTCAGCCTGAACTCCATGGAAAGCCAGTTACCAAATTTCAATTTTGCCATGCAATTATTTTTACTGCCTTGACAAATGCTAATGTGCTATCCATCATGCATAGATGGTACTACTAACCCAATCTGAACTGGACATGCATTTGGAATGTGAAATTCATATTGTCAACTCTGACTAACTTGATGGAGTCCCTTTAACTTATATAAGCAGCTAACTTTATGCCTTCCCTTCACTCCTACTCAATAGTGAAATTTTACACACACACATATATAATGCAAAGTTACTTATGCCTTTAATGAACTCTTCTTAGCCTTTCACATTATTTTGGTATGGACCTAATTCAGAAGTCATAAGACACAAACCATTAATAAATTGTGTCTCAATGATTTAGAAATAAGAAAGTGTATTCTAATGTAGAGAAGACTTCTCTCTTCCCTTTCCACGGTCTATCTCCATGGGCTTATTTACCCACAGAATCACATAACTAAGAACCTAAAGAGACCTGAGTGATCGTACTCATACAATCCATACAGAGAAAAAAGTATCAACAACAACTATTAACTGTTCACAAAGCAGAGTACTTAATATATGTCATCTCACTTAAATTGCCCAACAACCCCAGGAGGTAGGTATTATCATTATTGCTATGATCTCCGTTTTATAGACAAGGCAAGTAAGGCTAAGAGGGGCTTAAGTGGCTTACACAAGATCACAAAATTAAGGAGGATTTGAACCAAGGCTTTTCTGAGTTCCAATTCTAACATAGTAACCACTGTACTATCTAGCTGTCTGCATATCTTATCTGATAGCTTGCCCAGCCTTAGCCAGAAGAGTTCCATCCAGCCCTTAAGGCAGCCCATTCTACTTTCAGACTGCTATTATTGATGGAATCCAGGTTAAAATTGCTTCTTTGAAATTTCCACCCCTTCCCCCCATTGCTCCTGGTTCTGATCTTTGGGACAAAACAGAGCAAGTGGGTTCCCTGCTCCAATGGCAGTCCTTCTAATACTTGAAAGCAGTGATTATGCCTTATCTACCAAATAGCCTCAATCTTACTTCCCACAGTTGAAAATCAGGATAATAAAAGCACATAATTTCCAGGGTTGTTGTGAGAATAATATTTGTAAAACCAGCACTTTGTAAACATTTATGTGATAAATATGTAAATATATACAGATATATATGTATATGTGACTATATATATATACACACATATGTATGTATGTGTATGTAAAAAGTATTATTACAACCCCTTCTCATATGGAGTTACTATAGAGTTTTAGGGATTGGAACTCGATCTATAACTTTAGTTTTATTAGTAACTCCCAGGCAAGAAAACTACATCTATAAATGCAGGTTGGCACCTTTCCTGAATGTTATAATCTTAGGGACAGCTAGGTGGTAGTGGATAGAGCAACAGGCCTGGAACTTGGAAGACCTGAGTTGTCTGGCCTTAGACACTTACTAGCTGTGTGACCCTGGACAAGTCACTTAACTTCGTTTGCCTCAGTTTCCTCATCCCTAAAATGAGCTGGAGAAAGAAATGGTACTACTTTTGTCAACAACAACAAAAAGCCTTAAATGGGGTCATGAAGAGTCAGATATAACTGAAAGGACTGACCAACACCACAGCCTTAGAGAAAATTCCCCAGATGACATTTTATGTGACTTATATGACTCTTTTTAAAAAACTCACTTTCTTTTTTTCTCCTATCATTGTTAGACCTTAGGGCTATTACAGTAGATAAGAGGAAAGAGTATTTATGTGACATGCCTCAGAGGCAGACACTGAACCAAAGTTTTATTGGCTTAAAGACCAGTTCTCTCTCTACTATCCAATACTGCCTCTGATTTTGCTTCCACAAATTCTCTCAGATCAGTCTTCAGTCTATTTCCTTTCTCACCATCGTAGCACATTTCCTTAACAACAGTCATTTGAACTCCTACAATCACTTCCTAACTAGTTCCTCCATCTCTCTTCTTTCTGCCTCCTTCACATTGCTTTCAAATCTTTATTTTCTCTTTACCTACATGTCATGCCATTCCTTTGTTCAAAGTTGGCCAGCTCCTCCTTGTTGCATATGGAGGAAACTTCTAAGTTTTCAGTGTAGTCCCTAGGTAAAGAGACTGGTTGGCTGGTTAGGATTCCCAGTACCTAGCATATGGCACTTGGAGATGCTTAATAAATGTTTGTTTATGTGAACTGAATCCAAGGCCCTTGACAATATGGTGCCATATTGTTTTTAGAATCCTAGCTCATATGTAGGCCATCACCACTCTAGATTGTAAATTCCATGAAGGCAAGAACTATTGGCCAATTCATTTAACCTTTCGGGTCTCAGTTTCCCCACTTAGACAATGAAATCTACATGTAGCACAATTGGCTACTGAGGTCTCTTCCAGCTTTAGTTCTATGATCCCATGATCTTATTTGATTTTCATGATTCTGTGATGATAGACAACAACTTTTGATCTGTTTTTTTGAAGTTTAGCTCTAAAACCCAGAAACTCTTAAGACCAGTTCCTTTATTTTGCTTCTGAGAATTTTTTTTATAATTTATTCTTTTAAGTTAAATTTTATTCTTAAACTAATAGAACACCTTTTTCTTTCCTCATTATCCCTCCTCATCACCTCTAACAAAAAGAAAAAAAAAAACTCTTGTAGCAAATATGTATAGTGAAGCAAAACACATTCTCACATTGCTCATGTTCCAAATGTGTCATTCTGTACCTGAAGTCCCATACTTCTTCAGGAGTTGGGTAACATGTTTCATAATCTGCCCTAGAACTGTGCTGGTCATTGTGTTGATCAGGGTTCCTAAGTTTTTCAAAGTTATTTGTTTTATAGTATTGATCTTACTGTATGAATTTTTCCTTGGATACTGCTCACTTCACTGAATTGGTTCACAGGAGTCTTCTCAAGTTTCTTTTAAACTATCATTTTTACTATTTCTTATAGCTCAATAGTCTTCCATTACATTCATATACTACAATTTTTTCAGTCATTCCTCAAATGGTGGATACCTCCTTAATTTCCAGTTCTTTGCTATTAAAAATAAAAAATCTGTTATATTTAATTTTGAACAAATGGGTCCTTTAGACTCTTCTTTTAAAAAACCACTTTCTTTTTTTTTCTCCTATCATTATTAGACCTTAGGGCTATTACAGTAGATAAGAGCAAAGGGTATTTTGAAGATATTCTTCATTATTAAAAAAAATTACATTATAAACTTTTGCTTTAAAAAATGAATACTTTAAAATACTGAAAAGAAGTAAAGAAAAAGCATATAGGATAAAATCTAAAATCACAAAATATTACCAACTTTAAGTGAATGATAGAGAAGAAACTAAGTGATCTCAGAAAAATTATCATTCTATTGATGGTAGAAGAGAGTGCTTTGAAATCAATGTGTGTTTAGACAGATTTCCTGAATTAAATCTAGTAACCACCAGATCTGGCTTACGGTGGACATTTTATATAGTCCCCTCAAAGTTTAGCAGGAAGTGGATGCTAATGGGTTACACAGAGATCATAGACCACAGGGAAAGATTGTGATCATGGGGTTGCAAATGACTTCAAGCATTTTGAAATGGATGAGAACAGAAAATGGGAAACTAAACAGAGCCTATCATCTTTTTCTGTGAATGACTGGGAGGGGCAGGCAACACCTCTGACACTATGTGGCTGCTGGCAGACTAGATGAGGTGGTTCACAACTTTTCACACTGATTTCTGGTCCTGAAATTCTAATAAGACACAATCTGATTCTGTCTTCCTTGGGTTAATATACAACTGGACATTAAAGAATAACATTGATAAATGTGTGTGTGTGTATATATATATATATATATAATATAAATCCAAACAAGCTATTTTTAATAATTTACAATAAACAAATACTTATTAAGGACCTACCACGTGCCAGGAACTGTGCTATGAGCTTGGGAGACAGAAACAATACATTCCTGGCTATCAGGAATCTAACATTCTATTTAATTGTATTTGAGTATTGTGTCATACACACACACACACAGAGACACACACACATACATATATATAGATATATATAGATATATATATATAGTCCTGTATTCACAAAATACTCCTATGTTTTGAGTGTGTCTATGAGAAAGTTATAAGATCCACTACAGTGACAGTGACTTACTGGTCAATCGCAAAATATTTCTCAGATTTTTCTTTCAGGGGATGGTGGTAGGAAGGAAGACTGGTTTAGAATTAGAAGCGTAATTAAAGAATCCCCTTCCTCATACCACAATATGTAGAAATCCTGACAATAAGCTTAATTAGCTTGGACTTCAATAATTACAAATTACTGATAATTTGGACAAAATGTTTTCTTTGTCCTATCAATAAAAACAGACTGCTAAACAGTGCTTCACTGACAGAATACAAGCTCCTTGAGGGCAGGGCTATTTCAATTATATTTTCGCATCCTCCTTGCCTAGAAAAGAGTAAGTTCTTATTTAATGATTTCTGGTTGATCTATTTCTTTAAACACATTAAAAAATTCAGAATATTTTGATAATTGGGATAAATTTATGATGCTTAACTTAATATGAAATAGCCAGGGGAAGCAGGACTTTCCCAAACTGGCTACAGCATTATATTCTACAATTTAGAGGTATAAAAGACCTTAGAGGACACTTAGTCCAATATTCTACCTCATGCATGAATCTCCTTTACAACATCCCTGGCAAATGGTTATCCAAGCTTTGCTCAAATACCTCCGGGGATGGGCAAACTCTCCACCTCATAAAACAGTAATTCCATTTCAGATGACTCTAATTATTAAAAATGTCTTGCTTACTTTCAGTCAAACTCTAGCTTCTTATGACTTCTAACCATTTTTTCTTAGCAGCCCCAAACAGAATTTAATCCATTATCTTTCCCCCTAACAGTGCCTCTCTTTCTGAACTTTCTATTTCTATTGAGGACATCACTATCCTTCCAAGTACCCATGTTTGTGCCTTTGGAATTATTTCTAATGCTTCTCTTTCTCTCACCTGCTATGTTTAGTTCGTGGTCAAATATTTTGATTATACTTGTACGGCAAAATTTCTTTAATACATCACCTTCTCTTCACTCATATAGCCACCATTTTCATTATCTATTGCCTGGACTACTGAGATGGCTCATTAACCTGCTACTCCTCTCCTCAACCCATCCTCTACATATGGTTGCCAAAATGTTCATTTTTAATGCACAGAAATAACCACATCACTCCCTTTCTTAAAAATAAACAAACAAATAAGAAAAACAGAAGACCAGCAGCCCTATTGCTTCTAGGTACAATATAAGTTCTTCAGCCCAATTTATAAAATTGTTAAAAAATCTTTCTCCAAACTTGCTACTCCAGACTAACACTTGTTCTTCTATCTCCCCTCTCTGTGCTTTTGCACAGATGGCCCTCGATGTTTGCAATGCCCTCCCTTTTAAACTCTACCTTTTAGAAGCCTTAGCTTTCTTCCAGGATCCCCTCGGGTGCTACCTCCTACACAAAACCTTTCTTAATCCTGCCCAGGTGCTGATTCACTTTTGCTCATCCCGTTATCTTAGCTTGACTCATCGGTGTACAGGTTGAATCAAACGTGTAGGAAGCGAGCTTCAGTTTTGTATCCCTGGTGCTTAGCCCCAAGTAGCTTGTATAAAACAAGTGCTTTATAGAGGTTTATTGAGTCGGGCTGAGTTAGTTCTGCTTTCTTGAGCCACACAGAGTAAGTCTAATCCATCTTCCTATTAATGTCATTAAGATTAGTGCCATGAATGTGAAACCCAATTGTTTGAAATTCTATTTTTGGGTTACTTTTTCTTAGTTACTTCTTTTCAAAAGCAGACTCAATTTAATCAGTCAATACATATTTTAAATTTATCATTGAGAAGTAAATAATTCTCATATATTTCCATCAGTTGAAGGATGTATCTTAGGACAAATTTCTTAAAATGCTTACTCACAATAGCAAGGTATAATGTGTCTAGCTAGTTCTTTCCCGAAGTAAATCAATGTAATCACTAAGGAGCTCAGGTCAAATCCTCTTTCTTGACATAACTCTTATTTCAATCAGGCTATTTTCTCCAAATTTCTATTGCCAGTGTTAGAATGGTGAACATTCAGAGAAAAGACGAGCACACAAAGAAAGCAGTGATCTTTAGGTGAAAAAAAAATTGGTGATGAGGGTTTTTTAAAGGCAGGCAAGAAAAATGACTCACCCCAAGTGAGTCAAGGAAGAAGAAACGTATTGTGATGGGAAAAAGGGATCCCTGTTAATCTTCTTACTTTGTTTCTGTCAAAAATAAAAATCTATCTGAGAAGAAAATTGGAAAATGAAGTATGTGTATATACGCATTTGTTTATAAATATATATTTATATGGTCACGCAGACATGTATATATATATATATATATATATATATATGTACACACACACACACACACACACACACACACACACACCCCAAACCACCTCCCAGATCCATCAAAAATCTAACACATTGAGGAAAGATGATGCTTGAGGACGAACAAAGAAGCTAATCATGTACGTATGTTGTTGTTTAGTCATTTCGGTTGTATCCAACTCTTTGTGACCCCATTTGGGGCTTTCTTGGCAGAGATACTGGAGTTGTTTGCCATTTCCTTCTCCAACTCATTTAACAGATGAGGCAAACAGGGTCAAGTGACTTGCTCAAGGTCCCACAGCTTGTAAATGTCTAAGGCTGGATTTGAGCTCAGGAAAATGAGTCTTCCTGATTCTCAGACCAGTACTCTATCCACTGCCACCTATTTGCACTTCAGCATGTTTACAAAAGATATAACACCAGTGAAGTGAGGACTTGGAAATCATTTAGACTAAATTTTCCATTTCACAGAGGAGGGAAATAGGGGAAATGGCTTCATCTATAACATACGACTGGTTGGTAGGATTAGAACTGGCATTACACTGCCTAATTGCACATTTCTTATTCTTCCCCTACATGGCTTTGTCCCATCCTAGCACGGGGGTGTAAGACTATGCTCAGGAATTGACGCTGCCAATGAATTTTGGCACATTCCTACTGTTTACATGAAGAAAAAAACAAAACACCTGAATTATCTATTTTCTAACTTATTTCTATGTGTATGCATAAATTCTCCCTACAGAGAATAATATAACATTTATCTAGAATGGCTGGAAAAGAAATGATATGCTGTGGATAAGTTGATATTCCAATGTATTGGGGTTATTACATATTATAGAAAGATCATCAATTTTCAAGGAATTAGAATACAAGAAAAAGATACCAATATAACATATATATATAAATATATACAAAAATACCTATCATATATATAGACCTATATATGTTTCCTATATGTAAACATATCTATCACATATACCTATCATATATACACGTATAGCTATCATATATGTGTATATATATCATATAACATATATCACACACATAGTATGTGTGTGTGTGTGTGTGTGTGTGTGTGTGTGTGTGGTGTGTATGCAGCTCAAACTTGTGTATTGATCAAGGAAGGAATTTTTTGCCAGATAAACTTCTATCAATGATGCAGATCATAAATCTGCTGCAATTATAATTTCATAGATTTGCCTGCAACCATGAAGCTAGGTGACTTACCTATGGTCATACGCTTAGTATGTGTCATAGGAAAGACCTGTCTTCCAGATTCCCAAGATCAGGCCTCCATCAACTATACCATCCTGACCAAGCTACGTTTCCTTTACACTAAAACCAGACTGAAAAGAATTGAATTATTCTTTGGTGATGATCCTGGCCACACATCAGAATCTTGCAATGTCCAAATGGCAATTACCATGAAAAAATGTTCTTAGAAGATAGTAGGAAGGGGGAGGGAGGCAGTTGAGAAAACAAGATGGGGGATCGCTGGCTCTCCCCAGAGGTGTATTTCCAAAATAGAACTTAATATCTTTCAACCTAAACCCATCCCACCTCTTCTGACTTCTTTCTGCCCAAGTGACCATTATCATTCTAGTCTTTATCCATGACAAATTGGAGACTCTTCTTCACCCTTATATTTTATTAGCAATTAGCTATTAACAGAAAATGTGGCACAAATAAAAAAAAAAACATGAGATAGTCCCCTATATTTTGTGATGATCAAAAAAATACATTCTATTTAATAGTGTAAATAAATTCTATTAATAGGTTATTTGAATTGTATCTCACTCTTTGTGATGCTAGTTGGGGATTTTTTGGCAAAGATACTGGAGTGATTTGCCATTTCCTTCTTTAGATCAGATGAGGAAACAGAGGCAAACAGAGTTAAGTGACTTGGCATGGGTCACATAGCTAATAAGTGTCTGAGGTCAGATTTGAACTCAGGAAGATGAGTGTTCCTGACTTCAGGCCTGGCACCCTATCCATTGTGCCACCTAGGTGCCTTTTAATAGAGGTTAGTATGGCCCAAACAGAACAAGTCTGGACTTCCCTTCTCTGAAAGTAGGCTAGGTTTCAGGAGATTCAGTATTAGCCTTGACTCTGCCCTGTAATGGGGTATGGCCCATTATGGACTAAGTATTTAACCTCTCTGACACCCAAGTTTGTAAAATAATGGAGTTGGCTTAGTGGATTTCTAAAGTCTCTTTCAGTTCCAAATATTGTACTATGAGCTAATGATCTTTAAATGAGAGGTTATTTTCATAGTGTAAGGGTAACAATGATCACAACAGGAATGCAAACTAGAGGTAAAACTATAAGGTAAAGGACAGAGAAGTACATTTTCAACTGATCTCAATTTATGATGTGGTTCTTTAGTGAGCACAGAGGAAATTCATGAATTAATTAGCACATGGCCTCTTCACTGGCAAGTCAAATGGAACCAAACTGCATTGAAAGTTCATTCCATTGCTAATGGTCCAACCACCCAGCACCATGGTGTATATACCCTATTGTGTGGCGTTTTTTGCAAGAAGATCAGGGGAACTGGGGTGGGGTCAGCAGTTTGAGTCTTAACAACTTCTGGCCTTCTTTCTTTTCTGTCAGGAAGAATGAATAAATTGATGCACAGGACTAAACCATTTCTCTTTCCAGCTGTGGTACAGCAGCCCCAGCTTTTAAAACAAGCATATGGTTCATTTAATCAGGCTCCTAGCCATCTTGGTTAGGAGAAGAAAGGGCATTCTCACAGGAAACACATTCTTATGAAAGCCTGTCATATTGGAATAAAATCTTCTGTGAACCTTATATGTCACAGTGATTAATCCAAAACCATAATCCTAAATTTAAGAAGGTGTTTGGAATAATAAATATGCACCCATGGAGTCAGGAGTACCTAGGCATAAGTCCTACCTTTAACACTAACTTTGTGACTAGGCAGTCTCTCAGTGCTTTAGGCAACTCTCAAAGACAGTAAGCTACAGAGAGATGGAGTTCCTATCCTGGGAGTTCCCCACATAAAGGAAATCAGTGGGGAAAAGAGAGGTTGGAAAGAAATATTAGTTCTGCAGATACATCTCACAAAATATTATTACATCCAACCAACAGAAGTTCTATAATGTAAGGTCAACATCAAACCATTATTATTTTGTCTTTTCTACTTGTGCCTGGGAAACCCTGCCCTGCCCAACAATTAGAACATGGCTTCTGCGCAGACTGAGGAGAGGTCACATATTTAGAGCTGGAAGGTAAGTAAGAGGTCATCTGGTCCAACTTCCTAATTTTACAGATGAGGAAATTGAAACCCAAACAAGCAAAAAAGTCAGTATTTGAACCAAGGAACCCTGACATACTTGACTCCAAACCTCTGCTGGGTTCTTTCCATTATACCATGATGGGGTTCCATCTTGCTAGCAGAACAGGGTTTAGCCAGGCAGAATTTCATCTTTCCTCTTCCCTACTTTCTTTTCTCTCCTTCTATTTTCACCTTGTATAGTCCAAATTTTGACCACCCAGGAAAAAGCTTCCATTTATTACATCTTCCTCAGTAACTGCCCTCATATTATTGCTTACACATGTGAGTTTTCAGGTCTCTTACTGGCATTAAGAAGAGTAATAGTGCGACGCTCTTTTGCTAAGAGTACATTTCGTTATATTTTAAAACTATGAGTAGCCTAAAGCTGGGCCCTTAATATCTTTCCTCATTTTTAAACACTGTTATTGACACCCCCCCCCTCCCCACTTCCCAATGCATATTCCTGGGCAATGGACAGAGGATAAAGAAAACAGTGTTTATTGAAAGCCCTGTGGTCTCAAACACAAGGATGGGTGGTATAGCTGTCGCACGTTAACATTAATAGGGGGATAAAGAAAAGGGTGAGAAAAGCAAAGTTGGGCAGCTGGGAGAGATTACTACTGTCTGACCTTCTCCCCACACTTCCACCAAGTCAGCTTATTAGACAAAATGTTGTTTGTGATTTGCTCTTGGCTGTTTCTGTCTCCTTCCATTGGTTGTGCTAATGTTGTATAAATGCTGCAGGCCCTTACAGCCACAATGCACATGAAACAGTGTGAATAGAAAACCTCTAATATTGTCAGGGCTAGTATACAACCCTCGGTCATCTAGTTGTGGTGCCTTGTGTGTCTTCACCCAGAGCCTGCCATTTTGGATCTGGATTCAAGTAATTGCTTCCTCCTTATGATGCCCAAAGTTCAGAGACATCTTGGAAAGGCACTCATTATGTCTACATATGGGCAACAAGAGAAAACTATGAACCTTTCTACTACTCAACTAGCCAGATCACTCAATGGAGCCAATGCTGATGACACCGAGCTTCAATATTGGTATTAATTGAAACTATAACTCTGTGATCCCCTCTTCTGCTTTTAAACATCTTTGGAAAATGCTCCCTCAGGAATATAGAAGGTTTAGAATCAGACTAAAGGTAGTTTTCAAAACCCTATATGACAATCTCTATATAGTCATTGGTCTTATATAGAAATTTAAAAACACCCTTGCCTTTAATTGCCTCAGATGGTGCATCCCAGTTGAGGCAGGACCAAGATATGCATTGGAAGAGAAGGGCAATTATTATAGGTGGTCAAGAGAAGCAAGGTCTGAACTTAGAAGAAATTAGGCACAACCTGAAAAGCTAGGTTAAGTTAATACTAGGTTACTGGAGGAACAGTGAGATCTAAGTAGCTATGGTAAATGGAAAAATTGATTGTTCGGCAGAAATTCAGATAATATATAATTACGTATATATATATATATGTATATATATATTATACACATATACATATATGAACCATTTGAAGCTTTATTTTAAGCAATAAAAAACACAAATAAAAAACTAGACACGATTTTATAAGTATTGGGGTTGCTTATATGGAATTTCCTCTTCCAATGTAGAGCAACATTTTTCTTGCAATTAACAGAATTAGAGAATTACCTGTGATCATTGACAAATTAAATAACTTGGCCAGATTCATAGAGTCGGCATGTGTCTGAGATGAGCCTTACATATGTACAAGGACCCTATTTCAGTAAGAACAGGAAACTAAAATTCAGAGAAAGGCAGAGAGAGGAATGTTATCATAACTCAGCCTGATTCTTCAAAGTTTCAGTCTTGTGTTTGGTGCTCTTTGCATTCCCCTTTCTTTAGTTAAAGAGTTTAATTTCATGTAGGCCCTCCAAGCTTCCATATGATTCACATCAGAGATGCCATTTCTTTAGGCACAGTAAACGATGTGGGCCATTATTATGTGTAACAACACATGGCTGTACACACTTATTCTTTACTCATTCTGGGTATTTTTAGAGGGATTTAGTTTGGCTGCAATGCCACAGAATATCAGATCTGAAAGATATCTTGGAAAATAACTAATCTAACATCTACAGTTATAAGTGAAGAAATCAAGATCCCAAGAGACTGAATGCTTTGCCTAAGGTCATAAATGCATTTAAAGAACAATTTAAGCTTCATAAAAGTGGAAGCGGCTACCTTGGGAAATAGTTGACTTCCCTTCCTTAGAGATCTTCCAGCAGAGATGACATGACCACTTGTTGGGTATGTTATAGAGTAGATTTCTTTCACGAATGGGTTATTTTAGGTGGCCACTGAGCTCTCTTCTCTGTCTTTTCTGTCTCTGTGTCTATTTCTTTCTCTCCCTCCCTGTCTCTGTTTCTCTGTGTCTGTCTCTGTCTGTCTCTGTGTCTGTGTGTGTGTCTCTCTGTCTCCCTCTCTCATTCAAACTTAGTCAAAGCCAGTTCACCTCATTCAATGCTTTTCCATATTTTACATTGCCTCAATTAACAATGAGTTAATATCTCCTGGATGAATTCACAATGGCAGCATTTAATTTGTTCTTAACAGATTTTTTTTTGTCATTGCCCATGTCCTTGATCTATATAAAAGGATGTAATCTTTCTCATTATTTATATTCTCTTTCTTGTGTAGATGCATGTTTTGTAACCAGACTGTTGCCTAAATGATAAATCTATAAACTTGTAATTCTATCAGACCAAGGGTAGTTGAGGGATTCAGATCTGTCCTATTAGTTCCATTGGCACTGATTTTCCAACAACTGATGGCAGGTTTGTAAGTGATATTAACTGTCCTTTGTAGTAAATTACATTGTATAATCACCACAGTGCTCTGCTCAGGCCAGACCAGTTATCAGCTGAACCAAATGAAGGGTTTGTTGAATACACTATCTGTTTCCTTTCAGAACGCCAGAAGTTCTCTATAAACATGAGTGTGCTGAATGAGAGGTCATCTTTTGAAAGCTATAATAAAACATGATTGTAACTGAACATGTGACATGCCTGCCTCCTAGCTCTCGTTCAGTTATGAGTGAAGGGATTAAAAAAAAAGGAAAAAAAAGAATCCAGAAATATTGCTTGCAAGAATAGTATGCTTCTTAGCACAGAGATCTATTTTAACAAGAACCTTATTTTTTTGCTTGAGGGAATATAAGGAAGTAAAATTATCTCAGCCAGTGTTCTACAAAATTGGGAGATGGCTGCTTGAAGCATAGGGAAAAAAATCAAAACAGAAATGCCATGCTCATTTCCCATTAATTTACTCCAGAGTTCATTGGTGGAATCTACTACTTTCAAGCTGAGTTATCTGAAAGAAAGACTGCCTGATTTGATGAGAATGTTCACCTATCAGAACATGGGGTTAGAGCATTCCTGTGGCCAAGTGGACATCACTGAGAAATTGCTTTCTTAGAGTTAGGAGTACTTGACCTTGGAATTGACTGTTGTAGTTTACTATAATTTCAATTACGCACATATCACTTTAAGATTTACTAAGTACTTTACATGCCTTAACTTTGCTTGATCCTCACAAAGCAGAAGCTTTTACTCTCTTCACTTTACAAACAATGAAACAGATTCAGAGAGAGGACATGATCTGAATAAGTTCACACTACTGGTAAGCACCGGAGGCAGGACAGGAACCTAGGACATCCTGACTCCAAGGTAGTGACCTCTCATTTTCAAGATTCGTAAAGGGTGTTTCAAAACACCAAAGCATAAAACAGAAATCCCCCCCCCAAAAAGCAATTTCTTAGAATGACCTAAATTACAGTAGAGGAGCTGGCGAAGCCCAGGAGGCATGGTGAAGAATCTTTATCTTGAGTAGTCAACCAGTAATTTAAATCCAGACCTCACGCTTTTCAGGAGGACCACATTTGATACAAGCCAGGAATAATTTCATAGTTGCACACCTCATAATAATAGCAACAATGACAGATTGCATTTATATAGCCCTAGCTGGTCCTTCAGTGCTGCTACACAATCATTATATGCCATTATATTTCTTTCCTTTTTCCCCCTGCAGGGTGGGGAACAGTGGAGTGGTTTCCAGACTTGTGATTTCATTGGCATAGGGAACTTCTAGTAAGAAAACTTATAACAATTCAGATGGTTGCAATTAATAGTCTTAGAGAGTTCAGAAACTGTCCTAAACCTTTTCAATTCTCTTCAAGCTCCCATCCATATTCCCACCCCCAATTTCACTTCTTGCTTTACTGAAAATACTTAGACAATCTGACAATCTGATATTTCAACTATATATCTACCTTAGTGTATCCAAAACCAACTTTATCAGAACCAGTTCCTCTTTCTGACTTGATAATTCCTCTGAGTGGCACCACCATTCATGCCGTATTCCTTATTTTCACTGACTTTCTCTTCCTCACTTCTCAATCCAATCTCCAGTCAAGTTCCATCATTCTATTGCTACATCTTCTCTAGCATTCATCCTCCCTTCTCTATTCCCAGTGCCATAGTCCTTTCTTACACCCTTACTTGCACCTGTCTGTCAGTTGGTCTTTTGGCTTCTACTCTCCCTCCTTCAAACCATCCTTGATATTGTTACCAGATTAAAGGTCCTTACATGAACTCTCAATTCCATTTTGAGCCACCTACCCTCTTAATGTTTTATGAACATGGGAAGAGGATCATGATTAAATGTTTTTTTCCCATAATGTCTTCTAATACATTTTCCTAAATCAGAGCCTACATTTCTGACTATTTCCAGAGTCCTTGTCCTTGGCTGTTACAGCCACTTAGATAACTATTACATTTTCTAGATGCTCATGGAGATTCCATTTCACCAACAATTTTCTCCTTGTTGCTCAGAATTTCTCATATCAGTATTTCCCATTAATATTTTCTCTACTATTAAAAACAGCAGAAAATCACATTTATATGGCATTGAAAGGTTTGAAAAATTTTTATTCATTATTTCATTTGCACCTGACAATGATTTGGAAAGATGAATATCTTGTATCCTCATTTTACAGATGAGGAAAAGGAGGTACTGATCTCCTACATGATGTGTTCCTGGTCATAATGCTATTAAATGTGAGAGGCATATGTTGAAGAAAGGACTTCTGGACCCAATGGATTCTAAAATCTATCCATTATGCCACAATCTAAGGGAAGGCAACAATGAACAAATGTTCAGCTTTTACAGGATGCATCTGGACAAGTAAAATTCACCACTACAGCTATACTATTTCTTACTATCATGTGTGTGTATGTGTGCATGTGTGTGTGTGTATTCAATCAGAAAAGTATCAGCTCTGTCTTCCAGCTTGCTAGAGAGTTTGTCGCTCTATTCTTACTTTGATATCTCTTTTTCTGATGTTTATCATCATCCTCATGTTCCACTGTTTGAATCCTTAGCTATACAAATGTACACCTTCTTCATAAATAATATTACTTTTTTCCTCTTGTTTCAGAGCTATTTTTTTAATGAAGAATACTCCTCAACTATTGTATCTGAGTGAAAATTTACATTCTACTCAGTCTCAGAAATGTCTATGATGACATATGTAATTACTTGTGTTAAAATATAAAGCTGGTGTTATGTGACGAGAGGCAATGTAATATTATGAAAGGCAAGATAAGAGTATAAAAGGAAGGCAGGATATAAATGTCCAACATTCAGTAGTTTTGTGACCTTGGGCAAGTCACTTATTTTCTCTGAGTTTCATCCTTATCTGTAAAATACTTATTCTTTAGTTTCAAAATTTTGTTATGAGGAAAGTATTATTTGAAATTTTACAATACCATATAAATGAAAGTTTTTACTATTTGTCCTGAATCCTTACTTATTTCATCCTGTCAACCATTGGAGATTAGGGTATTTTTTTTTTGTTGTTATAATACATTTCTCCATAAGATCTGTTTTGGTGGAATTTTTTCTGGGCATTTTTCCTCTCCACCTCTATTGTAAAATCAAAGCCATTTCCCTCACATGAAGAGATATTAGCCTTCGGTAGTTCGGGAAAGTTTTATGGAGGCAGTGTCAATTGAACCCAGACTTGAAATGTGCAAAATGTTTAGATGGGTGGAGGCAATGGCTGGAGAAAAAGTTATGATGGTTAGAAGGTGCCTAAAGTTGGGGGAGGAGAATCTGTGATGAAGTACTGGTCTAAAATTCTTGTTCAACATCATTTAGGGCAACAAGGTCATACAGCTGTGAACAAAGTCCTCACTCAGTCCTCACACATATACCCCCTGTTAATAGACCTCTGGTGGGGTCAAGGTTTTGTCTTCTTTAGGAGTTGAACTCAACATGAACTGAGCTATTTGGTCAGTTGCCCCATAGGCACTTTTACCTGCTGAGAGATGGAATCGGAGGCATTTAGGGTTAGGGTTAGAATCGGAGCACATTTAGAATCAGAGCACATTTAGGGTTAGCATTGCCTTTAGGGTTAGAATTAGAACCCTAACCCTAAATGCCTCTGATTTATCAGGGAAGACAAGAATTTATTAGGCTCCTAGGTAGTATGGTTGATTTCTATCTGACAATTCTTATCAGATTTACAGAAAGGAAGACCTGAGTACATTTTTCTGCCAAGTCATTTAACCTTCCTCAGTCTCAGTTTCCTCATTTGTAAAATGGGGATAAAAGTAGTGCCTACCTACCTCTTAGTGTTACTATGAAGATCAAATAAGAAAACTATAGGTAAAATTCTGTGTAAAACATAAAGTGCCATATTAATTTTAACTTATTGTTATTAAATATACAGCAAATATATTTTAAAAGTTGGTTGAAATTTGTTATTATGTGAATTTAATGACATATCTCATGACCTAGAAATTCCGTCATGATGTATATACACTGAGATCACTGAGAAAAAAGATATACCCTATATACACCAAAATAATTATAACTGAACTTTTATGGTAGCAAAGAAGTAGAAACAAAGTAAATGGATTTTCTTTGGGAAATGACTGAACAAATTGTGTGGCACATTAATGTCCTAGATGAGCACTGTGCTGTAAGAAATAATAAACATGATAGATACAGAGATGTATGAAAAGAATAAAATGAATTGATGAAAAGAGAAGCAGAGCTGGGAAAATAATATACATATCACCACTAAAAGCAAATGAAATTGAATGATGGAAAATGAAAAAGAATAAGCTTGGCCCCAAAGAAGAAATGTGAAAGGACACGTCTGCTGATCTTTCATAGATGTTATGGTACACATGTGTGGAAAAATGTATTCACTGTCAGAGTTTTTTGATGTTTTGATGAGTTTTGTTCAATTTTTCTCTTAATTTTTCTTTTAAAAATTTCTATGAGGAATGGCTTCTTTGGAAGAGAGAAAAAGGAAAAGCAGAGAAGGAAATCTAGACACTGGAACAATGGAAACTATCAATAACAAATTTGTTTTTTAAAAGCTGTGTTGCTTCTTCAACTCATTTGTTGTTTTTTTTCAACAGTGCCTTCCATAATCATTCAACTCCCTCTTGTCCCAACAGTGATGTAAAATGTTGGAAATCACATACATTTCCAATGTCCCCAGAAAGTGAATGGTTTTTTTGCCTATCTCCTTTGGTAGGAATTTTCGGTTTTTCCAGACGGTGAAAATAAAGCTCTTGAAATTGGAACATACTTCCAATGCATAATCCCTATACTTAGCCAAAGGCATGCCTCCTCATTTCGCCAATGTCAAAAACTGTTCATAGCTTTACAATCTTCTCTGCTATTATCCCTTAAATCTACCAAAGGGATTGGCTGTATCTGCTCTAGACAAGGGAGTACCATTACTTATAAATTTCTAGCACACTTCAAAATGATGAGGGCAAGCACACTGGATACAGATCAACTCTAATGTCCTCACACAGTTTTATGTTCCCTATATAGTTCATAAAGATTCAAGTTAAGTATAATCAATCATGGGTCAGGGCAATTCAGAGGGTGGACATACTATAATCTGTGTATAGAAAAGAGAGCTCAGCAGGAAATATTAAATTCTGCAAAGGATTCTTTGAAATGATTATTCATTCTCCAAGAGTAATTACCACTCTTTGGAAGTTCTTCACCCAGAATCACTAGTAGCAACAACAGCAAGTAGTCTACTGAAACACAGGTGTGTTTCAAGATAGAGACAAAAATCCAAGGACAAATATGAGCACGGATATACTGGGTTCATAGCGTGGCAGATCCAGAACTGAAAGAGTTAGACCTCAGAGTCACTGGTATTCAAGTCTTATCACTGATATTCAAGTCTTATCATTTTACTGACGAGGAAACTGGGCCCTAGGGAGGTGAAGTGACTTCTCTAAGGTCCCAATGTAGTGTCAGAGGCAGGATGTGAATCCCATTCATCTGACTACTGAGCTACTACTCTTTCTACTGTACTAACTGTTTAAACATGGGAGGAAAAGATTGTGAGGAGGTAATACATACCATTCTCCCTCCCCTCTCCCCTATGATGTCTCATACAAACTTGCTATATTGTCCAAGGACATGAAAACTGGCCTCAGTACATGAGTTTCTACGGTCAATTTAAATACAAGAAAATACATTCATAAACCTATTTAGTCTTCCTAACTGGAAAATGTGATAGTGGTGTTACAAGCACAAGGGGACATGTATGCATGTGATTAGTAAAATGCAAATATGTATGCATGTCACTACCAATATATTGGAATTCTCCAAAGTAAAGTAGAGATATGAAAAATTCATATTTATCGAAACAGAGAAATTATGGTTCATATTACCAAAAGATTCCTTTTTATACATGTATTTGCTAAAATTTTAAGTAGTGAGTTCATGTGCTACATTTATGTACACACACAAACATAATATACATGCATAACTGTCTAGCTAAGTACATATTTACGTATACAATTAAGTATTCAATTTATACCTTGCCTTCTTCCAAGAGATCTTTGTTTTCACCTTAAAAATGGAATGCAAGAGATTCCAAAGAACAGAAATATCTAAGGAAAACAGAGTAGATAACCCCATGCAACTGAGCTGAGTTAATTACACAGGTTAGTGCTTTATTTCAATAAGCAACATTACAAGTCATAGCCATGGAATCAAGAAAACCAAGCAGGTTGAAATCTCCCTTTCAATATTTTTGTAGTTGTGTATGCTTGAGTCACATAACCTCTAAAAGCTTCAGTTTCTTTATGTATAAAATAAGCATAATTATACTAAGAATCTACCTCATAGGGTGGTTATTAATCCTAAAAGGGAATAATGTCTGCAAAACACTTGAAGGTCTTTAAAGAACTGGATTAGTTATTATTTTTCTTTGGTGTAAGCTGTTTAGCAGCCAAGGCAAGGAGAGGCAGCACACTGTTACATGATCCTCACTGGATGACAAAGCAAAGTCTACAGATTGATCTGCATAGAAGATGATTTGTTGGCAGCCAAATCAAGCATAAATTGACCAGTCGGGTCCTTGGATAATGCATGTTGGTTCACACTGCACACAGCACCCTCAATTTCAGTTTTACAAAAGATACAAAAATGGTTTACAAATGAGTGATTCTTTTAATAAACCTTTCTATATATAGACTGAATATATTAATTACAAAAAAAAAGCAAATTACACTGTTTCTTATTTCAGTACTTAAGGAGATCCTTGATCTTATCAATAGCAATAGCAATGGAGATTCTCTCTCCAGTAGCACAGACTTCAGACCATGCAAGCCTTCACACTTCCAGGGTGATTCTTGTTCACATTCTCCTATAAATCTTTCATAGAAGATCTACACAATGTTCTGGAAACCTTCCTGTAAGTCTTATAACATTCCGTGGGTACCAGTGCATCACTTGGGTTGATCATCTATTATCCCCTACTCTCACTACATGACTGGCCCACTTCCTTTTCCAATCATATTCATCCTGAAAGTTATCTTTTATATCTTTTGTTACACACAAGTCATTGCTCATAATATGTTCCAGCCTGATGCTTCTTACACATAAGTCATCACTGGTAATATTCTCAAGGCCACTTATTTCCACCATGCATCTCTCCATTGCCCTTTGGGTCATCCATAATTTAAATTCTTTAGTTCCTGTGATATTCCATAATATTCAGTCACATGGCAACACCAGGGGAATATTGTTGTTAGAAATGGGTCACACAATGATAAAGCCATCTTTGGCAATGGAAACTTACACAACCTAGACATAGAAAAGGATCTTAATCCTGTGTGGTTCTTTTCCACTTCTTTATTGACAAAGGGAGCATGGAAATGCATGTTAAGAACCACTCAGTCTTCAATATATACAAATTCTTTAAATTGTTTCTTCTCAAATGAGATTTTTTCCAATGGCCAATGAGGAGATATAATTCTGAGACTTAGCACCATGCAACTGAGATGGATACACTATTATGATTTGGCATTGTCTTCAGAAACACATTATCTTCAGAAACTCAGCATTATCTAACGTGCTAGATATGGAATCAAGAAAACTAAAAAGGTTCAAATCTCCCCACCAACACTTTCCTAGTTGTGTGATTGTGAGGAAGTAACAGAACTCACTTTCTTGAATTTCAATATTAAATCTTAGCAGGACTGGCATTCTTGATATCAATGGAAATAGAAGGTTCAACTAGATGGAAAGATGATTCTGAAGTTGTTCCCATTAAGAGACAAAAATAAGTTACCTGAGATGTTAGCTTGGGCCCGGAGACAGCCCAAAACATCATTCCAAAAGTCACATGGTCATCTTGTCATGGAGTATGCAGAGTAAAAAAAGAAAAAGGTACCAAAAAGTAAACTGCTGCTTTTGTGCCAACATCTGTTACAGATAAAGAAATCTTACAAAGAACTTGAGAAAAACTTCTAAATCAAATCAAAATCACCAGTAACACCCTGTTAAGGTAGATATGAGACAGGATAAAGAAAAAAATGTTGGAAAATTCTGTTTGAAGATTAAAAAGATACAAAAACCAAAGGCTTATAGAATGTTGGTTACCTGACACACTGTTTTTATACTTTAAAAAATAAAATTTCAGGTGTGTTTTTCATCTCAAGGGTCCCCTTTTAAATTTATTCCAAATGCTTTGGGGATCTGCAAAGTAGGTTTTACCTTTTGGTATGGTTACTTATGGAATGTAAACTATAAAATATGAAACCAATGTGCAAAAATACTGCAAGGAAATTAAAATAAGAACTGCTAACTGATAATATTTTTCACACAGAAACAGGGACAAATAAAGTCCATTCAGCTTGCATCAGATATGCTCAGGATTCCCAATGACTGATAATAAGAGAGTAAAACAGTTATCTAAGAGAATGCACAAGCACAGTACAAGAAGGAATAGTTAACTACTTGGGGCAGCTGGGAAGACATCTGAGCTTGGTCTTATCGCTTATTTGGGAACACAGGTGGACCTTCCTTCACAGATGCGTTTTTGAAAAGTTGAGGGTAATTTGAATATTAATAAATTGAGGCCTATGAAACTGCATATTTAAGTGTACTTAAATATATAAGCACCCTCCAAAGACTTTTCAAAAATCATTCGGATTCTGTTTGTAAATTGAAGAATTGGTTGGTGGAGCAAATAGATAATTTCCCCCTCACCCCTAACTTTGTTCTTCCCACCCCCTTTCCCACCCCACTTTGACTTTGACTTTTAAAGGCACCTTGCATAGTAAGCAGAGTATTGGTCATGGAGAAAAGATCTAAGTTCTAATGACACCTTGGACACTTAGGAGTCATATGACTCTGGGCAATTCATTCAACCTTTGTAATCCTGAAACCACTCCCTAGAATTTACTGTTCTGAAATCAGAACTTTTCATAGATTATATGTGATTAAATTCAGTATACAATTATCTTGAAATGGCTATTTGGCATCATATTTTTCGTACTCTAGCTAGAACTTTTAAGTAATGTCTTAAGATGGAATTTACAGGGATAGAAATGAAGGATCATTGCCTGAAAAGAATGTTTGAGCAGGTGAGATGGCGCCCCAGTGTCCTGACAAAGAGATGAGCAATATTTTTACAAAAGGACATAACAACTCCAAGTCTGCATTATGAGGAGAGCAGTGTGGAGATGATCACGTGCACAAAAGTGGTCAGCAGCACAAAAGAAGTTATTTTACAGAACTCGGAGATTGTGCTTGGGATATTGTGAAACTGGCTGAAAGAAAAAAATTTAAAGACACTAAGTAGTGTGGTAAACATATCGTATTACTATAAAACATTTTCTAGTCCTTATTCTATATGTGGAACAATATATTTTCCCATCTCCCCCAAAGCCTTTGGTACTGGGGGAGTAGAAGTTGAAAAAACCTGTTTCTAAGGATGTTTTTTCTCTTATTTATCAGTAGGGCTTCTTGTTACTCATGTAAATATCCTCTGAATCCAAAGAAGAGTAGACCTCCAGCTAGGCAGAATAAAGCCAATTTAGCTTCTTAAGCAAGAACTGCTTTGTGAAAAAATCCTGTAAAACTCCCCACTAAATGAGTTACAAACTAGTCACATGGGGCTTTCATTGAATTTACTTGTGAACGTTAAAAAGGACAATTGTCTCTGAACCAGGTACATCAAACGCAGGACTGCTACTGTGTAAAAGCATGGAATTCTACGCCACCTACACACACAAAGAAAATTAGCTTCTTATTGAAAGGAAGTACTATTGAAAAACTCCAGGGGAAAAAATGAAACAACAAAAATGAATGACACCTACAGGCAAATCCAATGGTTAAGGCCATTTGGGTAAGGATTTCTTAGTCTGAAAGAAAGAAAAAAAAACAGTACAGTTTCAGAAGGTCATGGAAGATAATTGAACTAAATCAAAGTCAAAGTAGCAGCTCTTGAAATCCTAAGCAAGGAGAGTTTAACTCTGCCTAAAAAAAATAAAATGAAGAATTTTCAAACCCTGTTCTTTGGATTCAGTGCAGGGAAAATCTAATGCAAAGATTTAGGGAAAATATCTCATTCTCCTAAAAAATTTATAGGTGTATTTAAAAGGATCGTCAGTGATTTTGGTCTGAGGTGGTAAGTTTATATGTATATAAGTGTACATATGTATATAATATATAAAATATTAATTTTAGTAATTATGTGAATACTAGATATATTTGTATATAATTATGACAGAGTTGGAAGTAACACTAGATCAAATGTAGTCACAAATAGACACAACAGGAAAATGACTGAACAAACCACAACCTACACGACAGGTGGTCATTCACCATGTGCTTTAATGTCTAAAAATGAAAGTGAATCTAGTACCTCTCAAGGCAGTCTGCTGGATTTTTGGAGAGACGTGATTGGTCAGAAAAGTGTTCTTTCTAGCAAGGCTACATTTGTTTCTGTTGTTTCTACATTGTTTCCACTTGTCTTTCATTCATTATTCCTAATTTTTCACTGAAAAATCTGTCTGTGTGCGCATGTACATTTAAATGCAAACATTTTTCTATCTATGAGTAAATCTATATTTATGCACATATCTAAATCTATATGTATCTATTATATGTATATCTATGTGACACAGGGAGATAAGGAAAGGACTTGTGATTTCATTGAGATGGATAACTTCCTGGTAAGGAAATGGCATCTATCAATGCAATTTAGAGAGTTGCTCAGAGCAAGTGTCAAACTCACAGCCCAGGCCACAAGAGACCAGCAAAACTCTGAAGTGTCCCCCAAACAATATTAAAATGTGATTGGAAAATGTTTAGTAAAGGAAATAATAACGCAATGCAACAAATATGCTAATTTATGGTGTTTTTTTTTTCTGATTTGATATGTGACAGGCAGGGATCTGTTTCTATTTGAGTCTGACTCTACTGTCTAGAGCCCTGAGAGGTTAAATAAAAGTCACACAATTGCTATGCTGCAGAGGTAAGATCTGAACCTGTATCTTCCCATCTTTGGACCTGGTTCTCTCTCCAGTAGGTCATACTACTTCTCATATTAATGATATGATAATGTTATGCTAACTTACATATGTGTGTATGTGTGGGTGTGCGTGTGTGTGTGTGTGTGTGGCTTTGGTGTAATGTAACACATCTATGATAAATGTGATGATGATGGTAGTCTGGATCTGTGTTTAATTAGTGCTAGGAATTCCTTGGTTTAGAAACTCACTCAACTCCTCTAGATCTGTCAGAAACTAATTGGTATCTTAAAGTCATAGAGACCTGTAAACTGAGGGTTTGGTGACTTTTCCAGAGTCATACAGGTAGTTGATATAAGGGGCAAGGTATGAAGCTTGGGGAAGGATGGAAGAGATGAAGGTACCTGGTTTGGAGAACACTGTAAAGGAAGTCTCAGGAGTCATGATTATAGCCTAGACAGGAATAAAAACATACCTGGCTTGAGCCTACCCCTTAAAAAGAAGGGCCTGGGAGAAACCAGCGAAATAGAGGGAGGAGTGCTATGGGTAAAAGATTCTTCCAAGATGTGAAATCCAGATGGTTCAAGTGAGCTTTCAGGGTAAAAAAGATTTCTGAGGTCCTCTTCTGGATTGTGTAAACAATTGTTCCACTTTAAAATTCTGAGTAAAACATCTGAGATAATACAAACACACAAATGATCCTGATGGTGAAGTGAAAGTGGCCCAGTCTAATCAGTGAGTCAAAATTCTATACAAATTGCCAACAAAACATCATAACATAATCACCATGGTAAAAGTAATTAAAAGAAGTATATCTATTTTTACACCCTTTGAGATGTTCCAGGCAAAAATTTTATTATGGGAGCAAATGTTATTTCTTCAAAAATATCAAGGCCTTGTTTACTGAATTACTATTCAACTAGAAGAGGAAAATTCCTTTGATATAATAACAACAATAAAAAAAGAATTATACAAATAGCTAGCATTCATATACCACTCTATGGTTTGCAAAATGCTTTGTATACATTATCTTCCTTGATTCTCACAACAACCCTATGGTGTACAAACTATTATCCATTTTACAAATTAGAAAACTGTCACTGAGTGAGATTAAGTGACTTTCCCAGGTCAAGGCATCTCTATCCATTGCATCACTGAGCTATTGAATGTTCAAAAGTAGCCTTGTGAAAAGAGAGACAAACAGAAGGTAAAGAAAGTCACTAGTGCCACAGCCTTCTCCAAATGTCAAGATTAAAAAATGTTACCTAGGAACATTTCTTTTACAATGCAACAAATGGATACTATAACTCATTTAAATAGGAACAATGAAAATTTATAAATATCAGTGTTTTTAAAAAGTGAGTAAATGATACAGTTAATGGTCAAGTCTAGTAATGAGAATACCAGTATTAAAAACTGGTCTGAGTGAAGCTGAGGGTAATGGAGGGGTGACAGTGTAATGGTAATTTAAATGGAAAGATCTTTCCCATTCATTAATAGGCCCATGTGACCTGCTTAAATCACAGGGAAGCCTAAGTCACATGTGGTAGGAGGAGCTTGCTGAATGGGTAGAACAGGAAGAGTAAAGCAGAACTGGGAGGAGAGTGGTTAGGGTGGAGGAGAGAGGATGCAGGCCAGCTCCTGAGTGTTGGTTTGTTTGTGGGAAGGTGGCAAGAGAAAGGTGGTGAAGGGGGGAAAGGTTTGGAAATGGCTTTGTCCCTGGCATGCTAAAGTGTATTGACTTCTTGGTTAATATGATGAATTTGTCTTTCTGGTGTCTGAATAAATGTTTTTCTTTTGCCTTTTATATGGAGAGTCTGTTATACTTTGTGATTTGGAACTACATCAGCATATTCATAGTCACCTAGTACTGTGAATAGTGCCTTGCCCATACAAGCAGATAGAAAGGCTCATCTTGTAATTCATGAGTATGATGAAATCCCTTTAAGATCAAGGAAGATACATCACTTTTTTACACTTATTTTGAATGCTAAGTATAGTCCTTGGCACATATAAGATATTTTATAGACACTTTGTGATTAATAGATTAATAATTCTTACACATGCTACATGTTCATGGGAAAAATCACTTAGCTTCTGAAAGATGAATACAGGCTGTTGATAAACATTTATTAAGGACCTTCTCTGTGGGCATAGAATGCTGGGTCTGGAATTAGGATAATGTGAGTTCACATCTGGCCTCAGACACTTAGCTGTGTTACCCAGTGCAGTTTCCTCATCTGTAAAATGTGCTGGAGAAGTAAATGGTAAACCACACCAATATCTTTGCCAAGAAAACGCCTATAAGGGATCACAAAGAGTTGGACAAGCCTAAAAAAAGACTAAAAACAACAACAAACAACATACTAGCAGGTGTGCTAAGTGCTAGAGATATGAAAGAAGGCAAAAGACTGACTTCTCTAAAGAAGCTTAAAGTCTAGTGGGCATGAAAACATACAATAAGTTAAATGCAGGACAGACTGGAGATGATCAACAGGTGGAAGGCACTAGAATCAAAAGGAATCAGGAAAAGCTTCCTGAAGAAGGTAAGATTTTAGTTGGGACTTGAAGGAAGTTGGGGAAGTCAGGAGATTGAGATGAAGAGAGTATTCCAGGCATGGGGCCCGACAATGGAAATGCCTGAAGCTGGTAGAGAGAGTGTCTTATTCCAGCAACCACTAGGAGCTCATGTGGGTGAGGCATGGCATAAAAAGACAGGAAAGAGGGGAAGGCAGGTTAGGAAGGGCTCTGAATGCCATATAGAGGATTTTATATTTGACCATAGACATGATAGGAAACAACTGGAGTTTATGGAGTTGGGGAGGTGACATGATTAGGGTTGTGCTTTAAGAATATCCTTTTGACTTTTAAGTGAAGAATATGTGTGTGTTTGTCCTTTGTTGCTGAAGAAGACCACGCCATCAGAGAAATAATGACATGACTTGCACTTGACTTTGTTTTGAGTGAGGGAAGGCTGGGCAGGTCACCAGCCTGACTTCTCCTCCAGAGCCATCTGAATCCAATTAATCTGGAGGCCTATGTAGTAGAAATTGCCAGTGTTTATAATCCTTTATCATCACCTCCTATACAGGCAGAGAACCTAGATAAAACACTCCCAACAGCATTATCAAGCAACTATGTATATGTCTTGAGTGTCTACATCTCAAAGAAAAGAAAGGATATGGAGTAATCCCAAGCCATTTAAAACAACCAAGTCTCAATTCTAAGAAGCTAACAACATCCAAACAGTCCTTGGACTCATTCACATCAGGATTCACTTTTAATGTATCTAAAATTAATAAATAAAGATTTAAAACCTTGGTTTGGTGTTGCCTTATTTATTTATGCCCCTAACATACTATGCCAATTTTGTACTTTTTTTTCTTTCAGTCTAGTACTACTGCAGCTTAATCACTAATCCTTACAAATAAATCTACTTGAACTCTTGATTGGTCTTTACAGTTCCTTCAATCTGATTATTTGTAGGTTAGTAATCATCAATGAGTAAATAAAACAAGCTGTATTGGACCACATTTATTTTGGCTTCTCACCAATCCAATTAAACTTCCAATTCATTTGGCTACAGCAGGAAGAGAAAAAGTGAGTTTGAGCTGAAAGTTACTACAGTAGTTTACTTTCCTAAAATACACAGAAAATACTGATTTAAAGGACTTAGTGCAAGGAGGGAGAACATAGTGAAGGGGCTAGTGAGTAGACCTCAGAGTCTAAAAGTCCTGGATTCAATCCTGCCCCTGCTACATATGGGCTGCATAATAGTGACCAAATTACTTACACTAGCAGATCAGTTTTCAAACAATGTAAATTACAGGGAAAAGTGAGAGATCTGCCCTGGTACAAGAAGTTGATCACTCAAAGCCTCCTACACTGATGAAATCACAAGTAAGCTAAATTTAAAGAAAACACCTTATCAACATTCCTCCCTTTCCCCCCAAAAGAGCAAAGAACCAAAGATGTGACTTGCACTGCTCCCAAAAGGGGAGAGAATTCAAGAAGAATGAGGTGATGGAGAACAAAATTCTCTGTTCATTTACATCTACTTAAAGAAAGGTAATAAAATTGGGGAAAAAGATCCAGATAGTTATGTCTTATACTCAGAATTAAAGAGAAGCTTCTACCAGGTAAAGTGAAAATCACCTCACTTCTCTGGGATATAAGCAGCATGCATAGTCTGTCATATCCAGGAATTCAAAAATATGCACAGTAAATGTCATCTAGGAGGAAAAGTACAGAAGATGAAATAAAACTGATCCAGTCCAATGTGAAAGTTAGAAAAGGTAAAAATATTTCTCCTTCTGCAATAAGCAGCAATCACAATAATAGATTAGAAGGTTTACTCAACATCTAACAGTGTGGAGTAAGAAGCTAAGAGATCATTTCAATTGCCCTGCATGAAAACCAGTGCTGGGGTTTATCCAATAGTTATTTCATAAGTGCTAGTTCCTGGTAAATGACTTCTCTTTGAACAGATAACACTATAAAAAGACAGTTACCTCCTCTGTCAGGGAGAGGATATATGGGTTATACATTTATTATTTTTTATTAGAAATTTAATAATCAGTAACATAAATACTCCAATAAGCAAACACCAAAAGGAGATCATGTATCAAACTGTGAACTTCTTTCACATACAGTTTGTTTTCAGAGTAATATAGTAACAAAACTGCTGTTTCATCTATAGATTTTTTTTCTTCTATGAATTCTTTTGTTTTATGTTTTTTCTTTGTTTTTATTTCTTTTGATATTCATTAATTCATCTCATTCTAATCTACCCCAAATGGAAGATCTGAACTCCCTAGTAACAAAAAAAAAAGTCAGCATATATTACCATATTATCAATACATATCAACACATCAGGTCTAAAAATATATTTTTCATGATATCTTGGTAGAAAATCAGGAGGTACTCCTAGTTTTCTAGAGTCCTGATTGGTCACTGTACTAATCAAGTTTTTTTCCATACATTACTGTAGTCATTATATGTATCATTATATTTTTGACACAAATCCTAATTCTTGCTGGGCTATTGGTTGTTTATTAGGCTAGCTGGCATAGACATGATGAACTCAAACCGGAAAGCATCATTTAAGTCAATGAACAATTATCAGTCACCACTTCGAGGGTCATGATTTTATGAGTAGAGATAAAATATCTAGATTTGGGAACCAGGAGACATATACAGTTTGTGGTCTACAACTCAGTGTATTACCCTCCACAAGTCAATTTACTCTTTCATTTCTCAGTTCCCACATCTGTGACATGTGGCAATAAGATGGTGGGGGCCTTAATCTAGTATTCATGAACTTAAAAAAATATTTTTATAACTATATTTCAGTATAATTGACTTTCTTTGTTACAATTCATATTTTACTTTATGAACTGAAAAAAATATTTTCCTGAGAATGAGTCTCAGGTTTCATCAGACTGCCAAAGCAGTCCATGACACAAAAAAGGTAAGAACCTGTGGTCTAAGGTAAATGGAATTAATGAATTTTAAAAAATCTTTCAGCTTTTGGAGAAGAAAAATAGTTCTTTATGGGACGATGAAATCACCAAAATGTAGAAGTCATCTTTGAGAGGATTCTGGGAAGATAGTGAAGTAGGTCAGAAAATTCCAAGCTCTCAAGAGTTCCCCTCCCCCCCCCCCAAAAAGATATAAAATAGCCCCTTAGCGGAACAATGTGGGGGTAAAAATAAATAGGAATAGGGGCAAACAGGGTTCTTCTTGAGAACAATTTGAGAAGATCAGAAGAAAAATCCCAATATGAGGTTTGATCCCAGTGAAGAGTAAACATCTCCAGGCTAGGGTGGGTTACAAGAGACCAGCCCTGGGGTTAGTTGGTTTGAGAGGCAGCCTCAGCACCAACCACAGGAACTCACACCCCCTATTGCCCACCCTTACATAGTGAGGGGAGTTAGGCATTTGACCCCAGGAAAGATGGAGAGAACCTCTGCTGACAAGGACTGCCAGACCCAACTGTGCTGCCAAGAGCAGGGCTGGTGGCAGGGAAGAGGGGGTGTGGAGAGGGTGGGGTGGAGGAAAGAACACACCCTGGATAGGAGTGCCAAAGCAGTGGGACAAAAAGCCTCTGACTGTGGGCACTTACAGAAGATTGGAGATTTGGTTTTGGTTCCAGGTTAGAGGGGGAAACTAAAGATCTGGGGCAAGAGGTAGCAACCCCATACCCCAGGGCTACAAGTGATTACAAAAATTAAGCTATTACCACAAAAAACGCAAAGGCAAAGGATAAAGAATACAACCTTTGAAGGCTATTATGTGGAGAGAGAAGAAATCCCCAAAGAATAACATCAAACGGTCACCTGTTCACAAAGAATTCATAGAAGATCTTTAAAAAGACTTTAAAAATCAAATGACAGAGATGGAGGAAAAACTTTAAAAAATAAGAATAATCCAAGAAAAACAAGAAGATTATGAAAGGAAAGTCAACCAATTAGAAAAGAAGATCCAGAATCATAAGGAAGAAAATGACACCTTGAAAATTAGAATCGGGCAAAGTGAAGCCAGCAAAATTATGATATCCAGAAATAAGTAAGCAAAATATGAATAATGAAAAAATAAAAGAGGAAATAAAGCATAAGAAAAACAACAGATCTGGAGAATAGGTAAAGAAAACAAAAATAATTGGGCAAACTGAAAGCTATGATTAAAAAAAAAGAATCTTGATACAATAATACAAGAAATAATTAAAGAAAATTTTCCTTAAACATTAGAACAAGGGGAGAAAGTAGAAATAGAAAAAAAACCACTGATCATCACTTAAAAGAGTACCTAAGAGGAAAACTCATAAAAATATTATAGTCAAATTTTGAAACCTCCAGCTCAAGGATAAAATATTAAAAGCAACAAGAATAAAACAATCTAAAAATGAGAATCACACAAGATGTAGCAGTGGAGACATTAAAGGACTGCAGGTCTTGGAGCACTATATTTCAAAAAGCAAAAGAACTGTGGCTCTGGCCAAAAATATCATACCCAGCAAAGTTAAGCATAATTCTAAATGAAGGAAAAAAAAATGGACATTTGATCAATTGTCAGACTTTCAAGACTTTGTTAAGAAAAAACAAAAATCTGAACTTAGTAGATTTGACATACAAGAGCTAAGAGAAACATAAGGTACATACCAGTGATTACAAGGGATTCAGTAAGGACAAACCATTTACTTTTTATATATGTAAATTGCAAAACATATCTAAGATTCTTATTAGTAATTGGGTATCTCATAAGAAAGATTGGGGTAAACCTGAGTATGATACAAATTTTAAAAGTAAAACCCTTTAGGAACAGCTAAAAAGAGCAGTTATTTTATACAAATGAGGTATAAGAGGAAGAATCAATACAGAAGAATTAGATGGGGGAGGAAGGCTGGTAGTTCTGGTAACCTGCTTTCATTGGGAATACATTTAAGAGGGAACAATAAATATGTATTTAGAAGATTATAAAAGTCTTATAAATTCAGAAAAAATAAAATGGTAAAGGGATGGGGGAGAGGAAAAAGGAGGTATCTGTAGAGGGGAGGAGGAGGGAACAGGTAAAAGGGGGTATAAAATGGCGTTTAGATCAATGGGGATGGGAATATAGAGGAGGGATCCTTGGAAGGAGGTAGGCAAGTAACAGGAGGGTGAGGTAGTGGGTAGAAGGCAGGAAGGATAGGAAACAAGAGGTATACACAAACATAAAAACAAAGAATAGGAGTAAATTTGTTTGTGAAAGTATGTATGTATATATTTATTACTATAGAGAAAAATCTCATCACTTAATTGTAGCCTTCTGGGGGCAGAGGAGAGGGGAAAAAAGAACAAATTTAAAAAGTGAGCAGCAGAGAACAAAAGAAAACTTGCAAGGAAGTGAAGAAAAGATGGACAGCTCTCAACACAACATGTAGTATTTACCACGCAGGTTTTCTTGCAATGAAAATTTATTGCTACATATTTAGAATCCTCTCTTATGTTCTGCTAGGCACATGGCATGTTTTCTCTCTCTTACTTTGTGTTTAAGTTCCAATATTTAAGTTTATGATATATTTTTGTTTCTTTTCTCTATTCTGTATTTGTATTCTGGTGTTTTGAGTCTAAAATAAGATAAAAAAAAGAAGTCATCTTCTTAGAAACCCTGCAGTCTTGCAGATTGAAGACTAAGGCTTTGAGAAGTGATGTAATTTGCCCAATGTTGTACTAGTTTGGTAATACAGAATCTGGGTTCTTAGATTTCCTGTTGAACAGATGATTGGGTCTCATGTTGCTCTCCAAAAGCCACCTCATGCTAACTCAAGAAGCAAAACCTAAGCGATGTGAGACACTGGCTAATACTCACTATATCTATGACATTTGACAAATCATTTAACTTTCCTGGGACTCAATATCTTCTAGGGATTAGACTCGTTGACCTTTGAGGTACTATGTAGATTATTTAAAATAGGAAAAAGACCGATATTATTTTTTGGAACAAGAAAAAAGTAAGTCAGTGAAGTAATGAAAGGATCAGAAATAACAGGCATATTAGTTGTTATTTTTGTTACTGTTAGAGATGGGACCCAAAGGTGGGGTTAAAACTCAGGTTATTGAAATAACAGACAACTATCTACTTTGGACACATCGAATCAAAGTTGAGATTGGAAGAAAATTTTCTCCAGTTGTGACAAAGTTTGAGAGCATCTCCTCAAGCAGAGTGAAGCCTGGGCTGCCAAGTAACCTCTCCTTACATATAACCTCCTAGGAATCAGCTGGGGATTCCATCAGCTGTTCAGTTAATGAACCATGCAGGAACTCTATGGGCCCACTGGCAGAAAAGTAATCAATAGGTCACTTGTTCCTGCGGAGGCCATAGGGCGTTTTCATAGAGAGGTAAAATGACAAACATAGTCAGATCAATGATGGGTCTTTTGTAACTAAAGAGTCCTTTCCTAATCAGCACTTGCTCCCTATTTGTCTCACCTCTATGGAATCATCAGGAGCACAGAGCTGGCGCATTGATGAGTGGGGGGAATGCATCTTACCCAGAACAATAGACTCCTCACCCTCAGCACTCATGATGAAAGTGCAATAGGCCATGTTCTTTGGAATCATATGGAAGAAAAATGGAACACAGCAAGGCACTAATAAGGAACCATCCTCTCAACAGGACAGACCATGCAGCGGTGTTGTGGCTTGGCTTCACAATCACCATTATTGAAGTAAATGGTTGGCTCCTGGGATCAGAAATAAATCTCAAGGCACAGCCGGAGTTCACCCACACAACAAAGCAGCTGTCTCAGCAGCAGTAGCCTTCCAAAGAAGAGGGGGCATCATTAGAGATAGACTCTATATGTTATGAATACATTAGCCCCTGACTTGACCAAGCAGCAGAATTGCTGAATGTGTTGGCTTTCATAGGAATAAGTCATTACAGGCACAGTGGAAGAGAAGGGGAGAAGGAGTAACACAACGTGTCCACATTTAAAGAGAGGCCTGTGGTTTCAGAGAGAGTAGAAGCCTCCTTTTGAAGTCAAATTATTATTAAGAATTTTTCTCAAAGAAATCCATACCCTTTAAAGAGAGTAGGGCTAGAGTTAAATTTATTTTTCTGAGAGTCTGTTCAAAGGGAGACTTGTAAAAGGAAAGGAAAACCAGATAGGACAATCAAAATGTTGTCTGTGTGCTGTTTAGATGTTTTAAATGCAATCTGACATCACAAAAATAAGGCAAGGCAATTGGGTTGTGGGGACAGGGAGAAAGCCATGGCCACCAATAGTCATAAAGGTGGAATTAGATTCTTTACCCCTATACTGTGGTTGCTAAAGGCCAACAGATACAAGTTGGCTGTGGTATGCTTTGAAATTGAATGAGAAAGGGCATCATAGAGGTAAAAATGAAGTTCTCTGAGATTTCAGGATATCTGCATCCTATGCTACTGATTCAGGCACACCTCAAAGAGTAGAAAAGTGTGGTCCAGCACATGGTTGTCAATGGCTTTGTCATTCAAGGTCTTGTTTTCACTGCAAAAATCTTTTCATTTTCTATTTGTGCATCTTTTAGCAAGGCCTAGAAGACAAGTCTTTTCTGGGTGCCTGGGAATTCAGAGTGAGAAGGGACACAACAGGAAGAAAAAGAGAAAGTTATCCCAAAAGGTGAATCTTACAAACAATACTACGGTGACTTACAGAGGCTTCTTAATCTTTTTCAGTGTTTGTCACAGACCCCTTTGGCAGACTGGTGAAGTCTAGGGATACCCTTCCTAGAATAATGTTTTTAAAATGCATAAAATAAAAGACATAGGATTGCAATAGAAGTCAAATACGTTGAAATCGACTTATCAAAATACTCTAAAAAATTTAAAATTTAAAAAAATTTTGTCATTGATATCCTGAAATCCCATAAAACTTCACCTCTGTCTCTCGGAATTCCCTTTCCCATTTAAGAGAACATTCTGTTGTTAAGTCATTGCAGTTGTGTCCTACTACTATGACCCAATTTGGGTCACAAAGATATTGGAGTGGTTTGTCATTTCCTTCTCTATCTCATTTTTACAGATGAGACATTGAGACAAACAGGGTTAAGTGACTTGTCCAGGGACATAGCAAGTGTCTGAGGCCAGATTTCACCTCATGAAGATGAGTCTTCCTTACTTCAGACCCAGTACTCTATCCACTGTGCCATTTACCTGCCCTTACAAGCATTTATTAATCACCAATTATATATCAAGTTCTGTGATAAGCGCTTCATAAATTTAGCCCATTTGATACTTACAACAATTATCCCCGTGTTACAGAGGCAGACAGACATGCGCAGTTACACAGCCAGTAATTATTTGAACTCAAGTCTTCCTGACTCCAGGTCTGGTGCACTATTCTTCACACAACCTATCTTCTAAAGGCATCTTAAAGCTGTCTTGCCTTCCCAACTATAATGCATGTTTCAGAGAGATTGGGACTGCACGCATGATAGTATGGGGAAAAAGCACTCCTGAGTGAGGAAACTCCATTGATTTGTGTCCATATTTTCTCTTTAACTTAAAGTAGATGTTGTATAGAGGCAGTTGGCATGGTGGAAAGAGTACTTATTCTGAACTCAGGAGGACCTGAGTTTAAATATGGCCTCAGATACTAGCTGTATGATCCTGTTCTTGTCATGTAACCAATGCCTGCCTCAGTTTCTTCAACTGTAAAAGGGGAATAATAATAGCACCAACCACCCAGGGTTGGTGCGAGGATGAAAAGAGGTAAAAAGTGCCTGGCACATAATCAGTGCCATACAAACGTGAACTATAGAACACTGAGAGATTAAGTGACCTCCCCAGAATCATGTAGCCAGCAGGCATTAGAGGCAACACTTGAACTCTCATCTTCCTCACTCTGGGGTTCCCGTTATACACATAAAGTGCTGAATAGACTGATTTATTTTGTGTTCTTTGCTGTCTCTAGAAACGGCCGACTTTAAAAAATGTACATGACATTTTTTCCCCTTAATATAACACCATTATCTGAGCAAAATTCAGTAAAGTGTTTTATACTAATATTAAATACCAAATGTCCCATTCAACCCAAAGAGAATAATAATATTTTTTTTTGTTTCTCCTAAATACCTTCTGAAGCAGATTCAGTGTTCCATTACCTACCCACCAACGACACAGGAAAGAAATACCTTCCATCCATAAGGCAACCATTCACAAAATATTATTCTCCCTTCAAATGAATTTAGAGGACACTGCTTTGCATCATTTTTCTTAGACTATGAGAGAGAAGGTCATTTTGGGGCAGGATCTCTGGAGTCTAGAAAAAATTTCCTAATATGTTAGTTGAGGTGTAGGGTACCTAACTCCGCGTAAATGAGATCCTTTTTTTTTTTTTTTTTTGTCTTTTGGCATCTCACGTATTCACCATCTATCTTAATGTCTCATTCTTCACCAATAATACTCATTTTGGAGAGGTCATAATGAAGTCATTTCTTAACCAGAGGAGGGGTGGAGTAGGGTGGGGATAGAACACAGCAGCTTAGTGCCGTGTCTGTGTCTGTGTCTGTGTCTTCAGGTTGGACCTGCCGGGAGCTGCTCTAAAATGCAAATATTATATAACTTCCCTTTTTAATCTGTGCCAGACTATTCTCACTTGTCATTCCCTCATAGTTCCATGTATCGAGTAGAGATACCTCTCACAGAAATTCAAGCTCATTTTCTCCTTTCCACAATGAGATGCAAGTGCAAATGTGTGTGCCTTTGTATGTGTGTGTATGTGAGATAGAGAGAAGAGAGAGAGCAGAGACAGAGACAGGGAGACAAGAGATAGAAAGAAAGACACAGAGAGAGTCAGAGATAGAGAGGTGATTCAAATACCCCTTCACATATGCTGAATCCATCATCAACTGAATTTTATTTTAAAGCTTTACTTATTTTACATTTGTATCATAATCATTTTTATCTAAACCACATCTTCCTCCAGCTCCTAAATCTGTCCTTTTTTTACAGAAAAAGACAAATTTTTAAGCAACGTTAACTCCCAAAGTAACTATCTCAGAACATATGTAGTATTCCATACCATAGCCCAACTAAATGAGGGAGGTACTTACTTCTTGGTCTCTTTTCCAGGGCCACTGTTCATCATTATAAATAGTGTACAGCTTTGTTTTACTGTAGCCCGATGTTAAAAACAAACAAAGAAAACCTGTGTAGAACCCTAAGGTTTTTTTAGGGGTGAAGGGGTCTTTATAAATAAGAGTTCCACTTTGTAATTCCTAAAAGTAAGTAAATTAATCTATTTTGTTTCTAAGCAGGAGAACATACCATAGTATTTCACTATCAAATTCACAAAATATTATTCCCTAAATGTAAGGTTTTAAACTAAACTTAAATTTGAGTAAAATATAAATATCCAAGGTCCAAACAACATTTACATGCTTAATCAAGCATGTAATTGCTTCTAAAAATTAGGATCTTTAGCTGAGTTTATAAGATATAAAGAAACTCCCACAGAAACAAAAGCTACTCTGCAGTTTTCTTACAGGTTTGATGTGGGAATGTCAAAATCAGACCGAACTGACTCAGGGCAGACATGTTGCCTTATGCATGTCTAAAAATGATCACTTAATCTGACATCCAGTGACTGGTTCAAAGAGAAATACATGAAAGCAGCATTTTCTGCCAAACTAGCATGATATATATTTGTACCTCTGAACAAAAACCCACACCACACATTATTGTAACCAGATATTCTCAGTTGAAGTCTCTGTTATCCACCCCCCACAACTAAGGAAAATCTTTAAAAATAGCATGCTTACTTAAAACGTGTGCTGATAAGAGTTGGGAACTCAATCAAATGACATGAGCAGTGGGTTTCCCAATATGTTTTACATGAGGAAGAGTTAAAAAAAAAAAACAACTAAGGAATTGATGTGCATGTGTGTGTGTGTATGTGTGTGTGTGAGAGAGAGAGAGAGAGAGACAGAGAGACAGAGAGAGAGAGAGAGAGAGAGAGAGAGAGAGAGAGAGAGAGAGAGAGAGAGAGAGAGAGAGAGAGAGAGAGAGAGAGAGAGGGAGAGAGAGAGAGAGAGGGAGGGAGGGAGGGAGGGAGGGAGGGAGGGAGGGAGGGAGGGAGGCGGAAATTTGGATTGAGTTCAAATGTGCCGTCTGTCTCTCAAAATCCCAGTGGAGTGTTTTCTTTAGTAAATCCACCAGCCACGCTGATCGAAAGAACTGAGTGGAGACACTAGGTAAATGGCAAAATTTATCTCCCATGTGTTTATCTGCCTTTTCCCAAGGACAGTCAGCTTACTGTAGCAACACCTGAAAAAAGGTCTGTTGTGGGACTATGAAGATGGTACCAGTGGGTGTCACTCCACCTCCACGCTGCATGGGAGCACAAACTCAGGCAGCAAGAAAGTCAGTTTTAATAACATCTAGGCTGCAACACAAGGGTGGCAGTGGTGGCCTTCTGTTTGGAAGGTTCTGCTTAAAATTCATTCTCATTTCTGGCCTTTTCCAGGACTTTCTCCCTCCCCTAAAACTTTTGCTTAGCATTTTGAGCTTTATACCATAACACCTATTCAGTACAGCGAAGTAGACTTGAGGTAGCATTTTCACAGTACTATAGAAACTCCCCAGAGATCAGGATTCTGATATAATAAGCCTCATTCTCCTAGTATGTGAGCTAATCACTGAGAGCAAGCTGGAAATAAGCTCCCCTAAGTCTCTCAGGCCAAAAGAAATCCATTGAGTCAATCCTTGTTTAGAGCACTCAGTGCTCTCCTCTCTTAGCCCTATGTATACCCGTGGTTTCATAGCACAAGTTTACCTTCCAAAGAGCCTTGGATTTCTCTGAAGTGCCTTAGGTACAGGAAGAGTCTAAATCCTTATGTTAACACATGTAAGAATTTAAAATCATGGAATTCTAATAATGGAAAACAATCTAAGTTTTCATTTATTTAATCCATGCCAGCATTATCCATAACAGGCCTGTTAATGCCTAAGCAGTCCGTGGAAATATATGATGGGTTGGCCCCTTTCTTTAGCCCAATATGCAGCCACATCAACAAGTCTTTCCTGAGAGAGAGGAAAAAGTAACAAAGCAGTAAAGGAAGCGGCATAGAATACTGGACAGAGAGCGCAACTCAGAATTAAGAAGAAACAATTCATATCCTGCTTCTGGCACATACTGATTGTGTGATCCAAGTCAAGACATTCAACTACTCAGTGCCCCTATTCCTCTTAGACTCTGAATCACATAGCAGGTGCCTATCTGCATTAGCAGGGGGAATTCTCTCACTAGGACTTCTCTATGCCAATCAACTCATAGGTCAAGCTTCTACTTATCCCACCCCAAATTAAAAAAAAAAATCATTATATCATATATGTTAAATGAAATCATGGGTCTGAGTAAAAAAATTAAGCAAACATAAAATTTAATTTGAAGTCTAATAATCTTTTCCCTTTCCTTCAAATAGGGCTGACTATCCTATCAGCTTAGCTGGTGTCTTTCTTCTTTCTACATGTTAGATCTTTGATAAGTGTCAGAGGAAAAATTAAAATATTTGCATGCATATATATGGTTGTATAATAAAATTAATATATAATAAACAATAACTAACCATTAATTACAAAGCTTAGAGTAATCATTTTTATTTGCTTTTTATCACTGGAATTTGGAATATTAGTGAATATCAGTGAATCATTTCTGATTTTAGAGATTTACAAGAGGAGTCCTCAACATTCCTCTGAAACCTGTTCTAGCATCTGACCAATTCATGTCAAGAAAAGTTGTTTTTTATCATCTCTTTTGTGTGTGTGTCCTAAATGCCCATGAGGCATTCAAAATCACATCGTAATTCCTTTTCTAATTCCTAATGTTCTCATCTTCCCTCCCATCGTCACCAACACTGCCAGCAACATCATACACACACAACAATTCGTGTGCAAGTCATCATCCATCATCCACTATTTTACCCCAACCTCATGATGCCATTGGCTCTCTACCAAAACAAAGGAGGAACACTTCACACACACAGTACACACCCATCATTCTGCCTTTATAAAGATAACTCTTCCCCTTTTTCTGTCTTCCTCCCCTCCTACCAATACAGATCTATCATGTCCTCCCAGATCTAATTCAAATTTCCCACTTGCATAATTCTTCCTTGATAAAAACCCAAAGGAAACACTTCCTTACTCAGTCCTTCCTATTCAATTTCTACTTCATTCTTCTGTCAGAAACTTTTATCAGGTGGTTTCATATGGACCAAAACAAATCCCATCTAGTTACCAATACCAAGTATTTTGCCTTTTAATTTTTGTGTTTTTCTCCAATTTGCCTACTCAAGCAGCTGAACAACATGTAACCCATTTGCTCTCCTAGCTAATAATGCCTAATGGTTAGACTTAAACCTATATAGATTGTGACAGAGACTATGGTGAAACCATCTTATTCTTTCCACACTCAAGTTTCACTTGAACATCAGTGCCTAAAGTATTTATTAATGCCTACTATGGTTCTAGGAGCTTAATATTTGGACATATGTATTTGTTTTAACAAATCAATAAGACCTCTTAGTAAAGAGATCAGTGCTTTGTGACGGCCCTTGACGCTAAGATCTCAGGACAGATACAGCTTCAGTGAGTACAGAACACTCAGCTATTTAGCACACTATATTTGTTCAAGGTGGGTTGTATGTATGTCCAAGCTTCAATTATTAAGTATCTTACGTAATATTTTCATTTTTTCCACCTACTAGTTCTAGCTATGCTGTTTACCCAAGAGACATGGATTCCATAGGTACTTCCTACATATGAAATAGATAACACCACAGGCTTAGCTTAGCTGGTGTCTTTCCTCTTTCTACATGTTAGATCTTTGATATGTGTCAGAGGAAGAATTAAAATATTTGTGGGCATATATATGTTTATATAATAATAATTAATACATAATATACAATAACTGGTCATTTATTATAAAGCTTAGAGTAATTTTTGGTTTCTGTTTCATAACACTGAAATTTGGACTACTACATTTAATTCTTAGTGTGCTATGTTAAGTGGGAAATTGAGAAATTAATGTGAATCTGAGGGGGGTGATCAGGTTGATAAAAGAAGTGAATGGGGGACTGCTGAGTTTGGAGAAGATCAGCCTAAAAGGAGACATGATTTCTGTTTTTCACTAGGAAAGGCTATTGTGAAGAAGAGGTAGCACGTGTTCTGGGTGTCTCAAGAGAAAATTAAAATCAATGAGTCAAAGGTTCAGGGAGTTCGATTTCAGACTAAGGAAAAGAGACAACTTCTCAATAGAGGGAGTTGTCTGGTGATGAAAGGCACTGTTCTGGGAAATAGTGAGCTCTCTGTCCCCAGTAGTATTTGAACAGATCTTGGCTCAACATTTGCCAAGGATTTTGTAGAAAGCATTCCTGAACGGGGTAGAAGGTTTACCTGGATTGACCTATATGATCCCTTTCACTTTTAGGACTCTGAGTGCCAGCTACTGCCATTAATGTATAGAAATATTCCAAGCAGCCTTTTCTTGGACTTCATGAAGCGACCTCGTACACATCTTCACATCTCAACTTAGGCCTCTTCCAGCAGCCCTCTCTCAGAAATGAATATAAAAAAATGGCACTATCCCTCCATAAAAAGCACAAAGATAGCAAGTCATGAGAAATGCATGAGGCCTGCATTTGCACTTCAGGTCAGCATATTCACTACATCATACATCCATTTAGAATAATTTCCTTCCCTAAGGCCACTACCCTTAACCTTACCAAATCCTAACCATCTTCAAAAGCCTAGCACAAGTATTACTTCTGCCACAGAACCTTCTCCATTGACTTCAGTGGTGTCCCCCTATGAACTCTTATTAGGCTTGTTTGTTTCCATGATCATTGTCCATTTCTTATGTGTTGATTTTGTCTTCCCAACTAGACTGGAAGACCCTTGAGGCTAAAGGACTATGTCTTCTAATTTTGCAACAGAGCCCAGTACAGGTCTCTTAATGAAAGCTGCTGAAATCATTAAGCAAGGAAATATTAAGATTAGACAAGGAGGTAAACTTGTCACAGCCCAGATAGTGCACTTTTCCTAGAAAATATTAACATACATTCAAAAAAACCTCCAGTGCAGTAGGTAGATCTTCTTTCAAGGATTCATGTGAGATTACAGACAACAACTGCACAGGATGAGGAAAAAAGGGATTATAATTTGTGGTGGTGGAAATGCCAAACACATCAATTCCATCCTGCATCCTTTGGAGTATCAATTGATTTGTTACTTTTCACCTGCTCTATCACTCTAAAGAGACAGTTCCCCCACAGGCATGGAAGAATGACAGAATCGATATTTTAAATAATCCCAAGATCCTACAAGTAATGGTTTAACAGTAAAAATTCTAAGGCACTACCTCACAAGCATTTTCCCTTGAAGTCTCTATGCCCCCATTCCATCCCTGATACATATCCATCACCCACCTCTACCTTTCCTCACATTGAATCATAATGAATGGAATAAGGAAAAATGTATTTGAATGACATATAATATAAAGAAAGCAATAGTCCTCCCACCCAATCTCTTGATGCATGGGAGCTGTAGTCAGAATCACTTTGGGGTTAGGTTGCACAGATTTTCAATTAATTAGTTAATTTTTAGTTTTCAACATTCATTTTCATAAGATTTTTGAGTTCTAAATTTTCTCCCCTTCCTTGCCTCCTCCCTTCCCAAGATGGCATGTAATCTGATATAGGCTCTACATGTACATTCATATTAAACATATTTTCTAGTCATTATACATTGCTTTAAGAACAGTGTAGCCTACTCACAGACCTCCCCCTCTCCTGTAATCCTTATCCCTCAATTCTACCACTGTTTCCATAGCTAATGAAGTATTAACTCATGTTATCCACAGGAGGAATTTCTCAAAAATTCTAAAGGCATCTGACAGTAACACTTCTATTGCATGGGCTGGGTATGTCTGGGTGCTCAGTTGGCAGCGCCCACCACCCACATTCTATCCGTGCTTATGCTAGTTGTATGACCTTGAGCAAATCACTTCTTGGAGCCTAGGGGGATAATAATTACTATGATGCATACCTCAGTTATCATGTGGGTCAAATGAGAGTATAGATCAAATGAGATGATGGAATGTGCTTTGGCAAACTTAAAGGACGATATAAACTCTAGCTATCATTATTATTATAAGGATTGTCTAGAAAGGGAATCCAATATTCACTGACTCTTCAGAAGGAAAGCAGTCATAATAATGAAGGAAAAAATTGTTAGCTATCGCATCACTTAAACAAATGCCACATGGAACATAAATTCTGCCATCTGCTATAACTCTCCCCAAGTGGGAAATTGGCAGATATTGCATAATCATCTACATATGACAGACAATTTTTAGCCAAGTCTAAATAAAAGAGGTTTTGTTTTTATATGCTACTTTAAAAAAAGCTACAAAGATCCATCATCTACACAATAAGACAAATTCCCATGGTGTCTAGATCATACACTGAAGAATTTCTGTCCTCAGTGAACTTTTTGTGCCTATGAATACGTGCTATGAAAACACAATCTTACTTGGTGCAGTATTGTGTATTGGGAAGAGAACTGGAGCCAAAATGCTGCCCCTGACAACTGCTCCCTGTGAGACTGTGGAGGGGGGATTTCCTGTTTGGGGGCCTCAGTTTCCTCATTTGTGAAATGAAAGGGGTATAGTTTGGATTAAATGGTCTCTAGGATCCCTTAAAGTTCTAGCATCCTACAATCCCAGAGGAGTTGAGGAAATTATCCTATTAATCACTTTCATTTTTGGAACAAAGGAAATAAATGACTGAAAATGCTTTGTAAACCATAAGGTGCTATGTCCATGTCAGCTGTTATTGTCATCTTCATCATTTCGGAACCTTCTTTCCCTTCCAAGCAGTCTCCATTTTATTTCTGTCATCTTATTCCTGAAACACTTTTGGGTTAATTCAGTTCATTCATTCATAAACATTTAGTAAGCAATTGTTCTATGCCAGGCACTGTACTAGTACTGGGGTTTCAAAAAGAGGGATAGGATGGTCTATGCTCTCAAGGAGCTTACAATCTAGCTATTTGTGTGAGCAATAATTTGTGCATTTAATTCCAATTTGGGGGGAGAGGGGTTAGCTTTCATGGGCATGGGGAATTTCTAGTGTACTAATTCCAGCCATTACTGCACAGCTACTACTTCTCTGTAATTTATAGCTTCATGTATTTGCCTAAGGCACAAAGGCAGTGCGTAGTATGCCCAAACTCCCATAGCTAGAATGTGCTAGTAATGGGACATGAATACACATTTTCCTTACCCAAAGACCATCATTCTATATCCATCTACTATACTTCATCTGTACCAAAATATAAAGCAACAGAAATACTTTTTTTTTTCTGAAAAATAATTTTAAAGGGAAGAGGGTTACAATACCCTTATAGGGTAGGTGGGGGAGGAAAGGCAGTCAACAAAGATTTGTCCTTGTATAATACTTGAAGTTTCCTCATTTGTAAGGACATTAGTGTAGTCAGATTCCATTTCAGAATCCTGATACACAATTCATTATTTACACAGTGCTGTGAGTCATGAAAGAATTCTTAAAGTGCACCACAAAATGGGGCCGTCAATACTGAAGGTCATCCTCTAAAGCAGACAGCAGTGTAAAGGTTTCCTAAACACTTCTTTGAGAATAAATTACTTGAGGACCTACCCAAATGAATTGCATTATTGAAGACAATTGAATTTTATAGTACTTACACCAGATGCATTTGAGGATTAAAATTGATTGAAGGAGATTCGATTTGAAAATAAAATGAATTGAAACAAGATGAAAAATCTGCACAAAAAGTTAACTTATCAGAAGACAAACAGCTCTATGAGATTCAGTCATCAGCCAACAGTCTTTTATGAATGGAATAGATCAGAAGGAAGTGTAAAGGACCAAATACTCACCCAAGAATTCTCTGGCTTATGATGGTAGCCTATCACACCTACTCACAGAATCACTTAGATAGCTGGATGGTACAATGGGTTTGGCATCAGAAAGACTTTACCTTAAAGCCTGCCTCAGAAACTTGACTGCTATCTGACCCTAGGTAAGTTATTATCCATTGCCACAGTTTCTTCTTCATTGAAATGGGGACAACAAAGCACCTTCTTCATAGGGTTGGTGTGAGGACCAAATGAGAGAACACAGATTAAGTGCTTTGCAGACCTTAAAGCACTAACTATAAATTCGAGCCATTAACATTTATTATCATGTTTTTTCTGTCCCCAGATACAAGAATCGAGCTTCAAGCTCATATGAATAAAAATAATAATAAAAGCAGTGTTTTTAAGACTATATAGAAGCCACCATTGACCACAATTAGATTCTACCACATGGCAAGTTTTGTTCATTTCAGTTCCTCTTTGAAAGGGAATGACTTACATTTACTAAAGACATTATTTGAATGTCATAATTTATGAAGCACAAATACAGTCCACCTTGGCTTGTATGTCCTTACTTCAGTACCTCTCTACTTCACCCTCATGACTATTTCTTGGTTATCTGATGGACATAAAATGACCATAACCTGTCCAGAATCTGACCACATGATTTTGAAATGGAAATGATGATCTGATATGGCCTTTGATTGGTTGATTCCACAGTGAAGTGTGCTTACTGTATAGAAGTATCCTGGGCAAGTAGTTATCGGTAAGACTGGCTGTTGAAAGTATCAAACATTGGGATTTTGCAATATTGCTCTCAATTGTAGATCTTTACTCTGTACACAATAACAGCTTCACTTCACAAAATGAAACCAAATACACTATGCCACTTCAAATAATATGACTCCCTTTAGAATTAATGGAGTGATCAGGGTTGTGTAGAACCTAACAATATATCCAAACCAAAAGAAATCCCTGAGAATCTGGATAGGAGACTTAAGTTATCAATCTCAAGGGAAACGCTTACTTAGGCAACAGTTTCACCATTAATTTAAATGATTTGACGGTGTAATACAATGTTTCTGCTCTGGAACACAATTTAAAACGGGACCGGTAGTCATTATTTAACCCAGATTCGACAAATTCATCTCAGACATGCCAATTTTTTTGTAGTATATGTTCAAAGAATTGTCAAAAATATATTAGGGAAAATACTTCAAAGCCCAGGAAATCTAGAATCTTGGTATCCAATAGTACCTCAATTGCTAAGAGAGAGTAAAAATGGTGATATACATTTTTTATTAAAATAGTAAGCAGATAGAAATGCTTGTCAAACATGAATCCCTGTTGTATGTGTGTGTATGTATATATACATGTATATGTACACATAAATATATAAATATATTTATCATATATTTAATATAATATATAAATATATATACATATATATATATATATATATATATATATATAAGAGTTCTGAAGATGGTAAAGATGACAAATGGCAGGGAATATTGATTTAGTCTAGAAAAAATCCCACAAAGAATGTTTTTTGGCTTTTTCCTGGTAGGTACAAAAACTTAAAAGCAGAATAAAATAAAGGTATAGATAACAAGTGTGCTTTATAATAGAAAAATAAAAGAGCCAAGAATGAATTATTTTCATTTTAGACGCACACATTAGTCAAGTAGTAGTATATACCCCAAATGGCTGCTGCCTAGGAAATATAATAACTGAGAGTAGATTCAATGTATCTAAAATTGATGGGAAGGATTATATTTTGGCCTAACATCTCAACTTCCATTGATCTGAAAGGGACTACATCTGTGATTTCACTGGTTGGGGGACTCTTAGGTGACAGTACTTTTTCTAAAAATGCAAGTAGGCACATTCTCACTAGCTTCAAATCACAGAGAGTTGTCTACTGACAGGTGAAGTGATTTGCCCATGGTCACCCAGCCAGGATGTGTTAGAGGTGGGAGGTGAAATCAAGTCTTCCTAGGCTTCCAAGGCTGGCTCTATATCTGTTACAAATGATTACTTTTCATTATAAAGCATCTAAAACAAACATAATATTAAACAGATGACAATTTTCTGGATTTTATATAAGATTGCTTCCTCTATAGAATTGTTAATCTACCATCTTCCTCATTTTTTTTACTGAGACTGAGGAAGCTTTGAATTATTAAAAACGTTGTGTTATGTGACACTTTAAGGACTCATAATCTATAGTAAGTTTCTACTATCATCATTCCCTCTGCTACCAACATAGTATGCCACCTTTTCTTCTGTTACTTCCTACTGGCTTTCTGCAGTTGATGGGTAGATGGACATTTTTCATCTTGATCAAAATATGAAACACTACAGTCTCAGAATAAGTAACTGAATCTCAACTCCAGGTAATGAAGGAGTCCATGAAGAGCCTGAGCAGGCTGCAATGCATTATTTAAAAAAAAAAAGAATGATGCTGAAGCAGTGTGAAGGATATTGTCAAGAAATGTGGGAGCAAAGACAAAAATGGGTTAATCACTTGACAAGCATGAGGGAACCCACAGACAAGCCACGTGTTTCACTAATAACTTCACAATGTGAAAGAATCACAAGGAAGAGCTCCACCTCCCTCCTCAGTACACTAGGTGAGTTCTTGTGGTGAACTAATGTTGATACTGACAAAAGTTTCAGAATGTGTGAGCTGCATTTTTGGAGGAGATACCCACATCCATGAGACACAGAACTGCTGGAACATTGGGTTACTTACTAATTCCAATCACAGATCATCATATATTTTTAAAAAAAATTAATATGGTTACAATTCTACCAATTGGCTATTAGAACATCTCTGTACCTAGATGTAGGATGCTATTTTTTTAAATGCTTGTTTTGGCAGGAGGGTTATATTGATGATTCTGGAAATCATTATAAAACCTCCACTCGCTGTTCTTAGGACAACATCAGTAATGTTATTAGAATCTCTTATTAAAATTTAGGAATCTAGCCAGCTTGAGACATATGTTCTTTAACTTGTTTGTGGAAGCATGAATGTCCCACACAGTTATATGATCTCCAAAGGATTACTTTGATTGGATGACTTATAGTTATTATATTTTAACTCTTCCAGTAAAATATGTTGGAGTCATAGGATTATAATTTAGAATAGGAAGAATCCTCAAAGATCCTAAAAAAGTCACCTATTTTGTCCTATTCATTTCATAGGTTAGAAGACTGGTACAGGGACTTACTCAAGGTTACACAGGTATTGATAATAGAACAAGATCCTTACTGATATGCCCTTACTCCAAATTCAGTATTCTTTCTACAATATCCTACTGCCTACTACAAATTTTTTCACACAAAATTAAACATATTAACTGGTTGCACTGGCCCACGGGAAAGAAGTTAACCCCTTGAAATTTGTAATATTTGCTTTTCTATAATTTCAGACTTAGCAGATTTATTTAGTGGATTCTTTCCTCTGGATAAACACAGTAACAGCCTCATTAGTATAACATTTTCCAATTTAATCTTAACTTCACAGACCTTATGTGTGAAGATGGCATTTTTATTTGGAATAACATAAAAGAATTATGAATGTCTCAATTAAATTCAGGGAGACAGGCCAAAAAATAGATAAAAACACTCAGGAGAAAATGTGATAATTTAGCAAAGAGATCAAGTCAGGTGGCATAGCCAGGGCCATTCTTTTCAATAATTTAGGTGATCTCTGTTGAGTTCTTGAGGGACATACAACAACTTCATGCCTGTCCCTGTTATGAATTCAGAGCCATGCATAGATATCTTCAATATATGAAAATATGCTTCAGTGACCCTTTTGGGTTTCTCCTGCTTTCCATGTTTATGGTTGCCCGGAGCATGGAAAGATCATACACAAGGGCACAAAATATTTTACGAAATCTCAAAGGCTTTGACAGCTTTTTCCCTGAAAGTTGGAAGATAGTTCTTATGTGGTATCTTTCAAATAATGAGGTATTTCCCCAGTACTCCACATGTTGAGAATAAACCCATGACTATATCAGAATGAATTTGGACTTCTCATTAACAACCTAGGAGCATCCCTGGGATGACAGAGACTGGCAGTTGGCCCTTTATTGGCAACTCAATATAAATGAGGCACCTTGAAGAAAGGCATCCTCAAGGACTTCAGCAGAAAAGCTATACTATGACTAAGCACCAAGATGAGTAACCCACTCAGTAAGAAAAAGGGTTCAAGCAACCAGCAACTATGAATCACTCCTTTGCCACATGTGTTCTATAAGCATGAATCTAGTTTCCCCTGGACTTTTTATGCAGCTTAAAAAAAATGAGCCACAGACATTGGAGAAGGGGTGTTTTGTACCTGGTGTTCATAACACTGCCCTCTAATAAATACCCCATACTAAAAGCCAATTAAATTTAGCTAACTAATTGATAAGAACTGAAAGTGAATTCACTTTTATAAGCTACAGCAAGTAGCTAACTGCCCTCTTGGAACATAACTTGCCAGTGTGAGTTGAAGTTATGGGAGTAGGTGCACAGCCTGCAACACAAGTTAGAAATAACCATCCTTCATCCTTACAGATCCCAACAACATTCCATCTCTTATTTCTGTTCCGTCTCCTTCAAAATTGAGCTTTAATGCCACTTTCTACACAGTCTTTTTCTTGATTTGCTTCAGCTGTTAGTAGCTTTTCCATGAAATTACATTCCATCAATTCTGTATGTATTTTGTATAAGTTTAGATATTCACATTGTCTCCCTTCAAAAAATAAGCTTCCATAAGGAAGAATTGTTTCATTATTATAGTTCCTAGCTTTTAAATTATTACTCATTTAATCACTATTCAAAAGTGCAGACATTATTGTCACCCAGACCATCTCTTCCAATAATTTCCAATTATAGCCTATCCCAGCATACATTGAGATCTGCAAGAGTCCTTAGACATTTGGCTTGTCCAACCCCAGCATTTTGTAAACAAGGATACTGAGGATCATAGAGTTCACATGACCTTCCCAAGGTCATCCAGGTAGTAAATAGCAAAGTCAGGATGAATTAGGGTCTTCTGATTCCAGTCAGGTTGGTATTCATTCTCATTCTCTCATTCTCTCTTTCATCTTTTTCTATTTGTTCTCTCAATCTTTTTCTTTCCATTTCTCGCTCTCCATTTATCTTTCAACCTTTTTCTATCTTGCTTATTTTCTATATATCTCTTTCTCTCATTTTCTTTCCCAATCCATCTAGCTCTCTCAGACTCTTTCTATTGATATCTCTGTCTCTTACGTGCTTCTTTTGCTCCTCCTCATCCTCTTCCACCACCCACACCACACACACACACACACACACACACAAACACACATGCACATACACACACATGCCAGTAGCTAAAAGGTTGAAACAGAAAGGAAGCAGCATGGTACAGGTAAAAGAGTGCTTCATTTGGATCAGAGGACATGTGCTTGAATTTTGTCCCACTAAACCTTACCTGTGTAACGTTGGCACTCAGCCTCATTTCCCTGGACATCCTGAAACTGAGGGACTTGGGCAAAATAGCATCTAGCATCCTTTCCCCCTCTCTAAATCAGTCATTTTATTTTTCCAAGAGGAGGTACTTCTGAGCTTTCTGAAGCTGGACCATGAAAATCTTCATAGGAATAGAGAGGGTATGCATATACCCTTTCCCTTACCCCTGCTTCTGCTAGGTCATTGACAAGCATCAGGATATGCTTAGATTTTATCACAGCTAAGAAAAAAAAGTTGCTTGTGCGCGGGTTTCCTGTGGCTTCCTCAAGCACCTGCATTTCCAGTTTGCCATGGTTACTAAAGCTGCTTCCATGGAAATGTGTCTTCTACTTCTGTTTAGACATAGTCACTCATCTTGGGTTGGGTCAGTAGAATAGAAATGCTGTGTGGAAGGAAATATAGCAAAGAGGGAATTGTTTTTTTCCCTTCTTTTCCTTCAATATTTGAATTTCTTGAAAACTGACTCCATTTTTTCTCTTAATACATCATATTTTTTTAAAAAACTGTAACAATATCCTTCCTTTTTCTTATGAGAAACACACTCCATAACATCAAGAAAAATGCATAATCACTTACCCTGTAAAAAAGCATTAGTTATCATTTTCAATAAAATGGCATGACTTTCATAGAATATTTTTCTATAAAAGCGTTTGAATATGTTTAATCAAGGACTGAAATGATTCTATCTAGATTTTATGTTGGCATTATACATATAAAGTATTTCCTAACAAATAGTATTATGCTGACTTCCATTACACATTGAACCTAAAGTGGTATTTCTACACCAGCATCCTAGTGATTCTGGAAAAGTCATTTAACAAATATGGATCTCAGTTTCCTCATTTGTAAAATGAGAGCAGGATTAGAATAGATGGTTACTACTGTCCTTTCCCTGGTTCTTGTGTAACAATAGAATATACCTAACAAGAACCAGTAAGAATGGCCTTGTCTGAATCCTTGTAAATTTAATCTAAATGCCTTTAACCTAGAAAAAGAAAGTTCCACTATATATTCTCCAAGCTAAGATATCATAGTAATTATAATGCAGGAAGAATTTCAGTACAGACCCCCAGAAATTCATAGGAGAAAACAAGTTATTCAGAATAGCCTGAAAAAAAATATGGTTTCAAATATCTATACCAAAATATTAAGAATAGGGAAAAATAAAAGATGAGCTAGAGACTTTGATTCATGGAGGAAAATTTGATCTCATAGCCAATGCTGACACATGGCTGGATGAGATCAGGAAATGGGCTGATAAATTTTTAACAATCTATTTTCTTAAAACCAGGCACCATGTGCTTTTAAGTTTATTCTTCATCATTCAAAAGTTTTCTCCATCACCTTTTAAAGTCTACAATCAGCAAAATAACAAGCCCTAATTTGTTGCATTTGTCAATTTCCAAAGTATCAGAAATTTTCACCTAGAAAATTTCACAGTCATTTCTGGATCTGTTGGAACTGGCCTCAATACACACTTGTATCAGACTGATGACCAAAATATAGTTCAAAAGAAAAAGGATAGGTTTTTAAAGTGGTGCTTGTGATACGGTGGCATTTAGTGTATAATAAGAAGATAACACTCATTCAAAGTAATCCAAGGGTCAGAAATTCTGGAGGTAGAAAGAGAAATGAGGTCATTGGAGTACAAAATTTCATCTGGACAGAAAAAGAAAGGTGTAAGGAGTTTGGATAGCTTAACACAAACTTAACTTGCAGGCATGGTAGAGCAACGGTTCAATTCCAACTGATTTGATTTAACGAGTATTTATTAAATGGCTGCTAGGTAGTAAGTATTTTGCTAGGTGATGGGGATATAAATTTGAAAAAGTGCTTACCCACAAGGATATTACATTCTCCTAGTACAGAATACATACTTTACATAGATAAGCAGACAAGAATAAGCACACACAATTGAAAGAGGGTAGGTAATATTGACTGGTGAAAGTTATGAATTTTTCATCAATTTGTGTTTTATCTTTTTATATGAGGAACTTCATTTATTCATGACTTGTGGACTGTATTTCCTCTCCTCTTTCTCCCTCTTCCTATCTCCTCTCCTCTTTCTTACTCTTTCCTTCCCCATAATTCCTTCTCCCTTAGGTCCATTCCCATATGCTCTCCTTTCCTTCTCTCCTCTATTCTTTCTCCTTCTCTTCCTTCTCCTTTTTCTCCCCTCTCCTCTTTCCCCTCCTCCTGTCTTTCCCCTCTCCTCTCTGTCTCTTGTCCTTTTCTTTCACCCTTTCCTCTCCACAAAAAACACCTAAGAAGTCTCTTGATTGGACTTAATGATAATTTTGCTCTTCAAAAAAGGAAGGACCAAAAAGTGGAATTTTTCCCCCTGAATCATTTTTTTCTCATCAACTTGGAGTAAATGTTTGTGATGTAAGAGTAGTGGAAAGGACAAATAATCACTTCACCTTCAGCTATTTGATAGACAGTGTGAAGAAAGCCAAGTTTAATTTGCCAAGTATCAAGGTTTTGAGAAAGCTGATGTTTAAAGAGCAAGAGAAAGAATAGGTTGAATAAAAATGCTCTGATGAAAACAATTCAAGATGGATAAGATGATCCCAAGAAAACAATTCTGAAGATGCAAAATAGGTTAGTATGGATCTCACCACCTAATCCTTAATTTTAGTATCTTTTCTCTTTCGATTATTTCCAATTTATCTTATTTGTACATAATCAATAGTATGTGGTCTCCCCCATTATATTGTGAGCTTCTTGGGAGCAAGGGCTATATTTCTTTCACCTTTCTTTGAATCTCCAGTGCTTAGCATAGCACCTGGAACACAGAAGAAACAATAAATGTTTATTGACTAAAGTGATTTATTGAGTACAGCAAAAAGTCGCTGAACAACTTGTATTTTTAAAAAGCCAAGAAAAGATATAAGTAAGAGATGGTAAGACTGAACACAAAACTGTGGCAGCATCTGGTGAGATTAGCCTTAGGAGTGCAAAAACTCAGGCTGGGATGGTCATGGAAAACTAAAGAAAACAAGGTTTGTTTTGTAAAGTAAGGTTTACTGGGTAAGAGAGAAGGATCAAAGAAAGATAAGACTACTGCTGCCTAAGGATAGTGGTAAGATGAAAAAGTAGCAACCCAAAGAAGGCACAGATATTCAACTGTTATTTTTTGCTCTGTTTATTCTGACAAGAATTTTTTAAATTGAAAAATCAGAAGAAAAATATTCAAAAGGACATAGATGCCCAACTTAATTAAGGTGAAAGTACCCTAAGAGAATCAAGCTATGCTCAATGAGTTCGAGTACCCTGCCCAAGGTGAATTCCATACTTTAAAAACATTGAAAAAAGTGCAAGTTTAATCACTAAATACTGTATACACAGAGAACAGAATAAGTTCCATAATAAAAGATGTTCCAGTTTTTTTAAATGACTATTGTGTGGAACCTACAAACTATTAACCACTAACCTTGACTTCAATTCTTGGTAACATTCCAAAACAAATTAAACAGATGCCTGGTGAATAACAAGAAAAGGAAGGCCTGATCACAAAGAATTAGCAAAGCAGTGATCACAGAGAATTCGTAAGACTTCATCAAGAGTAGGCCATATTAGACTAACATTATTTCCTTTTTCTATCAGTATAAATAAACTAGATAATCAAAGGAAATCAGTAGAAATAACACATTTTAAACAAAAATGCCTTTCATAACATTATTGTAGGAAAAGTGGAGAAATGGATGAGGATAAATGATTCAAACCTGGTTAAAAGGACAGTTACTGCAAGTTTGATGTTACCTTTGAATAAAATCTCCAGTGGAGACATCAGGGATTGTTTAGCATTTTTATCAGTGACCTAAACAAAGACATAGATATTATGCTTATCTAGTATGCAGCTAACACAAATTGAGGAATTATATGCAAATGAATGTATGACAGGCTAGAAAATTGGGCCAAATAAAAATAGATTAAATTAATAATGATAAATATTAAGTCATAAAGTTTTGATAGAGCTACGAATCAAGTGACTAAATGAATGAACCATGAATCAAATCAATCAATGAGCAATTTTTTTACAACATTCCAGATGCTGTTAAACCCTAGGAATATACATACAAAAAAGAGATAGCACCCCTCAAGGAACAGAAAGTGGAATATACTTGGTTTGACAGCAATTGATTGGGGAAAAAAATTTCAAAGTGTTTTCAGTGGCCTAGAAGCTCAAATTAACAATAGGATATGGAAAGCTCATGTCATTTCAAGTTGCATCGAGAAATATTACTATGAGATTGTTGGGAGGATCAGATCAGATAATATTCTTAAAGTTAATATCATAGTACCTGGTACATGGTAGGTGCTTAATAAAAGTTTTCTGTCCTCCACCCCCTCTTCAATGTACCCAGGATTAGGGAGGTGATAGTCTTGTTTACTTTGCCTTGGTCTGACCATAACTGGAGTACTACATTTATTTCTGGGTATCACATTTTACAAGAGGAGGGCAATAAGTGTTCAATTTAATTCAACAAATATTTATTAAGTGCTTATTATGCATAAAGCAGAATGGGAAAAGGCCTGTAATTAATTTTATAAAATGTGCCACTAAAGGAACTGGGAATGTTTATCATGGAGAACAGGAGACCTGGGATGATGTGGCAGCTTTCTTCAAATATGCAAAACCTTGACCTATGGAGAAGGAAATAAATTTGTTCTTCCAGACCCTAGAAAAGAAAACTAGGAGCAATGATTTAAAAAATAAGATTCAATGAAGGGGAGGGGACAAACAATTTCTTAATACTTAGAGCTGTCACAAAATCACAAGTGCTGACTCAGGAGGCAGTCTTCAAGCAAAGTCGGAATGAACACTTGATATAGACAAGATTCATGTTCAAGTTCCATTTTCTCTTTGGAACTTCTAAGGATCCTTTAGAGTCTGAGACACTGGGATACAAGCATTAAAAGGTATTATTTCTTATCACTTGCCTCTCCCTGTGCAACAGATCAATTCTTTTGCCTAACTAAGACCCATCTGCTCAAGGCTCCCTTTGCATGTACATCCCACTATCAATCTACTAAGACTTTGTTTTCATGTCACATAAAAATAGTAGTAATAATAGCTTGAATTTATATAACATTTTAAGGTTTATAAAACACTTTTCAAATTTTATCTCATTTTATCCTTACAACCACCCTGAGAGGTAGGCATTATTGTTATCCTCATTTTATAGAATCAAGAAACTGAGACAGATAGAGGTTAAGTGACTTGTTCATGGTCACACAGCCTTCAAGTACCTCAGGCCAGATTTAAACCCATATACCTGTCTCCAAATTCAGCACATTTTATACTGAACACTATACTATACTATACTATACTATACTATACTATACTATACTATACTATACTATACTATACTATACTATACTATACTATACTATACCACATATACTAAGATGAGCCATTCCTCTGGCACAAGTTCGGGAAGTCCTGAAAACCTTCCTTTTACGTAAGAATTTGCTCTTTTCCCTTTTCTAACCATAGAACCCCAATTCTATTTGACCAATTGTGCATTTACTTTTCCCATCTCTCATTATTACAATTTCTTTTTTCCTCAATTTTACATGCTTTATTTTATTTTATTTTATTATTTTATTTCAAGCCTTGGCTAAATATTTTCATTCTTTTGTCTATGCCTCCTCGTACTCTTAGGTTCCAATGTCAGTAATACTTTCATCTGGCCTCTCCCACCCCCAAACTCTCAGGGTATAGGAACAATTAGGTGCTTTAAAAATGTTCTTGGATCACCGTGATAGCAACAGCAATTTGCTGTCCTTCGTGGATGGAAATCATGCTATCGATCCACCTTCATGCATTTGTTTTCAAGTCATGGTGATATAGTAGTTTTCCAGCAATCACGGTAGATTTAAACTGATTCACCCACATTTCCATCTTGTTACCAATGGAATACGTTAGCACAATGACAGACTAAAATGATCTGGACAGTCCATTGTTATGTAACAGAGGAAAACTACCCAGTTTGTAAGAGTATTCCTATGCTCTCAACCCTGTCTGTTAACCAAATGAACTGAATTGTCACAACCCGATAAAAGCAAAGGCTTTCATAATTAATGCACCTTCTCCCTATAAATTCCCACAAGAGACTGACTTTACACATGGAAATACTGCCTTACCATGGAACAAATACCATATGTTACAATTTCTTTTAAAAAAAACAACAACTATGAGAAACAACAGAAAACAAAACTTCAGTTGAATATGGACCTCCAAGGAGTTTTCAAGGACACTTTATGACCTGTAAATTTACATGATTCTAAGCAAGCCATCTCAGATCTATGGTTTCTCACCTGTCAACTGTGCTTACTTATTAGAGCATAGCGATTGTTTTAAACTTGGAACAACCAGTTCTAACCTATTAGCACTACATTTAATCATACACCTGGTCTCTTTATTTGCTCCTAAACTCAACAGTGAAAGAATCGTCTTATATTAATCTTCTAATGTCTTATACATCTTCTCACCCTCCCCCACCAAGTGGACGCTTTACCAGCGCACATTATTTTAACTCCAAGAGGTCAGCAAGGCCTTACTAGACTTTTCCATAGGGTTGACTTCCCTTAAAGTTGAAGTCCAGCACATGCTACCAAAGCTCAAGTCTGGTGGACTGCAGTCACAACTGTATTCATAAAGGAATTAATGAACGGAAACAGCTTTGTTTATAGTTTAGAAATTTTCTCCCATCCTTTTTACAAAGGGCAAAATGAAGTATCCAAGATACCCATACAACAGAAACACAATATGAATTACCTGACTGTTTTTATGGATTAGTGCTGTAGTCAAAAGGGTACTAAAGGACCAAGATTCCAATTCCTGGTTAAATCACAAAGCTTCCGTAGATCCAAGTTTTTTACCTGCAAAATGAGGGATTGAACTGGATGACCTGTAAGGTTCCTCCTATCTCTAAATCTACGATCCTATAATACAGGTTGCAACTATTTTTATTTTTTGAATGCATCATCTAAAACACTATCACAGCTAGGAATTTTTCTGGTTAATAAAACCTGGAAATGAGGGTCTCCCAGCCAAAGCAGCATCCTAAGTGGCATGTCTATAACTGCATATCTATAAAAACAAGAAATTTAGTAATCACTTGCCACCTGATACGTATCATGGGAAGATAATAGTTAACCATTTACACAAAGTTTTAAGGGGCACAAAGTACTTTAATTGCAATAGTCCATTTTATTAACACAACTGATATATGCTGTTGGTGTTATTATTAAAATTTCTATATGACAGATAGGGAAACTGAGGCCAAGAAGCAACTAAGAGATTTGTCCAGGGGTACACAGCTAATAAATGATTAATGGAGTATCTAAACTCAGACCTTTAGAGACCCTAAGACCAGTGTTCTGAATAGTATTCTATGATGCACTTAATTATTCTATCACGTTCAAGAGTCTCTTTAATTTTCACATGGTCAATGATGAAATGATGAAATTCTTTTCAGAAGCACATGGTAATGATCATTATACAGGCTTCTGGATAGTTTTGCAAAGTAAAGTTAATAATCAGAAGAGATTCTCAAACCAAAAAAAATCTTCTCTGGTTGGCTTATGGCAGATGCAATAATTCTCCTCCCACTCCACCCCTAAATGTTCACAATTTTTTATTACGCTGTAAGTATTAAAAATGAGATTAAAACTACATCCATAAGTCAGCATGATGGACTAAAGACTCAGAAGGCTCCTGCAGAGTTGTTTCAGTCTATTGGTTAAATACATATTTGGCATACATTCCAATTTTGAAAAGCATGTTATTTACCTACTAGACTGAAACTGTTTCTCCCGAACTGGTCCAGACTAGCAGGTAAATATGTATTTTGGAATGCATGCATACTAATTCCAAAAACATGTATCATTTACCAAGCAGAGTGTAACACTGTGGGCTATCATGTAAATCCTTCTGTGTACATGGACCATTACCCTGGCAGGCCATATCAGCAGCTTCTCACAGCCATAGCCACCTACCCGATCTTGGTGGCCTCACCCATGAAGAGTGCGAATTTTAGGGAAAAAATGCTCCAAATTATTGCCAAATGAAAATTGTTATACAAATGTCAAAGTCTAGATAACACATGACTGAAAAGCACATGTGACTAATTATGAATAACCCCCTACAACCACAATTACTCAGATAATTCAGCCAAAGCCTTCTGTTACTTAAGTATTACTAAATTTGAAGGAAGAGACACTTGTACAATGCAACTGAATTGTCAACACCCTATGCCTTATCTATGTAGCTCACATTATCTCCATGACACTCTATATAAGCCTAGGTTAAGTTCTAAGACTCCTAATTTTGTTGCTCCCTACTTGAAACAAGTTAAATTTGACAAATTTATTCAAATAAAATAACATTTACTGGGGTAGGAATTAGAAAGCAAAGACAAAAAATGAAGCTATCCCTGACCCACAAAGCTTACATTCTATGGGCCATAACTCAAATAAATGGATAAGTAATTGTGGAAAAAAATATGTAGGATCATGAACAGTAATTTTAAAGGGAAGTAAAGACCTATTGTAAAAATTAGCAGTAAAAATATTTTTAAGGAAACTGAAATTCTAAGATGGAGAGGTAAATAGGGAGGCATTGAAAACCACCTTTGCAAAGGTTTGGAAGTGGTAGATGGAATGTCATTCTGTTCCAGTGGCAAGATTAGCCTTTTTTTATATTGATTTAATTGTTCCTCTATATCCTCCAGCTTTTGTTTAAGGATATTTCCTTTGAGAGGTTATCACTGGTCTATATTTTCATCTCAGTCTTTAATAAGAGGACAGGAAAATTGAAGATGAATTGCATACCAATGGCAAAGAATTTCAGCTTATTTATCAGGGTATTTGCTAGTTCTCCAACTTTACATTTCAAATCCTGCTCCTGTAATTGTGACCCTATCTTTAATTTGATTTTCTCTAGAGTGTTTCTTTTCTCTATTTCTTTCTTTGATTTATCAGCAAGTTTCTTTGCATTCTCAATGCCCACTGTATTTTATCCATTTTCTGGGGTCTCTTGTTCAATTATGTCAGAACTCTTACTGATAGATTCTTCACTAGGATAAGAAAAGGCCGATCATATTTCACTTTATATTTTTTTATGAGCATTAGCAGCTTGTAGTTATAAAATATCACCCATGACTGATATAAAAACTCTTGCTCTCTCAGCTCAGAAGCCAGGCAAGTCAGTTTGCAGCCAAACCTACCTTGAAACCTTTCAAAGTTCTAAACCAGTTAATATTTCCCAGTAGAAGGTAGTTCAAATAAGCATGCAACAGACCACCTCCTGCTCCTCCCGCTTCCTGCATAGGTATACATGTTTTCTTAGGGGAAAACAAAATAGCACAGTATGGAAACTTACAGTCCCCCAGTGGATGGCAATAGTAACGAAATAAGGACAAAAGGCAACGTCTTGCTTCATTCATGTTTTGCAAAATACTTTGTGCTGTCTAACTGTAATTATGAGAGAGAGCAAAAAAAAAGTCACATCAAGACATTTCACCCATCACTAATTCAACACACCTTCTCCTTCTTCTACTTTTCCATCACTTCCAACTCAGAACTCTAGTCAGGACACATTCTTTTGAAGCCTTGTAAAACATTCATTTGGAGTGCATAATAACTTTATATTCATTTAAATGACTAATATTTACAGGCTAAGGGAAAAGGGAGGAATCAATTCATGAAAAATAGATCTCCATTTTCCTTTAAAATGTTTCACTATGACAGAAATGTATCCCATGAGCAAAAATAAGATTGTGGTAGAAAAAAATTTAATTAAGATGAGTTGAACATGGCAAAAGGCAGGATGCAGCTGCAGAAGCATTACTGAAGTACTTATAAAGCCAAAGTGACGAATACACAATATTAAAATGCCCAATAAATTAGCCTACAAATCTACTTAACTCTACATTCATCCTGCATCACCAAATAAAACATTGCCCTGAAATTTGACAGTCTGAAATTTTTCACACCAAATCATTTTCTGCTCAGGGAGGAAATGTTTATGTAATTCTCCTTGCTGCAGTTTGCTGGGAAATGCCGTTAGAAGGGAAAATTTTCATCTTCCCTGTTTTGATCCAGATAGGAGTGGAATTAATCAATGCTGCTTAAGTACTTTCTCATTCTGAATACAAGAATAACATAAGTAATGAAAATTCACATTTATATAGCATATGAAGGTTTGCAAAGTGCTTCCCACACATCACATCCAAAAGCTGAGGCAACTGTTACAGATGATGAAACTGAATTTCAAAAAGGTTAAGTGACTTGTGTAGGGTCACGCAGCTAATAATTAGCTGTAACACTAATATGAATCCTTGTCTTTCTTGCCCCAAGTCTGAACTATACTATACCATGAGTCATCTTTCCTGGTTCATCACTCTTTCCTGGTTCATCACTCTCCCACTCTGTAACAAGGTGTGGGAGGAAAACAGCAAAGAGGAAGATTCAATTTCTCTGAATAATTGTGAACATAAACAATTTCAAACTTTTCATTTTGCATGGAAGCCAACGAAGCCAGATTTTAATTGACAGCTTTATAATAAGAGAAAATATAGTTTGCTTCTGTTAATTTGAAATCTATGCAAAGAAGAATTCTCATCAGAATGACTTGAAAATATGGCATTACGATTTATATATTATAATTTGGAAAACATGATCATAAGCTTTGTCCCCACTGTGACCCACAAAGCATTTACTTTGAACCAGATTTTTCATCTTAGTCTATGAGGATAACTGCCATTCAGACTAGGCAGAAGAAAATGATTCAGAAATGTCTATTTCAATGGATCATCCCTTACAACTTCCTTGATACGTTAATATTTAACATAAGGCTTTACAATGTATTATAAAATCACATAGCTGTGATCCTCTAAGTATTTTTTTCTGCTCTCATCCTTACGGATTCAGTCTCAACAGGCTTATGCAGAGGACCCCAAATGCACGACCTGCATTGAAGTTAGGCCTCCCCAGCTCTAAATCACCAGAAATGTCAAATTAACTTATTTTCTGCCACTTAATTTTTCTTGCAATTGCCTAGTGAAGCACATTGCAATATATTTAATTGTCTGAATTATGCAATTGCAACAATAATCTCCCTATAGTACAATATTGTTATTTAAATACATGCCATCTTATCTCCTTCCTATACATTAATCTAAAATGGAATCTCAGAAATGACAAGATGTCCTCATAATGCAAGATTCACTGAATGGCAGCTTTGCTTTTCATAAAGCAGGATCTTTAATGTCTTGAGGAATTCCTGTTAACAAATGAGACCTTGGAGGTGATGTGTTTTCATTTTATCACATTCATTTAAGATGACTGAGGGCAGTACCCAATATTTATTCAACCCACTCAAACTCCTACCAGTCTTAGAATAAAAGGAAAGACAGTCTGGTTTGAACAACATCTGGTTAGTCTGAAGAGATAGTGTCACTTGAACAACAAATGGACCTTTAGTTAATAAAATCTCCCTAAGATAGAGAAAATGATGATTCTTTATATGCACACAGGCTTCCTGATAAGTAGATTGGGAAATGCTGATAAAGGACAGGAGTCCTTCAAAAGAAAACCATTGCAGTCAATACATGACTAAAGTAAAAAGAAGGCAAGTATTTATTACTGGATGACTGTAAAATATGAAACATTTAAATGTGCTGAATTTAGAAGACAAAAAGATTTAAATTATAGCTCTGCACTCCTTCAAATATTCCAGTATAGGAAAATACTGTACTAACATAGAGATAGTACAACAAGAAAGAAACATCTCCTGGTTTTAACCTGGGGCCATTTTTCCTATTATATGATGATTTGTACTTTTAATCCACCAATACACATGTGTTAAATGCCTACTATGCACCAAACACCAAAATAAAAAATGAAACAGTCCCTGCTCTCAAGGCACTTATATTGCATAGAGAAGGAGCCAGAATGCACCGAAGAGTTAGAGATAGAAATGAAGTAAAGATAGGCAGCTTGAGACATAGATGGGGAAAAGGAGAGGTGAGAAAGGAAAGGGGAAAAATAAATACCAGGTAACAATGGAGGTGGAAGCAGTAAGAGCTAGGGGATGGAGAGGACAGGGTTCATGCAGAGTAGGGCAACAAAGTTATTCTGAAGGAGACCAGTAACCCTATTAGGCAGAGATAAGAAGGGACCACATTTCAGCTATAGGAGACAGCCAGTTCAAAGACACAGAGGTGGCTCCAGTAGATTATAAAAGACATCACGTCAAGGAGATTTCTGTTGCGCAGTAATCCAGGAAGCCAATGCTGTAAAGAGACTGGCCAACAATTCTACAGTTGGATTTGACATCTTCTAATATATAAATCAAATGTCATGGTTTCAAGGGGTAAGACCACAACCAGCCTCTGACAAAATTGTTAAATAGCTAGAGTTTGCCTTAGGTACTCTTCCCCTTCTTCATCACTGTTCTTATGACCTCTCCTGACTCCACCTCCTGCCTTACTAATCTGCAAAAGAATCTATTCATTCTTCAAGTAAATTAAACAAATGCTTATTAAGGGTCTCCTCTCTTGCTGTCAGTTAGTTGTCAACTAATTCCTGATAAGGCATGAACTGATAAATTTGGTGTTAGCTGATAATGTTTACTTTATAGCCTTTCAGTGGAATTTGCATTTTTTTAAAAAAAAAGGATTCTTGCAAGTTAGAATATTTGATTTTTTGGGGGAGAGAAGACTTAATATGCTTCAGGGCAAGCCAGGACCACAAAAAAACAGAGATCCTAGAGAAAACTTTAAGGGGAGAGGTTACAGGGGGGAGGGAGGAATAAGGATTCCCAACTGCTTCCTCCCTTACAGGTTAAGGAGAATATGCCTCCTCCCAGCTTGAAGGACATCATAGTAACTTTTTAGTAGAAAATAAAGAGATGAGAATAATCTACTTAGAGATTTTACCAAGGAAAAGATCACTTTCTGCTGGAGTGAAATGCAGAAATCAAGAATGGTTTCATGGATGAGATGGCACCCAAGCAGGACTTTGAAGAAACAGAGAGAAACATCACTCTTGAATTGGATGCTATACTTTCATCAATACAGAGTTAAGATTTTCTAAAACAGTTATGTCAAAGATTTATCTTTTACTGAACTAAAGAATCGAAGAGATAGAAACGTCTCAAAGCCACCTACCCACTCTAATCCTAACCAGCATCAGACCAAGATTCTTTCTACAACATCTCCTATATGTTTCTTCAGGCCTTACTACAAGATCGACAGTGATGGAAACCCTACTGCTTCATAAAATAGCCCATGCCACTTTTGGGAATTTTATTAATGTTATGAAGTCTTTTATTACTTCAAACTTTAATTCCCCCTTCTGCAGCTTCTATCCATTATTCATAGTCAACAAACACTTATTGACTACTGTATTTCGCCCTCATGTATTAAAAAAAATAAATCTGATTATGTTTTAGGGGACAAAAATTGAGATGCTTGAAGATTTCTGTCTTGTAACTCTTCCATTTCTTCAACAAGTTTTTTTTTTTTTAACATGTCTCCCTGAACCATGACCACTTCCTCCCTCTCCAGTGCTTTCATATATAGGTTGCCTTTTTCTGGCCATGATGCAGCTTATCTAAGCTTTTCCTAAAATGTAGTGCTTATATTTCAACACAAGAATCCAGATGTGACATGACTGAGGCAAAGTATTTAGGAGAAACACTATTTCATTCTGGATTACTATCTACGCCTCTTATTATTCTCTAGGAGATTTTATATATACCTATGTATATATATACACACATACATACATGCATGCATGCATGCATCTATGTATGTATGTATGCATCTTTGAATGTATTTATATATGTGTGTATACATATATGTATGTGTGTATTATAAAACCGGAGACTTTGATTTGAAGGATGGAAAGAATGTAATAGGTAGAAAGGAGAAGAAAGAAACTGAAGTTAGGAAACATACGAGGAAAAGTAAAGAATTAGAAAAACAAAGATGTTGTTTGGCCTGCTGTATATAGATCATTATAATTGGAATATGGCAGTGCCAAGGGGAAGTAACAATTCCAGTAACATTCAAGAAGTTTGGCAGTATAGGGGAGGAAAGGTGCAAAAATCCAGCTCAAGTCACTTAGAGAGGTCTCGAGGGGGGGGCACTTTTGCAGTGCTTATTTTGGTTAAAGTGGACCCAAACATGTTTGGAAGGACCCAATGCATAGGGTAAGCTTGAAAATATATGAAAGACAGGGGACGATATAAGGATTGAGGACCTGGGAAGGATCTTTGAATGAGATCAAATGGTACCTTAGAAAGGAGGAAGGGTATTTCGTCCTCAGAGACATAAGACAAGGAAAAAATAACCAAACAGTAAGCATATGTTAAACATCTACTGTATGTCTATGGACTCTTTTAGGTGCTGGCAATGATAAAACAAAAATGAAAGCAAAAGCAAAAAAAAAAAAATCTTTGCTCTAAAGGAGTTTCCAGTGTATAATGAATGAAGAATGAGTGTGGAAACAAGAAAGGGAAACATGCAATATTTTAAAACTTGGAACATACTTATCTCTATTTGTAATCATCTCCCTTTCCTTATTATGGGGAAATTAAGGGGGAATAATTATGTAATTATCTCCCTTTCCCAGGTTTGCAGTCTAATTACATTTCTAAAAAAATCCATTTTAAAATGACTAATTTCTTATTCTCCCTTTTAATGGCCAAGGAAAATATAAATATATATTTTAACCCCTTCAAGGGTCACTATTTTCAAAAGTGTTTTCCCTACCTCACTTAAGAAGGACATAGGTAGCTTAAGTGGCAGCAATTATTTCATATTTATCCACATTTAAGACTCTTTCATGGAATTTCTCTGCCATCTCCAATTATTCCAGTCCAATTCATAATCAGTATGCCCAACTCAAAGCTATTGTCAGCTATAAATCTTCAGTTCTTTAGGGTCTATTGATTTATGTGGATGCTTCCTCTTGCCTATTCAAATCTCAAATGCCTGAGGTAGAAAGGAGCTCCAGAAATATTTATCTAGACAGATAAAATCCCCTCTTTTTAACAGAACTGACTTCCATGACCATTAGGCATTTCTCTTTACCTAGCTATGATTCTGCTGCAGAAGAAGATTCATAGCAGTCTTAGCTGCAAATACAAACCCCTGCCACTATTTGTCAAAATAAATAAAAATATATTCCCACCCTCTGAATACATAGTGGTGGTTGAAGCTCTTTTCTCCACTTTTAAACAAATTTTTCCTCGTGCAGAAGTATAAAATAATTTAAATGCTCCTTATTTTAAGTAGTAGAAACCCCCATTTAATGTAGACTTATGTGCCACTTATTCAAGGAATTATTTTATAATATTAGTCATATTGTTTTCTTATCTTTCTGTAAAAACAAGGTTTTCAATGTTCAGCTGTATGTTGATATCACTTGATTTGACTGCAGTGGGTAAAAGATGAAATTACTGAGAAACAAGAGTTTGAGCTTCTGAGAATAGTGATGTATTCAACAATCCATGTCAATTGCGTAACAAATGGGGACCAGGCCCCAAACTCAGAATACAGGGAGAGACAGATTTTTACACATTAGAAACAATTAGCCAAATAAGACCAATTAATTAAAAGAAAACAATTAAACAGGATACAAAATTAGATAATGTAATTTCTAATGGAGGAAAGATGAGGGACTTTTCAAGTTGGAAGAGGAAGAGTGAACAGATGCAATTCCCTGAAATCAGAAAAAATGGGGTCCTACTCCTCACAAATATCTGGAAACAATCAAAGGGACAAATCAAAGTAGAAACAATAACTGATTAATCAGTATGGGGCTAGTTTTCAGAAATGGCATTTGGACTGCTTGAGATGTATAATTGTGAGAAAACTCATTGCATCAATCTTTGAATCTGACAAAGTTTCTGGTCAGCATAACCTAGGTTCTTAATTAAGGGTCCCTAAGCATCATGTAGAAGTGGTCCAGCTTTCTGGCCACACAGGGCTACATTCAAGCAATGCCATGAAGTTTTCTCTCAACTAAATAAAGTTTTCTCACAAGACAGAAATTGGACTACATTCACAATAGAAGAGAAAGGCAACTGAGCTAGATGCAGAGTTAAGCCACAAGGTGGAATCAGTGTGGTTCACTCAGTTCCCAGTATCACTTACTGTTCTAATTCCCTCACAATATAATTTTTAAAATGCCCAATTTATGGAAAAAGCAAGGCATTCTGATCTACTCTTCTTCCTTTAAAAATGGTAATATAGCTCCTGGTTACATATTAATTCCTACAGTCATAACTATGGTTAGGCAGTTAGAGCTATTTCAGAGTATTAATAAAGGGGTTGGGCCTTATGGTCCAGATTCCTGAAACTTCTCTGTCTTCTGGAGTGATCTCCTCCACAGATGGATAGTCCTCTACATTGCCAAAGCCACCCATCAATTTTTTTTTTCTTTTTGCTACTGCTATCACCAACATTGCCCACTCAATTTTCTTCTTGTTCCACGTAAAGGAGTTCTTAGTTAGTCAGCCTATTAGCTTTAATATTCCAAGAATAGGTCACAAGATATTAATGGAAATGACCAATAAATGCTGATATAGTATGCAAATAAAAAGATGTAAGAATAGTAATCCACAATAAGTGCTACATCTTGGGCAGGGATTGCCAGGTGTTCAGTATTGAGAAAACACCATATGTGAGTTTAAGGGGAGGAGATTATAGATAGGGATATTCCCTTTGAAATAGAATTAGGACATATTTCCTGCCTTGAGGATTTTATTCAGTCATTGGAATTGTTTTTCTTAGTGAGTCGGTATGATTTAGAGGAAAGATCATGAAATTTGGGAGTTAGAGAGAATCCTGAATTTGACTGTTTCCTCTAAAAGCCACTAGCTATGTGATCATGATAAATTCAGTTAACTATCCAGCTTCCCAAGCTATGGAATAAAAGGAATACTTACAAAAGCATAAGCTGTGTAAACTTGACTTGTAAGCCTTCTGATCTTTCTTGCCTAAGTTTTTTTTAATCAGGAAAAGGAAAAACAAATATGAGAAGTCACCCCATCTCCTCTTTGCAAATATAGGGGACAATGTGTATAGAACACTGAAACCATCAGATTTATTCCATGTATGGGTTAGTTAGATTTTTTCCCCTTCCTTTTTATTCTCCATTTTAAAAAGTGAAGGAGAGATCAACATTTGGAAATGCAGACAATGGAAAAACCAAAGAGATCAATAAAATTTATTTTAAAATATAAGTAATAATAAATGATGAGGTTCAGTTGGATGGCCTCCATGCTTCTTGCAGCCACTAAAACTACAATCTAAAAGAACTCTCCGTAACTATCAGTGCCAAATGAATTTCTAATCTTAATGGATAGAGATAGTTTCTACACTGGAGTCTCTCATAATGATGAAATCAGAGGTTTAGGAACTGTTCACTTATAGCTCAAACAAAAAAACCACAATTACAAAACCTTAGACAACTCACCTCATGATACTGTTGTCTAAGTAAACCATAAGTGTAATGTAATTACAAGATTTTGTTGTTCAGTCATTTCAGTTCGGTCCAACTCTTGGTGACCCCATTTCTGAGGTTTTCTTGGCAAAGATACAGAGTGGTTTGTCATTTCCTTCTCCAGCTCAGTTTTCAGATGAGAAAACTGAGGCAAACAGGGTTAAGCGACTTGCCCAGGGACACATAGTTAGTAAGTGTTTGAGGCCAAACTTGAACTCAGGAAGATAAGTCTTCCTGACTCCAAGTCAGGCACGCTATCCACCATGTCACTTCACCTCCCATTTGCAAAATACTATTAACAATGAGAATGTCATCATTAGGCTGCAAAATAACACACTGGGGAAATGCCTTCCTCCTTGTTATGTCCCAACCAAAGGAGCAAGGGATCTCAAGAGAATAATCTAGTACTGATTCTGAGACAGATTGAGCTTGAGAGCTAGAAATGAGTATTCAGAGGCAAAGTGAAAGGTGAGCGAAGCAATTCAAGTCATCTGGCAAATGTGAAAATGGTGGAACGCCAGTCTCTTGCACCCAAAGTCAAACAAAGGAGAAAACAATAATCCTTTCTTCCATCCACATCTCCCCACCCATTTTCTTTCCCAAATGATCACAATGCTCTGTTTTACATAACTAGTTCTGGCTTGATGCTAACCATGGACAGAAGATTTAACTGATATCTTCCTCAGCCACCCATTCTACAAAAAAGTCACAATGATGCAGAGAAAACCATCCCCTCCTATCACAGTGTCAGTATGGAATTAGGCTGTACTTAATGGAAATGAGACAGGAAAAAAGGAATCTAAATGTGTATAAAAGAAGAGACAGCTAACTTGAGGATTCTTGGTCAGGAGGAAGTACTTTGTCTTAGAGTGAAATGATCCAGGTGATAGATTTACTTACATGTTGACTTATTGCAATTATGATCCTACTATTCCTATGTCCCAGAAATAGTCAGTTCCATCTTTAGGCTCTCGTTTGCTCCTCTACTATGGATACCAGGAAGAAGTACCCTCTCTGTCACACTGCATTCTGCACTACTTTGTATTTCTGTAATTTTCTCATTTGGAATGATTTGTACCTATGCTTCTTAAGATTAATATTTTTATTTTCCAGTTTCATCATCATTCATCACAGAAGTAGTATTGTATTTGGTGGATAGTATGATGGACTTGGAGTCTGAAAGACCTGGATCCCAATCTCACCTTACACATTTTCTAGCTGAATGACATTGGGCAAATCATTCAATCTGTGATCATAAAACTAGGGTTTAGTGGGACTTCTGATACCTTCTAGTTCAATCCCTTAATTACTTAAATGAGGATACCAGAGTCTCGTAAGGTTGAGTGATTTGCCCCAAATCAAACAAGTTATAAGTATCAGATAATGCGAATACAACTCAGGTCCTCTAGATCCAGATGCAGATTTCCCACCCACTCTCCAATGTACCACTTCTCTGAACCTAAATCTGCAAAATGGGGATATTAATAACAGCTATTGCCTTTCAGGGCTATTGTGAGGATCAAATAAGATAATATATGTAAGGTAGACTATAAATCTTAAACCATTATATAAATGTCAGCTATTATTAAAACTGTTCAGCTAATCTTAAGCATTTTTGTTTATTGGAAAGTTTCTGTCATTTTATATAAAGCAAAATTAGTCTCAATACCAAAAAGAATTATAAATAACTGAATTTATCATAATACGTGAAGACTGATTACAATCAAGGAATTTAAGGCAAATGACATATTTAATTGGATTTATTATAAATGAGTGAAGCCTGCAAAATATCTTTGTTTAAAATAAACATTTAAAAATCTCTAAGATATTAATTCTAGAAACTAGTCGTTTGTTTTTTTTTTCTGAGCAGCGGTGAATAGCCTGAATGACCTTAACAAGGAAATGGTAGATAAGGTTTGTGATGATAAAAACTATAAGTCTACCTCCTCAATGCATTGTGTGCTAGCTCTCCTTACATCCTGCAGCTCAGGGTATGCCATGGACTGGCTTACAGAAATAGTTTGGAGTTTAATCAGAATCCTAACTGTGAGAGATCCTGTGAATTAAATACCATTCCTTTTTTGAGCTAAAGGAAGTCATATTTGAAGGCCAAAGTTTAGATGCAAATATGAGAGATGTTATCCCAGCAAGAAATATCAAACATGACCAGGAAGGACCCCTGCTTCCTAAAAGAAATGTGATGGAGAGTACATTTTCTCTCATCTTTGCTATAGAAAGACTGGTTTTCTTATTTAAAAACTCTAACCCTGTCACACTGGCTATATTTTTGGAAGTCAAAAGATGATGGTTATCTTTTCCTCCTTTTCTCCCTCTCTCAGGGAAAAAAAAAACATGATTCTCCATGACTTTCATGGAATCTTCTTGGGTCTCTAAAAAAAAATGATGATTTGTCTGCTACTATTAGCAATTAAAGATACTTTATCTGATTACTATGGAATATGGCACTGTGAGAGAACCATCTCTGACAAACTGATCATTATCAGTAGTTTACAACCAGTTTCATAGTTAATTGCCCTCAGGAAAGAGGGGGAAAATAGTTTGTATAGGAAAATAAGTAGCTATTAACAACAGAGAAATTTGTTAGAAATGTTATTATAAATCACAAATTCCATCCACTAATGATTCTTGGGGAAGGAAGATGCAGAGTGGCGCAGAGACTGTGTTCTACTTCAAAAAACTATTCTAATGGAAGAATACCTCACAACTAACTTCCTTACCAATTAGAATGAAAAATGATTTCTATACCCTTCATGGAGAATTTGATTCTATGTATTTATATATACAGAGTCCACACAGGGACTTCAAATTTATCTGACTCAATTACCAAAGCTAAAGCTTTAAAATATGCATATGCATATATACATGTACATGCTATGTTTTCATTTGTGATAGTAAATGAATCTTTTATCAAGCACGCTAGGAACAAAGTATAATGGATTGGTTTTCGCAATCAGGTCCAGCACCAAAGACTTGTCTCCTTATGAAATAGCTTTGTGATGATCATTCATTAATGCACAGCAATAGAACCACAGGATCTTAGAATGTAAGACCCTTGAAAGCAAGTTCTACTTCATTTTTGTCTTCATATATTAACAAGGACTACCCAAGCATTGCACTTCAAAGGCACTTAATAAATCCTTATTGAAAATGAATGGATGAATTATAAAGTTGGGAAGGAACTCAAAGAGGGTCTAATCCAATTCCCTATCTTATGAATAAATCCCTTTCATAAGCATATCTGTTGGATTGTCACATCCAAATAAATCACCTTAATTTACTGAAAAAATTTATATGGGAACAACCACTTCCTAGAACCTTTGTTCCCTCTCCCATTCCCTGCAAAGGACAAGATATAGAACATCAAATTAAAATAACTGCTGGTGAAATAATTATGAATTAAATGAAAAAAAATGGGGTGATTGATATATTTTTTTTTATCTACGCATGATCCGACAGGTAATTTGTATAGAAGGGAGATCATTATTGGTCAAACTTCAGTGATTCCAAGCTCGGGCAGGTCAAACTATTCAAAAATAAAAAGAGCTCTAGCTACTCTATAGAGAACACAGCATTAAGAACATTTCCTAAAAAGGTATAAGCTAATTTCATCGGGGAAAATATCATTTACCATTACTGTAAACATCTTTTCTATAACAAACATATATTGAATCCATGCCTTCAGTGTTTTCCTAGTGATGCTACAAGGGTAGTTAGTTAATCATCCAATACTGGGGATTCAGTGGAAACAGAATTTCAGGTGGCCCCCAAAAGTCAGTGGAATGATACACTGAGAAAAAAGAAAATTCAGAATGTATTATCAGTGGTGACTTGAGCACAAGGCAAAAACGGGTCAATCATGGGACCTGGGAATTGAGACAACCAGAGTTCAAGTCCAGTGTATGACCAAGCAATTCACTTAACCTCTGTGTGCCTCACTTCCCTCAAGTAAAATGGAAATGATAATAACACCTCCCTCACAGAAGTAATAAAAATAAAATGAGATGACATCTGTAAAGCACTTTTCAAACCTTAAAAGGCTATGGAAAAGCTAGCTGTTAGTATTGTTGTTACTACTGTTACTACAATACAACGGAAGAGAGAATAAGATGGACAGCTCAAGAGACACACTACTCTTCACGAAATATTAAAAGAAGAAAATGCATAGTAAAGGAGGTAAGAAATATGATCAAGACATGGACCCTGCAAAAGATGAAAGGGTGTGGACACATTACAGTGTGCCCTAGTAGAAGGAGTACATATGGACATACATATATACATACAAGCACAAACATACACACTGACAATGTGATGGATCAATTGCACTAAATAAGCAAATTCCATTTGATAAATATCATTACAATAAAAGTTTCTATGTAGCGCAAATATCTAAACCTGGGCTATGACCCACCTTTTTTCGATCAATGTTTGCTAGAACAAAGTATGAAGGCAGCAGAAGAGTCAGCCAGTTTCTTATAGTTCATTGGAAAGGAATTTGTACGTGTATGTGCAAATATGCATATAGAACCATGTTAATTCCAATGTTTCCCAGGGTAATTTTTGTTTTTTTTTACTGAGTGAGGATCAAATGTCCCAGAGACAAAGACTAATCATACTTCTTCCCTCCTTCATGCAATAATATTTGTATTATCCTCCAGTTCTTTAAAAGCATATGATATTTTGTGTGTGTGTGTGTGTGTGTGTGTGCACAACGTATACATAGGAAATAGTCCACACGGGTAGTAGCCAAAAGAAGTTGTCCTGTAAAATGATGCACACACTAACAAACAAAGAAAACCATTCAAAATGAGATTATTACAAGAATGTTCTGGAAACCCTTACATATGAGTCTGAGATCTTCAGGAATATGGGTGTTTTAAGCTTGATAAGAGGCAATAACTGATCCTTTCATTTAGGGGTTAACTTTCCCATTGCTAGTCTAAAATTTGAAAACAACGATATTGATCGAAGCATGTTAGTTCTGAGTTCTGTCAGATGTCCCTATCATTAAATTCCTTAATTTGTTAAAATCATTATATACACATATACATATACATATTGTGTATGTATGTCTATATGTATATGTGCATATTGGAATGTGTGTACACATACATACATACACATGCACACACACACAATTGATAGATATGAGAAACCAGTGCCTCAAAGTTCCTTGTGACTTCCTTCCTCCTCATCCATTTTAGCCTTGTCTTTGGGATGTAGTTTCACTTATTTTATTTCCTCAAATGTCCTTTATATTTTAGCCATTCTGGTATCCTCATTTTTTTTTAATTCAGCCTGTACTGCATGGATGCTTTTCTCCCCCCTTTTTTGCCACCAGAGTGTACTTTACCATGTCATTCTAGGGAACTATCCATTTAAAGTGTTTTGAAAGTGACTTATTCCAGCTTTCTCTGGGGCCTGTTCTGCAAGATGCTTCAGTGAAAGCACCATGCAAAGTTCTCTCTGTAGCGCAGGTGTTCATCCCAAAGCGCCTTGTTTTTCCACAAAAGCAATGTCAAGGATGCATTCTTAGAAATCTAAGGGAGAAAAGCTGCAGAGGTAAAGAAAAGGAAGGCGCAACATAAAACAGTAAACAAAAAGATTTTTAAAACTTACAGTCTAACACACAGGTCTCAGATTGCTTAAATAATTTCAGAACTGAAGGAGAGAGTTAGGATGAGAGGGGAAGAAAAAGATGGCATTGGAGATTGAGTACCAGACCAGAAGTCAGGAAGACCCATCTTCCTGAGTTCAAATCTGGCCTCAAATATTTAGTAGCTATGTGACTCTGGGCAAGTCACTTAACCCTTTGCCTTAGTTCCTCATCTGTAAAATGAACTGAAGAAGAAAATGGCAAACCACTGCACTATCTTTGCCAAGAAAACTGACAAAGAGTCAAATACATCTGAAATGACTGCAATTGAAATTCTATTTTTAAGTTTAACTTATGTCTGTAGACTCATGTATGTTCTTGAAGGAGGTGCTAACCAATGATTTATCTACTTGCCAAGTCTAGGTCAGATGGGTGGTTTTTTGCACTTTCATCTTTCCATGCCACACTCATCCAACTACCCTAATGCTTAGTGGTTGAAAAAAGATTCAAATATTTTGAATTCACAAGTTACAATACAAACAATATGGAAATGAGAGATTATGATGTGGTCAGAGGAACAACAGACCAGAAATCAGGAGAACTAAATCTGAATGCCTGCTCTTCTTTGGGTACCTCATCTCTCAGGGTCTCGGTTTCCTCATGTATAAAATTAAGAGATGAAGCTACATAGTGATCAAGGTCCTCTCTACATCTAGAGTTGGGTGATTCTACAAAATACAGAGAGGAAAGTGACCACCCACATCCAAGTCCTTCATTTTATGGATGAGGAAACTTGGGTTTAAAGAAGTCCAAAGATCAGAGACTTAGAACTGGAATGACTCTCAGCAGTCATTGAGCCAAACACTATCAGATCCCACCTGAAGAAATCCAAGGAACAAAAGAAAAATGACTTTCCTAAGGCCATACCAGTAGTAAATAGTAAACCTGGGATCTGTACTTGGTTCTACATCCATTACTGTCTCCACTGTAAAAGCTCACAGAAAACCAAACTTTCCAAGTCACTTAAATTGGAGATTAAAATGTATTGATCCAAATTGAATTGGATATGTTTATTGCCAAATGAACTGAAAATCCGCTGAAGGACTGAAAAGGCTAATGATAACCAGAAGTGTGTCAAGTTGCAGAGATGTCAGAGTGTGCTGACAAACATTCATTCAAAATGCAATTCAAAGTTATGCTGTTTCCATTAACAGTATAAAAAAGGAGTCAATGATAGGTTAATGAAGTTCACAGATAATCTTAAAAGTGAAGATGACAGCAATGCATTCAAATACATAACAATAGCCTCAGTCAATGACTCCAAAGAAGGAAGCCATATTGTGTTATTCCTCTCCAAGCCTCCTTCTCTTGGCTTCATGTTAATTTTGTCTGAAGGGAATAAAAATAGGAAGCCAATATGTTAAATGAGTATCATCTTTATTTCTGTGCTATGCCATTTTCAATTCCTGAGCCTGTTAGTTGGTCAAGTACCTATTACATATGAAGTCTGGGCAAGATGCTATGGGAGTCCAGCTCTGCCATCAAGTAGTGACATAAGGCTGGGCAAGTCATTAACATCTCTGGGTCTCACAATCTTCATCTCTTAAAGGAGAGCAGTTTTCATTTCTGTTGTTTTTTTTTTCATGAAGGATAAATAAGAATTAGGGATTTTATACTCCCTGTTTAGTATACAAAAGCTAAATGGACACACAGACATAAGATTCTAAAGTATTTTTTAAAGAGATACAACTATAATTAAGGTCATCATAAAATTTGCCGGGACCAGTTCTGATATAATAACATTATTGTCTAATCTGAAAGACTGTTTTTACCTTAGGATACAGAATCCTGAAACCAAAGTGAAGGAAGGGATCTCAGGGTACATTCAGTCTAACTCACACTCAAGGACAAGTCACTTCTACAACCTACTCAATCAGTTTGCTTATTCCATTTCAGGATAATTCTGATGGGTATAAAATATTTCCTTACATCAAATTTAAATTTGTCTCTTTATAAGTTTGACCTATTCCTCCTACTTCTCTCCTTTGAGGTTAAGCAGAATCATCTGATGACTCTTCCACTTGATGGTCCTTCTAATCTCTGAAGAGGGTTGTCATGTCCTACTAAATCTTCAGTTTTTCAGGCTAGCCAGCTCCACTTCCTTTACGAAATCCTCAGAATGTAAGGATATTAAAGTCCTTCCCAATCCTGGTTGAACAGTCTTTAGCTTATCAATGTCCTCCCTAAAATGAGACACCCTTATCTAGAAGTAGCATTCTAGATGTAATCTCACTAAAGTAGGCTAAAGCATGATCATCACTTGCCTAATATCAGGCACTAAGTGTTTTTAGGAATCTATTAGCATGATTTACTGTCTGCCCTCTAATGCACCTGGTCAGATCGGAGTAAGTTCCTAGATGACAGGAACATTTATTTTCCTTCTTTGAAGAATTAAACAGGTGGGCCTTTAATGAAAACAACTTGGATTTTGAGAATTAATGACTTTCCTCTTTAATCAATGACAAGCATTGTTTCCGTGGCAAGCTATATCTTCTTTTTTTTTTCCTTTTTTGCCTGGACCCATGATTTCCTTAGTTGGAGGAACATCTGATAGAGAAATTCCTTCATTCAACAGCATGTAACAATTCTTTTTTAAATTTCAGACTGTTACCTGTGGGTCCTGATGGGTTAAAGGATATGCCCATAGTCACACATTATGTCAGAAATACAACTTGAACTAAGAGTCTCCTCGTTACAAATCTTGCCCCTCTGTACTATGCCATATTGCCTTTCCTTTTTTAAGTTCAAAATGTGTTTAAATTGTTCAATGTTGTTACTTAAAATGCTTAAGTTTGTCCAAAGAGGGAAAAATGAAGAAAGTTGGAGAATTATAATTGCTTAAGGATAAAATAGTTATATGGAAATAAAACTGAATTATAGAGAATAGGGGAGTAAGAGCCGAATTAGGATTAGATAGATCAGTAGTATGCCATCTCACTGAGACATACCTCATTATTTATCCAGTCACTGTGGAATAATTTATTTATCCAGTCACTTTCTTTACCAGTATCTTCTTTGGGTTTAGTAATCTTCACAGATAGCAGTATCAAAACAGAGAAACAGATAATGAGAAAGATTAAGGAATTTCCTAATCTAAGGATTCACACCAAATTCCTCAGGTACTGTTGCTGTTGGCTATTTGTGACCATTAGGGAAACATGCAGGACGGTGACCAATGATATCAACAATTAAAAGAAGTGATCAAACATGATGGTAGGCTGGAAGCTCAAAATTCAGTCATGGAGTAAGAATATGTCTGTGACTCTAAGTTTTAATAAGTAATGATTGACAGGTATTTTGTTTGGTTCACATAGCATTTCAAAGTACCTAACATTGTCATGTTTCTTTTATCTTGCACCAAATGTCATTCCTCTTCTTTTTCAGTCTCTTGTATAGTAATTATTCACTTGTGTATTTTAAATGCAAAATGTGGATTTTGATACAAAAGAAATATGTTACAGCCTTTATCAGGCATACATAGGATAGAGAAAGCCTTTCTGCAAAGCTATCAGAATAACATATTCTACATGTGGAGGTAGCTATGCAAAATGTAGACCCAGTGCCTTACCCTATGATAAATTCTTGATATCACAGAAGCTAAACATGTTATTTGCATTTGTATCCAGGCAATCCAATACTATTTCAATTACAGTACATTCTTCCCCCTACTCCCTATTCATCTAAATTAGTGATTTTTTTTTCCTTCTGCAAATATGTTTGAAGATTCTAACACTTAAAAGTAGATTTCCACTGTGCACTGATTAACACTTCACAAAGTAGCCTGGAGAGTAAATGACATTTGGCTCAGTAGTATTTTTAAGACTTTTTTTTACTCAGTTTACAAATGATTTTTGTTAAAAACAAGAGCAACTTTTGTTTCACTTAGAGGACATCTCCCTTTTGACTTTCCCCCAAAAGTGATTTACCATAACAATATTATTGTCTTAATACATGTTATTGCTGTTCACTCATTTCTCTAATGTTTCTGACCCTTTGTCATCTCTTTTTGGGGGTTTTCTTGGAAAAGATACTTGAGTGGTTTACCATTTCCTTCTCTAGTTCATTTTATAGAGGAGGAAACTGAGGCAGTGTTAAGTGACTTGTCCAGGGTCACACAGTAAGTCTTTAAGACTTCTTGATTCCAGGATTGGCATTCTATGCATTGGGCCATGCAGTTACCCCCTATACATTTCATTAAGTAAGATTCTCTCAAAATGAACAATAAAAAAATCTCTCTAAAATAACTTATTTTAATAAGAGTAATATAATTCTGGTTCTTATATTCCTTTACAAATAACAATAACTATTACTATTCATTTTTATGTAGCACTAAAGATTGGTAAAATTCTACAAAAATAAGCTTCTTCAAACCTCAAAACAATTCTGCAAAGTAACATGCTACAGGTACCATTATGCCTATTCTATAGATGAGGAAGATGACTCAGAGGACTTAAGGGACTTTCCCAAGGTCACATAGCAAGTAAGTGCCAGAAGTGATAATCTGACGTTAGATCCTTCTGACTCCAACTCCAGCATTCTCTGAAATTTAAGCAAATGAAATACTCAACATGACAGCAAAGGATCACTAAACTGTCAGGACCACGAAACACTCCCGTCCTCCATTCCCCGGCAAAGTGTCAGAATTAACCTCCCACTTAGGAGAGATTCATACTTATAGGACCTATGGTTCCTAATCTGAAGGTATAAATATATCATAGAAGGTTAAAGGACCCCAAAAAGTATGCCAGTTAAAGAAACACTTCTGTTTCCTGCTAACTATAATTATACTTATCACACTTCAAGAAGAGTAGGAAAATCAAAATCCCTCCTGGGCCCCCCTGTCGTCCTTTTATGCCAGAGCTAATTTAAAATGCAGTACATCATCAGAGACACATTACTCTGATGATATGGAATTTATGAGGGATGTCCTACTTCATATCATACATTAACTTGAAGTCAACAGGGGAGGACAATAGGGGACGAAAATTAGAATGTTTGAAATATTTTGAGTCTATTAAAGTTACCCAGCTGTCTACTTGAAGAAACAGGGAATAAAAAGTACTATCGTTTTTTCTGTTAAGATGAGTTGGAAACAGTGAATGTCTTTGAAAAGAAGAGTTTGTCTATTCTGAAGATTTTCCTAAAATGAAATAAGCAATATTGGTTGTGATCCTCGGCCCCTTTTGCACTTATGCAAGGGAAGATATTTTTGCAAGTCGTTGGGGGCACCAAAGGTTATTAAGCAGTCAATAACTGAATTCCCAATGTTTTTCCTATTTATTATTCCAAAATCATCATGTCTGCTATTTTCTAACCTCTCATCCCAAGCAAACCAAAATAAGGACCTACCTCTGTGTTACATGAGGCTTAGAGCTAATTTAAAAAACAAAATTCTTCATGAGGCTTGTAGCAGAGAAGAGCTTAGCAGATGTGTGTGGTGGCAACAGATGAATAAAAATATTGGATGAAAGTATAATTAGTGCCCTGAGAGATAGGGATAGGGCCTTATGACCCTGACTTCCCTACGCTTGGGGACAAGTGACACTAGGGGGAAAAAAAAGCATGGGCCACATACATATTCTCAGTATGCAAGGGTAGCTGGTGTTCAAACACATAGATGGCATGAGTCTGGGATTATGAGGAGAGTTATCCTCTAAATGGAAAGTGATCAAAGGATATAAGCAAAATTCCTGTCATCATTTCATTTCTCCATGGTTGTAATACACACTTTCAAGTGACCCCATATATAACTCTAAAAGGAGGAGGCCCCAGAAATTAGACTAAAGGCAACTTTTTTAAAATAAAAATTTACTCTTCTCTCCACAGAATTGGTATTATCTTTTCTAGGCTATTTATTCTTAGGAACTAATTACCAGGAACTAAATCTCTGCTCATGGTTTTAAAATAAAGGTACTATTACTACCAAATTAAAAACAAGTGAGACAATAGCAATCAAAGTAATCATTGACCCCATATATGAGTATTAATCAAAATTTGGATAAAGACATTGTAAAAGATTATTATGGTATAAAAGAAAGTGGGGGGAAAATGGAATCAGAAATGGATTTCAAAAGAATCCTGATGGTCAGGCGGTCCAGTAGCATTTATTAATAACTTACTATGCGCCAGGCATTGTATTAAGTACTGAGGATATAATGAAAGACAAAAAGTGGTCTCTGCCCTGGAGAAGCTCATAGTCTAACTAGGGAGATAAATAGCATGTAGACAACCATGTACAAACAAAATATACAGGATGAATTGGGGGTGATGTCAAGGAGAAGGCACTGAGAAAAAGGAACACTGGGAAAAGTTTCTTATCAAATATGGGACTTTAGCTCAGAACTGAAGGAATCTGGGAAGAAACGAGGAGAGAGTATTTCAGGCATGGAGGAAAGTTAATGAAAATGCTGGGAGCTGGGGAGGAATGTCATGTGCAAAGAACATCAAGTACATCAGTGTTACCAGATGGTGCTATATATAGGGGGAAAGTATTATAATTCTTTAGAAATCTGAAGTAATTAATTTAAATGCAAAGAGTTATTAAGCAAGTTTCCCATTTTAATTGCTTTTAATGCTAAAATCTTATTATAACATTGAATTAAAACATGAAAAAAATAGGTATTTAAATTGGATTCCAAATTACTGATAAGAGTTTAACACCGAGAATACACATCCTATCATCCTTAGAATCAGCCATCCCTGCTTAATCAAAGGTGTCATTTACATCTCAATGTGCATATACCTCACTTTATGCACTAGACCAGGTATGCTCTTGGGAAAATGCATAAATTAAATGTTTGCAAACTGACTATTCCCTTAAAGACAGTCATGGAGCCTGCTGTTTGAAGGAAATGAATGTTGAATTCTTTGATTATGTAACATATTGATAAGGTTCTAATTCATTCTACAAAACAATGTGTGTGGTTTTTTATTTTTTAGATTGAGTCCTTCCTCATGAGGAACTTACTGCCTGTAAGAACTGCTATAGTTTGATTTTTTAGGCATATAGACTAGAAATCAAAACAACTCTGTTTTGGGGAGAATGATTGGGGTTCTTAAAATTTATTTCTGACATTCTTCCTCTGCTCTAACTTTACCTTTGTCTTTTGCCTAATACTACCTTCTTCTGCTGGAAATGTCTATATTGGACTCTTCCATGCTAGACAATGGCATCCAAGATTAGTGTCACACATCAGACACATATTAATAAACAGTAGTGTTTTGCATAAAAATAGAATAGTGTTTGGAATCAGATGACCTAGGTTATAATACTGGCTCTGTTATATATAATCTGCCTGACTTTAGATCAGTTACTTGTTTTCTCTGGGTTTCAGTTTTCTGATCTGTAATATGGTTTGGACTACATAATTTCTAGAGTCCTTCCTAAATTCTCATCCTGTAATTTAAAGCAAGAATCTGCTCCTCACAAAATCCATATCCCTAAGCTGCAGCACCAACCTTTTCTTGTGTGAAAGTAAAAAAGGTGACATAGATATTTCCCCATAATGAAGTAAGAGGAATGAGGAGGTGTAAACTGAGTAGGCTATGTCCAAAGCCAACCTCTTGAAGGTCCATTATTGGTTCTGCTGTGGTTTGAAGACGATCATGACTAAATTTTCTGTGACCTCTCTGATTGTTTACTGCCTCCCTCTATGTCAATCAGGGGACCCCTGGATTGGTGCTGCCTCAACCCATCTGTCGAAGGCTCAGCACTCTGTTTTCCAATGTGCAAGTTAAAATTCAATAAAGGCCTATTATTTCCAGCAATTATCCTCCACTCTATTTTGTGAAATTCCTACTAGATCCTAAAAAGTCTTGAATGGAACGGACTTACTAGATTGATCAAAGCAAATACTCACTCAGTAATTCATCACTTTTAAGTAAATGTATTCACATAAGTTAAAAACAAGTGATGGAAATGTGCTCAACGTCTGGGGATGCTTAAAACTAGGGATTTCTTAATTGCAATAAAATGAAAGATTAACTATGGTATCTTGTCAAACATCAATATTCATTACAACTTATTCTGATCAATATTAAGGCAGAGAATTGTTAGTTGGTTCTTCCTGTAGTCTAAGTAAAGCCAACTTACACAAGTGAAAAATATAAAAAAAGCTTGATAAAATTCATTGACTTTTCATTTCTTGAACATCCGTGGTGGATTTATCCAAATATTTATGCCCTGTTGGAGGCTGCTCAAACTGTTAGGCAGCCTGTCAATCATGACATGAAGAAAGTGTCAGAAGGTTTGTAAAGTATAACAGCAATGATTTCATTGTCTCTGGGAGAATCAGTTCAGGTGGTTCATATGAAGCATTTACTTAGTTGAACTGAAAGGCAGGATTACTCCATGGACAAGTTTAACTTCCAAGGGTTGATCTCATGGCGAATAACTACTAAGTTTCCCTAGAAACATTTTCTCTGACTCATATACAGAAATAATATATTTTGCTCACTCGGACTTTCACTATTCTGCTCCAGTACAGAAATGTGCATGTCTTTAAACTCTTCTGAAGTCTCTGATGGCTTCCAAGAAAAAAGAGGTAGCAACAAAGACAGAAAGCATACAAAGATTTTATTTTTAATTTATTTATATTTTGAGATATGTTTCATTTTTTCTAAGAAATTAAAATTCATAATGCCCTGAAATACATTTGAAAGGAAATGTAGCAGGGAAAAGAGGAGATGGCAATGTGTTATCTAAGCATAGGAGGTGACTGTGAAATAGGCACTATATTTGCACATCAGATCTCCCATCACTATCTTATTCTACAGCATAGTCATGAGGTTGACATGATAAGCAATCTGATTTGTTGGGAAGACAGAAGCAGGATATCATCTTTAGCTCTTCTCATTCATTCCAAATTCAATTCCATTTCCACTACATTACCAAATTCTACCAAATGTTAAATCTTTTTCATGAATATTCTCTCTTCATTGTCACAAGTCCATATCTTACTTTAAGATTTTTACATTGCATTTTAAAAATCTTAAATATTTTACACCTAGATAATTACAATAGTTTCCTAAATGAGTTTCCATGACTCTACCCTGTGTTACCTCCAACCCATTTGGCCCCCTAATACAAAGAAATCTTCCTAAACACAGCTGTCATTTATCATATCACTCCCTTATACAAAACCCTGCAATGGTTCTCAGTAGTTGGCATTATCAAGCACATATTCCTCTACCTTATTAATGAATTCCTCTGTCCTCTGTGATTTAGTCTTTGCCTACTTTATTTCCTTCCAATTCTCCATATACATCTTTTAAAGTAATTAATTAACTAATTACTTTTTAGTTTTCCACATTTATTTCCATAAGATTTTGATTTCTAAATTTTCTCCCCCTTCCTCTCTTCCCCTCTCTCCAAGATGGCATGCAATCTGATATAGGCTCTTGTATACATTCATATTAAACATATTTTCACATTTATCATGTTGTAAAGAAGAATTAGAACCAATGGGAGGAACCACAAGAAAGAAAAAACAAACAAATAAAAGAGAAAGAATAGTTAATATGCCTCAATCTGTGTTCAGACTCCATAGCTCTCTTTCTGAATGTCTCCACACACATCTTCCATTTTAATCACACCAGTCACTATACTGTCTCCTCAAACGCTACATCCTGTACCTCTTCTCATACTTTTGCTTTCTCTACTTGGGATGCCCTCCTGTTCCTCTGTACTTAATACTTCACTCCATACTGATCTCTCACTTTTTCTTAACTAATGTTGTACTCATTATCTATACCATATAACTTCCTTTGGCATCTCCTACATAACTTGTCTTTGGGAGTACAATAAAAATTTCAGCAAGGGTTAACTTTGATTCCCACATCCCCTGGCAAGTTTTTTCTTCCTCTTTGAGAAGTCATGCCCCACCTCCATCCCCAACCCCAAGTATCCTTGGGCCACAAAAGTAAGTCACACATAATTATTTCATATATCTTAATGACATCTTCCTATTTAGACTATACCTTTTCTGAGGGCAGGCACCACATCTGTCTTATAATTCATATTGAATGCATGATAATGCTGAGTAAAGAGTTGGTGTTCAATTAATATTGATTAGTTGAATTCCTGATTTTTAATCATATATAATCAGAGACTCTCAGAAATAGAAAATGATCTTGAAATCATGTAACTCAACAAATTCTTTAAAAAAATAAATATTCTATAACACAGTTGACATGATAATCCAGTCTTTGTTTGAAGACCTCCAGGGAATTGGAATCCATTCTCTACCATAGAAGTTCATTTCACTTTGGGACACTTAAACATATTGTTGTTTTTTTTCTTATTACAAGACAAAATTTGCCTCTCAATAATGCCCACTTATAGCAACTAGTTCTGCCTTCCAGTACAATGCAAAACAAGTCAAATCCCTCCTCCACGAAGCAGATTTTCAAATATTGGAAAACGGTTATCATTCTCATCCTTCTATCCTACTCTTCTTCAGGTGAAATATCCCCAGCTCGTTCAGTGAATCCTTTGGTGGCATGAACTTAAGACCCTTCACCATTCTTGTTGGCATCCTCCAACAGTTATCCACCTTATCCATGTCCAGACCTGAACACAATATTTCAGATGGTATTTGTCTATGGCAGATTAGGAAAGTCAAGGTGCTATTGTGGTTGGGGAACAGGATTTGGAGTTAGAAAAACCTGAGTTCAGATTCCATCTTAGACATACTGCATAACCCTAGACAAATAATAATCTCTCTGTGCCTCATTTTACTTATCTATGAAATGAATGAGTCTGAATCAATGGTTCTCTCAAACTCTAAATCTATGAATCTGAAAGTACAGGAGTGACCATGAACTCCCTAAATCTTGGCACTGTGCTTTTCAATGCCTCTGAGGTCACTAACTTTTCTACTGCCACAGCATACTACTGACTCATTGATTTTGCAATCTACTGAAACCCACAGTTTTTTTCACATAAAATATTCTATATCCACACTATCCACATAGTTTACTTGAAAGTTTTATAATTTTTGAACTCAAGTCTGACACTTTTCACTTTCTGCTAGACACTTGAAAAGTAAGTTTTGAGAAGAAGCCTAGGGTGGAATGGTTCACTTTTCACAGATTGAGGCAGCATGGCTCATTGAAAATAAAACTGAATTTCTGTGGACATGGGTTCAAGATCCCAGCTCTCATTTGTCATTGTCTCCACTCCCTGTAGAACCTCAATTTTCTCAACCATAAAGTGTCAGGGCTGGACTTAGCAGCCCCACCTTCCAATTCTAAATCTATCTTTTTATGAAAGTGAAATGGGTCTTTTTTCTGGATTGTTTTCTAACTGATTATTCCCTTCCGGTCACCATGTCCAACGGTTTTTCCGGGAAACTCCACATATTACATCACCAGCTATGACATTTAAGCAGGGAAACCAGACTTTAGCTACAACAACTTGGCTTTATCAATGTATTTGCTCATATACAGGATTTTTTTAATTCTGAAAAAATATCCCACTCTAGATTTGAGTAGTGATTAGAATAAGAAATATTTTGCTCCTCCACCTCCTTCCAACTTAAATGAACCAGTAGGTTCAGCTTCATCTATAATAGCTTTCCATATGTCAAGCTGGCAATGTATTGTGAAACCTTTTAATTGTTTTACTTCATTCACTGTGGCCTACATCTTTGTAAATCATTTTATAAGGAATGGATTCAAAATAGAGTGGTAGCATACATTTATTTCCTGGCTGATGGCCAACTTTGTTTGACATTAATCCAAGATCCTCATGCTGTGTGATTTCAGTCTCTTAACAAATGACATTTCTGACATCATAGTACTTCTAATCACTTCTCAATTAATACCATTTTGCTTTATGATTTTTTCCTCTGGTTAAATGGGAAAGATTTATACAGATTTTTTTTAGAAGTCATATAACATTAGAGGTAGAAAGAACCAAAGTAATCATCTGGTTCAATTCATTCACGTTGACAACATGTTTGTGTTTGTCCTTCGTTGCCAAAGAAGACCCTGCCATCAGAGAAATGATGACATGACTTGCACTTGACTTTGATTTGAGTGAGGGAGGGCTGTGCAGGTCACCAGCCTCACTTCTCCTCCTGAGCCATCTGAATCCAGTGACCTGACATTCATCAGGATGACTGGAGATGACCCAGCATGTACTGGGAGACTGTGAGCCGTTTAGGCCAAGGTCTTTGCAGCCACTCACATGGTGAGGCAATGCCCATTCATTGAATAGAAGTAATTTAAGAAGTAGCCAGGGCATGGTTCCTTTAACGAGGTCAAGAAAAGGAAGATATCAGGCTGGGTGGGAAATAGCAACAGTTACTACTGATAATCACTGTCAAGTTAGGAGGGTCCAGAGGAGCCCTCAGAGTGCAGTAGGTTTAAGGTTTTGGGAAAGGACAGGACAGGGGAGAGGAGAGCAGAGCAGAGGAGAGGATAGGAGAGGGAAATAGGAAAGAAGCCAGTAAAATCCAAGTCAACTGGGCATCTTTTGGCCATCCAAGTTTACCTTCCTTTGGAGAGGAGAAGGAAGGGGAGAGGGGGACAGAAAGGAGAGGAGGAAGTGAGTTACCCAGTTAGCATTCAGCCTGCATCTGCATCTGCATCTGCTCACAGGATTGTGTTCATCCTTTGTTGCCGAAGAAGACCATGCCATCAATTGTAACACAATGTTGGATGTGCCCAAAGATATATGGTAAAGCCTATTCTAGAATCCAGATTTCCTTGTTCTATCCTTTTGGTCACTCCATGATAGGATGGTTGGAGTGCATCCAAAAGGTATCTGCATCTTCATTTACACATGCATATATACATATATATGGTATTCTTTTATTAAAATATCATTGAACATTAAGTCCAATATCAAGTATTTCTCAGGGCAGGAACAACGATATTCTAAAGAGCTTAACCAGAGTTTGATTTTTTTAAGGAACTTTCACTTTGTGGAGCTCTGTAAATAACCTTGGTGAAAAGGAAAGCTGAACATTAATACCTGAGCTTAGATGCCCATGAGTCCTACAAAAGAAATGTTCCGTCCGAGAAGCTTTGCTTTGATGGAAACATGACTGCGGAATGAAAATGGGCTAGAATTGTTTACTTGGTTTCACAGTCCTGACCAACTGCTGCATGTTCAGACAGCATCACTGTTTGCCTTGAAGTAGCATTATTTTACAGGGATCATTTGGATTCACCACCCACATTTGCCACTTTCTGGACAATCTCACAAGATACCCAGGCTCCTCAATTTTAAATCAACATAGGAATAATTTTGCTCTCCAGTTAAAAAAAATAAAAGGATGCCACACATGTTCTTGTAACAAATGTTGGGTGATATAGTAAAACAGCAAAAGCTGTGGGCCAAGAGGCAAGATCTAAGTCCAAGGTGCTGAATCAGGTATGTATTAGCTGTGTGATTGGGGCATGTTATTTCTTTTCTGTGGGTTTCAGTTTCCTCTGAAAAATGAGGGCATGTGAATATCCTGTATGACCTCTCATGTCCCCTCAAACGCTAACCTATGACCACAGGAGAGTGTGACATGGGGCTCCCAATCCCATCTTTCACATCTCGTAGCAATTATCTAACTTATTTGAGCCTCTAAAGTGAGGATAATATTGGTTATCATTCTAGTCTACTGGAATTCTTCTACAGATGAAATATCTATATGTATGTTGTTCCCATCTATACATGAGGAACTTTTCAAAGGATAAAGGTTTATATAAATATAAGCTATACATTATTATTACTGTAGACAAAAAGCTATTTATTCTTGGAGGGTTATTTTGTTCTCTTAATGGGAGTGATTAGTCACAAACTTCTAGAATATTTAATGCCATGGATTGAAATGTTGCATATTTATAATGTAAAAATTAGTAATTAAAAATACGATTCAATATAAACTTTAAAAATTATTAGTCAGTGATGGTATTTCAGGGAAAGGAGGTTTGATTTAAATAGGTGGTCATCCTTTATGAAATTAAGTATTTTAGACACTGCTAGTACCACTTCATAGGATTATTTTTTTTAAAATAAAATCAAATCTTAGAAACCATCTAGTGCACTTAACCCATTTTTCAGCTGAGTAAACTGCCCCAGGAGCATTAAATGGCTAGCCCAAAGTCAAACAGTTAGAAATGAAGCAAAGTTAGGATTCAATTCCTGGTTCTTTGTTTCTACATTAATTTTTATATTTAATGCTACTTCAAAACTTCAGTATTCTGTAGGTACTAGTGCATTACTAGCTAACATGCTTCTCAGCCAGGTTTAGAATCTCCCAAGTTTATGCAAAAAAAACAAAAAGAGAGGAAAAGAAGATGAAAAAGAAATTTTTCCTCATTTTGCTGAATCAAGTGAGAGTGGGAAAGGCTTAAAAAATGAATGTGCATGTAAGAGATTCTTTCAAGTGTAATTAACTGGACCATAAGTGATGAAAAATAGGCAAATAGGAAAGAGAGATATTTGGATGTAATCTCTACTTAACTATTCCTTCTTTCTCACTGCTCTCTTCACTATCATGAGAAATCAATCATCAATTCTCTTTCAACAATATCTTTTTACATCTATCATCTCTCTTTCTTTTCCAGTATTACCATTCTAGGTCAGGTCTTCATTAACTTTTGTCTAGGCTATTGCAACAGCTTCCTAACTGATTAGCTTGAATCTAGTCTTTTGATTGCCAACCGATCCTGTACACAGCTAACAGATAAATCATCCCAAAACATAACGCTGTTCATATCAACCCCTGATAAATAATCTTCAATGGCTCCCTATTGCCCATCTAATAAAGTCCGAATAGTTTACTCTAATGTTCCAGTCCCTCTTCAATATCCCTCCGGTCTACCATTCAATTGAATTTTAATTACATACAGTCATTTGTGTACATATGTGTTTATCTCATTAGATGTCAAGCTACTTGAAGCCAAAGATTATTTCTTATATTTCTTTATATGTACACTAAGTATCTTAAACTTGTAGGAACTGAAATATTTGTTGAATGGATTAGTGAGTTAACAGGAATAAATTATGTGGTTGTGAAGATAAGGATGTTTTTTTTTGTATTCCCACTGTGTGGCACAATGTCTGGCACACAGTAAGCACTTAAATTTTTTGAATGATATATTTGCAATACTCTGCATCAAGCTGGTAAACTTCACTCTGGGTACCTAGGTGGCTATCTAAAAAGTGCAGCACAAGTAGTCTCAGAGTGGGTGGGAGAAGGGAGAAGCTACGTATAACCAGCTTCTCATTCCTATGAAAGGATTATGGATTATATGGTTGATTTAGGGAGTATTTGCAGAGCAGGGATTCTTAAAGTTTTTGTGTCTAAGGGATCCCCCTTTAATATCCTCATGAAGCCCATGGAGCCCTTCTTAGACTAATGTTGTCTACAGTTATAATTAAAGAAAATGGTAAATTTCAGTTAGAGATTAATAAAGATAAAGGCTTAATTGCTTTTCCTCATCCAATTTTAAAGGAAATCTAAAACATATTCCTAAATACCTTAGAGGGATTCATAGACCTCAAATTAAGAACCTCCGTTGAAGAGTGAAATTCAGTTTTGAAAGCTGTTCTCTTTCATCTCTGAGTCAGGAATTTCTTTTCTGCAAACTAAAAAAAAAAGATATCTTTGCCACAAAATGACAAAACTCTAAAGTCACTGATATTACTATTGTATCATTCTATTTGGCAAGAAAGAGGGACCCTACTGGAAAATAACCTTCCTTACCAATACTGATGCAAGAGGGTAGACTCAAGGCCAAAGTTCTGACATGTATAAGCTATGTGACTTTGAGGAAGTCATTCTACCTTGCTAAGTTCCTGATATCCCTTTTGTAAAAATGAAATCAGTTACTGCATTACTTACTCCAAAGGGCTTCAGGATCAAAAGTGATAAGCTAAGTAACCAGTAAAGAGTTCTTCAAATATCAGATGTTATCATCATGTTGATCATAATTCTCAATACCCACCATGGAGAAAAGAGTTTGAGTTGAACAGGGAATTTCAGAAACGTGTCCCTAATCTACTGTCTTGCATACAGCAGGAACTTCATACATTATTTCAATCAAATATCCCTTTGAAGATGAAGGAACATTTTAGGTACTTTCTAGATTGTTTATATACCATTCAGTCTATTCATGAATGTGAGGAACTATCAATTATCCAGTTAGTTTGGATTATGTATACAGTGGTTAACCTAGGCAGGTAAGTGACAGCAGATAGCTTGAAATCAGGAAGTTGTTGTTGCTCAGTTGTTTTGGTCATATCCAACTTTTCATGACCCCACTTAGGGTTTTCTTCACAAAGATACTAGAGTGGTTTACCCTTTCCTTCTCCAGATCAATTTACAGAAGAGGAAAGTGAGGCCAAGAGGATTAATTGGCTTGACCAGATCACCAGAGTTCAAATTTAGCTTCAAATCCTTAAGAGTTGTATAACTTTGGACAAGTCACACCTTTTTTTCCTTCATTTTATTCAACTATTCAATTGTGGAATGGAGATAATAATAGAACCTACCTCCCAAGCTTATGAGGATCAAAAGAGATGTAAAGCACTCACCACAGTGTCTGGCACATAGTAGGAGCTGTGAAATCTTATGTTATTTAAACAAAAGTTAGAACTATCCATAACGTATAGACTAGATTTTAGAGGGCCCTTTTGTGGTGGAGGTAGGGAGACTGAAATATATGACCCATCTTCAAATACGTAATTCTGAAAGAAGTCAACAGCATTCCATAATAGACCTTCCAGTTAAGATTAGAAAGCAATCCCTTTGGATGAAGGAAAAGCTATAAAATTACTGTCACTTATCATGAGTTGATCACAGATGCAAAATATACGCACTTGCAATAAATCTTTATTAGATGCCACTTGAAGGCTCTTTAGATTTTTTCAAGATAGTTTATTTTGTAATAAAAAAACAAGATGAGTAGCACATGTCAATACAATTATTATTTATGTAGCATTATATATATATATATATAACACATAATAAATGAAAAGTGAGGTAGGTAAAATGCTAGAAGAATGCTTACTTTGCATGTAAGTTAAATAATAACTAATACCGATATTTATTTTTTATCAATACTTCAGACATTCATGATTTCGTTGGTTTGGGTACTGCAAAAATGGAGTCTTTGTAATAGGGTCTTTGTAATTTTATGTTACAAAGTCAAAATATCAACCCTCTGATACTTCACCTTTCTGCATTTAGCTAAAGCTAGTCCTTGAAGTATGTGGTGAATGCATGTCACAAGCTATAGGTAAACAAATGCCATGATATCATTGAAGACTTCATAAGAGGAATTCTAAAATGAATACCATGGACTTCAAAACTTTGGCTGTAGAAATTTAGGAGTGCCAATATTTCAATGTCAAATCACCACATTATTTTAATACAAATTTCTATAACTTTCAAATTGCTTCTTGCCCAGACAAGTCAGTTCTTCCAAAGTCAAAAAGAATGTCTAGCACACAAAATTGTTGCTAAAACTTTATAAAAAACAATGCCCTTGCTCTCTCAAGCTGAAATTTTGTGCTCAAGAAGTGAGAGAGCTAATATTGCTGCATATCTGTCAACAAACTCATCAAACTAGTGGCCTCAGGACCAATAAAGCAGAGATCTGAATAAGGAATAATGCTCCGGAAAAGTTGTATTTTCTTAAGGTCCCATAAAAAGTGGGCTTCATGAACATGGTATAGTGGGAATTATGTGAAACTTTGAGTCAAATTTGAATTCTGACACCAGAACTTATTTTAGGACTTTGGACAAATCATTTCCCAGTTTGAATCTCAGGTTCTTCATTTGTTCTTCTTTGACTAAAATGTGGGCAATGATACCTATAGTACTTATTTACCTAGCTCTCAGACACTAGCTTTAGTAGTTTAAAATGGCACTAAGACATGAGACAGTCTTGATAAAATGTCAGCTGATATTAACCAACCAGGTAAGGAAGATTTAAACTACACTCAGCTATCTTCCTTGTTGGTATCCATTAGTAAACACAACTCATGCTTCAACATTGGCTGACATCATTTATCCACATATTGAAGAGTCTGCCTTCCAAGTTTGACCTTGATCTATCCAAAATTCACTTTTGTTTCCTTGTCAGGTTGACTCCTGATTTAATTGTTAGAGCTCCCATGAAGATGCATGGCATTCAGATGATAACTGATCACTCTTTGCCTCCTTTGCTACGATTTTTTAATACGTTTTTGTCCTTCTGCTTAATGACAATTGCAAGATGAGCATAACTCAACAGAAAAGTCCAAATCTTGGGATGCATATCACTTGAATGGAGAAGCAAGAAATCACCAAACCAGAGGAGATACCTGAGATGACTTGGCTCTGCACAAGCTATCAGAAAGATAAAGCTAAGAAAAAACAGCCAACCTGATTCCAAGATTCGAAGGGAGTGAGCAAAGTGAAGTCATTTCCCTAAGTAGCCAGCACCACCACCAGGGCTTGAATCACAATTGAGGCAAGGAAAAGACAGAGAATACTTCAGATGTAGTAGGTTTTAAGGCTGAAAGGACTGGTTAATAAGTATTGGTTAAAAAATAATTTTGCTGAGGTAGAAATTCGAGAAAAGCGGTGAGATCTCACATCCCTAACAAAACCCTGTTCACAGAGATTCTTAGTAATCAAAGCAAATACAATCTGAAATATAAAGTATTTTCTAAATTCTTTTTGAACATAAATCCTCAAATCCTGACATACCTTAAGAGTGTAACTATAAAAGTAAGCTTTGCTTAACTTTTATAAGCTGAGAGTTATTCCTGTGAGAAATTAAAGTTCTCCATCTCTCAGTTCAGCAAGGAAGGAAAAAAAAGGGAGCTTTGCTGAATATTATAGTAATTAACTATCATACACAAGATTAATTGAAGACTCAACTCTTTTACCCGAAACACAAGATGTATGTGGACCCAGATACAACCTTGAATAACAAAGGTGAAGGGGGAACAGTTATTTCGGGATCATGACAAAGTGCCTATGCAAAATTGTAAGCAATATCAAAAGGCTAGCATGGAAGTGGAGATGGTCATATATCACGCCACCCTTCTATAAAGTGGCTTGTCAAGAAACAGCCATAGACTCCAATTAAGAACCAGTTTTTTCTGGACATTTTAATGATAACAGCTGGTCCATAACCAGTCAAGACAGCATGGAACTCAAGTGTAGTCAGGTATCATATCTTTCTTTTTTTCCATAGGCATGTAAACATAGATGGTACAATTCATATTGTGGAGTGCCTCTCGTAATCAATTTGTATTTTTTTTTTTCAGAAAAAGAGGGTCAGCAAGTCTCAGACTTAGGATTTCATTAGTATGTGTAACTCCTAGAGGCAACACAGTGATGAAATTAATGAAGTGCTGGCCTTGTAGTCAATAAGAATTGAATCCAAATCTGGCCTCAGACACTTACCAACTATGTGACCCTGAGCAAGTCACTTAACCTCTATCTGCCTCAGTTTTTCCATGACTCCAAAAATGGGAATAATAATAATAGCACTTGCTCCCAGGACAGTGAGGATCAAATGAGATAAAATTTGTAAAATGCTTAGCACAGTGCTTGAACCATTGTAGGTACTTAATAAATTGTCCATTCTTTCCTTTCTTTCTCCTGGTGTGGAACTCCTCTCCATACATACAGATCAACAACCTGTTGGGAACTCATAGTCTTATAGAATTTCCTGGGGCAAAAAGAGGCTAGGGGATTGGCCCAAGGTTTCATAGCTGATATATTTTAGAGGCAGAGAATAAAGCAGTTCTAAATCTGGCCCTTTACTCACTATGCTATGCTCTTCTCAGTCAACATAAACATATCTCCATTGATTCAGATCCAACTTATATCTGTATTCAGTTTCCAAAAATAAATTAGATTTTGTCCTTTATTATACTGGATGCAAAAAGTCAGGAGTGTATCTTAAATTCAGAGTTCCTCAACAGTCTATTTTTTTAAAAAAATGATCATCCTTGTTTGATAACAGTGATTTTATTTTTAAATTCACTTCTAATTATATTTGAAAAATGAAGTTAAATATTCATTGTATATTTCATTACAAATGAAAGGGAATGATCTATTGTCATATCTGTAATGAGCAGGCTGACTTCCAGGTTTTTCTTCCTCGGTACATGCCTATTCCTAAAGAGAGTAAGCTTAATAGAAAAACCATATGTGAGGATAATGAGTTTTGGATCAAGGGCATGCATGCACACGCACACACAGACACACACACTCACACACATCCACAATCCACCTGCTAGAAATACATTTATAAACAACATGGGAAGGTTAGAGAGAAAGGTGTTGGAGTACACGTACACTTCTAAACAAAATGATTTATTGATAGTAAATGTGATCTCAGGAGGAGACTGAAACATGCAGCTCAGAAGAGTGTGCAGTGAATATCACTAGGTGGAGGGAAAACTGATTGGTCATTTGACCAATCCTCTGAAAAAAGAAAGAAGATATTTAACCCACATACTGTATTCAACATCATCTCAAGAGGTCAAGTTTAACTGAACCCCCAGTAAAAAATCTTTGCATGTTTAAGATGAGGCAGAAAAGAGAAAGGCCCTGTGTGTCTGAACAGCATCCTAAATGCCTTTATATGAAACTAGAGTCCCTAATCAACAGATGGTGACTCTTTCTTTCAGTGACTTAAACAAATTCTGAGAGAGTTTTGATTGGGTCATGGAATCCTCAGTCCAGGATTCCTGGGCCTGCATTCTAATTCAACTGAAGCCTCTCTCTAAAGACTATCTATGCACAAATACTACTGGACCAGTTTTCTTCACCTTCAAGTCCTAGATAATATTTCATAGAGAAAAAAGTCACTTTGACCTTTCATTTGGAGATCACACATACAAGTCAACAGCAGGCAGCTCACAAAGTGTTTTGGACCTGACAATGATGTCTCTGAGTAGAGCCACCATTCCAAACTCCTGGTAGATCTTTTAATGGAGAAAATAAAAATTAATAAAACACCTTTAATGAGAAAAGTTTACTAAGGTAAGTTTAGCGGGGTGGCAGGAGGGGTCAACCACTAACCCCAGTAGTGACAGGGGCTGTATTACACACTTCAGCATTGATTTTGAACCTCATCCCCACCTTCCTCAGAAGCGGAATGTATCAGTTGAGTTTTCCAGACACTGAAATTAAAGAAGCTAATAGAAAATTTCCTTACTTCAGTCATTCCCTGACCAAAATGAAGCTTAAGGTGATGGCTTCCATAAGCAGTTAAAACAAGTGTTTCCAAGACAGATAAAGGGAGCAAAGGTGATCTTTTAGCAACAATTCCTCCTCCTGAGGAGAGAATAATTAGTCTGATGAAAACAATTCTCACTGGGAGAGAGAAGAGAGAAACTGAAGATATAATATGTCTAATAATAAAAGAGTTCCATAAAATGAAATTACATGTATCCTGGTTTCCCCGTAGGGAGTCCAAATACATTGGAAAGAACACCAACTATCAACATGGAGTCAAAATTAGTGGCGAGTTGCAGTGTATAGAGTACCAGAGTTGGAGCCAAGAAGACCTGTATTTAAATTCTGCCTGTGATACTAGCTACCTAAACTTGGATATAATACTTAAACTCCCTGAGCTTTAGTTTCCCAATCTGTAAAATGGGATAAGGATACCACCTAGATCAAAGGGTTATTGTGAAAACTGCATGAGATAACATATGTAAAATGCTCAGTAAACTTCAAAACATTTTAAAAATGCCAGGGATTAATATAATGTTCTTATGGGCATTAATCACTCACAGTGAATATACTGAACAATTATTTCACATTTGAATCCTATTTTTAAAAAGCAATTATGGGTGGTTGCCACATATTTGCTTATGCCAAACACAAAATATTGTGCCCACAAGCCCAGAACCTAAAAGCAATTTCTTCCATTCCCTGCTCGGTTTCTAGCACCTACATTTTAAGTTTTCATAGGAATTTATGTATTGTTGATTATGTGCATTTGGGCACAGGGAGGAATTTTCATTTTCTTATCTCAGTGATATAAGGAGAGAACAACAAGGGGACTAGGGATGAATAGGCCTTGGTAAATATGAATGAGGAAGATGAAAATTATTTGGGTTAGGGAGCTGTTTTCCAGACATTCTCTCTTTGCTAACCTATCTGAAAAGTGTGAATAAGTTCTCTTCTGCATAGATGAAAAACTGTATATAAGGCTTCTATAGCACTTTTAGAAGCATCTGAACAAAATTCTCACCTTACAAACCAAGTAGTTCAAAGTATCCTTGTAGGACAAGAAAAATGAAGCACTACTTATAATCTGAATATTTCCCCCTGACTAAAATATTTTATCAACGAAATTTTAAATGCCACATTGACCTCCAATTCAATCCACAAATTTATTATCCCTGTAAATTACTAATAACCAATGCCTTTAATAAAGAAAAAGATTTCTTTCTTCATCAGGGAGTTTGTAAATATTAAAATTCCCTCTTGGGTATGAGGGCTAACCAGAGCAATTATCTATGAGGACTATTCACAAAGGGTTCAATTTAGCAATAATTATCCTTAGCACTACCAATCAGAAGATACTCCATAGGTGTCCCACCTCCAGAGGTGTGGAAGGTAATTCTCACTCCAACAGAACCCATTTAAAAATTTTTCCTTCTCTATTTCTCACCCAGAAAAGACAAGAGAGAAAATTGCCACTGTTTCCTTTCCTAAGAGCTGTCTATGGTACTGAAGCTACATTCAGGCCTGCAATATTTAATCAAGGAGCATTTATTAATTACTTACTATGTGCCAGGCACAGTGCAGAGCACTGGGGATACAAATTAAAAAAAAAAAGTTAAAAACAGAATTTGACATGTAGTTTACATCCTAATGGGATACACATTATACATAAATATTTATGTATATTTGCAGCTGGGAAACTGGTAAAGGAATTCTGAAGAAGATGGCATTTGAGCTGTCTCTTGATGGAAGCTAGAGATTCTAAGAGACCGAAGTGAGGAGTGAGAGCCTTTCAGATATGGAGGATAGGCAGGACAAAGGTTAAAGGCACTTAGTGAAGTTTCCTGTGTGAAGAACAGCATTGTGGCCACTTTATATAGACTGAAAAGGGGATATAAGGTAAGCAGTAAAGTCTAAGACTGAAAAAGATATAAAGTGGTCCTGCCGTGAAGACTTTTAAACTCCAAACAAAGTTTATATTTGATCCTAGAGATATTAGGATGCCACTAGAGCATAATTAGTAGTTGTGCAATATGGTGAGACCTCTGCTTTAGAAAACACAATACGGTAGCTCAGTGGAGCTAGGACTGGAGTACAAAAAGACTTAAGACAAGACTGATTTTGGCACTGTTGCAATTGTCCAGGTGAGAATCAATAAAGGCCCAATTAGAATACTGCCGAGGAGAGAAGGAAAGAGATGCCATAGTGATAGTGACAACAAAACTTAGCACCTGATTGGATACATGAGGTGAGGAAGAGTTGAAAAGTCAAGTATGACACCAAAGTCATGAAGGTCAATAAATAAACCAAAGAGACATGGTAAACTAATACAAATTAGGAAGTGTACGTGAGCAAGGCTAGAGAATAACAAGTCATAAGTGATACTTAATATTTTTCCTGCTGCCATTCTTTCTTCTTGGCTTCTGGCTTACAAACTTCTTTTTGACTGGGATTTTCAGACCGCATGACTATTTCCTACTTCTGTGGGACTCTGTCAGCTTTCTTTTATTGTGTCTTCTCATAGCACTTCTGGAGTTCTGAAACTTTCTCCTTTTTGCATTTTGAAGGTATCATCATGTCTTTCTCCCTGACCAACTTTAGCTGTTGGTATCAGATGCCTCTAACCTATATAGTATTTTTGAAATTATCTTTCTGTTTTCACCATTTATCAACTCATTGTTGCACTATTTAACTTTAATGTGGAACAGAAAAGAAGCAAATACCATGGCCAGGAGTCACTCCCAAACTTTTGTGCCTGAAACTGCTATCAGTCAGCTGCCACTGAACTTTAAAGAGAGTGTCTTGATTTTTTTTTTTATTTTGCACTGACAAAGTCTTTCAAGGGTATAGAGACTTAAGAAATGTAAAAACCTTCAGCAGTCTTGCGAGATATTGGCAATGAGGTGTGTTCCCCCCTCCCATTTTAATAGGATGAGACAATGAGGCAGATCTTTCCCTAAGCCTGTAGCTGGAGTAGCTCCAGGCTTTAAACTTTATTGCCCAGCAGAGTATTGAACAGGATGGAGATGGGAGGGTATATAGCCATTAAAATTAATTTGGTATTGTAGGTCTCTAGAGAGAAAGGTAGAACCCTTCTTCCAAATTAGGTTGAAATCCAATAGACTGTATTTCGTGATACTCTCTTATATGATCAAGAAGCACATCGATTCTTTAAGTCAAAATAGCCATTGAGTGCCTCTTGCATGTAATCTACTGTGCTACATCTTTTAGGGAATATGTTAATAATTTCAGTATCTATTTTTTGCACTCATTGTTTGCATCCTGGGTATCACCCTTTTATACCTCTGCAAAGATCTGCAGTAATCTCTCTTTTCATCAATCAATCAATTGGCATTTATCAAATGCTAACTTTAAGCTAGGTACTTCGCTAGACCCCAGGGATACAAAGAAAAATACAAAAAAAAAAATAATTGCTGACTTCAAGGATCTGCCATGCTAATGATGGAGATGGCATACATACATACATATACATACATATACATATATGTGTGTAGATATATGTGTGTGTATCAGAATATTCAGATCCAGAGTAGACTGAAGGTAACAGAGAGGGTGATTCTGATAGGTCAGGGAAAGAGGAAAAGCCATATGGAGGAATAGTACTTGAGTTTAAAAGAAGCAAGAGATTATGAAATAGGGGTTGCATCTCTCACCCTCTATACTGGTTCTTTCTTCTCTTTCTCCATTTAGCTTTAGCCAGTCCTGAGGAAGCCTTTCCTTGAACTTTTCACTTAATGTATCTATTCCACATTTCACTGTCAAATGACTTGAAGAAGGCAGCTCAACAATTCTTCCAATATGCTCTTCTGACTCTTGCCATGTGTCTTCTACTCTGTACACTAAGTTAAAGCCATTCTCAAAACCCTCCCCAAATCTGCCATCACCAAACAGAGACATCCTTCTTTAGCTCTCTGCAGCACTTGACACAGTTGACCACCCACTCCGGTATACACAATTGTCCACTGACTTCAAAGTTACCAAGTTCCCCTAGTCTTCCTCCCATTTCTCTAACCACTCCTCTATCACATCCACTATTTTCTTTTATTTTATTATCATCACATTCACTATTATTCACTTTATTCTTATTATTCTCACGTAAAGTGAATGTTTCCCCAAATGTTTTGTCCTTGGGACTGACTATTCATTCTATTTATGACTCCAACTGTTATAACCAGATGATGACATAAGTTTTCTTTCCAGATCTGTATTTTTTCATGAGCCTCAGACTTACATGTCCAATTGTCTACAAAACATCACTATCAGGAAGTATCAACATTACCTTGAATTCAATGTGTCTCAAAGTGAGCTTATTAACTATTCCTCCTAAATCTGTACTTCCTTTATATTTTGCTAGATGCAGCTTCCTATTACAGTGGAGAGAATGATGAGGACACAGTTCTGAAAATCTGAAATCACCATGAAGCCAATGTTCAACAAGGTGATAAAGTAGCCAGTATCTTAGCCTTTTGACTGTTCCCACACATGGAATGTTCTCCCTCCTCATCTTTGGCTCTTAGAATCCCTGTTCTTTTTTTTTTTTCAAGAAATAGTCCCTTCTTCAGGAGGCCATTTTTTGAGCTCCCCAAATACCTAGAAGGCTTCCCTTCTAAGGTTACCTTCCATCAACGCTATACCATATCTTGCATATACTAATTGTCTTTCCTCTTAGAACATAAGTTCCTTGTGGAGAGGGATAGTGATTTTGCTCTACATCTTCATTTCTTAATCCCATCTCTAGAATATGGTAACTCTTAATGATTGCTTTCTGACTGACTCATTGATATAATTTTGTAACCACTGGAAGAATAAAGAAAAGTAATTCATAATTTAAGGTTTTCTCTTGTACTAAAAGTCTGCCTCCATTGCCTAAAAGAGTTTTACTTCTGATAAAAATAAAAAATTAGCACATATTGCTTGTAATATTTTTTGGTCCACCAGATCCACCACTCTACAGTGTAGAGAACTCCTGATATGAAAATTCCATGCATTAACTACCCATATACCTATATTCGTAGCCATCATATGACACTCTCAAAGGTTAAGTGACCTGCCCACATTTACAAATGTAGTAAACAGAGGCAGGAATTTGACACATATCTTCTGGACTCTCAGGGTAGACCTTTGCTCACTAAATAGCCCAGACTAAGATCAGTTTCATTTCACTTAATTAACAACTAGATCACTCAATCAACGTACATATCAACATACACAGTGGTAGGCACTGTGCTAAGTGTGGAACACAGGAGCAAAAGGGAAGCAGTACCTTCCCAACAGAAACTGGCATTTTAATAGGGAAGAAAAATGTAAAATGAAGAAGAAGGCATATGGAGTTGATGTTTTGAAATGGCCTTGCTTCCATTATTATGGTTGCCAACTTCCTAAGACAAAAGAGATCAAATAAAAGTAAATTATAATGACAGTAAAATAGAATAAATAAGGTTTTCAATGTCTTCACATTTACAGCACTGGTAAAATGCTATCAATAGTTGACAGTGGATAGATCTCTAAAATGGGAATCTGAAAAACACTTTACTGAATGCTGCAATTAAATTACTTTCAGACAGATCATAGCAATTTTGTTTTACCCAACTGCAGTTACCTATCCAAAACTTTGCTAACTACAGGTCTATTATTTTGTAGAGAACAACTCATGAAAATTTTACTGTAGCCTCCAAATTGATAGTTTATTTTCCATTTTGTGACCCTGGGCCTCGGATGAATTTGAAATCTGTTCACCATAAACCAGCATTGGAAATAAATTGGAAACATTTCCCAGCCCACAAAATTTTTATCAATTTCTCCTCCCAACATTAGGGCCAGACAGAATAAAAACACCACCACTGATCAGCATCTTTTTCCAAGTCTGTGGAATGAATCAATACTTGGTCTAGGTCAGTGATCTGAGCTATTTGCAAAGTTCACCAAGAAAATAAAGGACTTTTACAAAGGAATTTTCAATGTAACTTGAATAAGAAGTCTTTTGAGAAGAAAATTCTCCATATCAGATTCATTTAGTATTAGTTACAAATGAATCTCTGAAATGAATAAATAGGCATATAGAGTTTAAGAGGAAGTGACATCTCTTCATAACAGACTATTTTGAGATTTCAAAAAAGTGTGTGCATATGTTTATGAGGCAAATAATTGTCTTTTGAAACAACATACATTTTGTAGCTTTTAAAAATGTTGCAGAATTAGAGGAAGTGATTTTGGAATCATCTATTCAATTTAAATTTTAAGAGAAAAATCTCTAAACATTGATCTTTTCCATAAAACCAGCCTCTGTCCAATGAGCACATTTTTTTATATAGAGTATCATTGCCCCTCCCCTCAATCTATCCGGAATAATTGCAATTACCTTTCACACTATCTTTTCCTTCATCTCCTCTACATAGTCAGGTTCCTAACTTTTATTACTTTTGGTTTGAAATATCTGTCAAATTCATCTATTCCCTTTCATCTCTAAGATTCTAAAATCCATTCATTCTAGTTCCTCTTCTGCTAAGACCTAGTTTACTGAAACAATGATGTCCCCTCAATAAAAGTCCCTGATTCTAGTTTCTACCTGACCTATCCAATCCATCCTATAGAGCTGTTGGACCAATGGAAAAGCATATCTTCATAAAAAAACACTAAAGACCCTAAAAGTGATCCTCTTAAATCTTCCATCAAGTCCACACTTTAGCATAGGCTTCAATGATCCCTCATCATTTTGTTTATTCAACTTTATGGCTAACATTCTAGCCTTTGCTTATCAAATGAAATTGCTGAGTCTCCTTCATGCATATAAGCCATGGTCATCCTTGTCTCTGACTTCATTCATGTTCTCTCTCCTTTGCTTACATTGAATTGTTTCTTGCTTTCTGCCTACCCAAACCTACCTATTCCTCAAGGTCCAATTCAAGAGCTATCTTCTTCTCTGATGCCTTCAGTATACATCAATCCTTTTCTTTTCTGAAATCTTATTGTATTTATAACGTGTACCATACAGTTAGGCATTTAGGTTTTTTCCTTTCCTTCCAAATATAGAATAACTTCTTTTAGAGCAAGGAAAATGTATTATAATTGCCTTAGCCCCAGGAGTGACCAACTTAGCTTATATAGTAGGTGCTCAACAGATCCTTCTTAATCAACTGATTAAAATCTTTAGTTCATGAATATGAACCATATTTTTTTTAAATTCTAAGTATATCTGTGGCATTTTTGAATAATTTCTTTTTTCACTGGAAAGAATAGACATTTGGTTGCCAAACACTATCATCTTTTATTTAAAGGAAAGATTCTTAAGACAGAAAAAAAAAACAGATTGAAAGTATTTTAGGATTTTTCTTTTTAAAAGTAAGTTATTAATGTCATCTTGGGAATGACTGTTTACACATTTTACATTCCTTCTAGTGAATGTGTCACACTGAAAGTGACAACTATACAAATGACTGACAAGCAACAGCTTAAAGGAACACTTCAACTTCATTTGCTGAGCAAAGAAACTACATAAGTAAAATATAGTCCCCATGAATTATAAAAAGAAACAAAAATTTGGAAGGATTTTTAAGGACTACTTTTACATTATTTCATCAGATTCTTAAGATGTATATAACAGCAGAGGTATATAAAAATAAATATACTTATGCAGTACACAAGGAGGCATCAGACATGCATGTGTATCATATCAATGACATCAAGATATTCATTAATTTATCTTTAAACTGAAGCTAGTGAATAATAATTGGTAAAAAAAGAATTCAAGATCTTGAATTAGAAAAGACTTCATAGAACATTTAATCCAACCATCACATTTGGCAGATTGGGAAGCTGAGTCTAAGGTTGTTTTTTTTTTTTAATCTTTAAGAAAATAGTAAGTAGTAGAGCTGAAAAAATGAACCTTATGTCTTCCCTGACATTAAAGTTGGTACATTTTTTTAACCACATTAAACCTTCTTCGTAACTTTCATTTTATTGTTGAGGACACCATCATCTTCTCAGTTACCCAGGCTTTCAAGCTAGGTGTTTAACTTCTCATGTTCTCACTCCTAATGGCCAATCTGTTCCCATATTTCTCCTTTGTGGTCCTTTTGTCCTCTGATACTACAACCAGCTTAATCAGGTCCTCATCACTTCATATCTGGACAATTGTAAAAACCTTCTGGTTGATCTTGATGGTTCAAGACTTTTTTCACTCTAGTCAATCCTCCACTCAGCTCTCAAACGGTTCTTCCTAATACTTTTATCTCCCCCTCCACACATACTATTCAATAAACTGCACTGGCTCCCTATTACCTCTAGGAACAAATATAATCCTCTGTTTTATTCTTTTAAAGCCACTGTTAACCTGGCCCCTTCCCACCTTTCTAGCCTTGTATGATCCAGGAATACCAGTCTCCTTCCTTGTTGCTCCTTGCACGAGACAGCCATATCTATATTCATATCTATACAGATGGCATTATGCATATTTATATATGTGTATGCAATTTGTATTTTGTTCTTATTTGTTTGTTTGCTATTATCTCCCCAATTAGTCTATAAGGGCTGGGACTGTCCCTTTTGTATCCTCGGAGCTTAGTCCAGTGCCTGATACATAGAAGGTGTTTAATAAATGCTTTTTTACCTTTAATTAATAAAACCAAATACAAACCAGTAACTCCCACACCATGCTCACTCTAGGTTCATTCAGGATGTCAACCTGTACTCACCACATTTCTAATTGAGTGGTACTTAGTTTCTCCACAAATGGACAAAACATTTGGATTTCAAATATTTCTTAAAGACAGCAAACATTTTTTAATGTAAAGGCAAGGTAATGCCAGTCTAAACTGGATGCCCCAGTGCCCTTGGTACTAAGCAAATGTATTCCCAATAGGGGGCCTATTCAGATGCAAAGAATCAGCCATACTTGTCAAGGCAAATAGCAGTTTACACACAAGTGTATAGGTTGGCTACATCACATCACATCAGCTTGCAGGGCTCCCTGGAGAACTTTTGGTCCTTATATGGAGATTAGAATGTATCCTTGGAGGCTCATAAAGCACCTCTCATGTACCTATCATTTTACTTAAAGTGGAAGTGGAATGGTGGGATGCTGTCCTTTCACACCTGATCTTCAAATTCCAAAGACCAGACAGAAACTTAGATGGGAACAAACTGAAGCAGAGGAGACTGTTTTTTTTTTTTTTTTGAGGAGACTGTTCACTGTCCTAGACTCAGCAGTGAACAACGTATGCAATAGGGAATTTGAGCCTGAGTAAAATCTTCTATTCGCAGTCCATGGTTTTCTACAGAGTTCATGATATGCCTTGAAGAAACCTTTAAAGTTATTATATCTTGGGGCTCCTTATTTCTCATTAGCATTCATCCTCCTCCATCCAGTAGAAATGTAGAAGAAACTGAAAAGTGGACAATGATCATGGTGATAGTTAGCACTGGGATGATTCTTCAAGGTAGGCAATGTTCTTTACATATGCTTTCTTATTTGATCCTCACAATAACCCTGTGAAATAGGTGCTATTGTTTTTCCTATTTTACTAGTAAGGAAATAGCGAGAGAGGGTAAATGACTTACCCAGGTCTACACAGCTAAGTACAAGACTAAGTAGGATTTAAACACAGGTTTTCCTGACTCCATTTCCCACTCTATTATACACAGTGCCATCTAAGTATTCTTTTTTATGTGAATGTATGCTTGACAGATGTATATATGGGGAAAATCACAGTTTGGTTGGAACAATGACTTTCCAAAGATTTATCCCTAGCAATGGACAAAGAAGGTCACCTAAAAGATTTTCAAATCTTGTATCTAAAAAAGCACATTGAACATATACACTCCAGAGAGTAGAACTGGTCTTAGTAGTGGAACATTTCCAGGAATTTCTTATGTATCCCAATATCAAATGTGGAAAATAACAGATGAGAAAAAACCCAGCATGCCTTGCTAGTCCCTGCACATAGCACAGATGATCAAAGGATGTAAAACTCTATTGTAGAGAATGTAGAACAACAGACCATAGTGGAGATTTCAGTCATGCTTATACTGAAGGATGGATGGAAGAAGGTGGTGAATCCTTAAAAAAATATAGGCATGTTACATTGGGAAAGTTTGCATAATGCTAGCTCAACAGAGGAAGTTTGGTATTTAAGGGCAGTAGACCCAAGAGACTTAGACAACTGAGGCCACTTTGCTTTTGTTTTAGGAAGAATAAATAACTTAATTCCTATTATATAAGGAAGGATAAAACTTTCCTTTGATGATATCCATGAGACAGAAGAGCTGAAATGCTAAAATTCAGTTTGTAGGAAGAAAGCATTGATCAAGAGTGGAAGACATCCAAACTGAGAATGGTGGGTAATATTCTAGAACTTCTATCAGAATTCATCCAGTCTGATGTGCTCACCCTTATGTTTGTCTCCTTTGTAATCTAAGCAGGTGATAACTTCATTCAGCTGTTAGCAACAAGCCCAGGTATTGATTACCTTTGAATGCCCTAATGACTGAAGACTGGGGCACAAACCATAAATGGAGACTTTCTGATTCCAAGTGAAATTACAGTTTTCCCTACAAGATTGCACAATAAATCAGGGAAAAAATCAGCCAACATAGGACTCTGGGGCCACTGAAGTGATGTTGACACATTACAATAATGAGAACTTGAAATACCTCATGCCCTATTGATTTTTAAGCTGAATCATTCCCACTGCAGGAGATTACAAGCCTGTGTCCTGGAATCATGGCCCACCCGGGAGATGCTGATGAAAAATACACCCAATCCAACCAAAATGAAAAGCTTTACTTGTACTTATTACAAATCTAATATCACCATCCCTAGGCAGGGTGATATGTACTTAAACGATAATGAAAAACATTATTTGTTTTGTTTTAATTAAAATTGCTCATACCTTCTATATACTCAACAATTCTGTACATATACAGTTAAAACCACTCAACAGAAGTCAGGCACAATAGCTGAATTAGCACATGAGGAATTCTTTTTTTAAATTTTTTAAAATCATTTTCTAATTTCAGAGTGGCTTTCAAGTTTTCTGCATCACCATATCATTTTGAAGAATAGAAAATCATGTTCTAACAACCAACTTATTTTCTAGCCAGTGGGGAAAGATGCATCACACTAGCATCTCGCATACAATATAAACAAAGAAATTCTTACAACTCTTCCTTTTGCCTCCAACTATACTCCACAGTACTGAGAAAACACAGTAGTCGCAGGCCAACTGGTGACATAAGTTAATTACTAGCCTGTCACACAACCACAGAATGCTAATAATTTATTTTACTGTTGCATTAACCATAAGCCACTTTTGCCAATGAGAAGGAAAAGTCTTTGACGTATCACTGCCTGCCACATATTTCCAGGAAGGAGATGTCAGAACCTAAACAGAGAAATTCACTTTGAATTTATATTAATGCTTCTATTACGCTGCATATTCTTCTGGGTCATCATTCAGAAGAAGTCATCAACATCACACATCCTCAAAAGCAAATTTCCTATATCTGTTAGTTGATCCAATCATTCCGAAAAACAGTTGAGAATTATTCAAGAAAAATCACCAAACCAATTACATCCCCTCGATTCCATTACTTTGTGTAAATTCCAAGAAAATCATGGGCAGAAAGAAATACTCCATATGAAACAAAATATTGGGAGCAATTTCTTTTTTGTAGTAGCAAGAAAACTAGAAACAAAGTATGTGCTATTAATTTGGCTAATGGCTGAATCAAATGTGGGATATACGTCCAATATCATTTTATTGAGTCACAAAAAATGGTGAATAGGAAATTCTGAGAAACATGGGAATACTTGAATGAACTGGAGTAGAGCAAAACAAACGGAGCAGTATACATTGTGATTAAAATATAAGAACACTAAAAGGCAGCCAATGTGATTAACTATTGTAATTATTATATGGGGGTGGAGGGAACAGATGAAAACACATTTCCCTTATCTCTGAAGAGAGCTGGCAGAGGTTATATAAAACGCTGCATTTCTGTCAGGGTGGTGATGGAGGTTGACAGGTTTTCCAAAATGATTTTTCTTTGACATGTGGAGAACTCAGTATTAGAAGAGGGCTAATCAGGAAATGATGGTCACATAAAAAGTGAGGACACCAGAGCTTTTTTTTTTTTAAAAAAAAAAAAAAGGAAGAAAAGAGAATCTTATGACTATCCACTAAGGCAAAACTAAGTGGATGAATTATGGCTATTGTCCAGATTTTGACATGGTTACCACAAACCTCATCATGTGTGGACATACATCTAAGAGTATGTATGATAGAAAAAACAGGAGTGTGGAATAGCAAATAGAGAAATTTAAAATTGGAAATGCTCTTCTATATAAAGGAGGGGTGACCTTAGGCTAGTCAATTAACTTCTTTTTACTATAAGCAATGATCTAAGACCATAAGTTGTACAGAAATTTCCTAATATAAGGAGTTTCCTCAAATGGGAGAAAGTTTCATATACCAGTGAAAATGACGTTCCCTCTATCTCTGTGTACATACACACATATGTATAAACAAATACACGTACATATATGCATACACAACACACATATGCATGTATATATCAAATATCAGTGACAAGAAAGCCACCTAGGTGGCAAAGTGGATTGAGTGTTGAACTTTAAGTCAAGAAGATGAGAATTCAAATCTTTTCTCAGATACTTCCTAAATGAACTTGGGCAAGTCATGTAGCCTCTCAGACTCAATTTCCATATTTGTAAAATGAGAATAATGGTAGACACTACTCAGGACTGTCGTGAGGATCAAATGATTTTTATTGTGTGAAACACTTTAGAAACCTTAAGGCAATATAAAAATGCTAGCAATGTTGATGAAGACAAAGATGATGGTGACGATGAGGATGATGATGAGTCAGATCCACAATTAAACAGAATGAGGAAATCAGGCCATGCTGCTTTTGAGAAATTGTAAAGCAATTTTAATGAATCCCCAAATCAACCTAAAATAATGATCCTAGTGGTGGTGTTTAGGCATGAGGCATCAAAAATCAATGTCTTTAAAGAATTATAAATGAGAATCTCTCAGGAAAAAAAAGGGAGAGGCAATCTTGGTTGCAAGATGCCCATAGCATATTAATAAGGAGTTATTAAAAGGAGTAGAAGAAAACCATGAAAGAAATGTAATATGAGTAAGTAGGCAGTAACTAGAGGATAACAGAGGAGTTCCATTGATATCTTCACCACAAGGGAAAGTGTAGAAGACTTCCTTGACCTGATGTGTGCTTCCCTGTTGTGAAATCATTGGAAAACAGATACCAGAGTCAGTCAGGATGCATAGTCATGGTCAGATCTACATTAGTGAAAGAATTATTTGCCTTAATAAAGTCATAATTTTCTTTAGGTATAACAAAATTGACAGAATATTTATTGCTATTTTTGAGAAAACATCTTCATATAATACAGGTATCCATAAACCTTTTGGACAGACAAGAGTCCATAAAGAACCTTCAGTTTCTTTAGGTGTTTAATCAGTCTGGAGCAGCCTCAATTTACTGTTATCCCCTCAATCATTAAATTTGTTTCATCAATCCTACAGCTGTGACTGTTTTATGCCGATAGTCCTTGAATGTCACCACTATAGTTACATCAGTAAGTGTCACTGGTTCGTTAAATTTTTATCAAACTGTAGAATATCCAATCCTCTGGCAGGGTTTTGATCTATTATCTTGGTTCTACCCACGTGGAATTTGTAGCAGCTGTTTTCTAACATTCTTGGTTTCACACTTACATTTCGAATCTATTCATTAAATTACATTTGAGTCTTCACTGTTGATATGCAATCTTAACAGTATTATGCTTGTTAGTAGAATTCGATGAATATAAAATTGGAGAATATGAGGCATGTATAGGTTGCACTAAATGACCTCTTTCTTTTGTAATATTTTAATTGCTTCTCCCTTTGACCTCATAGAAGCTCAGCTTCATATCTCCCCTGAAGGTCCAATATTGTTAACTTTATAGATAAAAAATACCCTGAGGCATATCAGGCTTTATGGACTTTTACAGCAAATCAGTGGCATCTGGAGGTTCAAAATTTTTTTCAACAATTTGTCTAATGTTCAATCCATTTCCCTAAACTAATACCATTTTTCGTGAAGCCTAAATGGACATGGGTAGTGGATTTGCATAGCATTGAATGAATTCTACTTTCATTTCATAATCTGAGTTCGATTTCTATTAGAATTCACACCAGTGTCAACTCTTAAGTGTCTTAACATCTTTGGGAATCACATATACAATGATTCATGTAATCTGGAGTCTCATCAGGAAATATAATTATTAGAAGAAAGTTGCAACATTATTTGACAAATATGTATGAATCTACATGTTGGTGTCATCAATGAAAATCTCTGAGCTTCATTATTTCTTTTAATCTATTGGTACAATTGCAATGTGCCTATTTAATGTAAGGCATAAAACAAATGAGAAAAAAATGCTGGTTAACCTTTTCAAAATATTTAAAATAGGATTAGCATTAAATCTTGACTCTGCCACTTACAGCTACCCATGGTACGTTGACCTTGGGCATTCCACTTCGACTTCTTTGGAAAGTCTTATACTTATGAGCTCTAATGTGTCTTTTGGGGATAAATCTATCATCATTTCATCAATTACTTGGGAGTAAGGGTAAAATATATGAAGTTTACAAGGGATGTTAAAGCCAGAGCCATGCTTCCAATCCTCCAGACTCTTACCATCTGTGTTGACAAGCTAGTCCATATTTACAGGGAAAAACTGGAAGAAAGAATGTAACTGCAAATATAAAAGTTGACTACCATGTCCTCTTATTCCCCTGCCCATTCAGTAAAAGATATCGTATAGTCTTGTATGTCGTTCTTGTTAACATTTCATGGAGTCCTTCCATAAACATACGTTTGTTCTTGTTTTCAACACTTTGTTCTGTCACTGCAACAGATGGCTTTACACTGAAGCATATGAAAATATTAAATACTTTATAAGCCTGTTGGAAATTTGAAATGCCTAGGAATAATGAATAGCTCAATGGTGACTTTAATAGAGCCACAGAAAATTCCATTAGAAATGGCATGCCATATTGAAGGGTTATTATATAGAGAATAGGAACCATTTATTTCATTTCCCCACTGAGGATAGAGCAAAAGTAAAGGGATTGATATGGCAGCAAGCTATATTTAAGTTAGACAAAAGGCACAAACTTTGAGACTGTTGGTTTTAAGATTTACTTCTCTCAAGTTTAAACAGAATCAGAGTATTTAACTTGTCTAATACAGGCAAATAAAGCCTATGTGGAGGTAAAGAAATGGGTTAAAGTTCAGAAATGTTTTTCCAGTTTTATGATGTAACTTTTAAGACCATGCTACTGTATCTTCATTAGATCTCATCTCAGATACTTGACACTCACTAGTAGTGTGACCTTGGGCAAGTCACTTAACCCCAATTGCCTCATCCTGGGTCATCTCCAGACATCCTGATGAATATCTGGTCACTAAATTCAAATGGCTCCGGAGGAGAAGTGAGGCTGGTGACCTGCACAGCCCTCCCTCACTCAAAACAAAGTCAAGGGCAAGTCATGTCATCATTTCTCTAATGGCATGGTCTTCTTCAGCAACGAAGGATGAACGCACATAGTATTCTATCTACTGTTACCTCGTTAGGAACCTCTTTAATAACAAAAATAATTTCATGAAATCATTTTTCTTTTCTATTCAGTGGTGCATAACAAAAACTGATTAGTTCTAATTCGCATATATTTAAATCACACTAAAAAAATGAAGATCAACGTTGTAAAATTCCGAGCATTCTGAGGAAATCACAACCATTGTCTCCTCTAACATGCTGTATTATTCTGAGTAGAACTAGGTGAACTTACCAAAGTATGAAGTTCAGTTCTAGATAAAAATATTTTATCTGCCCTTACAGCAAATTGAAAGGCTGCTTAAAGGGTTTTGTTATTGCAGTGTTTTCATAAATATACAGTAAACATCTTTCACAGTTGGAAATTCAGCACAAAATACAATTTTCAAACAAAGCCATTCATGTAGCTTGCAGAGAAAGATGAAATGACCCAGAGATGAATAAAAAATAATAGTCTCCAACTTCTAGCTTCACAGATTCCCTAAAAGACACATGCAGCTGTGAGGATAAGGATCATGATTTGCCTGCACCTCTGGCAAACAAGGAGTTTTTCCAGTACTGTGGAAATTGAGCAATCCTGCCTGGCTAACCCAGTATCATCAATGCTTATCACTGTCATTAGTAGGAATTAGTGGACCTTGTGAGAAAACATACTGACACAAATTATTATCTGGAACAAACAGTGAATAGCAAAAAAAAAAAAAATCACCATTGAAACTTGGACAAGTTTCTTTTTATTTCTCCCCTTTAATTAAAAAGCGCACACACAATTCATATTGCAATTGTTTTCCCAACTTGGCAGCTTTCTAGATGTGTGACATTCTGCAAGTCATAATGTCTCTGAGCCTCAGTTTTGTTGTACGAATAACATAAGAGTGGTTAAACTAGAAAATCTCGAAAGTCACTTCAACTCTTAAATTCTATGCTTATTAAGAAAATGCCCAAATGGAAGGTGAAAGAATCACTAAAACAAGAGAAAAAAAGATTAAAGTACCATTTTCACTCTGAAATTTCCATTTGAAGTGTTTCTAATACATCCAATTTTACTCCCATTATGGATGTCACATGAACTTTGAAATGCTTAGCCAAACCAAACATTTTTTTTGGTTCATCCATAATTTCTGAATAATTATAGAGATTCCATAAACATCAGGAATGCACTCCATGTTCACACCCATTTTAAACAATTCTTAAGACTTTGAAACAAAAGCACAAAATATTATTTAATATTCATTATCGCCCATAGTATCATCAGCATCTATATTTCAACCCTTTTCTCACCCAAATCTGCTTCTGATTAATTAACATTAACACATAAGTGCCATTAGAATACATATCATACTAATTTTTAGTATCAACCTCAGCACTTCATGCAATACTTTAAGCATGACTGATGCTTAAAACATATTTCATTTTCATAGTAGGATGTGTGTCTCAAATGAACCAAATAGGAGATTATGTAGAGAAAACCTTTCAAATGCTCTGTGGAACATTCAAAAGAAATCCGTTCTTTTCTTCCTAATCTCTTCTGAGAGGTATACAAAGAATATTTTAAATGTTGAACCCCATTAGGAGCTAGGAAAAAATCACCAGAAAAATACAGTTTTGGACATAGGCCTTATGGGGAATATGATAAATTGCAGTTTCCACCCTGTCATTTGGCACAGAAGAACCCTTTAAGGCCATTAGTCCACCTCCCTCATTTGAAAGATGAGTAAGCTGAAGGTCAAAGAAGTTAAATGACTTACCCAAGATGATACAAGTGGCAAAAGTGGAATGAGAACTTAGGTCCTCTGGTTCAAAAGCCCTTTCCACTATGCCATAATGCTTCTTCCGGCCTATATAGTTTAAATATATGGACACACATACATTGACACCAAAGAACAACTGAAATTTGACTACTGATTCATCTTCAAAAACTCCCGCTGAAACAAAACCTAGGTGATATGATTTTGCCACAAAGCCCAAATTGATCCACTCCATTGAAAAAGAAAATGATACTATTTCAATTCCATTTATATAGTAGGAGGCAAGTTTGACTCTTAATTCAACAAAGAGTATCAAATCCCTGAGGGTGTCATGTTGAGTTGGAATTTTGCCCTTCACTTTTAGTTCCTCACCATACCCATTGGAGGAGTTGAGATTCAATTCAAATTTGGATGAGAAATGATCCTGATGTCATCACCTGTTGATATAAAACTCTTCTGCTTAAACGCCAGCAAATCTATGGCTCAATTCATAAGAAGGGTATAGTATTATTTCATTTAAATATTGAGTTTCAGCTCATTGATAGCACAGTCAAGAACACCTCAATGATCATAACTGAGTAACATAGATGAAGATTAGCATTAGGAAGAGTTGTGAGAGATACTCTGGCATGGGGGATCCTAGTGTTAAGACTACGAACAATTGAACCTCTCAACAAGCTACGCAAGTCTCTTAAGAAGTAAGATATAGGTGAGTTAGTGGTCTGCCTAGATAATTTTGTCCACACTAAGATGTCCCTGCATCAATGAAATTATGGGACTGAGTCAAGGCAGAAATTGAATCAAGATGAATATCACTAAGATTTTCATCAGAAATGTCTATCAACATCATTGCCTCTCTAACATCCCACAGAATGGTATTAAGGAAGAAAGACTTTTAAGGAAAATGGATACAAGAAAACAGTTCTGCTTTCAAAATAAATATGAAAATATTCCATGAATATTTTAACAGTCTACTTTCAAAGTAGTAAGAAACCTTATAACATTTATTAGCTCAGCTTGGGTCAATGGGTGGCTGTATAGCTCATAACTCACTTTGCGTGAGTAGACCATTGAGATCACACATTACAATTTAAAGAAACCTGAGAATGCCATTGTTACGTTTTTGGAAGAATACTCACTCCCCCTCTTTTGGACAAATTCTCTTCTGATGTTTTCAAATTCAAAAATGACTTAAGGATAAACCTGGACTGTTCTAATTTGAACATTCCCCAATATAGTCATTTTCTACTAGCTCTTTAAGTCAAAGTGAAATGTGGGAAATTCATAATTGGTTATCTTTTTCCTCTAGTAAGTAGAGATATCAATGATGGACATCACCCCTAAGGCATTTTAAAAAGATCTGCTCTCTGAAAATAAAAGTTCTGGTCTGTCTTATCAATGTCACTTTAGAATTCAATTGAAAATGAACAAAAAAGAAAAAGAATGAAAAAATGGGTTTTGTTTACATGAATTTAGGAAGCTCTTCTCCAAATCTAAAGCCTAATAACAAGAAATGCAAAAACTCCTGAATATTAGGGTAAATGAAAAAATGCAAAAAAATATCCTTTGAAATAATTTTGCTTCATTCTCTTGGCGATACTGAATCTCACTGCTCTTGGCATTACTATCACAGAAACAAGGTCTATTATCTTAGCACTTGTCTGAGTTATCACTGAGTAAATCAAGGAGAAATAGGGATTTCAGTCAGGATAACCCAATCCATGTTTACAAGGAAAGAGAACTGAAATTAATAACAGTTACCACTTTAACTCTGTCAAGCTTTAAAATACGGATATTTTTGTTCTTCAATCATTATCCTATTCAGAGTACCCACTCCGAGACTTGAAAGTAAAAGTTTAATAGCTGAACCCAAGCCTTCTGTCTTGTGGTGCTATCTTATTCTTTATGCTATCGATGTATCATTCATAGTATCTGTTAAGGATTTGCAATGTGTATTCCTCTAAATTTGTGTAAATCCTAATTGTGACTGACAAAGTTTGAACATTTCTTTCCAAATCACAAAGTAGGTCTCTGTTCATACATACATCCAAATGGACTATCTAAATATGGATTCCTTCATTTCATTTTCAGACAAGCTGTTGATTTACTCACAATTAAGGATTTTATTTTAAGCAGCAGAGAAATACATCAATGGAAGGATATGCAGGTGCGAAATTTGCATGAACAGAAAAGGAAGGTGGAGGCCCTGCTAAAGTATAGTCCTTAAAGAATCTTTATTTCAAAGCCAACATTTAGAACATACAACATATGTTCTTGGCTGTTTTTTTTCTATTTGACTAAAAGTATCTTAACTGAGTTAAATAAAATGCTCCTGTGAAACTGACTTCAGGAGTGCACAAGCTGTAAATGTGTATCTTGCAGGCTAACAGACCATTTTATAAAAACAGTTTGAATGATGTAATGAAGTTGACAATAATTGAGATCAAACTTGATGAGACATGTATTCGACTAGTAACTATTTTACATGTAAAAGGACCATCCTTAAGACCTGTGAACTTTAGGTAGCTAAACAACAATGAGGTTGAAACTCCATTTTCCCCTTGGTGAATGTGAAAAAGATGTGCCAATAATTCATAGAAATGGAGAATAATTTCAGAGGTATCTGTGAAACCTACGCTACACATTTATGCTACGATTATTATTGCTCAAAGAAATTATACTAGCTTTCTTGCTATTAAAAGTTAACTGGAAAATATATTTGCATTGATTAATATTAGGCAAGTAACCATTCCCCACGTTTGCATTGATTAATATTAGGGAAGTAACTATTCCTCATCTTTTTTTTTTTAATTTCAGCAGAATTAATTAGAACCTTACAAAAAAAAAAAGATTGCATTAGAGCATCAGATTCATGGTGTTTGCATTTGTCTATATCAGAGTACTCCGACTTCATAAGCAAATGCGGAGTAAGGGGTTTTCTGTTACCCTGCATGTTTTGCAAGCACCTGACCAGAAAGAACACTTTGAAATCTTTATGGAGCAGGAAAAATGGAAGCATATTAGTCTAGGCGGTGAAATTGGGCTTTTTGTCATTTTTAATTGCTTGAATTCATAACCCAGTTTTGCTGAATCAAAAACTGGTTGGTACAGCTGACTCCAGTTATTTCTGCCTTCTGGCACTTTAAAAAAGTAACTTTTTCACATAAGCACAAACAGTATTGGGTGGAGGATAATGAGGGGGGGGGAAGCCTAAATGCATGAGTATTGATGCACGAGAATTAGATTCAGTAAATACTCTGCATTAAAAGTTTTACAATTTCTAATAATCAAATTAATTATTAAATGAAATTGGTGTATACATGTCTTTCAATACTGTCTTGAATAATTTTTTTTAAATAATGGTTTTCAAGAACTACATTTATCGATCCTATAATTCAAATAAATTAAAATGCATGAAGTAAAAAGTTGCTAATATTATTCATCTCCAGTTTATAACAGCATATAAAACATACAAATGTTCCATTCATCCTTATCAAGAAGAAGGCAAGACAAATGACCAAAAGGATAGATACTTGACCATTTACACTCCATCAAAAGGCAAATACTATATCCCACTAGGAAGTTTTCAAATCTGAAGCAAAATGAAGCTCTAAGTTCAAAAAGTTCAGAGGATAAAGGCTTTGCTTTCCCATTCTCTAAATTTGACTTTAAAAACATAAACACCCAAGGCAGAGATTTAACTGTCTAGAAAGGAATTTAATCTGAGTTCTCTAAGGTATAAACCCATTAAACCAATGCTCCTGGTCATAATTTTTAAACTTATGTCACACAGGTGTTTTGTAAAATAAATGCTAAAAATTACTTCTTGAGTCAAATGGCTTCATCAATAATTCATGATTTTTCCTTTGCCCAAAGAATGCCAATTCACACCGTCCATTTTTATGAAATAGCGTCTTTCTTCATTTCAAATCTAATGTGAAAAATTATGATCTGAGGTGAAACTGGGCCACAATTCTCTATTCCACTGTATTCCTATCATAATACCAACCAGATCTGACCTGTCTGTCATTCATTATGTTGAAAACAGTGAGGAATGAGTACGCTACAAGCAAGTATAAATACTATGGCCAAACTGCATCTCCTCAAAAATCAAATGCCCTTTTGTAAAAGTACACAGTTTGCCCATTCCCCCACCATAATGTTCCAAAATCACTCCTGTTTTATTGTGTCATTATTTTGATGGGAGAGTGAAAGATTTGAAAACTACTGGCTCATCATTTTAGGCCATATGGAGTAACAATAACCACTAAATAAAATAATCTGGGAAAAAGAGGAAAAAGTCATAGATCTAATCTCTATTTGTGATAGTTAAATAATAAATATGCCCATTAATCAATTTTCCATTAGTTAGCTCTCCCAAGTTAAAGGAAGCAAAAAATTACAGTGTTAGACTCTAAAACATACAAGAGAAAATATAAACATGGGCAACAAGACCCTTTGAGTCCATTCCACTGTAAGTAAATGTATATCATACGGTGACTTGTCTGAAGTTGTAGGTTGAGAAGAGACCTCTTTTAAAAGCTGACTCCTCTGTGTCATTAGTAAGTAGGTCTTGGTCCACTTTGCATGGTGTAGCTACTTGTCGATAGGATATTTAGTAAGCAAACCTTCATTATGTGAGAAATTTGAAGATTCATTGTTTCTTAGATGTAACTATGGTGAGATGGCATAATACAAACTATATCCTTTATATGCTAGCTGAGAATTCAAACTATCAAAGGATAGGAATAAAAGTCCAGTTCAAATTCCTTTGCATAGCTTCAGCTATTAAAAAGGAAAAATAGATGTATACAGTATTACATTGTACAATCTTGCAGTGTTTTAGTTACCAAGAACAAAACAAAACAAACAAGCAAAAAAAGCCTTCCAGGTTTTCTCCCTCAGAATCTGCTCAAGAAAGCAATTTCCTCCTCCATAATCTGTGAGCAGTGAAATGCATCTAAAAGGTTAAAAAAAAATCTTCTTTCATATAACATGATGATCACTACATGAATTGACTTCAGAAAATGAGAGGTAAACAAACAGCTGCTGCTGGATTTCCTGGAAGAAGAGCCATTCCATTCAAATTTTATCATTACCCAACTAAGAAGAGGAGTTATGAAGTAATTGTATGACATCTTTACAGATTTGTTTATACTCTTCATAAGTGTGTGCTCAGACTCTTGAATGCAAAACTTTCGCCTCAAGCAAAAAGAACTGCGTTTGAGATAAATTATTTTACCTACAAACTAAACTTAAAACTACACAATTAAAAGGAAAATTAAGCAACCACTTTGGGCTCTCACTTTAGTCATAATCTACAAATGATTAAGAAACGTACTTCGAGTCTGCTAGAGACATTGAAAAGTGACTAAGGTATTTAAGATGTTGATGCAGATATCTCCACAATAATATTATCTACTAAACTTGAAAGTTGGAACAATTCTGTCCCATTTGGTTGAGATCCATAATGACAGAAATGCATAGAAATCCCTTCCTAAGAGAATTAAGCTGAATCACTAGGTCTAGGGCATTCTGGAAATAAATCCTAAACATTACAGTCAAATGGTGAATTCTTGTGCTCCTTCTTCTCTCTTGATTTGTCTCTTTAATTGATAACTGTCAGATCACTCCATCATCAACAAAGGAAAGATCCTTTCTTCCCATTATCTTATATCCTTTGGACACATTCCTGATGCAATAAAATGGGACATAAGCTAATTTCACACGTGAAAGCATATTCCGTAGCCATTCGTTTAAATAATTATTACCATGGGAATAAGGTTAAAGCAATGAAATAAAAAAGATACATGAGTGTTCGCTTGCAAAGCTACAGTTCTCTGTGCATTATATATAATGGCATGTAAGTATATATATGTAAATGTATGTCTCTACATATATGCACACACATATGAATCTATACAAACAAGCCACTTGCAATGAGATGCCTACTAACTTTTGGAATGTGTGACCAATCTGTCAATCCCTTCAAAGAAAGGAGAGAATATTAAGAAATCATTTCTGATACGACTTCTCTAATGATCCTCTAAATGCTTATTCATCTCTTAAAATAAAGTTAAATAGCTCTCCTCCGGCTCCAAAGTTCACACTAACTTCCAGGTACAAAGCAGGAACAATTAATCTCACTGCATCTTGCCAATCCGAAAGCATCCCATCCCTGTCTGTATCCATACCGACAAAATTCATCCACAGAAAAGCCTAAGTACAGCCCTCCAGAGAGTTTTCCCCCTTTTAAGGATACCTACCGTAGCCCACTCACAAGCTGGAAACCCATCAGCACACTTCTAACGTTGTTTTAGTTGTCTCGATTCCATCAGTTTGTCAAATTCCTATTCTAATCACACAGTGGGAAGGAGCATCCAAACACTAACCTCCTTGCCTTAATGTTGGGCGAAGGCAGCTACACAATAACAGCAGCCAAACATGTCAATTTGCACTCTCCTCGCAGCCTCCTCCCCCCTCCCACCCCTCCGGCCCCCTCCGACAGCCCTGTCAGTGGGTTTAATGCCCATGCCTCACATAATTTCCAGAGGATGCCTTCTCTCTCTCTCTTTCTCGCCCCACTCTCTCCCTTCCTTCAATTGTTTAAAGCCTTCTTCTGCCTTACCTGAAGGGCATCTCCCACGACTGCAATTAGCTGCCAAGATTTCATTGTCGGCTGCAAAGTGCCTCCTGTTTCCTCACCAGGAGAACACAAGAGAAGTACGGGCAAACAGCAAACGGCACCCACGTGCTGGCAATATAAATGACTAGAGACATCTGTCGTGCTCGCTCGCCGGGCGTTTGCTTCGTTCTGCTTTCCTGCCCTGCCTCACAATGCTCCTGTATCGGGGGCTACATGCACCTAGAGCTGAGCCCCAGGAAAAAGGAAAAAAAAAGGAAAAGAAAAGGAAATAAACACACACACACACACACACACACACACACACACAAACACACTCAGTCACAGAGACGCGCACACACAAAAGGAACGCTACAATGCAATCACACACAAGCCAAGTTTCCAGGCTGGCTTGGTCTCAGGGAGATAATGCTCTCCAAATTGTATGTGTACATTTTTCCCCCCTTAAAGTATCTGATGATGTGCAGCGCTATGCTGCATGGTCCCCACCCCCAATCTTGCCAAAGAACAGTTGCCAGCACCGTGCTGGTCCCACTATCTCCCTTTCTCTCCCGCACGTGTCCCTTCCTTGTTCTTTCAAGCATTAAATATGTAGCACATGACAGAATAGGGCACCTTGCACAGTCCTCTGAGTCCACACTTGACAACCAATTTTAACTCACGAGAAATGAAATGTCTAAAGGCAGAATGTAAGCACTTCCAATTACTTACGCTACTCCTACATTATTCAAAATGTCTATGGGACAGTATTTATGACTTCCCATATGCTATTTCATATATATTGATATGAGATGGGAAAGCCATTCTGCTTTATTCCCCATGAGAGTTTTCATCTGAATCACCGAACATTTATCCCAAGATTTTTTTAAGCTTTATTTTGTAAATAAGGAAGTTGCATAATTACACTCAAATTTAGAAATAGTTTCAATCCTTTTAAGCCAATTAAAACTGTTAGACCCAGTTAACATCGAGAAAATAATGTAGTTTAATAGTAGAGATAACTTTCCTGGTCTGTCTTTAAGAACTAATTGAACTTAAATACTGCATTGGAAGGGATTTTTTTTTTCCTAGAGAAATAATATTGCAGAAATTTTGAACAGATGAAAATCAGAAAACAATTGACAGTGACTTCTAACTATCACCAATTCTAAATATTGATTAAATAATTAACCAGTTCAGAGAGAAATATTCTATTACCTTCCCATGTTTAAAGTGTTTTGCTTTGCTAGTACAATGATAAGCTTATTTTCTGTTTTTAATTCTACACATTTGAAATGAAAAAAAAATCTAAATATATAACTTTTCTTTCTTCCTTCTTTTTGGTAAGGGAGATAAGTTGCTACATCAGAATACTAATAGAATATCTGTTAAACTGTTGTGTCATCTTCTTAGACACATCTTTCAAGTCATAGGAGTTGTATGCAACATATTAGCATATTATGTAGGTAAGCAGCTTTTAAACATGATAATGAAGTGTCTTTCAAATATTTTTAAAAAGCATTTCCTATATTTCCATGTTCAAAGGAAGCTTTTAAAAAAATCCTTTGGAAAGAGGCAATTCCTTACATAATTGTCATCCATCTTTGTCATACCTGCAAAGATGAAGAACGTGGTTTTCAATGCATTAAATGTGCTTTTAGATTTATAGTAGTTCAGTTTTAAAATTTCTCTTTGAAGTTTTCATAAAAGTTCATATTAAGTTCTCACCATATTTTTTTTCCTCAAAGAATTCTTTTGTATTTAAGAAATACTCCATCTGCATTTATCAAACTTAATTCAAAAGTTTTTACGGAGACAAATAATGGTGGTGGAAGTAGCACCAGTGGTATTAATTTAAAACTAATAATAGTAATAATACTTATGATGTCCAAATGGCATATAACAAAACATTTTCAAAATAGAAATATAACAAAAGTTAAAATCAAGTAAGAACAGACTTAAACCAATATCACACATGTTTGTTCTATGTGCTATTTATATGAACTTAAATCCTACTACTTTTATTTGACAGAAAAGAAATAACTAATATTTTTGCCTGTGCAACAGCCTGATAGCAGTATAAAAGAATAATATCAGAATATTAATTTGTTCCAGAACCATTTCAAGCTGAAACCCATCAAAAAGATGATAATAATAGTGTCTCATTCACATAGTGTTGTAAGGTTTTCAAAATGCTTTATGTGCCATATTTTTTATTATTGCTATCCCCACGTTGCAGATGAGAAACCTAAGGCTACAGGAAATGAAATGACTGGCTCAAGGTCACATGGCTAACAAATATTTGAAGCAGGATTCGAGCAAGATCTTCCTGACTCTTGGTCCAGTGTTTTCTCCACCATCCAATGTTGCTTCTTGCATAAGCATATTTATTTAATTAAGAATCATACTTCAAGAAGCTGTGCTCTAAGGTATTCTTTTGCTGTCCTCTGGTCATGCCTTGCTGTAGCATTAGGGAAAAATATTCTAATGATCTTGGTTTTAAAATTGTGGTTTCATCACATTCACTTCCAAGTCAAATGCATACCTCCAATTTGCCACATATCTCAAAGTTTTCTTTAAATGAAATAATTTAATAGAAAAAAAGTCACTAACAATATACATATTCTGACTTAAAGCTAGCCTTCAGTCCCTCCTCCTTTTCTATCTACAACCTAAACCACACCAAACCATGAATTTAGCCCTGTTGCTCCTATGCATTGCAGCACATATGGACATTTAATTAGAGAGCATGACAACCCTGGCAGATGTTGCTAAACCTGTGTTATTCTTACAAATTGCAATTCTCTTGTGCAAGTGACACACAAAATAGTTAAACCTGTGCATATATTCACCTCAGAGGGGAAATGAATACTCCTACACTACTGTCAAGCTCATCTGTTGCTGTGGAATCTAATGCCATGGCAATAAGGATTTTTTTTTTTCCATTAAGCAAGCACAACAGAAATAAATGAAGTTCTCAGCAAAGGAAGTCTAAGAGGTAACTGACATGTGACAAAGGAACCGTGTCATGATGATGTCAATCAGTATGGAAACATGGTTTCTCTCATACATCAATTGTTTTTTTTTAATAGTAACTGATAAATTCTTTCCCTTCTCACCCCTTCCAATCAAGCTTCAGCTTAAAAATAATAGCTCAGAAAATGTAGTATCTTAGAATATTTCTTTATACAAGTCATATTAGGGACACAGTATAACCATTATTACCTTCATCTTACTGATAAGAAGCCTGAAGCTCAAGTAAAATAGGTTTATTTGTCCAAGGTTTTTAACCAGTAGTGGACTAGGAACTTAAATCTCATTCCTTCTTACGCCAACTTCACAGATTTTTTTTTGGCCACACCTCATAGTTAGTTAGCTTTGTTTGTTTGTTTGTTTTACCTTGCAACAGCTGTTGTAGGGGAACTTTTGCAAGTGGAAGAAGAATTTAGCTTTTTTTTTTAACTGACATGTCTAACAAATATTTGACCCAGCACAATTGGAAAAACTGGTACGAAAAATGAAAATATTATAGGAGATCCTTTTGGTTATTACTGCAAAAGTTATCAATAATAGAATCATAAAATTTTAAAACTAAAAAGCCACCTTAGAGGTCATGTGGCACAAACTGCTCATTTTGGAGATGAATCTCCTCCCCATCCAAGGCCAAGAAAGGTTCAGTGAATTGCTTAAGATTATAGAATTAGTAGTAGCAGAGCTGAGAGTACTAGGATCATTGGTATCCAAGTCCTATATTTGTCCTACCAAACCACAGTGCTTAAATAGCGCAGAATTTAAATAAGTCAAAAATCAACATTCATTTACTAGTGAAGTAATTTCAGCACAAAATTTTAAAACTTTTAAAAACTGAAATGCTATTTTCACTAACAAAGTTTGTCATAGGTTGAAGGTTGTTAGTCATGCCTCAAAAGGGACAATATAGAAAATAAGTACTGCAGTATGATAATATACTTTTCCTTAAAACTATTTAGAATTTAGCTTTTTAAAATAAGAGGACAAAACAAAATATATCAGTGTAATAGTCTGTCTGTATTTGTCCTTTGTTTTCAAAAAAGATCGTGGCATCAGAGAAATGATGATATGACTTGCACTTGACTTTGTTTTGACAGAAGGAAGGCTGTGTAAGATTGCCAACCTCACTTTCTCCTCCTGAGCCATCTGGGTCCAGTGACCAGATATTCATCAATGCATCAGGATGACTGGAGATGGCCCAGGGTGCAATGGGAGACCTTGGCCTTTTTAGGCTGGCTTTTTCAGGTATTCATTTAGAGGGAAGTAACACCCACATAGGGATGTAAATAGTTTGCCCATTTTATTAACAAGTTTTCAATAGTCCAGATGAGGAAGAATTAGAAATAATCTAATTAAACAACTCAACATTTGATCAACCCAAGAATATTTTTTTAAAAAGTCATTCAGAAAATAACTCAATAGAAAACTGGAAAACAGGTTGAAATTAAATTTAGACTAATATCTTACACCATATACTATAATAAGTTCAAAACAGACATGAACCATCAATACTAAATGTCATATTGCAAATAAAATGGAAGAGAATCAGATCATGTATCTTCACATCTATAGCTACAGGAAAAGTTTTTAATAAGCAAGGGACAAAGAAGATCACAAAAGATAAAGCAGATCATTTAGATCAAATGAAATTTGAGAGCACATTTCAAGAACAAAATCAATTCCACTAGGATATGAAGGGAAGCTACTAACCAGGAAAAGACTTTTTGCATCAATCATCTTTGATAAGAATCTGATATCCAATATATACAGAAACAAAAATATATAAGATCAAGAGACATTCCCTAGAGTCCAAGGACAAGAAGTTTCCCAAAGAATGGAAATTCTTAACAACCATATTAAAAAAAAACTCTTCTTGATCATTTATGATATGAGAAATGCAAATCAACCAATTTTAAGGATTCATTTCATACACCACAATATTAACAAGGAGGAAAGAGTGTGGCAATAGTGTTGGAGAAGATATGGAAAGATGGCCACATTTATCCACTGTAGGAAGAGAAGTGAATTGGTCCAACTGTACTGGAAAGTAGATTCTTTATAAATGACTAAGATGGCCATACCTGTTGATATAAACATACCAATGATAGAATGTTGAAAACAGAAAGGGTTAATTAAAGCAAAAATATTCAGAACAATATTTTTTATAATAGCAGCAAAACAGAAGCAAAGCAGAGAAAGTGATCATGGATATAGTATGGAAAGGATCTTAGAAATGACATAGTTCTATCCATACTTTTTACAGCTCAGGAAACTGAAATCAAGAGAAGTTTAATGACTTGGCAAGCATCACATAGGGAGAAATAGAGTGGGAGAGCCTAGATTTGAATTTGAGTTCTCTGACTGACCACTGCTCAGGAGAGACCTATGCACACTGGTACATTAATGCAATGCAATATTACTGTGCAATGAGAAATGATGAATATGAAGTATTCAGAAACAGATTGGAAGAATTGTATAAATGCATACAAAGAAAAGTAAAAAGAAACAGGAAATGAAGATCTGCAAAAAAGAAATGGAAAGGAACCCCTCCCCCCAAAAGAGCAAAGGATGATGAATAATTATGACAAGATAATGTCCTTATACTCTGCAAAGGTGGGAGATTATGGGTATAAGCTAACAAGAGCAGCAACAATGATAATCACTAATATTTTTTTAGTAAAGCATTTTGCAAATAGTATCTTAACTAATCCTCACAAAGGTGCGAGAGGAAGGTGCTACTATTCTACCCATTTGCAGGGAAAGAAAATAAAGCAGATTGAGGCCACATAGGAACTTAAGATTTCCTACTTTGGTCCAGCACTCTAACTTTTAACCACTTTGCTCACACTGTAACACAAACACTTACTATTTTACATACTGTCAGATGGGGTTAATATGTTAGTTGGTTATCCTAAGTTTTTTTTTCTCTTTATTTTATTCTTTGTGGTTCTCTGGGTAGAAAAGAGGGACATACTTAGAAATGAATATGATGTAAAACTAAAATACAACCATAAAATTAATAGTGAATATTATTCTCAAATTAAAAAAAAACTACTAAGTAAGGAAATCTCTTTTAAAGGTTTTTTTCTGCATTTTGTTTTGTTTTATTAATTTTTGTCATATTTGCTTTATTTTTTGAGGTGCAACAAAATATTTTCTATATAACATCTTTCCTGACTCCCTCAGTTTTTAGCACTCTCTTGAAATTATTTAGCGTTGCTGTGCATTTATTTAAATAATGAAAATAGTTATAACTGACATTTATACAGTCCTCTAAAATTTGCAAAGTGTTTTATGTATGTGGTTTCTTATGAGTCTCACTACAACCCTGTGAGGGAGTAATCAGAGGTATCATTAACCCTATTTTGCTGTTAAAACTGAGGCTCAGGGAAATTGTGACTCCACCATGGCCATGTAGCAAGGGCTGGATGGACCTGGAGACAGAGGAGATGAGTTCAGATCTTAGCACTATCATGGCCTTGGGCAATCACTTAACCCTTCTGAGCCTTGTCAGTAAAATTAGGGTATTGGATTCTCTGACATTCTAAGATTCTTTCATGTTGTAAATTCAGAATCCTAAATATCAGAGGCAAGATCTGAAGCCCTGTCTCTCTGACTTCAGTAAATACCCTCTGCACTGCAACACAGCGACTCTCTTTCTCTGTTACTTGGGGATATGTTACATATGTCTGAGTCCCCAGTAAAATATAAGCTATTCACAGGCAGGGTCTCTTATTTCTTCCTGTCTCTTCACCTAGTACAATTTTCATTTAGTAAGCATTAAATAAATGCTGAATTGAAGTTAGGATACTGAAGATGCCAAATTTATATATTTTTTTCATTTAGAATTCATTTTATCATTAACAGAATTCAGTAACCAGTGCCTATGTATATTAAGAGAGTCTAACCTTTCTGGAAACTTTAGCGTATAATTGCTTCTTCATGGAAAATTCTAAGTCTCAATGCATTAAAGATCTTTGTGAAAAATCAATGTTCTCCTTGAAGAAAAATACAGCATAGATTATCCTTTCCGTTGAAAGTTATGGTAATGATCTTCTTAGATGTACCTCACAATAAAGTAACATTCCATCTTTATATTTTCAGAAAACACATTCCACTAGAAAGAGGAACAACAGTCTTAATTAGAAAGTCATTTGCGTGCTAAACACATGGGACCTCTGCAGGTTTGGAACATCAAAACCCAAAGGAACTCCTCCTACATGGCATCTGATAATCCAGTTGTATTATTAAAGGTGAGCTTAAGAAAGCATATTCAGAGGAGAAATCATATGATTTATGACAGGCTTGCTGTGGTTACATTCCTAAATGGATTCCATTAACTCTACCCTGGGCTATGGTAACTGACCCAAATTTTAAATGAGATATATATGAATCACCCAAAAGAATATTAGTAGAGTTTGGTCTGTCCAAGATTCCCACCATGTAACTATAATAAAGTAAATTACTCCTGCCAGTTAAGTTTACTGTATATTCTTTAAGGAAAAGAGACAGACTAATTACAAGTCAATATTGGGTTGGTTTAAGTCACATGGTTTTGCTTACAAAAATTTAAAAACAGAGCTAGTCACAGAACAGATACAATCAAAATATAGGACATCAAGAGAGGCAAAGAATATTACAACTTCCCGGAATAATAATTGAGTCAATGATTTCCTCTTCCATTTATGTTTCTAGCATGACACCTTCTTCTTTTCACCTGTTATACTGTACTCCTCTCCCCAACAAGGCTATTAGACAGTCACTATGTGAAGAAAATTCCAGGAGTGGCAAACAAAAGTGGTAAGAGCAAGCAATTTAAACCTAAGCTTATTTAACCTAAGTGGTTTGGTGGCTGCCCATTTTATCTTAATTGCCTTTTAAACTAAAATCAATGTTAAATTACCTGAACAACAGTTTCTGCACAATTGTGAAACTAAAATTCTTAAATGTCTGCCTAAAACATTTAGCTCTGGTTTAGTTAATTTACAGAAGAAAATGCCACACAATATCCCAGCGCTAAAATTGGGTTCTTAATTACAGAGTGGAGGTTCTAAAAGCCACCCCATTGTTTGCTCTGTGATGAGGATTCTGGAATGGAGTTATGGGGCCACTGCCTAAAATGGGAAAACTGAAGAAGGCTGATGCTGAGCTGCACCAGGGATTTATAATTAAAGGGAGGCTGTATATTTTGGTTAAGAAATACTGAATTTGGTACCTGAAGAATAGGGTTTGTTGCTCAACTCTGCCATTAATACTGAAACAATGGGCAATTCATTTAACTTGTCTGGGTTTCTCTCTTCTCAGTCGCTAATTATTGGTTCACCATTAACATTTCTTGTATCATCATGTCATTATTGAGCTTTCTACTTTAAAAGGGTCCATATTTCCTTGGATTTGGGGGAAACAACCACATGACCGTATTACTTTTATTTTCTCAATGGCATTATATTGGAATACCCTAAGTTTCAAAATGGGTCAGTGGTTTAGATGAATGAAAAGGAAGAGAGCTGCTTTAATTTAAACCTCCATTACTGAAAGGTATCAATATGATGTTGGTGGAAAGCAAGACCACCAGGTGGCTCCCTCCCCAAGCACTGAGCTGGTTCGGATTTAGTCCAGAATAAAGTTTCTGGGCTCTTATGAATAAGCTTCTCAGTCTTAAATATTGAAGGATGAGCAGGTGAAAGTGGCATTATAAGATGATGGACAAGGACACTGATATTTGATAAATCTATTCATATTAATAATGACAGCAATAAAGAGACCTAGTGGCGTCCATCCCATGTATGAGAAGGACCCACCAAGAAGTTGGGAGACCTGATTTCTATCCACTTTTGCTCTGATTCCTTTGGGCACCACTGATACTGCCTTACTAAACAAACAAACAAAAAACTAGATAACTGTGCTATCTTCCTTGCTGCTGCCAAGTGAAAGGAAAAGTTTCATATGAATAAAGGCAGATTTGATAAGTAAAAGTATACTTAAGAAGTTTGGCCTGAGAATTAAATTTGTATTTCTGGACATTTTAAAATTTAGGAATAATGAGTTCTTGATTATTGAAGGAGGGTACTAAACAAGGTGTAATTAAAAAAAAAGTATTTGCTTAATTTGTTGTTGGTACCTAAACCAGGGAGAGTCAGAACGGAGAAAGAAAACTATAAATCGATATTCCTAGGAAACATACAAAAAATTTAAATAGAACATTAATGAAATGGCTACAATAACATATCACAAAGATTATGCACTATGGCCAGCTTGGATTCATACCATAATATAAGTCTGGTTCAGTATTGGAAAAACTACGAACTTAAGAGATTATATATTAATGAGTGAAGCAAAAAGAAAATCACATGATTAATCAGTAGGTTCAAAAAAAGCTTTTGAAAAATAGAACATGAATTTCTGTTAAAAACACTAGAAAACATAGGAATAAGTGAACCTTTCTTTAATATGGCAAGTAATATCTTTTTTAAAATCAAGAGCTGGCTCTATGGAAAGAGGATTTTTCTAAAAGATTTTCTAAAAAGATTAGAGGGTAAAGAAAGGATAAGTATTATTACCACTACTCTTTGATAAAGTGCTAGATCTGCCAGTATTACAGTAAAAGGACAAGATAAAAATATTGAGGTAAATATGTAGGGGCAAAGAAAAAACAAATTGCTGCTTTTGATAAAAAAATAAGATGTTCTACTTAGAGAACCATACACAGTTAACCAAAATTAATGGAACAGTAACCAGAAAAGTTTCAGTATATAATAAATCCACATAAATCATCAGAATTTTGCAGGAATACACACACACACACACACACATACATACACATAATTATCTATCTATCCATCTCTCTCTCTCTCTCTCTCTCTCTCTCTCTCTCTCTCTCTCTATATATATATATATATATATATATATATGGAAAGAGACAGAGACAGACAGACAGAAAGAGAGAAACTCTATTTAAAATAACCATGGAATGTATAAAACATGTTCCTCCCAGCTTACCCCCCCCCCAGGAACTATATGAATACACCTACAAAGGATTCTTTATAGCAAGAATGGCAGACCTAAATACTTAGAGAGATGTTTATTGCTTATGTATAAGCCAAGTCAAAATAATAAAAATGATAATGCTACTTAAATTAGTTTACTTATTCAACTCTGTACCAATCAAACTTTTAAATGCTAGAAAGTACCAATTCATCAAGAGGGAAGAAGTCAAGGGTCTGAAGGGAAATGATGCTAAATAAAAAAGTGGGAAAGAAGGGGGCCTAATGGGACCAGATTTCAAACTATACTACAGAAGAATAATCATCAAAATAATTAAGTAATGGCTAAAAAATGGAGGTACTGATTAGTGGAACTGTTTAAGTATAAAACACACATAACAAATTGAATTTAGTAATGAATTTAGTGTTCAATGAACACAAAGGTTCTGCCAACTGGGAACAGGTATTCAATAAATACTACTTAGGAAAACTAGAAAATATTCTATCAGAAATTAGGTTTAAACAAATTATCTCATACCAAATTCCAACACAAGGTAAAATGGAAATAATGATTATGATGGATTTGAATATTAAAGGCCATATCATAAACAGATTCAAGGAACAAGGAAGAAATTACCTTTTGAATTTATGGATAAGGGAAGAATTGAGTATTTTTTTCTGATAAAGATCTTATGTACAACATATTAGGAACTGATTCAGTTTTATAAGAACAAGTAATTTCCTAATTGATAATTTCCAGAGTATTTAGAGGAGCATTTTCCAACAGAACAATCAAGCTATTAACCATCATATGAAAATATGGTCAAAATTACCAAATATTATTGCCTCACTGGGGTGGGGCTGCCAATGATTGAGTGGCCTGAGGCCTTATCCAGGCCTGGTCTTCTCCAGCATGACCCACACTGGACTTCATTCCTCTCTCAGACTGGTGCAACAGTTGACCTTCCTGTTGTCTTGGGTTAGAACTTTATTTTACTCTTTTTTTTGGTGGGTTCTGTTGCTCTAGAATTTGTTCAGACTCATTTTTATAGGTATTTGGAGAGGTTTGGGGGAAAGCTCAAGCAAGTTGCTTTTCCTCTGCCATCTTGGCTCTGACTCCTGATACTGTTTTGTTTTGTTTTTTAAGAATATTTTTTTCTATACTACCACAAATACAATTTAACACTTTGTCAACTTAAATGGAAGGGGAAAGAGAAAATTTTATATGTATAGTGATCAAGTTAAATACCATACAGTAGCCATAAAACTGTAGAGATTACTCAGAAATTTACATGAAGCAAAATCCAAGATAGAAACAAAAAGTGGGGTATCTGATATCCATCTCTGAACTAATGAAGTAAAAATGAAAAAGCAAACTGACATAGAAATCCTGACACATGAATTCAGACAAATTTGAAATCAGAGGCATTGCCAACATTTTGTAGTATGGAACCCATGGTCATAGCCTAAATTATACCTAGATTATAACTCTGGAAAGATATGCCTTAACTAAAACAAAAGGGATAAGGAAAGGAATAAACAAAAGGGAGGTGGAGCAGCATAGCTGTTTATATTTAAAACTGTGTATTCATATGAGGTGTGTGTGTTTGTCCTTTGTTGCCAAAGACAACCATGCCATTAGAGAAATGATGCCATGCCTTGCATTTGACTTTGTCTTGAGTGAGGGAGGGCTGTGCAGGTCACCAACCTCACTTCTCCTCCAGAGCAATCTGAATCCAGGCACCAAATATTCATCAGGATGACTGGAGATGACCCAGGATGAGGCAATTGGGATTAAATGACTTGCCCAAGGTCACACAGCTAGTGAGTGTCTGAGGTGAGATTTGAACTCAGGTCTTTCTAACTCCTGCACTGGTGCTTTATCCACTGCATCACCTAGCTGCCCCATTCATATGAGGTAACCCAGGAGTCAAAGAAGCAGGATGTTGCTGTATGACTGGACTAGTCACATAACCTATATTTGCCTCATCCTCTGGAGAAGGAAAGGGTAGATTTTCTTGGCAAATCTCATAGGGGGTCACTAAGAGTCTGACACAAATAGAACAAGAATAAAAGTCATTCATAGGTAGCTGAAACCCAAGAGAAGTGAGGAGAGAGTAGGACCATACAGACTTGTCCTTGATCAATTCCAATCAACAGGTTCAGATGAAATGCTTCCAAAGAACTGATTGCTAAGATACCGTCAGCGATTTTGAAAGATGAAGGAGAACACAACTGCAGACGGGCAAATGTCTCAATTTTCAATAAAAGAGAAGAACTTGAATGTCTTCTAACTAATTATTAGCTTAACTTTAATTCATACCAGCATTCTATTAATTATTATTAAAGGAAATACTAGGGAACATCTATAAAATGAAATAATGAGCATAAGGTGTTACTACATATTTATCAAGATTACATCATTCCAGACTAAATATATTTCATTTTTGGGCAGTGTCACTAGACTGGTAGATTGATAGAAAACTATAGATATCATTTACTTAAATTGAGACAATAAAGGGTTGTTGTGAGGCTCAAATGAGATAACAGGTATAAATATTTTGTAAATATTAAAATTCTATAAAGATGCGTATGGTAATATTTATTATAACTGTTGTGATTCTTAGCCTACAGTCAATAGGTATCTATCTGGTGATAATTACATTTCCTGTGACTTCATCTGTTGAGATTAAGTAATGTTCATAGAATGATACAGAACAGTTTTAAAGTTTAACCTTATATAGTAATATAGAATAACTTTCATCTGCATTAGTCACATTTTTAATCTAAACAATCAATAAAATAATAAATCAAACACTGATTTATAGCTAGTTCATGAGATATAAATGTTCATGCTGAAAATGTAACTACAAGTCATTTAGAGTTGGCTCTAGCACATCCCAGGAGCAAAGCATTGGACAAGGTGTTTTAGGATACTTTCATGGACAGAATCAAGAGAGGTTGGGCTAGGCAGTATTATACATAGGTAGATTCATAACTTGTTGAATGGCTAGGCTCAAAGAAAAATAATTAATGGTTCAACATCAGTTTGGAACATGATTGCTTCTGCAATACTTGGTCTAGTAGTATTTAACATTTTTATTTATGACTTGAATTGATAATTAATATCCTAACTAAATATAAACATGACAATTTGGAAAGGAAAACAGCTCACAAATTGTTTGTAAAGATCTCAGCATTCAAATGTAAGCTACTTGACCACAGTGGCCATCTCCCTATGTATTTATATGCCTAGTGGATAGCCCAGTGCCTGTCACAAAGTAAGCAATTAAAAATGCTTGTTGATTGATTATATTAATACAATGACATCTGTGATTCAACTTCAGAGTGCATCCAAACTTGAAACACCAAAACAGAAAAAAATATGATATAAGAAATTATTTTATCTCCAATAATAATTAATCATCAACATTAAATAAAAATAAAAGTGTATATGTTTTTTAAATTTAATATCAAAAGATCAACTTCACAGACCCAAGAATGAAACATGTGTTGCTTTATTTTCTCAAAAAGATGGGTATTTAATCTTCTGCAAGCTCAATAGTAGACAATAATATCAAATGGCAGTGAAAATCTAATGTAATCTCAGACTTCATTGACAAGGACAGTGTGAAGAACTAAAAGGGTGGTAGTCCCATGAGGAACAGCCAAAGATAACTGAGTAAAGTCAGGGACCTGCCTGAACTTTCCCTCAAACTCCTCCAAATACCTTTAAATAATGACTCTAAACAAATTTTGGAATGACAGAACCCACAAACAGAAAGAGTGAAACAATTTTCCAATCCAAGACAACTTAGAATGTGAGAAGGAAAAATCTGTTGCAGTAGGGTAAGAGGAACACAGTCCTGTATAGGTCCCATGAGTGCAGAACAGGCCCAGCAAACCAGAAGAGGACTTTGAAGTTGCTGAGTCAGAAGCAGCAGCAGCTGCCTCTGGAGCTCTCAGCCCATAGATTGTAAGGGAATTGAACAAATGATCAGAAGGATATTAAAGAGGTTCCTTTGCAAGCACTGAGGCAGAACTCAGTTACTTTGCCCATACTCAGGCTGGATGCTAGTCCTGGGTGGCAGCCCCAGCCCCTAGCATACAAGAACTTGTGGCCACAGTGAAGGGGGACCCTCCTCACAGTTCCAGGACTGAAAAGAGTACTAGTGGTCACTCAGAGATGAGAACAAAAGACAGGAAAGTAATAAACACCTCTCCTTAGATCATATCATCTTGTAAGAACTGAAAACTTACCGGTCCCCAGAAGTATCTCTGAACACAGCTGCACAAAACTCCTGAAACTTGGAACAGTACACCCTCCACCCTAGAAGCAGAGTCCTACTTTAACAAAGAGTTACAAGTCAAGCTTTAGGCCAGGAAAATGAGCAAACAACAGGGAAAAAAAAAACAACTTTGACTACAGAAAGTTAACCTGATGACAAAGAAGATCAACACACACACTCAGTAGAAGACGACAAAGTCAAAGCTCCTACATCCAAAGCTTCCAAAAAATATGAATTGGCCTCAGGCCATGAAAGACCTCAGAAAGGATTTTGAAAATCCATTAAGAGAGGGAGAGGAAAAATTGGGAAGAGACATGCAAGTGATGTGAGAATATCATGAAAAAATGAACCAATAGCTTGAAAATGGTCACAAAAAATACTGAAGAAAATAGCACGTTACAAAATAGAATAGGTTAAATAGTAAAAAAAAAAAAAAACAAAAAACAAAAAACAAACAAAAAACAAACAAACAAAAAAAACTAAAAAGAAGCCAATGAGGAGAAAAATGCTTCAAAGTAGAATTGGCTAAATGCAAAAGGAGGTACAAAAGCTCAGTGAAGAAAATAATTCCTTGAAAATTTGAATGGTGCCCCCACCCAAAGCCCCTGGGGGAATTGAGCAGCTGATCTGAATTTCAGTCCTGAGCATGGTCCTAGGGGGAAGAGGAGCTAAAGGATTCAGAAGTCAAGTAACTGGCTGGGAAAATGCCCAAAAGAGGGAAAAATAAGTAAGACCATAGAAGGTTACTTTCTCAGTGAACAGGTATCTCCTTCCATCCTTTCAGATGAGGGAGAACAATGCATACTGTCAGAGGAAGTCAAGGCTTCTGCCTCTAGTACTTCCAAAATGAATACGAAATGGGTGCAGGCCATAGAAGAGCTGGAAAAGCAAGTCACCAGCTTGCTAAAGGAGAAATAAAAAAATGTGGAGGAAAATAACACCTTTAAAAACAGGTTAACTCAATTAGACAAAGAGGTCCAAAAAGCCAATGAGGAGAAGAATGCTTTTAAAAGCAAAATTAGCCAAATGGAAAATAAGGTTCAAAAGATCATTGAATGAAATAGTTCTATAAAAATGAGAGTAAAGTTCAGGAAAGCTAATAACTATATGATAAACCAAGAAGTTACAAAACAAAACCAAGAGATTGAAAAAATAGAAGACAATGTGAAACATTATCATTAGAATTATTCATTAGAAAAACAACTGACCTGGAAAATAGATCCAGGAGAGACAATCTAAAAATTATGGGACTACCTGAAAGCCATGATCAAAAAAAGAGCCTAGACATTATCTTTCATGAAATTATCAAGGAAAACTGCCCTGATATTCTAGAACCAGAGGGCAAAATAAATATTGAAGAATCCACCAATCACTTCCTGAAAGAGACCCAAAAAGAGAAACTCCTAGGAATATTGTGGCCAAATTTCAAAGTCCCCAGGTCAAGGAGAAAATATTGTAGGCAGCTAAAAAGAAACAATTAGAGTATCGTGGAAATACAATCAGGATAACACAGGATCTGGTAGCTTCTACATTAAGGGACTGAAGGGCTTGGAATAGGATATTCCAGAAGTCAAAGGAACTGGGATTAAAACCAAGAATCACCTACCCAGCAAAACTGAGTATAATACTTCAAGGGAATAAATGGTCATTCAGTGATATAAAGGACTTTCAAGCATTCATGATGAAAAGACCAGAACTGAATAGGAAATTTGACTTTCAAATGCAAGAATCAAGAGAAGCATGAAAAAATAAGCAGGAAATAGAAATCATAAAGGACTTTCTAAAGCTGAACTGTTTACATTCCTACATGGACAGATAATATTTGTAACTCTTGAGACTTTTCTCAGTATTTGGGTAGGTGGAGAGATTGTATACACACTCACACACACACACACACACACACACAGAGTCCAGGTTGAGTTGAATCAGAAGAGAAGATATAGATAAAAAAATAAAATTAAGGGGTGAGAGAGGAAAATATTGGGAGGAGAAAGGGAGAAATGGAATGTGGCAGACTATCACTCATAAGAGAGATAAGAAAAATCTATTTCAATGGAGGGGAAAAGGGAGGAGGTAAGAGGGGAAAAGTGAAGCTTAATCTCTTCACATATGACTTGAGGGCATAACATGCTCACTAAATTTGGTTTGAAAATCTACCTTACACTGTAGGACAGTAGGGGAGAAGGGGACAAGTGGGGTGAGGGGGATGATAGAAGGGAAGACAAATGGGAGAAGGGAGTAACTAGAAGCAAGCACTTTTGGGAAGGTACGAGGTCAAATGAGAGAATCGAAAAAAATGAGGGACAGGGTCAGATGGAGGGCAACGTAGTTAATCTTACACAACATGACTATTATGGAAGTCTTTTGCAAAATGACACATATATAACCCGTATTGAATTGCTTGCTTTCTCAGTGGGGATGGATGGGGAGCAGGGAGGGAGAGAAGTTGGAATTCAAAGTATTAGAAACGAATGTTGAGAATTGTTATTGCATATAACTGGGAAGTGAGAAATACAAGTAATGGGGTATAGAAATTTATCTTGTCCTACAAGAAAAGAGAGAAAATGAGGATAAGGGAAGGGTGGAGTGTGAAAGAAGGGAAGGCACACTGAAGGAAGGGGCAATCAGCATGCAAAGTATTATGGGGTGGGAGAAGGGGAGAGATGGTGAGAAAAATTGGAACTCAAAATTTTGTGGAAATGAATGTCAAAATCTAAAAATAAATAAATAAAGTGAAAAAAAAAGAAAAATTGAATGGTGCAAATAGGGGCTAATGATAATAATTTATGAGAAATCAAGAAACATAAAATAACCCCAAATGAATGAAAAAATAGAAGACAATGTGAAATATCTCATTAGAAAAACAACTAACCTAGAAAATAGATCCAGGAAAGATAATTAAAATTTAAAAATAACTGGACTACCTGAAATGCATGATAAAAAAAAAAAAAGGCCTAGACATTCTCTTTGAAGAAATTATCAAGGAAAACTTCCTTGTACCCTAGGACCAGAGGATAAAATAGAAATTGAAAGAATCCACTGATAACCTCCTAAAAGAGATCCCAAGGTGAAACCTCCCAGGAATAGTATAGCCAAACTGCAGAGCTCTCAGGTCAAGCAGAAAATATTGCAAGCAGTCAGAAAAAAACAAATCAAAATTGTGGAACCTCAGGATAATACCAAATTTAGAAACTTCTGCATGAAAGGATCAGAGGGATTGAAATATTATATGTTTATATCACGTTTATAGCTATGTTTATAACCAAGAATCACCTACCCAGCAAAACTGAGATAATCCTTCTGGGGAAAAATATGAATATTCAATGAAATAGAGAACTTTAAAGAATTCCTGATGAAAGACCAGAGCTGAATAGAAAATTTTATTTTCAATTTCAAGACTCAAGAGAAGCATAAAAAGGTAAACAGGAAAGGGAAATCATGAAGGACTTTATAAGATTATACTTTTTACCTTTCTCCATGGGAAGATAATACTGGTAACTCATATGAACATTAGGGCAGTTAGTAGGAATATATACAGACATAGGGCACAGGTATGAGTTGAATATCAATGTATAATATCTAAAAAAATACTTGAGGAGAGACAAGGTCAAAAGAGAGAATAAAAGAAATGAAGGGCAGGTTAGGATGGAGGGAAATATAGTTAGTCTTACACATGACTATTAGGGAAGTCTTTTGCAAAATGACACATATATAGCCTATGCTGAATTGCTTGCCTTCTCAGTGGGGATGGGTGGGGAGGGAGGAAGGAAGAGAAGCTAGAACTCAAAGTTTTAGGAACAAATGTTGAGAATAGTTTTTGCATACAACTGGGAAATAAGAAATACAGTTAATGGGATTTAGAAATTTATTTTGCCCTACAGGACAAGAGAGAAGTTGGGGAAAAGGGAAGGGAGGGTTGTTAGAAGGGAGAGCACATTGGTGGAAGGGCCTCCCCAATAGAATCAAATACTCTCTGATCATATGAAGCCTTATATCAAGAAAGCATGACAGGCTGAACTGTTCTGACTGATAGGTCAGGGAAAGAAAATCCATCTAAATAAATTACATTTAATTTGCCCCAGACTATGCCTAACACTCTATTCAGACCTGTCCTAAGATAGGGGTTAGCAAACTATTGACCCATGGACCACATCTATAAAATTCTCAAAAGCACATTTTTTTTTTAAATATACAAAACAGGTATTAGCCCAGTTTTGACCCTCAGATTTTAGTTAATCACTGCTCTAGGATACCAACCTGGATATTGTGTGATCTCCTCCATTGCCATGTAGTACTCCCTTCTACTCCTTTCCTACCTTTTACTCTTAAGCTGAGAACAATAATAAAATTCAGACTATGACTAAAACTGGAAGTAGTATGACAAACTACTGACCTCTGACTTCACTCACAATCTCTGACACTACCTAGAACCCAAGAAGCTACTTAAAAGCATGAATGGATTTTTGCCTTTCTTTGTATTCCTGTAACTTAACCCCATCTCTAACAGGGGAGGACAACATGCAAATATTGTTTGTGGTTGTTGTTGACTTATTTCAGAGATGCTGAACTGTTCACCCTATTTGGACTTTTACTGGCAAAGATAATAGAGAAGCTTGCTATTTCCTTCTCCAGCTCATTTTACAGATGAGGAAACTGAGGCAAATAATAACATACCAATAAAAAGAGAGAGATGACAGAAAAATTGAAGATAATTTTAGAGAGAAGGCAGTACCACTAAGGAGGATTGAGAAAGTCTTCTAACAGGAGGTAAGCTTTTAGAAAAAACTTGAAGAAATCCAGAGAAGCCAAGAGGCAAAGGTAAGGAGGGAGAAAATTCCAGGTAGTGGAACCAACCTCCTTACTCTGAAGGAGAGTAAGGAGATGGAGTATCCTGTGCCAGAAAATAATAAAGAGCACAGTGTTGCTGGATCCTACAGTATGTGGAGGAGTAAAGAATAAGAAGAGTGGAAAAATAGGAAGGGGCCACTTGCGAAGGACTTTCAAAGTCCCAAAATAAAGTAAAAATCACAATTGCCAAATAAGTGAAACAATATTAGTGACAGCCTAACCAAAAGGGAGAGAGAGAGAGAGAGAGAGAGAGGTCTGAGGACGAATATTCTTCCTTAAATTTCTTGCCCAGAGTTCTTTACCTTTACCCCATAATTCTCCTTAATCTAAGGGAACTTGTGCTATTTGGCATTGCAATGGAAAATGAGAATTCCTCTTGGCTTCCATCCAATCTCAGCTTTTCCTATTGAAAGCCACTACAAACAGCTTAACAGAGCCTAATTAAATGCACTGAACAACTCAAATATCCATATAATTACCACAAAGCTTACATAATTACATACATTCTTTTACCAGTTGATTATTTTTTCCTCACATAAACGGAAAGATGTCTGAAACAGAACCTCCCATCCTGCTCTATTGTTGCCCTGAGTTTATCTGATTAATCTGAAGATTGTATTGGAAACGCTGCAATTAAATATTTCAATCAAATGGAATTAGGTTATGAAATGCTTTTTTTTTAAAGAAAAGTTTTGGTTTCTCACTTAAAGCAAATAAGTCTTGAAATGGAAAAGTTAAAGCTGATCACTTCTATTTCCCCCTAGATTGCTAGATGTTATGGATGGATTGTCAGTCTTTAAATAGATCATAACCATACTGATAAAGAAAAATGATAAAAGACAGCCTCTAGCATAAGACTTATAGGTCAGTGGCTCCACCAGATATATAGTATTTCTCTTTCCTAGGAGTCTTTCACTTCAAAATGTATTTTATAACTTTAAATCTTTACTGAATTTCTCAGTACACCTAATATAAAAGGAAGAAACACAGGGCTTCCATTTTTTTCATGCACATAACTGCAGACTACACACACACATACACATACACACCCAAACACGTGGGTATATATGTGTATATCATATTGAGCATTCACATACGTGTCATTCATTGCACGAGTGAAAATAAACAGTTAAGAAAGTATTTGGTCTAGACTTATGATCTGATTGGCTAATGTGAAAACTCTCTACCTTTGCAGGACAAGTTATCCTGAACTTATAGTCTAATACCAATAGTTGGGTGGGGTAGAAGTGTTAAACACCCCACTGAAAACACAGTTAAATAAGTATTTAACAAAATAAATTGAATACAATAAAATAGCGATAATATCATTCTGTCTTTTTCAAAGTATATATGCAACCTGTAGGTATGCTTACATATATATTAGTTTAGAGGTCTCCATTTCTATTTGAATATGACACCACTGGTCCAGATCACTGAGAGATCTAGTGACCTCCCTAGGGTCACACAATTAATAAGTGTCTGAGGATGGATTTGAACTCAATTCTTTCTGATTCCAGACACAGCCCTCTCTCTAGTGGGCTACTTAAGTGCCTTCTCTTTTAAGATGCCTTTCCATTTTGCTGGATTTATCTGTATGTACCAGTTAAGAAGTATATGGTCTCGCTTGTTAGAATATAATCTCTTTGAAGGCGGCAGCTGTTTCCTTTTCTTTGTATCACCACCGTTTAGCACAATTTTAGGTACACAGAAGGCATTTAAAAACCCTATTTGACTTATTGATTAGCACGCAGTAAGTGTTTAATAAATGTTTGTTGATTGTTGATTGATTAGTGGAAAGAGGGAAAAATTTCCTCTGAATGTCATTAATGACTTTCTTCTCTAGATAGAAAAGCTAGAAAAATAAATTACCCAGTAGGTGCTCAGTAAATTCTTGTTGAATTAAATCATTTGGCTGCTATTTTGCAATTTTGGATCATTTGAGCTACTTTAATAAATAAAGGATGAGTTGTAATTATAGCCAAGGACTGAATACAGATGAAGTGCTATGCTCTCTCTCCCCAAATCTGTCTTCCAGTCTCTGAAACAATGGAGTAAAGTTAGCATCTTTGTTGAAGGAAGAGATTTGATCACATTGTCATGGGTATATTAGGTTGACAACTTGAGAAATGTACATTATTGTAATACTGTATGTGTAAGTGATAGATCATGTATCAAGTAGAGTGCTGGATTTGGAGGCAGGAAGACATGAGTTTGAATTGAGTCTCAGAGTTACTTGGAAAAGACATTTGTCCTCTCTGTCTCATCGTTCTTATCAAGAAATTGAGGATAATACTAGCACTTACCTTGCAGAGTTCCTCTGATGATTAAGACTGAATTTGTAATTTCCTTTGCAAAATTTAGCTATGCAATGTTGCTGTTGTCCAGTCATTTCAGTTGTGTCCAACTCTCCAATTCCATTTTGGTGTTTTATAGGCAAAGACACTGGAATAGTTTGTCACTTCCTTCTCCAGATCATTTTACAGATGAGGAAACTGAGATAAACAGAGTTGAATGACTTACCCAGGGTCATACAGCCAGTAAAGTGTCTGAGGGCAGATCTAAACTCACAAGGATGAGTCTTCCTGACTCTATGGCTGGCATACAATCCACTGCACCATCTTTATAATACTAGTTACTATTTTAATTATTTTGTAATGTACATACATAGAGAATGATGTCCAATGTGAGGAAAATTAGGCCTCTGAAGGAAAAATGTTATATGTATATGGATTGACAATGTGCATAATGAATTCCTCTCGTATTAAAACAAAAGTGTATGTTAGTGGGATAGGCACAGGAATATTTTGAAGCTCAAATTAATGATTGTAAAGAAATGGTGTCAACCTCAAACAGAAGTAGGGAGCATGAAACTCTATATAACGACCCCTGCAGTTGCATATTGACTTAGTTTCCAAATGTGATGTTATCTATATTTCACTGCATTTAAAAAATATTTGGTTAAATATTTCTCAATTATATTTTAATCTGGTTTAGGCCCTACTTAGAGTGTTTAGGACTGGCAATGTTTTACATCAATGATGTAAAGCACTTTGCAAACCTTAATAAAGCCTAAAACATTTGGAGATATTATGGTTTTTATTATTAGTTTATAGTCACCAAGATTCTAGGTTGGTGATAACTTCATTCCCTGAGCCTTGTACTGTATCCCTGCTGAGCTCAAGCCAAGCTTATAAAACAATACGAGGGTGTGCAGGTAAATGTTTAATTACCTGATTGGGGGTTGGGGTACAGGGAATGTATGCATCCACAGGCTCAGATTTCATCTGCATTATTTACTCAGTTGTTTCAGTCTCATCTGACTCTTTGTGACCCCATTTGGAGTATCCTTGGCAAGGATAGTGTAATGGTTTGCCATTCCCTTCTTCAGCTTATTTTACAGATGAGGAAACTGAGGCAGAGTTAAGTCAAGGTCACACAGTTAATAAATGTATGAAGCCAGATTTGAGCTCAGGAAGAAGAGTCTTCCTGACTCCAAGCCAAGTACTCTATCCGTTGCTCTACCCAGTTGCATTATTTATACTTTCTTAAATCTAGACAATCCTTCTAAACAATAAATTAAAAGTTGATCTGTAGATTGGTAATACTTGAAGTATAAGTGCTCATGCAGAAAATTTGACAACCTCCACTTGTTCAATTCAACCATTAATCTCCATACTAACTCCAAGCCTCCAGGCTTTCTCCCTCCCTCCACCCCAATAGACAGACTCTTGTTTTCTTGGGAAACAGTTTAAGTATGGCTGAAAAGATCCTGAGGTTTTAATCAGTTAACTCACAACAGAAGAGGCCATAAATCTGGTAATAGTGCAATGGGGCACCAAGTTTCATGATGTACTGAATTGGGAGTCAGGAAAATCTGAGTTTAAATCTGAGGTCAGGCACTTATTAGCTGTGGGACTCTGGACAAGTAATTTGACTTCTGTTAGCCTCACTTTCCTCCGCTCTAAAATGGGGATAATAATAGCCTTTACTTCCAGCAGTTGTGGGCAGCTAAATGGTGCAGTGGATAGAGTGCCAGGCTTGGAGTCAGGAAGATGTGGGTTCAAATCTAGCCTGACACATTTACCAGCTAGATAAATCTGGGCAAACCATTTAATAACCCTGTTTGCCTCAGCTCCTAATTTTTAAAATGAGCTGGAGAAGAAGCGGCAAACAAATCCTGTGTCTTTGCCAAGAAAATCCCAAAATAGGTTCATGGAGAGTTGAACACAACTGAAAAACAACTAAACAGCAACAAATCTAGAGTTGTTATAAGGATCAAGTGAGATAATACTTGTAAAGCACTTAGCACTGACATGTAGTACATGCTACATAAAACTATTATCATAATTATTAAAGTTATGACACAGCATTGAAACTGTACACCAAACGTATATTCAAATCAGGAGATATGTCATCATCTACCTCAGCCTAGTAGCATCTAAGTTCTTGAGGAGATGGTTTATTTTCTTTTGTTTGTTTTTGTGTCTCCAGTGTTGTTCAGTTTCCTGGATAATTATAATAAAAGAAAAGAAAAAAACATACTGAATTGGACTGAAAGTCTCACAATGTTGAAGGAAGGCAATACAGCGAACTATTTCCAATTTATTAAAGTCAGAGCAAAGTCACCAAACCATTGTGTAAAGAAGTTTGAAGCAAAAAACATGGGGATTTTGTACCAACAGGGCCCTAGAAACTGGAAGCTAATTGCATTCAAGATAAGTTTTTAATTGTGGTTGTATCACTTCAGTCATTTCTGACTCTCTATGATCCCATTTGAATTTTTCTTGGCAAAGACACTGGAGTAGATTGCTAGTTTTCTTCAGTTCACTTTACAGATGAGGAAACTGAGGTAAGTAGGGTTAAGTGACTTGTCCAGGGGTACACAGCTAGTGGCCAGATTTGAACTCAGGACATCCTGATTCTTAGACTCTCCTGTCATTCAATGTTTACTGAGTACTAATACTAGGCTAGGTATTGTACAGGATATTTAATAAATGGGCCTCTCTACTGTGCCACCTGGCTGAGGAAAGTAAGACAGAATATGTTTTCACTGCTGTTTTAAACAACCATTTACATTCTAGAATTTTTTCTCCCTCTATTCTTTGTTCTCTCCTATATGGTTGTCACAGTAGGTTGCATGAAACCTCAAACTGGAAATTAAAATAGAAATTCACATTGGAAAGTTGCGTGTACTTGCTCCTATATTTGCCACTGTATTCTTATCAGGTGGAGAGATGCCCTGAAACTCTGGCACTTTCTAAAATGCTCAAGATCATTAATTCTTGATACAAAGTCATCATTGCCATCTTCTATTGATGGCAATGTGAATTATCTCTATAGGATAAAGCCTGGGAATGGAGTTCCTTGAATAAGTGAAGATATTAACAATAATATTGAGAGAGAGAGAGAGAGAGAGAGTAAGAGAGAGAGAGAGAGAGAGAGAGAGAGAGAGAGAGAGAGAGAGAGAGAGAGAGAGAGATCAATTGTCGCCATGTTTGCTAGTGCTGTTTTACAACCACCTCACAGGGATTAATAATTGAATTCACAGACATCTTGACCTGTAAGAGATGGATCCATTTCATGTTATCCCTGTTACTCAGACAAGGAAAGCTGAGTGACAATGAAGGTCAGATCTGGGAAGAAATGATCAGAACCACCCATGTCTCCCAAAAGCTCAGTCCCTCCTTTACGGTTACCTGATAGAGGTTTACTGAGATTGTTTTCGGGATTCATAATACAGCTTCACCAAGGTTAAAAAAAAAAGAAAAAAAGGCAAAGCATTTAAATAAGGATGTCCTCTTAACTATCCAACCAACTGCAATTCAATATTTTCCCTTAAAGAAGCAAAACTGGAGGACCCAGGACGTTTCCAATGCAGGAATTTGACTATTGTTATCTAAATTATAGACTTTTCCTCTCCTGTCATTCAGTATTTACGGAGTATCAATACTAGACTAGGCAGCGTACAGAACATTTAAATGGCATGTAGTACTACTCTCTACAATGTCACTCTAAGGCAAGATGTGTAGTTTTTTAACAAGACTTATAAAGGTCAGAAACCATATTTTGTAAATAGGGCAGCTAGGTGGAGCAAGACTCATCTCTGTGAACTCTCTGGCCTCAGATTTGTGATCCTGAGCAAGTCATTTAACCTTGTTTGCATCAGTTTCCTCATCATAAAATGAGCTGGAGAAGGAAATGGTAAAACCACTCTGGTATCTCTGCTAAGAAAACCCCAAATGGGGCCATAAAGAGTTGGAAATGACTAGAACAACTTAGCAACACATTTTGTTAATGGGATAGCTTATATGGAAGAAAAAGGATATGCAATGTGGTATGGTAGATCTGGGTTCAAACCCCACAGTGATATTTAGTACTGTTACTACTAGCAAATATGGTTTTCTCAATGGAAATGACATGAAAGAAGATACATTATCTTCCTTCTTGCCACATCCTAATGATCACTATAGACTTTTAATGTGAATTGCAACTTAAACCTTCTGTACATTTGGCCTTCTCATTTGAAAGTGAGGTCTTTGAGAGAAAGCACTAGCTTCTATTTGTAGCTATGGTGATGATCACAGTGTTTGTCTATTCATTCATTTTTATCTGTGTGACCTTAGGCAAGTCCAGGGAGGACTCCATTTCCTCATCTATAAAATTAGATGGACACTGAACTTCCTTTTAGTTCTTGACCCCTGTGTGAACATATACATCTGCTTTATTAGACGCTGAATGACCTTTAAACGCCATATTTCATATGTAACAGTCCCAGCTTTTCAGAGTACCAAGAACATCAGTGATGGCACATAAGCATTGCCCACAAATGGCACTAAAAGAGAATGAGGCACAGGGCTGAATACTAAATATAATATTCAGGACAAAGCATTGAATGGTTGATATGAAAAAGAAGAGCAGGAAAGAGAGTTAGGTGGAGTCAGGAAACCTGGGTTCTAGTCTCAGCTTTGACTCTAACTTGGATCATAGATTTAAGAGCAGAAAGGATGCTTAGAGGTCATTTAGTCCAATTCCCCTCCTTTTACAGATGAGGAAACTGAAGGTAAAGGGGCTTCAATGACTTACTCAAAGTCTCACAGCTAGTAGGTAGCACAGGTAGAATCCAAATCTAGACACTTTGGCTACAAATCTGAGATGTGAACTTGTGATCAGCTGACTTCTTTGATCCCTAATTTCCGATTTGAAAAAAGAGTGATCAGAACTAGATGGAACCTAAAGTCCCCTCCAGTGCAAAATTCTATTGATGTGTGAGTTTTTGCATTCAGGCGCCCTTTTCTGTAGAATACTTGGGCTACTTGTAGGATGAAAAACTCTTTGGTCATATTTCTTCTAAGCTTTCCTTTCCCCTGTTCTTTTTCAGTAATGATGCTCAGCCTCTAGTCATGGGCCTGGAGGCATTCTTTGTATACAAGTCACATTTTCCCACTGTTTTGTTATGCACAGATTTGCTTCCAAACTTAAAAAAAAAAAACACCTTTGTCTGTGAATAACAGTTAAAGTCTTATTTAATCTTCCCAAAATCCATCTTGGTGGAACAAACGCTGTCCTAAATGTGATAGAAGGAGCATGTGGGATGAAAAGAAAAAGAAAGGAAAAACAATGATGCAATCACAAGCAAGGTGAGTTGTCTATGCAGACATCACAGGAGAATGGAAAATCACAAGTCAGTGTGCAACTGCTCCATACAGGCTCTGAGCACCTTCCAGGAGAAAGTAACACCTTCCTCTCTACAGTTACAGCCATTGTTATTGCAGTTCAGTCATTTCTGTCATATCCATCTCTCTGTGAACCAGTTTGGGGGTTTTCTTGGCAAAAATACTGGAGTGGCTTTGCCATTTTCTTCTCCAGTTCATTTTATAGATGGGACTAAGGCAAACAGGGTTAAGCGACTTGTCCAATGTCATACAGCAAGTAAGTGTCTGAGGCTGGCTGTGTGACCTTCTACAAGTCATTTAGCAAGTCACTGTATCCACTAGAATTCATCAACAAAAGAAAGTAATGGATTAGACCTGTGACTTTGTTGATATGGGGAAGTCCCAGAAAAGAAAATTCCTCTTCCAGTTCATCCCAATCAGTACCATGTCTGCAAGTTTCCTGGGCAGCACTAAGAGCTTACCAGTGGTTATAGGGCAGAGGTAGAAAATGAACCTAGGTATTTTTTTAAGTTGAGTTTCCCTACCTTAGTGAAGCCAGAAGTTCAGTGGTGACATATGGGCCCACTTCCTAGTGTCAATCAGCATAGAAGATTTGACCCACTCCATCCAATACAATACCATACAATCAAGATTTATTAAGTACTTGCTATTTCTTAGGCACGGTGCTAAATGCTAGGGATGCAATTCATACAAAGACAGTCCCTACCCTTAAGGGGCTCACAATCTAATGAGAGGAAATACACACAAAAGGAGGTAGGAAAAGTGAAAGGAGAGCAGGGGCTCTCTGTGTCTTGGAGTTGAAAGCAGACAGAGCAGCAGATGTATAATAAGTGAGTCAAAAAGTTCAGTTTCTACCTCTATAAAGGAAGGCATTGGGAGGAGTTTAGCTTTTCACCTTCCACCCTTTCATCAGAGGGGAGAGAAGGCTGAGGCAGTTGATGTCAGTCTAAGCTTGTATTTGCAGCAAAGTCATGAGATTAAAGGTTAGGAGTTTAACCTGGGAGGACTAGATTGTTCAATGGAGGTAAAAAGTAGGCAGAGAAGCCTGTGCAAGGTTAATATGCCAAGAGTAATTTCTGTCTTCTACAAAGGAAGGCCTTGGAAGGCCTCTTCTTAGGCAGCATGGTGACTTCTCACTCCTGAAGGATCACCATATGGGAGTCAGAATTACTGTGGACAACTAATTGGCATTAGCTACTACAGTCCAGAACTTCTGAGCTCAAATGATCTCAAAGTCTCTGTCTCCTCTATCTGCACAGAATACAATCATGTGTCATCATGCCCAGTTCATGTATACTGCTCTCCGAGTTTTCCTTTCTACTCTTATACGTATCATCTCCCAAAGGAAGGTAATATTCTTCTAAAATAAGATGGCACTGAAAGTGCATATAGCTATTTGATGAGTGGGGAGTGTATGTTTTAGGATTACACTGAAGAAACCTACATGACAAGCCCTTTAAAATATGTACTGGGCTCAGAGCCAATGACATTTAACTAATTCTTCATCTGCTACTTTTTTCAAAGCAAATTGATTTTTAAAAATGTTTTGCCCCATGAAAAGAATAAAAAATAATCAAAATGTTTCCAGATACCTAAGTGATCCACAAAACTGTCTTAACTCTAAAAGAGGCAGCTTGGAGCTCTGGGTCAAGATTAAGAAAGAACAAAATTCAAATCTTGCCTGAGACCCTTTCTAACTTGGTGTCCTTAGGTACATCACTTACGTATGCCTCAGTTTTCTCATCTATAAAATATGACAGATAATAGCATAGATTATATTTCTAAAGTGCTCAGCATAGTATCTGGCACATATTAGGTGCTAAATAAAAAGTATTTCCTTCCTAAAAAAGAAAAATATTTCCTCTCCCTTAATTTTATATATATATATATATATCTTTAGAAAGTTGTTGACATGAGCCATCAAGTCTAATCTCTAATTTTATGGATGAGGAAACTGAGGCCTAGGGAAGTTAAATAAATTGCCCAAGGTCATTGAGGAAGTAAGCCTTTGAGGCAAGAATCTGAGCACAGGTTTTCTTACTCTAACAGGGGTGGGAAATTTGCAGCCACAAGGCCACATCTGGCCTTCTAGGTCCTTGGATGCAGCCTTTTGACTGAGTCCAAGTTTTACAGAAAAAATCTTTTTCTTAAGAACATTTGTTCTGTGAAGTTTGGATTCAGTCAAAGGATTGCAGTTACGGACCAAGAGGGTCAATGTACCCTCAAGGCCATAGGTTCCTCATGCCTGTGAGTCTAGAACCAGTGATCTTTCACTCTAAATGTGGGGGTGTGAAATACCAGGTTCCAGAATACAGAATCCACTGTATGACAAGTATGAAATAATAATAACAATTAATAAAATATATAAAAATAAAAAGTATGAATTAACAATTTCTAGTAATGTGACTCTGCAAAAGATTTAAATTTTGACCAGTAGAGGAAACTCCATATTGAAACTGACTCTACATTTATGGATCACAACCTACAGATAACAAAGGACACAAATTACAATGGTTAATTATCAAAGATAGAATTGGAAATCAGGTCTTCCCAACTCCAAGTCCAGTTCTCTGAAACACCATGCCCCCTTACTAGTCATAACATATAGAAACCAAAAGTTTCCATTGGGAATGGGGGTGGGGGGTAATCAAGTTCAGTACAAACCAAACAGCATTACAAATGAATTTTAAAATTAGATAATTACTCAGGAATATTGTCATACTCACAATTTTATGACTTTGTCCCTGGATGGATAGTATTAAACAATATGTCTCAAAGCCTTAGTGCAGTTTGTGCTATTGAAAGGATACCCTGTATGTGATGAATGAATAGATGAAGGAATGAATGAAAAAAATATTTTAAGTACTGGGGATACAAATAAAAGAAAGCAATAAGGTTGAGTGTCCTCAAGGAATTTATATTTCAAGGAGGTAAGATAATACATAAGAGAAATGGTAGCCAAGGAGGCAGGTTTTGGCAGCTAGAAGGAAAATTATGAAAGTCAGGAGAAATTGTGATTAGAAATATAAAACAATCCATAAATTGGGAAATGATTGAACAAATTTTTACATATGATTGTAATGGATTACTACTGTGCTATAAGAAATGATGAGCAGGATGGTTTCAGAATAGACTGGGAAGACTTAATATGAACTGATACAAAGAGAAATGAGCAGAACCAGGAGAGAACAATGTATACACTAACAGGAATATTGTAACAATGATCACCTGTGAAAAATTTAGCTACTTGGAACAGTCCAATGATTCAAAACAATTCCAAAGGACCTATGATGAAAAATGCTGTCTGTCCCTCTCCAGAGAGAGAACTGAGGAACTCTGAGTGCAGATGGAAGAGTGCTTTTTTCACTTTATTTTTCTTGCATTTTGTTTATCTGCAACATGGCTAATATGGAAACAGATTTTGCATGTCTTCACATGTGTAATTGGTAACATATTGCTTGCTTTCTTAATGGGTGAGGGAGGAGCAGGAGGAAGGTAGAAAATTTGAAACTCAAATTTTTCTTTTAAAATGAATGATAATAACAAATAAATACTCTGAATTAAAAATAATTATAGGGCAATTGACTGACAAGTTATTTCCAGAAGTGTTATGATAATATGACAGTAGAATATATTGATAAAAAATCTCAAGAATGAGTTTATATATGTTATATATATATATAGTTATATTTTATTATATATATTGTATTATATATAATATATATTATGTAACATATATATGTTATATATATATATAAAATCTCAAGAATGAGATTATGTATGTCATATTATATATGACATATTGTCATAAGTGATTTAAAGAACTTTATATAAGCTATACCTTTGAATGCTCCTAACATTCCTGTAAAAGCAAAAGAAAAGAAGAAGAATATTTAAATATAAAAAAAACCAAGTGTATGAGGGAGGCATTGGATCTAGGGAGAAAAAAGGGAATAGGTCTTGTTAGGTCAAAGATGAGAAAGATGTTCTCCAGCTTTCACAAAAGTCTGAAGTCTAAGGCTCCCACAGTGAGTTTGCAGTGGCAAACTTCCAGATTTACTGATGAAGTTTGGCTATGTTTTGCTATGTGAATCTTTGCAAATGTGCAGGAGGATGTGAAAATGTTATCTTTATTTTACATGTAAAGAAACTGAGGCTCTTAAAATAAGGGACTTGCCAAGAGTCACAGGTCCAGTAATTGGAATATATATGATAGGGTCTCAAATTGTTCTATACTTTTCTAATATCTTAATTTAAATCCACTAACTTAATTTGAAATACAAAAATATGTTTTAGCATCTTCCAAATATTTTTTCTTGGGTAATAAACAGTAATAATATCCCTCTGGCTATTTTGATTTGAGCATTATTACATATAGCAATTTTAGATTTTCAGAGAAAGTAAGGTTCTATATTTTCCTTCTCATCTGTCCTCTTCCCATTGTCTCCACAGTTGTTTATTTGAGATTGGATTTTATGAAACTATTTAGTCAGCTAAAATTTAATTTATAATGATCTGCCCTCTTCTGCAGTTAAAATCTGAATTATACTGATATAATATTACTTCTAGATAAATACCCTTACCCAAGAAGTAACTTTCATTCTCTACACACCCCTTACCTCCCTCTTGCAAAAAATTAAGCAAAACTGTTTAACAACCATTGGGTTTGGTGGTATATATAATATTCAACTCTAATATTATACCACTTCTAAATAAAAAATTAAATCTGATATATGGAACTAACATTGACTGTTGAGGTAGAACTTCATACTGTTGCTTATTAGTGCTGCCTTCATTTATATCAGTGTAGTCATTTTGTACATTGTTCTTATGGTTAACTTTTTATTCCTCTCTTTGTATAAGTTCACACAAGCTTTCCCATATTTCTCTTAACTTTTTCTATTGGTTGTATCATATGGTATGATAAAAAGATCATAATTTTAGAGTTGGAAGGGACATGAAAATTCATTTAATATCAAGGGAACTAATGAAAAGAAATGTTACGAAAGGTTGCCTAGCTCTACCAAATCTCAAATTGTACTATAAAGCAGCAATTATCAAAACCACTTGGTACTGGCTAAGAAACAGAAGGCTAGATCACTGGAATAGGTTAGGTACTCAAGACACAGTAGTCAATGAATATAGCCATCTGCTATTTAATAAACCCAAGGACCCCAGATTCTGGGATAAGAACTCACTGTTTGACAAAAGTTTCTGGGAAAACTGGATAACAGTGTGGCAGAAACTAGGTAAAGACCAATGTCTGACACCATACACAAGAATAAAGTTCTAGTATATGATCTAGGTATAAAGATTAATACTATAAACAAATTAGTGGAACAAAGAATAGTGTATTTATCATATTTATGGAGAAAGGAAGAATTTTTGATTAAATGATAGAAAATGATATGAAGTGCAAAATGAATAATTTTGATGACATTAAGTTGAAAAGCTTTTGCACAACTAAACACAATGCAACCAAGATTAGGAGGGAAGCAGAAAACTGGGAAATAATTTTTTCAACTAGTGTGTATGATAAAGGCTTCATTTCTAAATATATATGGAGAACTGGGTCAAATGTACAACCATACAAGTTGTTCCCCAATTGATAAATTGTCAAAGGGTATGAACAGGCAGTTCTCAGAGGAAGAAATTAAAGCTATCTATAGTCATATGAAAAAAATGCTCTAAATCACTATTGATTAGAGAGATGCAAATCAAAACAACTCTGAGGTCCCACATCATACCTATCAGATTGGCTGACATGACAAATCAAGAGGATGATAAATGTTGGAGAAGATGTGGGAGAGTTGGAACACTAATTTATTGTTGATGGAGCTGTGAGGTGATACAACCATTCTGGAGAGCAATTTGGAACTATGCCCAAAGGACTACAAAAATGTGCATCTGACCCAGCAATACTGCTTCAAGGACTGTATCCCCAAGAGATCATAAAAATGGGAAAGGGTCCCACATGTACAAAAATATTTATAGCAGCACTTTTTGTAGTGGCCAAAAACTGGAAATCAAGAGGATGCCCATCAATTGGAGAATGGTTGAATAAATTGTGGTATATGAATGTAATGGAATATTCTTGTACTATAAGAAATGATGAACAGGAAGACTTCAGAGAGGCCTGGAAAGACATATGAACTGAGACTGAGTAAAAGGAGGAGAACCAGCAGAACTTTGTACACAGCAACAATCAAAGTGTGTGAGGAATTTTTCTGATAGACTTAGTACTTCATTGCAATGCAAGGACTTAAGAAATTCCCAGTGATCTCTTAGGGCAAAATGCCTTCCACATCCAGAGAAAGAAATATCGAATTCGATCACAGAATGAAGCAGATCATTTTCTTTTGTATTATGTTTTGTTTTGTTTTATGGTTTCTCCCATTCATTTTAAATCTTCTATACAACATGACTAATGTGAAAATGCATTTAATAGGAATGTATGTGTAGAACCTATATAAAATTGTATGCCATCTCAGGGAGGGAGGAGGGGCAGAGGGGGAAAGGAGGGGAAGGGATGGGAAAAAATCTAAGATATATGGAAGTGATTGTAGAACACTGAAAACAAATAAAATAATTACTAAAAAAAGTAAATTCATTCAGCCCAGCCTCCTTAATTTTATGATATACAGAGGTCAAAATTGAGGTCCATAGAATAAATAGCTTGCCCAGTGTCACAAAGATTTCAATCCAGATCCTCTGATTCCAAATCCACGGTGTTCTAGGCTTCCTATCAATTATCATCTCTAGCCATTATTCATTATTCCCTTAATTCTATAATGAAGTACACTTTCATGTCACTATTTGCCTTCTGAACATCTATTCTTGCCTGCTTCATAGGCATTTTAAACTTTTTATTTCCAATCCTCCCCACCCCCAACCTTGCCTCCAAACTTCCTTATTAATACTGAGAGTACCACTTCATTATTACCCTTAACTCTCTTATGCTCTAATATTTTGTTACATTAATAAATTAAAATTTATTTGGCCATTCTCCCCTTTTAGATTGTCTATCATGAGATTTAAGCTCATCTTAAGGTAATAAATAGTTGCTGTTATTATTAATATTATTAGCTATTATGATTGTGAGGTTTTAAAACTTTTATTAGATTTTCTCTGTATTACCAGCATGTAGCACAGTATCTGGAACATAGTGTCACTTAATAAATGCTTGTTCACTGACAAATAGGACTGAAATAAATATTTTTTAAATTTATTTTTAGTTTTCAACATTCACTTCCATAAGATTTTGAGTTCCAAATTTTCTCCTTATCTCTCCCCTCCCCCTCCCTGCAAGACAGCATGGAATACGTAAAGAAGAATTAGAAGTAATGGGAGAACCACAAGAAAGAAGAGAGGGAGAGGGAGAGGGAGAGGGAAACAGCACAAATAATATGCTTCAATATGAATTTAGACCCTATAGTTCTTTTTCTGGATATGGACAGCATTTTGCATCATGAGTCTTTTGGAATTGTCATAGATGCTTGCATTGCTAAGAAGAGTTAAGTCTATCGAAGTTAGCCATCACATAATGTGACTGTTATTGACTACAATATTCTCATGGTTCTGCTCAGTTTACTTAGCATCCATTCATATAAGTCTTCTCAGGTTTTTCTTAAGTCTACCTGCTCATCATTTCTTAAAGCACAATAAAATTACATTGCATTCATATATGACTTATTCAGTCATTCCCCACCTAATGGGTATCCCCTTAGTTTCCAATTCTTGGCCACCACAAAAAGAGCTGCTGTAAACATTGTGTACGTGTGGTTCTTTTTCAAATTTTTATGATCTCTTTGGGATCCTAGAAGTGGTATTGCTGGGTTAAAGCCCTTTGGGTATAGTTCCAAATTGCTCTCCAGAATGGTTGGATGAGTTCACAGCTCCACCAGCAATGCATTAGTGTTTCAATTTTCCTACATCTTCTTCAGCACTTATCATTTTCCTATTAGTCAGTCTCATAGGTGTGATGTGGTATCTCAGAGTTGTGTTTTTTTTTTTTTTTGGTTTGCACTTCTCTAATCAATATTGATTTAGAGTATTTTTTTCATATGACTAAATATAGCTTTAATTTATTCATCTGAAAACTGCCTGTTCACATCCTTTGACTATTTATCAATTGGGGAATGTTATAGATATTTTCATACACAAGGGACTTTTATTTCTGCCAGTAACCTCCTTGAAGTATATGCTTAGGAGTGAGATCACTGGATCGAAGGGTAGGAACAGTCAATAACTTTGTTTTGTATATTTCCAAAATGACTTTTCTGAGTAGCAACATTAATAGTGTATCAGTTGCACCTGTCATTTCTCAGCTATTCTGACACTATATATGTCTTCTACTACCTAATTGAAGTTGCTATTTCTCTATTCATCAATAATTTGGGACATTTTCATATTTGTGTTAATAGTTTTCATCTCAGTTTGAACACTTTATATACTTCAATTAGCTAAATATATCTACTAGAAAATGACTCAAATTAGAGGTTTTGTCTATTTCATATAGATTTTGGATCTCATATTTTTTTATTATGGGTGTTAAATGTACAGATTTTACAACACCAAATCTTTTCTCATTTTAGCGGTATTGATTTTATTTGTGCAAAAGATTTAAAATTTTATATATTAGAAATAAACTTTCTTGTCTTTTAAAATTCCCTGTATCATTAATACGGTGATGAGTTTTCTCTTTGATTATGACTGTGTAAACTATAAAGTATCACTGTCTTAATTTTTTTATGATGTGAACTTTCATACTCAGATATTTTAAATATTTGTCATTTAATGTGGAGCACAGTATGAAATACTGACTTAAACTACTTTTCTGTCAAACTTCTATCCAGTTTTCCCTATAGTACCTGTCAAAGAAGTAATGTATGTACCCAGGTTTATCAAAAACTACTGCATTTTTTTTTTCAATTTTAGGTTGTGCTTATATAGTCCTTTTCACTGATCTACTTTTGGCTTATTTAGCTAATCCTAAGCAATTTTGATAATTACTGCTTTATATTATAAATCTGAGATCTGATATTAACAAGGTAATTTCATTCCCCCCAAATAATGGCTGTTTCTCTACATAATTTTGTAATTATTTTATTCAGTGAATTATCTTTTTTATTTCTTGGATCGAAATGTGGCTAATTCTGTGGATTAATTTAAGTGGAATCATTACTTTTATTATATTAGGAAAGCCCAGTTATATACATTTTATATCACCTCAATTATTGAGGTCTTCTGTTATTTCTGGAAACTGTTTTTTAGTTCCATTTTTGTACATCTGGTGTTAGGATATTTTATAGCTATGTTAGAATATTTTCCTATCTTTTTCTCACATTTTTACTAATATGTAGCAATGCTGAGAAATTTTTTGAAGCTGTTAAATACTTTCTTCATTGATTCTTTTAAAAAATTCTTTATTTATTGATGTCTTTTTCATAACACCATAATTTCCCTCTATATTCCTCCACTTTTCCCTTCCAGAAAATTCTTAAATAGCAAATAATTAATTTTTAAGGAAAAAGAAGAGAGAAAAATTGGCATCACTGATCAATTCATCAAAAAACTTTAAAATGTGGGCAATGATTACTTTTTAAGGACAGTTTTTCACAAGCAAGATTGTGGAGCTTTGTCTTCTTATTCAATCTGCTCCTCTTTTCTAAACTTATTGAATTTTTGAAGAAATATTCCATTCACACTTTAAGTTATGAATTAGGTTTACATTTTCCCCTAGTGTTTTCACCTGAATTAATATTTTTAACCCCTCTTCCTTAATAAATACAATATTTTGTTTCTTCATTTATTTTTGCTCAATCTGCTTTAAGGCAACCCTATTCACATTGACTCTCTTTCCCTAACCTTCAAACTTCACTCTTTCTATTTATTACTCATTTCCCCTGTTTTGGAGTTTTACTTAAGAATTTCTTTTTTATTTCTCCCTTTTTATCTACTTATTTAATTCTTTCCTTCTTTTTTCCCTCTCTCAGTTAATCATGTAAAATTCTCTTTGATCTTCTTCCCTTGAAATTTTTGTTCTTTTTTTTAATTTTCATTTTCTGTAATTTTTTTAAACAAAATAATTTATTTCCTTCATTCTGCCTTTGTGTCTTTTTTTCTGGACACTTATTTTTTGGCTCATGATTCTTATATTTATTTCATTCTTCTTTAGCCTCTATCATCCTCGTGGAATTAAAGCTTCTAAGGTATCCATTTTAGGTTCCTACTTTTAGTAGTTTCTCTGTTTTTGCCTTATAGATCTTGCCCCACTGACTCTCTTTTCCTGTTTTGCCTCACTCTCAGAAATGTCAGTTCTTGCAAAGTGATAGAAAGGATATTGCACCAATGGCAGGAATTTTACTCTGTCCCTGATTATGCAGTCGTTAACCTTTACTCTACCCATGATCATTTGTTGTCATTTGCCATGCAACTTCTTCTGTGGGTCTATGGATAGCCATTCTTCTAGGAGTGCTGATTATCCTTCCCTGAGGTTAGAGGAGAACACTTTCTAAGCATCATATCCTTGCAGATACAGCCATTGTAAGGTGTCCATCTCTATTTATAGGTTATCTCTCTCCTTCCATGGAAGGTTTCACCAGTAGCATACCTTTCCTCATTGAAATAAGATTTCTACCTTTCCTTCCCCTTGACTCAAACTTCCCTTTTGCCTTCTTTCCCATTTCTCTGAAGGCTTTCTTCTTTCTGAGAGACTACAGGAGTTACTTATCTTTCATCGTCAACCTTTGAATTGATTAGGTTACATTACCCTTCTGTCTTCTTGCTCTTCTACTTCCTTTGATGTACACTCCATTCCGTAGGACAGCATGATGGTGCAATGGATAGGGAGCTGGGCTTAGAATCAGGAAGACTCATCTTCCTGAGTTCAAATATGGCCCCAGGCACTTACTAGCTGTGTGACCCTAGGCAAGTCATTTAACCCTGTTTGCCTCAGTTTCGTCTTCTGTAAGACAAGCTGGAGAGAACAAGCCACTATCAATTCTAATATCTTTGCCAAGAAAAATCCCAAATTGGATCATGAACAGTTGTGCACAACTGAAATGACTGAACAACAACAACTACAATACCTTCTGTAGTTTGGTCCAACAAAATAACTGGTTCAACCATATGCACACTGCTGGGAGGTTTAGTGTATTTCAGAACCTTTTCTCCACTATCATTTCTATTTGCTTCTGCTTTCATCCTTGTCTTCCTGTGTACCTTTGGAAAAAAAGTATTCTTAAAGGTCTCACTATTGTTATTTTGTTGTTGCTGTCCTTGGTTGCTTTACTTGTTTATCCTTCTTGCATTTCTGTTGTCTGAAGTATCTGAGAAATAAATAATTTTCCAGTCTGATTCAGGTTTCTTACCATTTTCTAATAAATTCTCACAAAGTCTGCAAATGGGGAGAATTTTACCTACTCTAGCCAGCATTTTTTTCCCCTTAATTTCTTTTCTAATTGCTCTGACTTGTATTTTAGTATCATATCAAGTAATATACTTTCCCAAATCTACTCTCCCCTTCCATTACTCCCTACATAAACTTGATTCTATTTTTTTAAAATAAATTGTCCTTCATATCAGTCCTCTTTCTCTCAGTTTCCTTTCCTCTCTTTATGTCCTTTGAAGACAATGCATCCTTGATCACCCTCTCTATTATTGGATATAAATTCTCTTTTAGCATGACCAGGCAAGAAAGAATAGACTTGTTCCTTTTCCTCAATGTCACTTTAGGCACTCTCTCAACAAACTTAATACCATGACTTCTGTACCTTTAACTTTGCTTAAACCATCTATGTCACTTAATGAGGTTTTTGATGGCTATTATCTGCTGCACCCTCAATTCACTCTCTTTTGTTTCTTAAAGGAGTTCAGTACTTCACTCACAATCTTGCTCTTTTTCCTCAACTCCTAATAACTTATATAATGATGCCCCCTCCAATACCACGATAGGAGCTTTCTCCCTACATTGGGTAAACCCAAGTGATGCTCATGTGTTTGATTATGTCATTACCTATATGTATAACAACTTCAGTAACTTTAGATGTTATAATTCTGCAAATCATATTTGACCATAATCTCTTATTCTTTCATCTCTGTCTCAACTCTCCAAAGCCCATTTTATATCCTCACCACAATCTCCAGACTCTGTATTGTTCCCTATTTCCCTCAGCTTATTCTAGCCTCAGTTTCTTCCTGAGAAAATTTAAACCTGTGATTGGGAACCTGAGCCCTGAGGCCACATGAAGCCCTCAAGGTCCTCCAGTGCAGTCCTTTGACTGAATCCAAACTTCACAAAACAAATCGAAAAGGAAGTTTAGATTCATTCAAAGATGTGAGCTTGAGGCTGCAGGTTCCCCATCACAGGTTTAAAGCTTTTTAGCTAAAGAGTTAAACTTTACACAACCTTCTACTCTTAAATCTATAGTCTCACTGTTCTATATAAGTTCATCATACATATAGCTCACCCTACTCATTTTAATATTCAAGGGCTCTGTGCTGGGTCCTTTTCTCTTTCTATACAGTTTGTCTTGGTGATTTCATGAGTTTCTATTGAATGAATTATCAATTCCACGGGGAAACACTTCAAAATCTATATGTCCAGCCCTAATCTCTGTCCTAAGGTTCAATTCTGTGTATCCAAACTGACTAAATAAACAGGCATCTTAAATTCAACATGCCTAGCACGGAACTTATTGTCTTTCCCCTCAACTCTTATCTCTCCCTAACTTCCTATTGCTAACAAGGGAACCACTATTCTCTAAGTCACCTATGTTTACACTCTAGAAACAATCTTCAAACCTTATCTCTAACACTCATTGGTTGCCAGATCTTCTCAATTCTAGTTACTCCACATTACCCCTATCCGTATCCTCTCTACTCATACCACAACCACCCTCATAGTCTCTTTCCTAGATTACTTAAATGGCTTCCTAATGGTTTTTCCTTCATTCAGCCTCTCCCTTGCTCAATTTATTCTTCATGCAATTGATAAATGGATATTTGAAGTACAGATCCATTCATCTCTCTTGTTTAATCGATCCATAAACAAGTATTTATTAACTAGGAACTGAAGACAAAAAACACCCAACAAAAGCAAAAGTGTTCCTATTTTCAAGAAGTTTATAGACTGATAGGGAAAATACCATGTATCTATAGGTATGATGGAAGATTCATACGCTCAATGTGAATAAAGTAGATACAAGGTAATTTTAGAAAGGAAATCAGTAGCCGCATATTGGAGAGGTGGTGATGAGAATTAACTTCTTAGAGGTGCTTGAAATAGTTTCTAAGGAAACCTGAGATTCCAAGATGGAAAAATTCTCAGAGATAAATTTCCAAGAATGGAAAGAAAGGAATTTTTTGTAACTTTCCATGGCTTTTAGCATAAAATACTAAACTCTTCTGTTTGCACTTAAGTCCCTTATGTTCTTCAATATAATGTAGATTCCTTGAGCATGACAACTATTAAGCTTTTATATTTGTTTTTCTAGTACCTAGAACTTTGTCTGATACTATTGAAAATTTCATAATTGATTATTACTAGTGTGATTTTTCAGAATAGTTGAGAAGGGATTGGGTTTATCTTTGTTTCCATCTTGAACTTATTACCATGTTTTTTTTTCCATTGCAAATGATACTAACTCCTGATTTTTTATAAAGTGCTTTCGATCTGATAAAGAGAGATCCTTCCAAACATGTGCAACATGTTGGTATATCCAAATTAAATCACAATGAAATGGGTAGGAGGAGGAGGATATATTATTGAATTCCTTCAAAATTTATTTTAATATCTTGCATCAATATTGAGATTGGTCAATATCTCTCTTTACACTATTTATTCCTTCCTGGTTTTGATACAGGGACATATTTATCTCACAAAACAATTCACTAAGGATGTGTTATTTTTCTCTATCATATAAAACAATGAGTGTCTCAGAGGAATTGTTCTGAGTAGTTAATAGAATTCACTTGTAAATTCATTTGGAATAGGTCATCCCTCTTTCTCTTAGCCCTGGAAAGTTATTGATAGCTTTCTCAATATCTAATCTTGAAATGGGGTTCTTTATAATATCTATTTCCAATTTAAAAAAATATTTTCTATTTTTAAATGCATTTAACCATTTCTTTTTAAATTAAAATTTGCCTGGTATAATAGTTGTTTGTCTCTTATGGTTCTTAGAGTTTAAATAACCTAATTCATCATTAATTTTTGTTATTTTAATATGGCTCCTTTTTAAAGTTCAGTGGTCATTTTGTTTAATAATTTTATTTCTCTACTAAAGTTCTAAAGTTCTTCTGTACTTGCTAAGGTTAATGTGTGGGTTTTCCAGTTTTCATAATTATGTGTTCCATGTATAATCACTTCTTTTTCTATTTTATTACATTTTCAGAGATAAAAATTTTCTTCTTAAAACTGTTTTTATTACATCCTACATATATCAGTATGTTATCTCACTGTTATCATTTTTCCTTAATATAATTTTTGTATCTGTGGCTTATTATTTGACCAGCCAGTTATAATTACTCTTTATTTAGGTCTATTTTTATTCTTCTTTCTTTTATTAATGACTATTTCATTTCATCTATAAAGATTTTTTTAATATTTTTGTCTTCCAATATTAATTTATGAATTTATCCACTAGCACAACATCAGTTTTTCTAAAAGTGCTATCATCTGATGAAGAAATATGCTTTTTAATATTCACATTTAGAAATCAAAATAGAGAAATCAAATCTAGGGCCCTCCTCAACATTTATGTCTATTTTTCCCAACATTTTAATCTTTCTTTTGGATTTTTCAAGCTCTGAAGGAGAGACACCAAAGTTACCCACAGTTGTTTTATTTAAAAAATATTTTTAATTTTGGCTAGTTTTTACTTAAATCACTTAGACACTATGATTCACACAGATAGTTTACTATCTACAATTCTTTAAGTTATCCATTTCTTTTGTTATAGTTGAAAATATCTGTTTTAACCACTACCTCAATCTAAAATCATGATTCCTTCATTTTTGCTATTACTTGCTACTTAACACATTTTATTTCAATCTGTTATTCCAGCACTTTATGATTCTTTAACATTTAGATGTATTTTTGCATTCAACAAATAGTTAGGTTTCACTTCCTAATTTTCAAATATTCTCTATCGTTCAATTCATTTCACATAAATGGTAATAATTGTTAAATATGTGATCATTTTGATAAAATTCTGTTTATCTTTCTTTTCTGTTTGTTTGTTGTTGTTGTTGCTGTTTGATCTCCTTTACTCTGCTTTATTTTCCCCACACCTAATGTGGTACACTTTTTTTATAATCTGATCTATCTCTTCTTATCGATACTATCCTCTGTTTCATAATAAATATATAATCTCCTAACTTTTTTAGAATCATATTAGAAATAATGATACCATGCATAGGCAAAGAAGCTTAGAATACAGGATGGTTTGAACTTGAATTGGACTATGTCTCTGACTGTCTCAGAATCCCATCTTCCCAAAGTCATGACACAATATACAATCTTATAGATTGAATGGAATTGTTTATCACCTCCACTGCTTCTTCCTCTTCCCTCAGTTCTCATCCTCCTTCAGCAATTTTGTACATAAAATGTTCTCCCATTATTTTCTCATTGAGTCTCACACAAGGTAAAACTTGAAGCAGATAATAACTTTACCACTCTATCCCTCTGGACTCCATACCTACATATGATAAATTAGCAACATATACGATCAATCTCCATGGTCCCTTACCTCTTTGTGAACATGTATCTATTAATTAATATTATTACTAGCTACTATTCCCACTCATTCCACTCTGCTCCCAGAAAAATTCCCATTCCTCATACATGGGTTTCAAGAATTAGTGTTCTTTGTTCTCTGAATCACTCTATAGCAATGTAATATCTCCAGGGAAATTGCTTTTTCTCTGCCTTTTCATATGTTCTATATAAACATTTTAGTATCAGGGTCCCAATTGTATTCTTCATCCCTCACCTTTTTGTTTAAATACTCTATTGCATTTGAAATTCCCCATTACAAAACTATTTAATTGAATTCTTCTTCCCCCTTCTAACTTCATTTCTCTGGTACTTTTGACTTCTGTTTTTACTTTCATCCATAAACATTCCTTTTACTTTTGTCACTGATCCTTAGGATAGGTGTAAACTTAAAACCAACACACCACTGAAGCAAGTAAACGTTGATTCATCTCCTTTATCATTTTCTTGTACTCAGGACTTAACTGTCTATTTTAAGTTTCTTTTACTTGATAACTTCACATGAAAAAAGACCTGCTTACCTTTGGCCTTTTCATTAGGAATGAATCAAATTCTTCTTTTCTGCTAAAAATCATTTGTTTCATTGTAAATTGGGCTCAGACTTCCAAAGATATGTAATTTTAGGGTACAGACAAATTTCCTTTAATTTTATAATATATACTTTTTTAACTTCTTATGAAAAAAAATAAGTATTTACAATTTAAATTGTTCTTTGTTATGTAAAGGATTTTCTTTTAAATTTTTACAAAATTAGTTGTTTAATACTGAAGTTCTGAAGTCTAATCATGACATATGTGGGTTAAGAAATTGGGGTTTCTTTCTGTAAGAGATCTTTAGGTACTATCAATCTGTATTTTGCCTTCTGTCGTTATTTCTGAGAAATTTTCTTGTATAATTTCCAGAAGTATGGCTTTTTATGTTATTGTGTTTACTGAAAAATCTATGATTCTCACACTGTCTTAGCACATTCTGTCTTCAGGTCTAATTGGCTTGGCTTGTAGATACCTCATGAGCTCTTATGTGAGTGTCATTTTATTTTGTTGTGCCATTTTTTTTCTCCCATAGCTACTTTTTAGAGTTCCAAATTTATACATCTCTTTTTTCAAACAATCTGTTCTGTTTCCATTCATTTGTTTTATTTATGCTTTTGTCTTTTTTAATTCTTAAATGTTCTTGTACTTGTAGTTTTTTATCTAATGTTTGTTTTTTAAAATTCTTTTAATGATCTACAACAAGGGTTGGCAAACTATAGCCCCCAGACCAACTCCAGCCTACCAAGTGCTTTTGTATAGCTCATAAGCTAAAATCAGCCATACAAAAAGAGACAATGGTGCAGATTTGGCTCAAGGGTTACTGATTCCTGATCTAAATCATTCTGAAAGATGTTAGTCTGATTATTTCCGAGGTTCCCAATTTTGTGATTTTGTTGTTGTTCTGTCATTTCATGTCCAGTTTTTTGTAACTCCATTTGGGGTTTTCTTGGCAAAGATACTGACATGGTTTGCTATTTCCTTCTCCACCTCATTTTACAGAGAAGGAATTGAGGCCAACAGAGTAAAGTGACTTCTCCAGGGCTACTTAATCATTCTGAGGCTAGATCTGAACTTAGTAAGATGCCTTCAGGTGCAGACTTCTATCCATGGTACCATCTACCTGCACTTTTGGTGATTTCAGTCATTTATTTTTTTTAAAGTTTTGAATTACTTTATTTTAATCTTTATTATTCACTTATTTTGGGGCCTTCTTTTTGGCTACTTATTTTTCTAGTCTTCATGCTACTTGTGTGTGTGTGTGTGTGTGTGTGTGTGTGTGTGTGTGTGTATGAGTGTTTGTGTGTATGAGCTTTCACTGGTAAGAAATTCATTTCTATCCACTCTTTGATATAAGTTCTTTTATTTTTGTCTTATTTTCTACTTTTCTGAGATGATGAAGGACTAGGAACAAACAGATCTCTCTCTCAGCTATCTTGCCTGGAATTCCTCCTACTTTTACCTTCCTGAGTTGAAGCTTTACCTAATTTTGAGGGACGGAGGCTGCCTTCTGCGTTCCTGAACTGGAAATTCAATATATCTCTATCATGTATACTATTATAACTATATTAGAATAGAAGCAATAAAAGTAGTTGATAGCAGTAGTTTATATGTAGTTTATAAAACATATGATATGTTGAAATAATTGAAGGAATGATTCTTTTCATATTATTTCAATAAATAAGCCTTAGTCATTACTTTATCAGTATTATAGGTAAATCTGAAAGATACTATATGCATAATTTTAAAAGTATATTAAGTAGAATATTTCCATTAATTTTGTGCTTATCCAACTACTCTACCTTAAGACATCATTTTTTAAAAAATCTATAAGAAATATTTTATTACAGCCTTAACATTCAATTAACTGATGATGTAACGGGAAATACAAGAAAACTCTTTTCAATAAGAATTAATGCTAGTATTCAAGCAATAAATGGTATACATGGTCTTATTTCTTTAAATAGAGAAGTCAGCATTCACTATTTTACCTTCATCTGTTGTTGTTGGCCATCCTTCTTTCTCAAAGAAGACTGATGACATCATGAAGGTGATGTCTTGACTTTAGCATGAATTGAATTTCAGTAAGGCCGATCAGCTCAAAATTCTCAGGCTTTAGAGTTGAAGTTGAAGTTAAGCAGCCAGATATGTCAAGATGATTGGCTGGGATGCAGTGGGTGACATTGGCCTTTCTAAATTAAGGACCTTCCCAGGTCTCAGTTTGTCTGAGGCAACGTCCTCTATCTGAAGTACATCGCAGTAGCCAATAAAAACTATCTCCTTGATTCTTAGGGGTTATTTAGTATATCATTAAATCTTATTTGTAAATCTTTAAGAATTAGCAGTCTTACTCTCAGTGGCTTAATAAAAGTTAATAAAGTTTTCATGCATGTAAACAATGAGCATAGAATGTACATATATTCATTATTACAATGTTATATATAAATATACATACACATAATGTAACATTAATGCAATATTAAGTCCAAATTAGTTAATTTTATAGTGGAACTTAATCTTAGTGAGGTTTCTAAAAACTAGTACAGCCTGCAAATAAACGTAATTTTTTGAAAACAGGTGTCAGACTTAAAAAGGGTTGTGTCTGTCCATTCAATGATACAGGAATTTATGTACCACATACAGCCTCCTCTCTTCTGTATAGTCCAACTAATCTCAAGCAGGTATATAACTGTAGTTCTTGAGTGAACTGTTAGGCAATTATTACTATATTATCCACTAGAGAGCATGATGACATTTCCCAACTCATTTCACTTATGGCCAAAGGTTCTAAACGAGGTCCTCTTGGCATTCTATGTAACAACACTATACAAGAAATCTGTTATGCAATCTGTCACACAAACATAGATGGAAAATGTACATAATGCAATGCTTGAAGGAAAAAAAATCCAATAGACCATGAACTTTTAATGAATGAATTTTAACAGTTTGCAATCTGGTGTTCAGATTTCAAAGTTTCCCGATGAAAAGGAATGTGGTTTGTGCTATGTCTTTTCTCCATTCGCTTATTTCCCCATTTAATTGGAATGAAAAAGAGAGAGAGAGTACATTTTTTGCTCCTGCAAAAGAAAGCCATTAAAAAAACACCACTGCTTATCAGTATGCCAGACAAGAACTGTTTACTTTCTAATTCTGCAATGGATTGCAATGATGTCAGGACACTTTTAATTCTCATTAAAACTCCATTTTAACATTTGGCATTCCCATTCAACAATAAACACATTAGAAAAAATGCATTTCAAATCTAATATTTGCAGAAAACAATGCCATAATCTATGGTGAGTTCCTTAGCAGCTTGAAGCAATGCAGTTGAAAACATATAAACATTTGGCAAATTTTCTAGAAACCTTTCTTTGGGAGCAGTCGATGAAAAAGTATAGCAATAAAACTACTCATAGATCTTTGTTAAGTCCCATGCCAATCTATGAGAATCTATATGGATGGTACAATAGACAGGGTACTGAATTTGGGGTTATGGAACCTAGGTTCAAGTTGCAGCTCTGCCACTTACTAACTAGTAACATTATTTCATGCCAAGAACTTGTACTTAGATTCTGAAGACCCTGGATTCAAAGCTTGACCCCATGACTTAGGAATTTTGTGACTCTGGACAAGTCAATTATCTGGGCAATGGTTTCATCAGGTAGAAACAAGAGGGTTTGATGATGTATCTTCTAATTTTCCTTTTTCTTGTAAAGGAACAATAGATCTTTTGAGGTAGAAGGGAAATTAGAAGGTCAGTTTTCTCTCCTGTAAAGTGGACATAAACATATTTTTTATTTTACCTAACTTACTAATTTTTGCCTGAGGATAAAATTGGATAATATAATCTAGCATGGAGAAGAGGAAAGAGTATTCAGGGTTGGAGGACCTAGAGTCCTTAGCTATGACTGACTCTCTCTCTCTCTCTCTCTCTCTCTCTCTGTATATATACATATATATATATGCATGTATTTATGATCTTAGGCAAGTCACTAAATTAAAATGAGCATCAGTTGTCACTTAAAAGAGAGAGGATTGTGATAGAGAACTTTCAATGTTCCTTTCTGTTCCAAAGTTTTAAGTCTATCGAGTTATGATTCTAAGTTCTGTCTACTGGGCTATGACTCTAAATCACTGTGATCCTTAACATCTTCACCTATAAAATCAGTATGAGGCATCCTGAACTATGTGAGCCATATTTTTGACTGGAAGTACAAAAGTGAGAATGTAAGCTGCTGAGTTATATTGTAAGCAACAATGGACTTTGGAAAACCTTGTAATCTAAACTTTGTCATTTACTATATGACCTTGAACAGGTCACTTGATTTTTATGGGCCATAGTTTCCTCATCTGTAAAATGAATTTCTATTAGATCTCTTAAGTTCCTTCTAACTTTAAAACTTTGCTATGATGTAAAGGATTACATAAATTTTGGAGTGATATACAATGTGAATTATGCAGTCACCAGCTATAATCACTAAATTAGGATACAATCCTGAAAGAAGGGTGCAATTTGATCTCACTGATACCCTAATTTTCTATTTTTAGTCTTTGGAACCAAAAAATACTTAGTCACCAGAGTCCTTTCTTAGGTGTTCTTTCAGTGTGTGTGTGTGTGTGTGTGTGTGTGTGTGTGTGTGTGTGTGTGTGTATGTGTGTATGTATCCACATAAACCCATGTCCACACACATGGCAAATTAAGGTAGAAAAGCAAATGGAAGTGTTGCAGATATAAAGCTACAAAAAACTATCCTTAGTCCAAGGAAGGGAAGGAGGTAAAAAGCAAAGGAAAAAACAGAAAACAAAGACCCTTTGTTGTTTTAATGGAAGGTCTGAAAGTGTAATGTAGCAGACACCTCCAGGAGGGTAAATGATTAGGACAGAACATTTAGAACTTGAGGTCTTGTTACTCTTGGTGGTAAATAGAATCCCACAAAGATGCCATCAGATTCATACAACAGCTTGCACTGACAGTTCATATACTTCCTCATACCATGTGTAAGCAGATCTCTTTCTCTTTTAGTGCCCTTCACAACCTACACTGAGAACAAGTGTTATTGCATTCACAACCTAGCCCCAATCTACTTCTCCATATCCCTCATCCCCCACCTCTGCCTGTACATTAATCTCCTTACCATGTATTATGGTATAGAATGAGATGGGGCAGATCCTTGGATGTGACCTTTTGACTGAATCCAAGTTTTACAGAACAAATCCTGCTGCTTTTGTCTTCCTGTTTCTCAGTGCCTAGACTAGGCAAGTCAATGGCATCAATTAACACAAGAATTTCAAGTAATGTTTAAAATAATCTCACTACACTTTACTATAACTTCTTCTATCTATGTAAATGCACACGTAATTATAAACAGAAATGATCATTTTACTTTCACCGATAAAAAAATCACCTATCTCTTGTACATGCGCTATGTCAACTGATACTTCTTGGTCCTTCTAGGTATTCTTAAATCCCAGTCCTACTAGCAGAATATTTGAATGAATCTTACAGATGAGGAGACTGATACAAGAGAGGCTGGAGTCATCAGGTATTAAGTAGTGCAGCCATGAAGGAACCAAGGCACCAAGATGACCTATTTAATGCTCATCCCACTAACCATATTATCCATCCAGAAAAATACTTAAATATTTCAATAGTATCCTTAGCTCATTAACTGAGTGTTAGTGAACCTTCCAGAGTGGCAGATCTTAGCCAAGCTATGCCTTTACATCTTGTGACCTCCCATTAACTCTCAAAAAGGATCCATACAATGCTGTGAAGAAAGTCCTTTAGGTGTTGCAATATTCTGATGCAGTAGTACAGTAGAGAGGCTATTGATGTCTTATCTCACAATCCTGCTGCATGACTAACCCAAATCCTTTTTTGATTCTTAATCCGCCATGTAACAATCTAAAAATTTTATGTAATTTGATTTTTAAAATTAAAATTTATAGGAAGTTTTCGAGTCAGAGGACATGAGTTCAAATATGGGTTCTACTAATTCCTACCTGTGTGACTTTTGGCAAAAGCCTCAAACTTTTGGTCCCTCAATTTCCTTATTATAAAGTGAGGTTGGACCTTGAGGTCCTATCTAGGTTTGGATCCATGATTCTATGCAAATGCTATAACATATCTCCTTCTAACAGTGATTACAAGACCAATGCTTCCTCCTGCATGCCCTTTAATGCATAATAATTAATTAAATAATAAGCAGTTTTACGCACTTGCTATGAGTTCTGTGGTGGCACTGAGTTACAAAGACAAAAAAATGTAGCTTTCAAAGAATCACTTCTCAAACCCATAATTTACTATACATACCCCTGCTATGATTCAAACCATGCACCAGGTACTGATCAATTGCATGAGCAGGGATAGTCACCGAAAGTCTTTGACCTTAAGGGTCTTCAACTATGAAAAGGGGATAATTACGCCTTTTCTATCTATATTACCTCTTTCAAGGGATCAAATGAGATTATCTATATAACATACTTTGCAAACTTTAAAATATTAAATCAATGAAAGCTGTTATTGTTATTAAGGTTATTAATTTGCCTTCTGGTGTAAGTCCTTCTATAATGAGTTCTAAAAAGTGTGAGATGCTTATAGTACTTAACATTTTCTATCTCCCTCACCTGACTTAGTTCAAGCCTGATTTTACTTAGGACTAGATACTGGGCTCTTGGTAGCCAGTTAGGCTCTCTCTAAGGCAGTATTTCTAATAGCAAAGTTGGATGGAAATTGTGTCCTACTTTGGAGATCAAGGCTATGGTGTCAATCCGCAAATGTATAGGCCTACGAGGAAAGCCTGCCTCTGAAATTTTACTTACTACACAGCAAGGACAAGAAAATCAAATGGACATTTAGTAAGGATATAGAATTATCATAGCAGAATTAAAGATTTTCTCTTCATGATTGTTTAACCTTAGAATGAGGCTTCCTACAAGACCCATCCATCTCAGTTTTTATTGTTCTATTGTGTCATAAATTATTTTACAATCCAGGTTTGTCTGGGCATGCCCAGTTTGCCTAACATGGAGGTGTCCTTGATAGGCCCTTGGAGCATGTCTAGACTGCTTAATATAGATGCTTTTGCATCTATACCTGCTACATGAAAGGATACAGCCTTCTTTGATTACCTGCATGTTTAAAACTAGGGAGATTGAGTCTGTTATCCTTTTTTTCTCCTGCCACTCTCTTTCTCTTATCTTTTTTAGCCACTCTTACCTACTGCAACCAAAGAGTGAAGATGGCAGATCAGCCACAGCATGGGCACCATGAACTGAACTAGTAAGAGTGGAAGGACTTTCCCCCTCTTACTCTGACTTCAAGAAATGGACCTGAGGGGGACAGAGTAATCCTGTTCTTTATTATTTAACTTCTTCCATTTCAATTACTAGAAGTGGTCTCCATGAGACCCAGGCACTTGAACCATGAACATCTTGGAGTCAGGAATGCAGGTGGGATGGGGCATCCAGACAGTCCAGCATGGAAGCCCCTGAGAAGCCAGGGTGCCTGAGCATCAAGCCCGAGGTCAATCCTGGATTTGGAGGTAAGATTGTGCTCTGTTAGAACCAAGCTAAGCTATGGACTTAATCCACTCCCTCCCCAGGGACTGATGTGTAAGAGGAGAGGGTGATTATAGCTCCCACATGTCAAAAGAATAAATTTGTATATTTGTGATTACCTTTTTAAGTAAACACTTCTGTGTAAAAGCATATCTGATTCTTAGTAACTAAGTGGAACTAGGGTACAGGGGATCTCTCTAACCTTTGAACCTCAATGGTAAAGGTTAGAGCCATTTGCAGAAAGCCTATGTACCCCAATCCCCCTAAAGGTACTGAAGAACCCTAGGAGGGGGTATGAAATGTAACAAACCTGGCCTTAAGGCAGTGAGGGTCAGAGTGACCTCGGTTATATTGTACTTATTTGTCTATGTACGTACAGAACACATGCAAATATAAAATCTTTGATGGAAAAAAAAACTCTTGGTTTTGCCTTGGTATTTATTCCCAGTGCCATCTGTGTTGAAATTGCCATTGAACAGTCATTGACTCCAATGCCTAAGTGAAAGTATAGCTATAAACTCGGTTAGCCAATGGTAAGCAACCTAGATTCACTAAGAGCTAATATATGAGAATAATCTATATTTATTCCCCTACTAGGATATAACATTCTTGAGGGCAAGAAAATATCACTTTTGTCTTTGTAGCCCCCATGTCCAGCAATCCAAGCCAAGTCAATATACGTGTATGAAGCAACTACTATGTGTCAGGCATTGTGCTAAGCTCGGGTGATAGGCTTAATAGAAAGAAACACAGTCCCTGTGCTCAAGGAGTTTATAATCTAAAGGGGGAGACAACATTCAAAAGGAGGCAGGAAATGGGAGGGAGGGATACATGGGGACACACTTGTTCCGTGGAGTTGAAACCAGGCACAGTAATAGAGGAGTGAATTGTGAGCCTTCTATTTTAGAAAGGCATTGGGAGAAGTTTTGTACTGTATACTCTCATCACATGACAGAGGAAGATGAGGGAGGTGGTGTCAATGAAGACTTAGTTAAGAGGTAGTATCCAGTACATGGTAGATATTTAATGTGTTTGTTGATTGCCTGATACATAAGGAAGTAAGAGTTGGGGCCACTATTTAGGGAGGGATTGGGAAGACTATGTTGACATATGTTTTAAACAGAATTTCACCTCTCCCAGTACATAATTTATGTTTCAGTTCTAATGGAGAAAAGTCGATGAATGATCTGGCCAACTGGTATGGTAGAGGCCTGATATTGGTAGGAGATGAGGAGTAGCCAAGGGCCTTTTTTAGATTTATCATGCTTTGTCATTTGCCTGAATATTTCTCCAGTGGCTGGTCCTGAGCAAAGGAACAGGATAAGTTAAGAGCCTGAATGATTTCTGCCGAGAACACATCATGTTAATCATTCCTGTCAGGATCCCAGGGAAGGAGAGGTTGGCTGTCCTGACAATCTGCATTAACGTGGGTGGATGGTGTTTGATTATACCTCCATGGAGGCAGTTTCCACTTACATCTTTCATCAGAAGTATGACAGCACTGTATCCCTTGAAAGATGTGCTCAATACCCTGATTATCCCATGTCCTCTTGCCTGCACACTGCCCTCTCATCTGCTGTCCTCTGGAAGAACGCAACCTTTAGACTACAAGAGAGACATTGAATGGGACAGAAGGGATTTGATCAGCCTCCTCATAAGGGTTATAGCTTCACTGCTGTCAATAAAAAATTTCTGGATACACTCTCCTAACATCCATTTGTGGGCTTGTCCCATGGACCCTTTTTCACCCCCAGTAGGAAACCTGCAACAATGCAGTCCTTGATGCAGAGACACTGTTAAAGAAAAGAATACCTCTCACCCTACGTCTTCAGGGCTCTCATCTTTCTACATGTCTATAGAAGTAACTGAACAAGTCAGATGAATTTATTGTTATTAACTATTTCTACATATAGTCAATTTGGTTGAATGATTTAAACTATCCGTATACTCCAAACAAAATCCTTTCATTGAAAAGTGGAATGCCCTCTGGATAAGGGACAGTTTTCCATGGAAGCCTTGACAGGTACTCCATTTACATTTAAAGATAAGTATGGAGCATGGAATAGGAGCAGGAAAAAAACAAACTTTTCTTGACTAACATAATGAGTCAAGCAATAGGATATGAAATGTGTTTAATGATGAAATAAACTACTGAGTTATAGACACAGCAATAAAAGAAAACCCTCAAACTCTCAATCTTTGAACCTCAAAAGAAAATGGGAAATAGTCCTTTCTGCTTAGTTCTACACAGATAGACAATCTGTAGGAAACAACTTTATAAAAATATGAATCAAACAGATTGAAATATATCTATTTATTGGAAAACTGAAAACAACCACATTTTTAAAAGTTAAGACAAGACAAAAATAGCTAAAATAAAAAATAAAAATATATCTATTTAGATATGCCAGGCTAACAGTCCTGCTTCAACATTAAATGTAGTACTTAATTTCTGGTACTACATTTCTGGTACAGAGTGTCTTTGCAAATAAAGGGAAGTTAAGATATATTCTTAACCTCATTCAAAAATCCAGATGAAGACTTCTGTCAGAATGTCTAAAATAGCCAAAGGACCAAAAATACAGAGTAACTTCAATTTCAGCACGAATGAGGCTTCTTTCTATATATAGCTGTCCTAAAATAGACTTTTCCGATTTTTGGTTTGCAGTACTAAAGTATTCTTCTGCCCATTAATGGAAGACTAGATTTAAAATTAAACCTAGAGAGCTATTACACATTGCTTCAATTTAGCTACCTTTGCAAACTTCCTAAATAGGCTATTATCTTCTCTTTTTTCCACCCATTCTTTGCCTGATATGATTAAGAAACTACAAGGGAAGAAAAAACATCTTTCACATGTACATCTGTTGTTATGTGTCTTTGGGGATATATAACCTATTAAGTACTGGCAAAAAGATTTAAAGAGAGGTTTAAAAACAAATACCAAGTGGAATTTTATTTATTTTAGGGGGGGGAAGTTTCTGTTAATACACTTTTGCTCCCGTGTGGAGCACATATTGTATAACTCAGGTAGTGTTGTGTTCTTATATTGGTGGAGGATGGCTGAACCAGCTACTCTTGCAAGGTTGCTGTTTGGGAAAGAAATGTAAGCTTACTAGTGAGTCAGAAAAAATGTTATTACCATTCCCATTAGTCACTCTCCTAGATAGAATTATAGCTTTACCCACAGCTGATCACAGTGTCTAAAACATAAAAATGATTTGTCAGGATGCCTAAGTATATTTTCCTCATCAGAAGGGGGGAAATGCCCATTACTGTTTCAAGGAATAAGCATATTTTCATTCTTTATTATGCATCCCAGAATAAAAATGTGCTTCTCTTAAATCCTTTATAAATGGCATTCACTGACATAAAGAAACTTCATATCAACATGACTCCTGTTTTATGTTTACCTTCTCTAAAAAACAGAATAACCAAACCCATCAATCAACAACCATGTATAAGCAGTTGTTATGAGCTAAGCTCTGTGACAACCATGAGGGATATAAAGAAAATGTGAAGCCATCCCTACCTTCAAGGATCTTACATCCTAGCGGGGCAGACAATATAAATACATACATACACACATGTATGTATCACACAAAAACATAAAAAGTACATATGAGGTAACAATGCACCCTCAGGACATTCCATCTCCCAACTCCATGCTGGTACTCCCTCTTACCTCTGCCTCCCAGAACCTCCTCTCCCTCCCTCCTTTCCCTCTGTCCAAAGAGGGTATCATACCCTAATAGGTACTCTGAACAAAGGAATGTAAATTTTGATTGCTGAGACCTCACAAGATATCTTTGGGTTTAAAGGTTAGATTTCTTTCTTAAGGACTATGCCTTAAACTCAAATCACTTTGGCTCTCATAGACTGGCCAACAAGAGGTGCCAACCCAATGTCATTGTTTGGGCTCAGATGACTCAGCGTGGGTGTAAATAGCAATGGTTTCTGTTTTGGCCAGAAACCCTGAGGGTTTTCCCCTCCCAGATTGATTTTTTTTGACTTGGTAAAAGAGGCCATTCTTTGTCTCATTTCTTACCTAAACTTAATCATTGAATGGGCATTGCTTCAGTCAAACTGAGACCTGGGAGAGATCTTACCTTAAAAGGGCCAAGGTGTCTAGGTGCATCTGGGGCCATCTCCAGGCATACTGATCTATGCATGATCTTGCCACTGGATTCAGATGGCTCCAGAGGACAGAGTGAGGCTACTGATTTTGCACAGCCTTCCCTGATTTAAATCCAGCTCACTTGCAAGTGATGGTATCACCTTCCTGATGTCATGGTCCTCTTTCAGAATGAAAAACAAACAACTACATATATGTGTGTGTGTGTGTGTGTGTGTGTGTGTATAGTTACATATCTATAGAGATATATCTATCTATATTATCATCGAGAGAGAGACAGAGACAGAGACAGAGAGACAGGGGGACAGAGAAAGAGAGAAAAGACTGTATTGACCATATAGTATTTTAAATGAGTTTCAGATTCATGCCTAATGAACTATAAATCACGGTACACAAATAATTAATAAGAATGCTCATAGAGACATTATTAATAATCTCTGAGACATTAGAAAGAATAAGATAGGTGACAGAAGAATCAAAAGAGGATAAATGCTATTACAATATTTTAAAAGGAAGAAGATGTGGATCCCTAGGTGATATTAAGCTATATTGGTGAGCTTAACTTTTCTTTTAAACAAAATCCTTGAATAACTTCTTAAACATGAGGATTGTGACCATGTGCATTATGATCAGTGGGAGCCAGTATAGATGGGTTCATTAAGAAAAAGTAAGGTCAATATACTGGCAGTTGCTTTTGATAGTGTTATTGTCATGCAGATTAGAGAAGTGATGCAGGTATCTTTTACCTTGATTTCACAAGGGTATTTTTCAGATCCTTCTGATAATCTTCTGTACAAGATGGAGTACAGCTAGATGGATTCATAGCCACATAAACAAAGAATTTTGTTGAAAAGAACAAAAGGAGCCTGAATTTCACTTTAGAGAAAGTTTCTATGCGGTGGAAGATATCATGCTAGGAGGTAGAGTGACAAAGATGAAAAAGAAAATTAAAACAGTTTGTGTCCCCAAGGACATTACAATCTAATGAAAATGGAGTGAGAAAAATAATCTATGTGCACAAGTAAATGTGTATCATGAGGAAGGGTTCTCTACTTGATCCTGTCCTGATCAACAGGTGAATTAGAATCTTATTAAACCATCAGAGGGATGTATTTCTTATTTTATGGGTGAAACAGAAAATGAAATGGAGAGATGATAAATTGAATAGCTAGATGACAAAAACAGCTTTCCAAATAATCTAAAATGCACTAAACCCAACAAGAGGAAATTTGACAGGAATAAATGTAAAGTTCAGCATTTAGGTTAAAAAATCACTTTAAAAAGGAGAGAGGAGATTTAACTTGGTAGACATTTGTGACATAGATTTGATTTAGTACAAATGCATAATGTGGTGGAAGGAGTACTGGATTGTAGGCCTGGGATTCTGTCATGCTATGCCACTACTAGTTACATGACTCCAGGCAAGCCACCTTACCTCTATGAATGTTCATTTCTTTTCTTATGTAAAATGAGAAGTTTGGGTAAGATAAGCTCCAAGTCTCAGATCAGCTCTAAAATTCTACAATTCTAAGATTCAGTGAGAAATCCCTGCTCAAAATATCAAAGTCTATGTTAATAGAAACACTCTGTCTAGAGAAAGGGGTTAATAGTTTCACCGTGCTCTATACTGTTCAGACCATATTTACATTGCATTCAGTTGGGGACAACATATTTTAATAAAGATGTTGACAAGCTGAAGTATACCCAGAAGAATACAGTGGGGACTGTGAAAAGTCTCAAGACCAATTCATATAAGGATTTATTGAGGTAATTGGGGATTTGAAACCTGGAAAACAAAATATTAGGCAGAGTTTGGGTTTCTTTGACCAGTTTTCAAATATTTTAAGGGTAGACAAGTAAAATACATTTGATTTTTTTTACTGTATTTTCCATAGATCTGATTTCAGACAAAGAGGAAACAGATTCCCAACAAATTTAATGAAGAATTTTCCAATGGAAAAAGCTGTCCAAAAATGAAATAATTTTTCCTTCTAATGTAGTAACCTCCCTGCCACTGGAGATATTAATGGAGAATCTGAACAATGATTACTGAATGATGTTGTAGCAGGTCCTACATAGGATGAGAGTTTGAACCCTATGACCTCAAATATCCCTTGTAAAACTAAACTGTAAGAATCCCTTACCATCTTCTGTTATCCCTTAAAATAAAAGTGGCTCTGCATATACATTTTAAAGCAACATTTGAAACTTGGTTGATTATAATTAAATTCTAGTACCAATCACATTGGCAATCCAGAGGAGGTTCAGACATTTCACAGATAATAACGGAATAATCTCCCTTAATCTTCCACAACATAAGTATGCATGCAAACTAATTCACAGTAGACTACGTGCAACTTCTTTGGTACTGAAGATATAATACAGACATACTTCAATTTATATATCTCAGCCAAAAAGTTGTGTGTACATTACATTTTTACAAATTGAATCATATTTCAAAAATTCTTGACTTTGGAATTAACTTTTTAAAAGACTGCAGAATGCTTTGATAAAGTGAATAATACTTTGATAAAATGAATAATCATTCTTTAATTCATTTGTATTATAGTTAGTGTTTCAAGAAATTAAAGAGAGACATAACATCCATCCATGAATAAGGATATGATAGTTCTATCTTATGCCCTCATTAGACCATTATTATGGTCAGGTCTTGGCACAAAATTTTAGACATTAATAATCTGGAAAGCATCTGGAGAGACTGGCAACAAGGAATGTTAAAGGCCTGGAAATTATACCATATGAGTTGACTGAACCAATTAGGAATGCTTAACCCACAGAAGAGAAGACTAGTGCTTTAAGAAATTGAGCCTTAAGGGGTACAGCCAAGATGGTGGAGTAGAAAGATGCACATAGCTTTTCTCCCACAACCCATAAAGTATCTGTAAAAAATTACTCTAAACAAATTCTAGAGCAGCAGAAATCACAAACCAACAAAGTAAAAGAGATTTCCAGCCCAAGGTAGCCTGGAAGGCTGACAGGAAAGGTCTATTGCATGGGACATGGAACACAGTGAGACCCACAGAGCCCAGTCCAGCTCTGGCTGCTTAGCACCATCAAGAACAGGACCATACCCAAAGGGCTACAAAAATGTGCATACCCTTTGACCCAGCAATATCGCTACTAGGACTATATCCCCAAGAGATCATAAAAATGGGAAAGGGTCCCACATGTACAAAAATATTTATAGCAGCACTCTATGTAGTTGCCAAAAACTGGAAGTCAGGGGGATGTCCATCAATTGGGGAATGGCTGAATAAATTATGGTATATGAATGTAATGGAGTACTATTGTGCCATAAGAAATGATGAACAAGAAGACTTCAGAGAGGCCTGGAAGGACTTATATGACCTGATGCTGAGTAAAAGGAGCAGAACCAGGAGAACTTTATGCACAGCAACAACCACAGTGTGTGAGAGTTTTTTCTGGTAGACTTAGATTTTTGTAATAACACAAGAACTTCTGAAAAAAAAAATCCCAATGGTGGACCTCAAGGCAAAATGCCTTCCACACTCAGAGAGAGAAATATGGAAGTCACTCACATAATGTAGCAGATCATGTTTGTGTATGTGTATCTGTTTGTGTATCATGTTCTGATTTGTTATACGGATTCTTTCATTTATCTTAGTCTGACTACATAGCATGACTATAGTGAAAATATACTCAATAGGAAAGTATATGTAGAATCTATACAGAATTGTATGCAGTCGTGGGGAGGGAGGGAGGTAGTGGGGGGTGGGTGGGGAGGGATAAAATCGCAATTGTATGGCAGTGATTGTTAAACATTAAAAAAATAAAAAAAAATAAAAAAAAAAAAAAGAACAGGACCATAACAGGCCTTAGAGGCAGAATCCCCAGGAGCAGCAGGTTTTCAGATCCCTCTACCCACAAATGTCAAAGGCAGCTTCAAAGGTCAATGAAAAAGTTTTTTCATCTGGGTGAAAAGGGAACATGGTCTGGCCCTGCCAGCAGCAGCTACTGCAGCAGCATCCATTTTTGGAGCCCTCTACCTAAAGGCCCTAGGGTAATTGAGCAGTAGATCTGAATCTCAGACTTGAGCCCAACCCTGGGGTGAGGAGGAGGAGCACTGGCATGGTGGAGCTGGAGATAGCTGTGGAGAGGGAATTCTACTACTCACAGATCCTAGGCAGAAAAGTTTTTGGTTGCTCCCAGACCAGTGCACAGGCCAGGGGAGGAGTAAACTCCTCTCCCTTGATTGTGCCATCTTGGAGGAACTGAAATCTTACAAGTCTCCAGAATATATGCAATTTTTGACAAAGGACTCAAAAGTCAAGTAACTCACTGGGAAAATGCCCAAAACAGGGAAAAAAATGTGACTATAGAAGGTTACATTCTTGGTGAACAGGTATTTTCTTCCATCCTTTTGGATGAGGAAGAACAATGCATACCATTGGAGGAAGTCAAGCCTTCCAAAGCCTCCAAAATAAATAGACAATTGTCTCAGACCATGGAAGAGCTCAAAAAGGATTTTGAAAATAAAGTAAAAGAGGTGGAGAAAAAATTGGGTAGAGAAATGAGAGAGATGCAAGAAAATCATGAAAAGCAAGTCAACATCCTGCTAAAGGAAACCCCCAAAAATGCTGAAGAAAATGACACCTTTAAAAATAAGCTAACAATTGGCAAAAGAGGCCCAAAAAGTCAATGAAGAAAAGAATGTTTTAAAAAGCAGAATTTGCCAAAACGAAAAGGAGGTCCGAAAGCTCACTGAAGAAAATAGTTCTTTAAAAATCAGAATGGAGCAAATGGAAGTTAATGACTTTATGAGAAAACAAGAAATTACAAAACAAAACCAAAAGAATGAAAAATGGAAGATAATGTGAAATATCTCATTGGAAAAAACAACCGACCTGGAAAATAGATCCAGGAGAGACAATTTAAAAATTATGGGACTACCTGAAAGCCATGATCAAGAAAAAAGCCTAGACATCATCTTTCGTGAAATTATCAAGGAAAACTGCCCTGATATTCTAGAACCAGGGGGCAAAATAAATATTAAAAGAATCCACCAATCACCTCCTAAAAGAGATCCAAAAAGAGAAACTCCTAGGAATATTGCAGCCAAATTCCAGAGTTCCCAGGTCAAGGAGAAAATATTACAAGCAGTTAGAAAGAAACAATTAGAGTATTATGGAAATATAATCAGGATAATACAAGATCTAGGAGCTTCTACAATAAGGGACTGAATGGCTTGGAATAGGATATTCCAGAAGTCAAAGGAGCTGGGATTAAAACCAAGAATCACCTACGCAGCAAAACTGAGTATAATACTTCAGGAGGAAGAAATGGTCATTTAATGACATAGAGGACTTTCAAGCATTCTTGATGAAAAGACCAGAACTGAATAGAAAATTTGACTTCAAACACAGGAATCAAGAGAACCATGAAAAGGTAAACAGAAAAGAGAAATCAAAAGTGACTTTCAAAAGTTGAACTGTTTCCATTCCTACATGGAAAGATAATATTTGTAACTCTTGAGACTTTTCTCAGTATTTGGGTAGTTAGAGGAATTACACACACACACACACACACACACACACACACACACATAGACAGAGAGCACAGGGTGAGTTGAAGAAGAAGGGATGATATCTAAAAAATAAAATTAAGGGTTGATAGAGGAACATATTGGGAAGAGAAAGGGAAAAATGAAATGAGGCAAATTATCACTCATAAAAGAGGCAAGAAAAAGCTTTTTTCAATGGAGGGGAAAAGGGAGGACGTGAGAGGGAAAAAGTGAAGCTTAATCTCTTCATATTTGGCTAAAGGAGGGAATAACATACTCACTCAATTTGGTGTGAAAATCTATCTTACACTAAAGGAAAGTGTGGGAGAAGAGGACAACTGGGGTGAGGGGGATGATAGAAGGGAGGGCAAATAGGAGGAAGAAGGGACAAGGTCAAAAGAGAGAACAGAATAAATGGGGGGCAAGATAGGATGGAGGGAAATGTAATCTTACATAACATGACTATCATGGAAGTCTTGCAAAACTATACATATATGGCTTATATTGAATTGCTTGCTCTCTCAGTGGGCATGGGTGAGGAGGGAGGGGGGAGAAAAGTTGGAATTCAAAGTTTTAGGAACAAATGTTAAGAACTGTTTTTGCATACAACTGGAAAATAAGAAATACGTGTATAGATATCTATCATGCCCTACAAGAAAAGAGACAAGATAGAGATAAGGGAAGGGAGGGGTGTGATAGCAGGGAGGGCATACTGAGGGAAGGGGAGAGATGGGGAGAAAATTTGGAACTCAAAATTTTGTGGAAATGATTGCAGAAAACTAAAAATAATAAATAAACATAAAAAAAGAAAAAAAAGAAATTGAGCTTTATATTAAGAACTATTCAAAAGTGAAATGAGTTGCTGACAAATATATCATATCTATCTTCAGTGGGGTCCTCAATAAATCAGTCAGTCAATAGACATGTGTTAATCACCCAGGCACTGTCCTACATAGGAGGGACACACAAAGAGTCAAAAAAAAAATCCAGCTCCTGACCTCCTGTGCTTCAAGAACATTCTGGATGAACCCTTGTAATGGATGCTGTCAAAGGGAGTCATTTTCAAGGATAGATTACCTTGATAATCATTGAAGTCCCTTTTAGGCCTGAAATTCTGTAATGCTGTAAGCATCAAGTGTAAGAAAAATAAAAATGTTTAGACAAAACATGGTCTTTGGACACATGAAATTTATGGCTCAGAGGAAAGATATGACATACATGTGCATATAACTACAACTCAATATATTATATGAGCACAAAATGCCATGTGATATCCCAGCAGGAAGTGTACTACCAAATTGGGAGTGGTATGTGAGAGACCAGAGACACCTCTATTGAGAAAGGGACAACTTGCATTACTGTAGAAGTGTAGTGCCAGACAGAACCTTAGTGTTCAGTTAGCTTAACCACTAAATCTTATTGGGTGTTTAAGGATGGGTAGGATCAACAAGGTGGAATGTAGGAAGGAAAAGGATATTCTCTTAAGACACAACAAAGGTACAGGTCTTCTAGAGAAAGAAAGGGGGAAGAGAATAAGGATTTATATAGTTCCTACTATGAACCAGTCACTGGGTTAAATATTTTTAAAATATTACTTCATTTGATTCTCACAACAGTCCTATGAAATAGCTGCTGTATTATTATGTTTATTTTACAGTTAAGGAAACTAAGGCAAACAGAGACTAAATGACTTCCCTAGGGTCACACAGCTAGTAAGTGATTGAGTCTATATTTATATTTACATCTTTCTGAGTGGAGGATAGAGTAAGTTCAGTTAACAAAGTAAGTTAATGATGAAATATCCTATTCAGTACACTGAATAAACAATTTTTGACAAAATCTGGAGTCAGTCAATATGGTTTATCTTATAGCTTACAGATGACGTGAATGTCTGAGAAAGTAATAGTAATGGATAACTAAATTAGATACTTAGGATTTATAATCTCTAGTATTAATAGGGTAAGGAGAAGCTGCCTGCATTCAACGTATGTGAACAAATTCCAAGTTTCCTTTTCCTCTTGGCCAAATCCCAATGCCAGTGACTATCGCTAGCCTATCTAAATTCTCCCTACAGTTTCACATGGATAAAGGAATCCAAATCCACTCAGTACTCTATTGCACAGTCTCCTCTACTTGTCCCCATTAAGCAGATTTTAATGCTGAGTGAAATGATTCCTCTGGATTGCAGTTAGGAGTTCTCAGTGACAAGAAAATAATGCAAATGAAAGAAGATGAAGATAATGAACAAATTCTTTGGTCTGTTTTATCACCAAAGATTTTCAGGAACAATGCCAAAGTAACTGACGCATATTCCATCACTCAAGTACGCATTCATCAGTTCAGTCCAACATTCGCTTTATGTGATTTAATATGGAAATACCACACTTAAAAAGATTTTTATAAAAGTCTCTTCTCCCCATTGTTATCACTTTTCCATGTCATTCTCTAGAATATCAACTCTCTCCAAGCTGGCCATATCAGCAGGACTAATCTATAATAGCATAACTGTCTGAAGCTCACCCCCATCTTCTGCACTGGAATCATGAAACTCAATTATTAAGTGAGAAAAAAATTGAAAAGCCCAAAACAATGATGTAGAGTTAGTGTCAGTATGTCAATGGGACTACTGCAGCTGTCACAGTGTGAAGCCCAAACACTTAGGAAATTTAGAGCAGTCAATAGAGTCTATTATCAGCCAACTCACATTAATATAGGATACGTCATTTCAAGGGATATGTCCAAGGTGGCCACAATCAAGATTTGGCACTACCAACTTTCCCTTGTTTATTCCCTTTGAAAAGACCACACCAGCCTTATATTTCAAAAACAACCTTTTAAATTCCTTCTGTGCCTTATTTCTATTTTTTCCTGCCTTTCTCATTTTTTCTGTTTCTGCCCATCCATTCATCTATCTGTCTGATTGTTCATTTGTCTATCTTTTTTTCTCTCTTACACACACACACACACACACACACACACACACACACACACACACACACACACACACACACACACCCCGTATTTCAGAAATCCTCAAATTCTAAGGATTCAAAAATTCAATTACAAATATTTATAAGGCACCTTTTATATGTAGCACTACCAAAATATCTAAAATCAACAACATGAAAGATATTTTAAAAACAATGCTGAAATGTATTAATGAGCACTGAGAAAGATTTCAGTGGAAATATCTATATAATCCATCTGCTTGGATTTAAAATATAGAATATTCTTAAATGAAATTTCAAAATATAAGATATTTCTAAATTCTTCTTTTTCAATTCAGAAATAAATTACTTGCTGTTTTCATAATTGCTACAGACGCCCACCCAGCAGGGCTGTCACTGTGATACATACATTTTCTAAGCCCATCAGGATAGCCATGGAGAAAGAGAAGAAAGAAATTACATTAAGAAACTTAATGAAATGGAAATTAACTTGAAATATTTGGGAAGTAAATCAGTCAGATTAAGGACATTCATAGCAGAGGATTAGAATTTGGGAGCCTTTGCTTCTATTCCCAATTTTGTAATTGACATGTTAATGTTTATGGCTCTATGGGATCTGGACCTTGAAGGAATGTTAGAGAAAATCCATTTTAACTCCTTTTTGACAGGTGAAGAAACTAAGTCCAGAAAAAAGTGACATGCCTATAGCCAAGCACCTGAGTAAAATTCTTAAAGGATAGCTTTGATGATATTACTGACTTCTTAAAAAAAATTACATTGGTTCCAGATTGCCTCTTGGGTCAAATACAAAATCCTTTGCCTTGTAAAGCTCTTTGTAACACTGTATTCATTTACAATGCCAGACTGACTAAACATTCCACCCCTTCACATACTTTATGGTTTGGCGGAAAAAGACCTACTTGATGGTACTTATGCATGACATGCCATCTTATCACTGATACTTTGCACAGACTATGCTCCATGCCTACAATACATTCCTTCCTCATTCCTACATCTGATAATCTCTATTCTCCTTTGAAACTCGGCTCCTCTGGGAGATTCCTCCTGATCTGCCCCACTGCTAGTGCCTCCTCCAGTCACCCTGCATTTATCTTGTCAATATAGTCTATATACTTCCATGTGTATATAGTGTCTCCCAAATTCCTTAAAAGCAAGGCATATCTTGTTTTGTCTTTGCATCCCCAAAGCCTAATGAAGTGCTTACTAGGAAAAGTACTCTATACGTACGTGCTTATTGATTTATAAAGCACAGGAAATGGGATTGGACCCAGCTCTTCTGACTCTGATTTCACTATTTTTTTCTACTACACTACGCCATTTGTCAAATTTTCCATGTTTCCCCCCTCTTAGTCAAGCAAGGATATTTGCCTCAGTGTATGTTTGGGTATCAATATTGGTTTGAACTAGGAGGCATGCGGGATGTTTTACAGAATCTCTGAGTTGTGAAATTATATTTATTTTTAAACACATTTCATTGTCTTTTGTTTTTACATCATCTAATTTCTCCCCAGATCCTTCTGTCTCCCTTCCCAAAGAGCCATCCCATACGAAAATAAATAAAATATAAAAACAGAAAATATGAAATTATATTTAACATTTATAAAGGTGTAAAATATAAATCAACAAAAATAAAATAAAATAAATCAACAAAAATAAAATATTAAATCAACAAAACTGATCAATGCATCTGAAAAATATTAATGTATAAGCAATGTTGCACATCCATGGGCCTCCCCACTCCTCAAAAAAATCAGCATGATTGTCTTCTTATTTTTCTTCATTAGCACCATGCTTGCTCTGTGTAATTCTGCATCATTCACTGTGTGAGCGTGTACAGTTGTTCTTTATGTTTTCAATGCTGTAGTCACTGTGTATACAATTTGCTCAGCTCTGCTTACTTCACTGTACATCAGTTCATGTCTTTAGATGCCTCACTGTATTCATTGTATTCTTTATTTCTTATACTACAGCAACATTCCATTTTGCTACCTAGTTGTGAAATCTCTGAGACAGAGGCTATAGACATTCTATTCACTTTATGTGCATAATTTCAAATTGTTTTTCATAATAGTTTCACTAATTCACAGTTCCACCAATAATGTACTAGTGTGCCTATCTTTTCATAGCATCCACGACATTGACTAGTCCAATCTTCTGTCATGTTGACCAATTTGCTATATCTGAAGTGAAAAATCCAGGATTGCTTTCTCTTGTAGTTAGTGACTTGGAGCATTCTTTCAAATAGTTGTTAATAGTTTTCAATTCTCCTTTTAAGGACTGCTTGTTCACAATCCTTTGACTGTCTATACAGCGAAAGCTTTTGGCCTTATTTAAATGTAGATGTAGAAGAGAGAGATAGATATAGATAAGTATATGTAGCATATATATATATATATATAGCAAATGTTTACATATGTGTATGCATATATACATATATCTATATTTTTGTCTGTGTAACAGTAACATATCTTGGATACAAAATCCTTATATGAGAATTTGATTTCTGCCCATTGGACTATTTTCCTTCTTATTCTACAAGCATTAATTTTGTTTATGCAAAAGCTTTTGATTTTTGTGTAATTAAAATGGTTTCTTTTATCCCTTGTAATTTTCCTTCTTTGGTTAAAAATACATCTCCTACAATGATCTGTGAAAGATATATGATCTGCTTCTTTTCTATTTTTGATGGTATTAATTTACTTTAATATTCAGGTCTCATTTCCATTTAAATTTACTACTGGATATGGTATAAGTTGTCTTTCTTCGCCTAATTTCTTCCTGAACGTATTCTAGATTTCACAGAAATTTTTATCAAATAAAGAGTTATTTCTTACAATATATGTTTGGGGACTTGTCAACACTCAGTTATTGAATCTCATTGTATTGATTATTTCTTGTCTAGTGAGCCTTTGACCTACTTCTCTATTTTTTGACCCACACCAAATGGATTTGATGATTGCCATATAAAACTCCATTTCTAATGCTGATGCCCTATTGTCTACTACACCTTTTTCATACAGTCTGATGTTTAATTGCTCAGAATTTTGGGGCTTCTGAATTGCTCAGAATTTTTGCCTATGGGTCTGACTCATTGCTTCTTGTTTCCCTGACCCCTATTTCCTCATTCTTTTGCATCTGGACTTCTTGTATTCTCAGACTCAAGATAACTACCTATTCCTACGTGGAACATCTGGGTTTTTTGGATGTGATATGGTTTTCCCTTCTCACTCTAACTGGGAACTCCTTCCTACTAGTGAAACAACCCATCTTTAGTCCCTTGGCCCTTTTTAATGATCAAATTCTAGCATTATACTAGGTCTTTTTAGAGTCCCTTACTTCTTGACTAGTAACAAAAGGACAATGCTATTTATATAAACACATATATGTACATGTAGGTAGACATAATATACTTCCTGCTCATCATAATATATGCATATGATATTTTTATCTCTTTGATACAAACAGAGGGACAGCAGAGGGTAAGTCCTGGAGCCATAAAGACCTGGGTTTAAATCTAATCTTGGAAAAAAAACTAGAATGTCTGGCCATGATTAAGACATTTAGGTTATCAACACCCTAAGTAATTCTCCAAGATTCTAAATTATTAAGGATTGACAATTTGTATCTGAGGAACATGTTTCCTCAACAATGAAAATCTTGGGTCTGGACTTCAAAACAATTCTCAAAAAATTTGGTAATATTTGTCGGTACTGATTTTAGTGACTATCTAAAGAGAGAACATGGATTAATGGATAGAAAAGTGGTTTGGGTGTCAAGAAAACTAAAGTTTGTGTTCTCCCTCTGAAATACATTGAGTTTATGACTCTGTAAGTCATTTAATTTCTCAGTGCCCAGGTAAGTTATGACTAAATTATAGGGCAATTAGACATCTATTGTTGGTAAAAGAAGTTTCCTTACCAAAGAAATCACAGGTATAAAGGGAAAATAGTAACTTTTGTAAAAAAAAAAATCCTGAAAATATTTCTAAAATACTTTTCACTTGTATAGATAGCATTTGATTGACAATAAAAACCTATGCACAGTTCAAAATAATAAACACTGTTAAGGTGAATATCTCTTCATTTAATATCAAGGTCCTTAGATCTGTTAAAGTTGTGTACTAACCTACGCAATTTGTCAAATTTTCAATACAATCCATTAAATGTTTTCAAGTTATTATTCAACAAAGAAATCAAGGTAGTAAGAAACCACTCAAGATGATAATGACCACAAAACTAAAAAGAGATTTAAAAAAAAAATTGTAACAAGCTGTTTCCTCCATCACTACCCAACAAAGTACTCCCAAGTCAGACAGCTAGATCTAATTAAGACATGAACCATGATTCTGAATTTAGTGCTAAAAAGGCATAGGGAATATGATTTCCTTCTGTTTAATCTACTCACTGGCTATTTCAAATTTGAGTTTTTTAAGGGCTCTCCTCCATTTGATTGATTCACAAATTGGAGTATAAATATTCTTTTATATCACCTGGCAATTAGCCATTACAGAACAGAATAAATTCAACAGAAAGATATAAAACATTCTCTTTGCAGCAAGGGATTACTGTAAGAGAGTCCTTCAATCCTCTTGCTTTCAAGCTTAAAGTAAGTGCCCTTGAAAGCAGGCCTAGCCCTTTTAAAATGACAGTGGTATTTATTTTCAGCACTATCTCAACATGTCCTAGGCAGAAGAACCCATAAGAGTGTCCAATAAGCCTTCTCCATTTCCCCAATCTTTACCTCTTCAATCTAACCTCTGTTAGAATCATTTTCCTTTTTTGAAGTAATACTGGTTCTCAAGAGCTGTCGATACTACAGATAAGTGACAGAAAAACAATTAATTGCTCCAGATTAAAATTTTCCTCTAAAGCAAACTTCAATACACTAAAATTGAGAAATAAGTACACTAGGAAACTGGTAAATTGAGTATGTATTACTCATTAGCCATAATAAGAGCTATCATTCACATTGCCAGTCAGCTTTCAATATCACTCATCTCTTCCCAATTTTTGTTTTGTTTTCTCGTTGAAGTTGAAGTTTTCCAGTGTTGTAGCCAATCAAATCTAAAGATGCTTTTGTGTCTCCCTCCACCAATCATCTTCCACAAAGCTGCCAAAACTGAAACTCCTAAAAAAAAGTCTGCAATGGCCCTCTTCTCCTTCAGAAATTTTAGTGGTTTCATTTCCTGTAGTCACTGGAACAAATGCAAAGTCCTCTGGCATTTATTTCCCTGCACTAACTAGCACTAGCCAATATTTCCAGACTGATTTCACTTGCATGTTCACACATGTACTCTACATTCTACAGTCAAACTGACATATTTGCTCTATGACATTCATGACATTCTGTCTCCTGACTCAGAACATTTGCATAGAGACGATCTCCCATGCTAGAAATACTCTCCAGTCAGAATTCTTACATCCAAGGTTTAGGTCAAGTACCACCTCTTATAAGAGTCACCTTCTAAGCCCCCAATTGTTAGTGTTCTCCCTCTCCCCAAAATTACTTTGAATTTTATTTGCATATACCTCAAATTTAGTGTCAAGATGCTGTATCCCCTACTCTCCCCCTTCCCCCAATTGAATATAAATTTCTTGAGGGCAAGGAATGGATTGCTTTTAGCTTTTCCCCCCAGCACTGTCCCTTCCTTACAGATGGTGCTTAATAAATGTTTATAGCTTGAATTAATTTGAAGTGAATTTGGAGATAAGATTTTGATGGACCACAGATAGGAAAATAAAACCATTTCTTCTTTCATTAGTATGTACATGTTGAAGAAGGCTCACCAACAGCTAAAAAGGGCAGTTTGTAGTCTATGTGTTTAGTCTAAAATGAAGATTAAAATCACTGTTCATTTGAAAATAAGGAAATAAAGAGATTGTCACAAATAACTTGAAATAGCTCAGTGGGATCCATTAAGATTTTTAACAGCTCAGTGAAATTCACCTCCTCTCTGACAGCACTGATTGTGAGGAAGGGGAACGGTCTCCATAATTTTGCATCTTTCTATCTATGCATTAAGCAAACAAACTTATACTGACTGACAGTTTGAAAATATCAAACTGACCCCCACCTTCAATTAACTCAGTTTGAAACTACTCCTAACAGCCCACACAGCTCCTTCTCATAATCCCTGATAATAAGAGCTCTAAATGTTCAAGACCCCAAAAAAATAATGTGAATGTTTAGAAGCTGCCTTCTCCTCCATAACAGATACAGATACACCAGAATTTTAGGTGTGCCCTCAGCTACCAAAACATTAGGAGGTCGGAATGGGGAAGAAGTATAAAAAAGTTGGGGAGATAACCTGTGTGTTTTCTGAAATTAAATTGGCAGGAGATCTATTCCAGCTTTTAATTCATATGTAGTCATTTAACTTGTAAAGAGTGCTTGTGAGAAATTATTTGATATTGTCCTCTATACAGAAAACAAGGTCATTGATCTACCATTCGTAGAATATAACAAACTAACCTTTTGGCAATGAATGTGAGCAACAGGGACCTAGTCTGGGTTACTGTTGTCAACCATGAACTCTGAACATAGCACAACTAACCTGGAAACTGTTCTGTGCCAACTGAATCAAGTCTGTACCAATATGACTCTTGGAACACCTGCTTTGGTGATACCCTGAAAGTTAAGTGAGTTGATGCGTTGATTATCCTCAAAAAGGAACTCCTAGGAGAAGGCTCCTATCTTTTCTTTATTCCCCAGTAACTATTCTGCAAGGATTTTTCCCCAAGAATTATTAATCATTTTGAGGAATTATTTGGATGTCATATGTAATTATCTATTTGAGATGTATGTACTCTTGTAGCTTGATACTATCAGTTCTTCCAATTGCATATCAGACTTCAGGTGACACATTCTTCTTCACAGTGTTCCCTATATGGATAGTTGGATTAAATTCTTTTGAATTTTTATGGATTTCAGGAGGTTCAGCAATATTCTTTGGCTTAATTGTAGTAGCTCCTCATCCCAAACTGGGAGCATCTCAAGCAGTCCCTCATTTATAGAAATGTTTCTTAAATTTGACCTCTGTGCTACATGTTCCACTCAAGAGCGGACAGGCACACAATAGGCACAAATAAGCTATGGTATATTACTAATTATTACATTCACACAAAAAGATGATATTAAAGGTTAAAAGAAAAAGAACAGTTATGTAGTAGGATTAATAAAAAGGTAATCTGGGGGCTGCAATGGAACCCATATAATATAAAGAGATTTAGGCAAAGGTCCCCAAGACATGTAACGGATACGTGATGATGATTTGTGGAAGTATGAATCACATGCAAGAAGTCACAAATGGGCTGCATTCTGCGCCTGTGAAAGGGTTACACACGGACAAAATTATAGCTCATATCAGAGCACTGAAACTGTCCTTAAAGCAGTCATATCTTACTCATCCATTGAAAAAAGAGTATTGGGAAAAGTTGACTATGTTTGCCATTCAATAGTCTACCACTCCCACCTCTATTAAATACTTTTTTTTATTTGAAGGAGCCCTAGATTTGGAATTCAAAGACCAAAATTTAAATCCTAGCTTATGTACCAGCTATATGCCATCAGAAATGTCACTGAAATCCACTTGTCCTAAGTTCCCTTATTATAGTTAAAATGAGGAGGTCCATGGAAACGTAGATCATAGAGAACATTCTTGCTGACAAACAGGTTTAGTTAGATGACCTATGGGGCCTATGACATGATCTCTAAGATCCATATCTTCACTAATTCCATATTAGTAGACTTGCAGACACTGTTAGTGAATACAGACTTGACAAATCAGTCTAGAAACCAAACTACTTATGAGCTATAGAGATTTCTCTAAGAGTTTCTGTCCTTTGTGCTATGATTTTAATGGTGAAACAGATGGTAGAATTGGTTCCCTCCACCCCTCTTTGATTATAACTTCACTTATTTTAGGTCCCTTAATTCTAAACCCTTATTAATTTGCACATTTGATGGAACATCTTAAGGGGAGGAGATTTATTGTCTCTTAACTTTTCTCTTATGTCCTCTAAAACAAGCATAATATGACATCAAAAGTGGTAGACCTGAAACAGTCAAAAGAGTTAAGCCATCCCCTTTCTCTGTCTATTAGAGACATTCATATGCATGTACACATCATCTATATATAATTATATATGTATATGTGTATGTATTTATACATACATACATAGTATATATTCATCTGGACTTGTGATTTCATTAGCATAGGGCATGTCCAATGTGGAAAAAAATCTCTCCCCCAATGCACATGAACCACTCTCTGTAACTTACAATCCTAATGAATTGCTTAGGGGAATCATTTTAATTAACTTGTCCATGTAACCCAGCTAGTATATTACAAAGGCAGGACTGAAGCACAGGTCTTCTTGACTGTAAGGCTTACCCTTTATTCCCTATGGTACACTGCTTTTTATCTAAGGCTTATTGATATATTTTACTTAAATTAACTTGCAGAATCAATTAGTGGATCTCAGAGTTGCTGATCTTTACAGAACCTCCAAGGATGGGGTAAGGGAGAACTTCCTAGGCTAGAACCAATATAATTTGCAGATACCTGGTGATAATGTAGGAATAATGACATGACTAAGCTTAAGAATGCTTTGTGAATGATTGATTGATTGATAATAAGATATGAACAGAAAATCTCTGTCAGTAATGCTACACTTAGATAATAAATGGCAAATGTACCTACTTGAACTCCATTACTACTCTCTTAGTCTTGGAAATACTTAAACTTTGCATAACTAATCTGACTTCTAAATTGTGGGGCTGCAGACCTGTTACATGTGACATAGCTAGCTGTCAGTCTCTGAAATAGCGTATCACTACTGAGGTTACCTTTGTAATACACAAAATTCTCTAGTACCACTGAAAAATAACACCGGGTCCTGGACAATGGATTCTATGAACCACTTTTACTTTTTTTTTCAGAACATAGACTCACAATCTCCTTCTGGAAAGAATTTCATGGAAATTGCTTATCTATATTCCTGAATCTTTTCCATCATCTTGATCCTTAATTCTGATTAGTGAGCCATATCAAAAGCTACCTCTATTATCCTATACTTTTCTCCCACAGAGAAATGAGTTGTTTAGGAATGGATCTTTTGATCAAAGACTGGAGTTCTATAAACTCTTGGGTAATCTTATAGGTTCAATAAAATCACTTACTTGACTTCACAATGTTTTGATCTTGGGAAAAGCCTGCCAAAATATAATCTATCCCAGAGATGAAAAATAACATTAGCATAGTGCACTTCCTTTGGATAAATGATAAACATGAATGATTTGGTTTGGAGGACCTTGTTGTACACTGTTCTAAAATGTAGACACAGGGTTTGTTGTCTAGTTAGAGATGATAAATATGCATCCCAGTGAATCACAGCACACTAATGGCCCAATATTCTACACACCTGTTGTGGCTCATCTCTTAAATGGCAGTTACAGAGTTTAATGTGACAACTCTGACAGTTCTTACAAAAGGATATTGTGACAAAAAGCAGGGAAACAACAAATTCCAAGTCTCAGATTGAGCCAAAGTTCCTTAAGTTGATTATCTCACCTGGAGTTCTTCTTGAGAATGTTACTCATTTGTCAAAACCTACTGAGGTTCCAGCATTATCTATCAGAATATCAGAGGTAAAATAGTCTTCCATCAGTAGCCATTGGGGAGAAACACATGGAATTCCAAGTCAGTACTGTTTGTGGAAAGAACATGATCACTATAGAGTTTTCTGTGGAGAGGCTTACTTAGCTTATGAACTAATCTCTTGGTTCCAGTTTGAAGATGGGGACCATATTATCCCTTGCTCCCATTCCAATCATCATTTCGTTTTCCAATCAAATACCTCTCTGATTTTGTTTTATGGTACTTGTTTGTGTTTTTATTAAATATTTCCTTTTCTTATGAACTTGATCACCAACAAGCAATTATTCAATACACAAAGAACAAAAAATATCATACATGAAGCTATGAATATTATGCCCATTTTCTTTTAAAAGAAGTGTGAAGTTCACAGCAAAACTTTTCAATTACTTTGTGTCCCATTATGATCTTTTTAAAAAATGTTTGTCTTGTGCCTTTGTGTTTTACTGATTTTCTCCTTGCTACCTTTCCTCCTTCCCTCCCTCCCTCTCTCCTTCTTCCTTCCTTTCCTCCCTCCTTCTTTTGCCCTTTTTGTTTTCATACTTAATTGCCAAGCCTTATACCCACTCATTTTCCACTCCATTTTCTCACTCATAAAGTGATACTACTCAGAATCTCCTACCATCCATTTCTATGAAGTTTTGCAAATAACAATATGTTCTAAAATTCTGCAGCCTATGGCAGCCACATCTCTCCTGAAAAGTGATCATCTGTTTGTCGATGAAAATTAATGTCCTAGGCTCTTTGGACTCTACATGATGATGACCATTTTATATCCACAGAAGTCAGCTTTAACCTTTGTTGTTTGTCATATCATCTAGTTCCCATTTAGGGGGCTTTAACATGTCATTTATATAAAGTCAGTTTAAGGCTATTCTAATTGTATACCACATTAAAAAATATTTTCTAACTTTCTTCTAGTTTTGTATAGCTTTTTAATCTTTGTTCTAACATTTCAGTGACTGCATAAAAACATATGTTTCAAAAACAACTACTATATTTTCTATTAGTCATTTTCTGTTTGTCAAAATAGAATGTTTCATTTCAGTTGATTTTTTTGATAATCTCCATACCTAACAACTTTTAACTTTCTTCCTGAAGAAAGAATTTTCTCATTGTCATTCTCTCTCTCTCTTTTTCTCTCTCTCTGTCTCTAAAATGCATACATACTACATATACATATATGTGAATTTACAAAGTTTCAATCTCTTTTGTCCTTGACCAGAAGTCACATTTTCCAACATATTTTTTCCTCTTGTCCCCTGCATCTATTCCTGCATTTGAATTCACAGTATATATTCATTTAACTTAGAAACTTTAGTGAGGTTTTGTTTCCTTTGTTTCCTTTTATTTCTTTTTGTTTCCTTTTGTTTCTTTTATCACTGAATCCTCTGAAACATAAACTGAATCATAAGCCTCACCTATTTTCATGGTAATTTTTGTTTACTGTCTGTCATCAAAAGTTCTATAAGTAGAGATGGCTAAGTATTGCATGAAATGATGTTCTGTATTGCTTTTGGATGTATACAACTGCTTCTCCAAGGAGAATCTGTATGGTGTTCTTCATTTAGATGTAACTTCCTACATTGTATATTCATGCAAAGAATGTTAACACTGAAATTATCTAGTTCTTGCAGTCATTGTCAACTCATTGGATATTTGACCAACAATTAAATTAATTATTAATAGCTAACGTAAAAATTGAGAGAAGACCATACACTTAGATCCCAAAGTTTTTACTATTGCTAAAATTATTTTTGGAAACTTTTCCTCTGGGATTCCTTTGGAGCCTGTGTTGCTATCTTTACAACATCAACAGTAAAGACAAATCTTAATCCTTGAAACTTGATTTCTTTTGGGGGAAAACTTAATGAATAAAAATGTATGATTTTTAGTGAATAAAAAGTAATTTGAATAAAAATGTTTTTGATTAGCAAGTCAATTTTTGGCGTATAATGTTTTGAATAAAGCAGGCCAAACATTTCCCTAATAATCCTTTTAATGGATTATTTTAAACAAATTAATCCATTCATAAATATTTAAGTGCCAGTCTTCTTATTGTTCACATATTCCTTATTAGAGGCTTTGAAATATTTTTGCCCAGGTAACTTCCAGATTAACAGTATGAGGCTAAGACATCTCCTCCAACTCCGCCCCCCCCCCATCCCCATCACCATATTCTTATATATATACATGCCCATATGCAGACACTGTTTCTGGAAGTACCACAAAAGGCAAATTAACAAACATTATTCCCTGCTCTTTAGTAGCTTTAAAAATGTTGTAAAGAGAATGACTCAAGATGTCCAGTTATGTAAAGGGAAGGATATTTAAAAGATATATAGCATAAAGCACACCAAATTTGGAGGAGAGAATCTAGATCTGGATTTATCCTCTGCTACCTTACTACTTATGTGAATGTGAGAAGGCCATTTGGGCACACGCAATAGGATACAGTAGGTGGGTATCAGGAAGATCAGAGTTTGAAACCTTACTCAAACATGTATTAACTGTGTGATCCTGGACAAGTTACTTAACCTCTCTTATTTCCAGCTTCCTCAACTGTAAAATAGGGCTAATAATAGCACCTACCTCACAGAGGTATGATAAGATAATATATGTAAAGTGCTTTTCAAATATTAAAGTACTATAGAAAGTTGCTGTTACCATTTCCGTTCTTGTCTCCTTACCTGTACATGAAAGGTTTTGAACTAGATAATCTCTCATCTTTTCTATCTCAAAATTCAAAAGTTGATTAGTCTTTCTGAATTTGCTTTTGAGAACTCTAATCTCATAGAAAATAGAAAGGATAAAATGTCATTATAAGATTCAAGAGCCATAATCTCTTCATAATCACTACTGTTAAACATTCTCTCACTCGGAAAGAGTTAAACACATCTCTCTTATAACCTTATTTAACTCTATTTAAAAACCACATGTGAAAAGTTGCTTGTTGGAATAACAATGGTGACCTGAACAAGTGTATTGTGTCACTTAACTACAGGTGCAGGGAAAGGATATAAAAAGGAAGAAAATCAGAGAGACCTAGGAAGTCCATAAGGGTGAACAGAGGTGCTCCATGAAGGTCTGCAAGCTAGATTCTGTTTTCCTCATTATAAAAGCAGCGTCTGCCAGTTCCACAAGAGCAAAGGAATTCTTTCTATTCTTATTATAAATATTCTATCTTTTCTCAAGGTATCTGCTATTTCTCCATTAAGATTCAAGTTCTTAGTTTCTAAAATATGGAAATTTCCTAGTATTTAGCCATTGTGACTGGGCTCCTTTTTTTTATTATTTTATTAAGAAAAGATTTTAATAACTGCATCAAAAAATTGGTCACTGCTCAAGTCTTACATCTTACCACCAATTGCTTATTTTATGCAAAGTGTCATAAGAACTTTCAGTAATAGAAGCTGATCATCCAGTAGGCTAGATTCATCTAAGGAGACAGAATGGAGGATAATTTTCATTTTCTCATTTTTAACTCATAAATAGCATTCCTATCAATTATTTATCTATTTTCAAATTTAATTAATAGTTCTAATGATAATTGCATAATTTCTATGGCCATAGAGAAAGCAGTCAGTATGTGGATAATAGAACATTTTAATATTTATGAAGTTCAAAGTTTTCTATAAATAGGGAAATTCAGAAATTACCAGCAGACCTATAAATTATTATACAAAGAGAAATAAATAATAGAAAGGGCATTTGTTTGAGAAAATGCAAAAAAAAAAAGTGAGAGAGAGATGGTAATATATTTACCCACTGCGACTTTGAACTTGATGCTGGCAAAGATATGACTGACCACCTCAAAAGCAATGAGCTATAAGAAATATTAGGGTTATGAAAGACTTACTTTTATTTCAGTTTCATAATTGTTAAAAAGGTTTCACTCTACAAAGTCAAATCAACCTTATTCCCTGTAGTTCCCTGCCAATACAATGTACTATGCCTTAATTCAAATTCATTTTGAATGGAAAACATATAATCCAAAATCCTTTCCCTAGGGGGTAGAAACTCATATTCTCACATGCTTTGGTTTTTGAGTCTGTCTCTCACACAGTGGTTCCAAACAGATGAATCCTTGTTTCAAGGTTTTATCAGAGCCTCCTCAGGGGAAGGTGGGCTTTGGATTAGTTATTTGCCCTCTACTTAAACAAATAAAATAACAACAAAATTCCCACAATCCTTAAAACCTTAATCTGTGTAAAAAAGGAAAGGGATATGTTTTTAAACATACATCAATAAAATTAGAATATTGGAAAATAATGCTGATATACTATCAAAATCATTTCTTTTAAATTGTGATGTTGGTTTTTACCTGCTTCCATTCATAGCACAGGGAGAAGAGTCAAGAATGGTGAGGCAGCCTTGGGCAGTAGCTGATTTTAGACACTTCACAGGTGCATGCTCCATGTATTTCTGAATAGGATCAAATCCTAAGATTTTAAACCTGAACCCTTCAAGAACATTGACAGCAGACTCTCAAGGACAAAACTATTATCTCAGATCTCAGGAAACCGAGAAGTGTACTGTCTACAGAAAACGAAGAGCCACTTGTGGATTTGATTTTCTTAGGAATTCAACATCCTCTTTACACCTTCTCTCTCTAAAATGGTGTTCATATCCTGATGAGCATACAGAATGAGTTTTGGCTGCAATCTAAACCACAAAAATTATATTGCTGGAATCAAATTACCTGCATCGTTCAAATCATAGGATTTAGAGCCAGAAGGGCACCTTAGAGATCATATTTTATATTTAAACATAGCACAAATAAAATGTTCACAGAATCATCTTTCAGTTTCTGTCCTCAATTCCCACCATTGAGACATGAGATGTACTATACTTTTTTATTTTCAAAGGATCTTGTTAAGACAAAATTCATAGCAAAATTGTTACCATATCAATTAATTTGTGTTTGAAAGTTATCATGGTTATGAAATTCAAACATATAACTTATCAAGCTATGAGAAGTCATCAAGCAACTACTCCCACATTGTGGTAAGGGCCATGGTTGTAATCCAAAATAACGAAACAACTTCTGCTCTCAAGAAACCTATATTCATGTAACATATGATCCAATGAAGTGTGAGATAGTGGAGAGAACAGTCCATTTGGAACTAAAAGCTCTGTGTTCAAGCCCCAGGTTCAAGCCCCTGGCATCTTGCTTAGCTTCTCTGGTCCTCAGGTGTTTTATCAGTAAAATGGGAATAAGGGCATTTCCATTATCTACTTCAAAGGGCCAAAGGAGACAAATCTTTGTAAACGATTCTATAGCTATAAAGTGCTACACCAAAGTGAATTGGTGTTATTAGAATTAGAAATTAATTAATAGAATAGAAATTAATTAATAGAAATTAATAGAAATTAGGTCTCAATTGTAACTTAATGTCTACCTTGGGGTTCTATAGGGAGGGAGCCAAAACACTCAGAACTGACATGCTGTGCTTCAAACATGGAAGGAAATCAGCCAAATAGTTTCTTGATATTAGATTTAAAAAAGAAAGAGGAGAGGTGGGATCTTATGATATAATCACATATAATTCATATATAATCTCATAAACTTGTTTTTCATTTATTTTAGAAGTAATTTATTATTTTAAACACCCTGAAAAGAGAACATATTTGTTTCTCATGACATGATGACATTTCAGAGGAAAAAAGGTCTACAGATGTGTTTTAGGGATTTAAGTATAAATAAATATAATATCCTATGAGTTATACAGAGAAACCAGAACATTGTGGAAATTAACCATGAGAACAAAAAGTAAAATTCAAATAATGACATTAATCAGAGATTGAGGTATATGGTGATTTAACTGTCAAATTTTGCCCTCACTTCAGACATAATATTATGAGTTTATACTCTCTTACCCAGAAAATTACAAATTATGAGTATCTCTAGTTTTTTTCCTTTCAAGTGAAGAAAGGATGGAAAATGAAGTAGAAGGGAAATGGAAAATGATAGGGGAAGGGAAAAGGAGAGAAAGGAGAAGAAAGGTAGTAGAAAAAGGAAGAGAAAGTAAAAGAAAGGGAAAGAGAAAGGGGAATTGGAAGGGGAAGGGAAAAAGAAGAGGTGAAGGGAAGGAGAAGCGAAAACAAAGGGAAAGGGAAGAAAAAAGGAAGGAAGCGGCAGGGGAAAGGGAAAGAGGAAGAGGAAAAAGTGGAATGGAAGAGAAATGAGTTGGTAGATGGTTATAGGTCTAGGCTTCTTGAGAAGTAGAAGTTTGGTATTTTGTTTTTGTCCCTCCACACAATATTTATTATGATGCTTTACACAAAGTAGAAGCTCAACAAATCATTTTAAACTAATTGTACTATGTAAACAATAGTTTTAGGCTGCATTTACACAAACAAAGTGGAGAACTGAAACGATTACCTATTAACTTGTTCAAAATCATCCTCTTTACTTCAGGTTTGACTTTAACGGACACTTGGATAATCTTGAGCCTGGCTTATCCTGATCCGTCCTCTATATTTTATTATTCAATCACCCATCTAGCTTTTGTGGAAGAATAGTGGTGGACAACATACTCTCAAAGAAACTAAAATGTCCTACGATCAGTTTTTTCATCGTTGTAATACAGAGGATTTAATTTGGGGTACAGAATGCAGGCTTCAAATTCTGAGCCTTAACATTATATTTTCTTACTATCTAAAACTGATCAATCCATCCTATTATTCTAGGGGTTGTTCACACCTGTTCTTATTCCTGTTCTTACTTTGCTACAGTTTCTACAGGGTTTCTCAAACAGACATGTATATTCATAATATACAAAAACATGTAATACATCTGTATATATACTTTGCTACAGTTTCTACAAGGTTTCTCAAACATACATACATACATATATGCATACATATACAAATACATGTAATGCATCTATATACACAAATACAAACATAGATATATGTGTATTTATAAATATATATTATATGTATATACATATACATGCATATATGTATATGTACAGATATACCTCATACCTGTTAGATCATCAATGTAGGGAGCTTCCTAGTGAGAAGAGTAAATATCCCTTGTATTAACGCAAATTGGCAATTACCTTTTAATTTATGATTTTGGAGGGTTACCTAGAGAATTAAGAGATTAATTTACTTGCCCAAGGTCACATAGAAAGTTTGTATCAGAGGTAAGATATGAATCCAGCTGTTCTGTGTACAAAGCCAGTTATCTGTTCTGTACGTCAAACTGTCCCTTCAAATACCATTTACCACCAATTCATATTTAAGTTAGCCACACAGAATAATTAATAGCTACAGCGTCATTTCAGAGCCAGTCAGGATTGTGAGTGACAGACACATTCAGCTCTGCCCCTTGATAGCAATAAATCAAAACTATTGCTGTTTATGTACCAATATGTAGCTATAATGATCCTTTAAGAGGAAGCCAAGGAACTTCTCAAGAGAAATAAGAGAAGGAAAACCATCCCTAAATGAACCCCTTCAATATTTTATGTTCACCCCAAGAAGGAAAGTTTGATATTCCTTTTCTAATCATACACACACACACACACACACACACACACACACACACACACACACACACAAACCACAGCATTAATGGCTTTCATATTGTCTGAATTTTCTGTTCTTTTGACAAAATATGACTACATACACAACCAATGAAAGCGTACTAAAGCCTGATGTGAAATCAGAAGCTCTGGCCACTGATTATATCAGGAAATACTGACTGCAAAGGCAAAAATCCCCAAGTAACAAGAGGACTGCATTATAATGAATGGACAACTGTAGGAGCATCTTAATTCTTTGGGGAAAATATTTCAAATACTAAACATTCTACTGTAAAGGACAGTTTTAGGCAGGGAAAGTCATCACAATAATAATGATGATGATGGTGATGGTGGTGATGGTGACAATGATGATGATGATGATTCCATAAGACACTCTGTCTCAAAAGTCCATAGATCTGAGAATAAATAAGGATGCATTTGATCCTACAGTGGTGGGTTTTGAACACACACAATGTTATTTAGCTGAATTGCACTAGGCATCATTACATTTTATAATTAATTATGATGATGATAAAAATGATACAGTAGCTGACATTTGTCTAGCACTTACATGGTGTTGTCACATATGTCATCACATTTAATCCTTCCTTAACCGTGTGAGGCAGATAGTGTGAGTATTATTTCAATGTTACAGGAAAAGACATTAAGACCCAGAGTTCTACACTGACTTAGCTCAAGGTTCTGCAACAGTGAATGCCATGGCTAGGACTAGTTCCCAGGTTTCTCCATTTTAAAATCTGGACCCCTTCCACTGAACTTTCTAACTGATCTGTGAAGACACACATAAAAGGGCTGAAATGAAGCTTCTTAACTTGGTATTCGTGAACTTTAAAAAAAAAAAAAACCACCAACAAAACATATATTTTGATAACTGTATTCCAATACAATTGTTTCCTTTTGTAATTCTAAGTATCTTATTTGCATTTAAAAAAAAACAACATTACTTTGAAATGAGGTTCATGAATGTTACCAGACTGCCAAAAAAGATAAAAAATTCCTAGGATAAAGGGATGTGGATAATCAAACTTTGCTTATATTTTTAGAGAAATTCCCTTCTAGCTTAGGAGATGAAAGGATACTTATTTATCCAATGTCCTTTATCATATCTCCATTCCTTGGAGTGGGAGACATGATCTGTTTATATAGCAATAGTAAGCCATATGATAGTAAATAATAAACATCTGCCCCTATTTACTAATTCTTTTGCTCCTCAAAGTCTAACCTCTAATGAGGCCAAAAAAATAAAATAAAATCTCCTCATGACCATAATTGCAACTGACTTGGACATGTTATGAATATTAATAGTAAGATGTTACACTAAAATGACCAATCTTGAAATAATTCCAAGTGAAAATTATTTATTCAATTTTCTCCTCCTTGTTAAAGCTGGAAATATCTTTCCCAAAATGGGAGATATGAGTAAAGAGGATATTGTAATAAGAATAAAGTTTTGCCTGAAGCCCCCCTTCATTATGTTAAAAAGTAGATTTATCAGATGTATTTGCTTTATCTTCCTGTTCACCCCATTTAACAATAACTATGATGATGATGCATTATATGAATGTTAGCTATAATAACAATAATTAATATTATTATAGCATCTACTATGTGCAGGACACTGTGCTAAGCACATCACAAACATACTATTTCATTAAATTCTCATAACAATCCCAGGAGGCAGGGATTTTTACTATCCCCATTTTACAGATGAAGAAACTGAGGCAAACAGATTAAACAACTTGCTTAGAGTCATAAAGCTAGTAAGTGTCTGAGGTGGGTTTTGAACTTAGGTCTTCTTGACTCCAGACCCATTACTCTATCCATTGTACCATTTAACAGCCCCACTGTACCACCTACCTGGCCCACTGAGTCATTAAGCTGTTCAGAGAATGTTCAGGATCATAGAACTTTAGATATAGGAATCTATACCTACAAGAAATGAAAGGTATCTAGTCATCAATACCTATATCTCACTTTATAGATGAGTAAACTGAGCCTCAAAAAGAGAATATAGATTTCTCAAGATCATACAACTAGCTAGTGGCACAGGCAGGATCCATTTTCTTAATTATTTTCAAAGTTATAAGCAGATGCCAATGCTTCATAAGTAATACACAATGAAGTTTCAGCATGTACAAACTGAGTTTAGTGTTGTTATGAAATAAAACTTACAGCAATCTCAATCTTAATCGAGCCAACCTTTAATACTATGCACGATGCTGTGCCACAAGATGATTTTCTGAAAAAGGGAAGCAAGTCATAGCTGTAATTAGAGAGGCTTTGACACAAGCAAAGCAAGAACTTCTGGGGTTTCAGGAGAAGAAAGGTAGCCAGGAAAAGCAAGAAGCTTCATCAATGTCCTTCTGAAGATCCTGTTTCCATGATTCATCTCCAGGTGTGGGAAGCCAGGGCCTGTGGAAACTGAGGTATTCATTTATTCTGGGCTTAGTTTGAGGGGGGCTTCTGTAATCATTCACACTTTTCATTGAGAAGTGAAGATTAGGCAAGGAAACTTGGGTTTAAAAGGATATGGGGCAAAACAGGGCAGTGAATGATCATCTCTTCTCTATGGTAGGGTGTTTTCTGGAACCTTCTGCTCCCCTTTCTGCTTGGTAGCATGATGTAAACTAAGGTCTTTTGTCTAAAAAATATGAGCATGCCTGAAATTCCATCAGATAAGGATTTACGTGATTTAACAAGGAAGCCCCTTAGAGAATATTAAGGGTTATGTAGAGGGAATGTGGCAGGGAGAATGGAAGGTAGCGATTTATTACTTATTTTATATGACTATGAATAAGTTTTTATGTAATCAGAGACATTTTGGGACAAAAGTTTGGGTTGGTCATGTCATCAGATCAAGATACAGATAGCCAATTTATTCAATTGGCATCCAGGCAATGCCAAAAAAAAAAAAAAACAGAAAAAAACTAGCTGAAAATTAGGTGAGATTCCTTTGGAAAGTTTGTGGAAGTAAATGGACAGACTCACGTAGGCATCAAAGGGTTGACATCTGCATTGCTGAAAGGCATACAACAGTGAAGGAATTATAGATCATTTGAAGTACGAATTATTTTAATCAACTGACTTTCCTAAAAGATTGGCAAAGTGGGGGTAGGTGTGCATGAGTGTGTGGAGTGTGTGTGTGTGTGTGTCACAGGATGAGGTAACTAGGTTTTAAAAAGGAGATCAGGATATAGGACTAGGGCACAAAGATTGGGTAAAGAAGGGAAACAGAAAGGAAGGTAGTAAAGTATATGGATTGTAAACAGCACAATGATAATTTATGGTTTGGAGGGTGGTGAAGACAATTTATTTCGTTCTAGGTAATTGGGCAAATGTAGGTTAAAAGGAACCATGTTTGAGACCAGAAACTGGGAATTCTGATTCTCAGCCCAGAGCTCTTTGAACTCAATAATTCTGAAGATAACTTAGGCCCCATAGCCCACCATCTAGTTTTCCCAAAGCCACAATTTCAGTGTTCTCTACTGTGCTCGTGATTCACTGACTACAGCACAAAACTTCCTTTTCAGGCATTTAACACAAAGTAATTTCCCCCAATCCTACAATACACTGAGCTCCTGAGTTATGAAATGAGGGCACAGTATGAAAATTTAAAACATTAAGTGTTAATACAGAAAAGTCATCTCTCCAGCAGACTTGATTAGACTGCCTTGTGCTCAAACTCACTGTTTCAAATACAATTATACTTAGGTCACACCTCATTCTGTCCCCATATACTCAGCATTCAGGAATTAATCAATAAGCAAGCCACATGAGCTATATGCCCTGTCTAGAAAGGCAAGGGGATATAAATCAAATATTTAAGTATTTGTGCAACAACAACTCAGATATGAACTTTTCCTTACTAAAGATATTTAATCAAAACCATTCTGTAAATTGTGTTTTCTAAATTGAGGTAATGCAACTATAATAGGAGGTCTGGGGATGGCAACTCAACTGAACAATATGTCCAGGGGAGGCAGAATAGTGTTAAGGAAAGATAGCTTGACCTGGAGGCAAAGAATGTTGGTTCAAATCCAAACTCAGTGCTGTGCTTATGTGACCTTAGATAAGTCACTTCACTTTGCTGAGGCTTCAGTTTCCTTAGCTGTTAAGTGAGATAGTCAGACCAGATAACTGTGACCCTTTCCAGGTGAAAATCTGTGAATCCATGACAAAGAAAACATATAACAGTAATACTCTAGATTTTCTTTAGGTATAATTTAGAAAGAAACATTATGCTAATGTCTAATCCATTCCAATCTAATCCAATAAACATTGATTACGTGACTACTCTCTGTGTCAGGCACTGTACTAAGCACTGGGGAGCCATGAAATACAAAGAAAGATAACTGCTACACTCAAGTAGCTTACAATCTAAAGAGACATCGCACAAAAGAAGGCAGGAAAGGGTCAGGACAGAGGGCAAAAAGAGGGGACAGACTATCAGGAGGAATCTGGAATGGCAGCATCTTGTTGTATGGAGTTGAAACCAGGCAGATGTGTTGTTGTGCTTGTCCTTTGTTCTTGAAGAGGACTGTGACATCAAGATGATTGAGTGAGGGAGAGCTGTGCAAGGTCACCAGCCTCACTTTCTCCTCCTGAGCCAAACTGGGTCCAGCAAGCAAATATTCATCAGGTTGATGGGAGATAACCCAGGAGGCAAATGGGAGATCTTGGTCTTTTTAGGCTAAGGTCTTTTCAGGTACTCACTTAGAGGGAGGTAATGCCCATTCAGTGAATAAGCCTCTTTAAGAAGTAGTCAGGGAATGGCCCCTTTAATGAACAAAAGAAAAAAATAACTAAATCAAGCTGGAAGGGAAGGGATAGTGCACTGGGTTTAAGGTTTGGGGAAAGAGGAAGGAAGAAAGGAAGGAAGGAAGGGAGGAAGGAAGGAAGGGAGGAAGGAAGGAAGAAAGGAAGGAAGGAAGGAAGGAAGGAAGGAAGGAAGGAAGGAAGGAAGGAAGGAAGGAAGGAAAGAAGGGAGGGAGGGAGGAAGGAAGGAAGGAAGGAAGGAAGGAAGGAAGGAAGGAAGGAAGGAAGGAAGGAAGGAAGGAAGGAAGGAAGGAAGATCTAGTTAGTAAACCCCAAGTTAACTGGGCAGCCTCGGAGATCCAAATAAACCTTCCTTTGGAGAGGATAAAGAAGGGGAGAGGCACACAGAAGGGAGAGGGTGAGCTGAGTGTCAATCAAGGCTTAAGTCAGCACCATGATGGTGATTAGTAGTACTGAGTTTATCCTTGGTGAGGCATTTTGTTGTATGTGGTTTAAACTAGGCAGAGTAGCAGGTGCAAAGTGAAATGCAGATTTCTTACTGAGGATGTTTATGCAATAAAATGGGCTACCAGGTCCAAGAAGTTTATCAAAGGAAAACAATACAGATTTATAAATGGAAGACCTTTGAGTTCACCTGATTCAACTTTTTTTTTCCTTTCACAGAGGAAGACATTAAAACCCATAAGAGAGTTGTTCAAAGTCACACACAAAGTAGCAGAGGCAGAGTTTTGAACCAATATCCTCAGAATCTGATTCTAGGGATAACATTTGTAAAGTGATAATATTTAGCACAGTACCTGGCACAAAATAGGCCTTTAATAAAAGTTTATTACCTTTGCTTTCCACTGCCACTCTCTTGGTATTAAAACAGCTAAAAAGTTGCCTTAAAAAGAAGGTAACCTGAACATTTTGTTGTTGTTCAGCTGTATGCAACTATTCATGAAGCCATTTGGAGTTTTCTTGGCAAAGATACTGGAATGGTTTGCCATTTCCTCCTCCAGCACATTTTACAGATGAGAAAACTGAGGCAAACCAGATTAAATAACCTGCTTCTGAGGTTGGATTTGAACTCAAGTTTTCCTGATTCCAAAGCCAACAGTCTATCTATTGTGCCACCTAGCTGCCTCAACCTAAACATTTAGGACTGAATGAATTCTCTCAGGTGCTGTAAGAATGAAAGTGACTAGTTAACCAATCAACTGGGTCCACTCTTGCCAAGAAACTATGTCACACTGCTTGTTACAGTCCTTTCCAATCTCTACTAACAACTTAATTTCCCTATGAGGTACATACTAACCATTAGGGGCAAGGACATGGCCATGGGGGCCATCAGACAAATGATGAGGACAGGAATCATTAACATCCACTATTTTCTGATCCCCATTCTCTTCCCTCCCTACATTAGTCAGGAGGAATTGGATAATATTAGGATAGGATATTTCCTATCGGAAGTATTTATTCTCATCTTCCAGTAACAACTTATTCTAAAGAAAAATGCAATTTCAGGGACACTGATGACTTTTTTTAAAAAAAATTTAATACTATTCATGCCAACTTGTTAGGGTTTTCCTATTTCTTTAGGGAATTGCCTCATATTATATGAGTAGTTACAGAAACTGTTTTCCCTAGGATAAACTCAAAAAACCACTGGTTGGCATTTTAGAGGCTTACCAATCTGGCTCAAGCTATCTTACAAATTGCTTACACATTCTTCTTCATGCACTCTAGTTTCGGATCAAACTGGCTAACTTGCTCTCATTCCATGAACATCACATTCCATCATCTCCTTTCTCTGTTTCTCTACACAGGCTGCCTTGTATACCTGAAATTCAGTCTCTTCTCCCTCCTATCTCTGAATTCCTATATGTTTTTTAAGACCCAGTTAAAGTGTCATCCCATATAGAAGCCTTATCCTACTGTTCTCAACTCCTACTGCTTCTCCTCCATTATTTCCTTTGCATATATTTTATAATTCATTGTTTGGTACAAGTTAATTTCTTTTCTCCAACAGAATATAAGTTCATTGCAGGCAGGAATTGTTATTTTTACATTTTTGTTTTTGTATACCATGCATCTAGTAGTGATTATAACATATACTTCATAGATGCTTGTGGAATGAATAATGAATCTCCTCTCTGAAGGGCTCTCATTCCCAAATGGGTGGTTTTTGTCAGTTGGTCAATCAATTGGCATTTATTAAGAACACATTATTGGCCAGGCACTACACTAAGATGACCTATTGATGCACATAAAGAGAATGAATGGTACAGTTGTGATCTATTGGAATTTGCCTCATTCTACTCTCCTAGAAGTCATTCTATAATACAGCAGAGTTACAGAGGGGCTCCCTTCCTCCCAAATAATATGGTTTTTCCTCTAGGCAAAGCACTTTTAAATGTTTTCTAATTGCACATTTTCCTCTTATGGAACTGGCTCTCTTCCTTTGCTTAATTTGTCAACCTTACAATATCACAGAAAGTGCTATCTTTATGTTTTTTTCTGCCTTAAAAATATAATAAGCTGTGATGGTTATTTTGTGGGTAGCCAAGTACCTGTAATTTAGCTCAGAAGGTTCTCTTTTGTTCCTACATCGATTACTCTTTTAAAAAATATATAATTTCCACTCAAAGCCTTTCATCTGTTGATCTCAGCATTTTGCAAACTAATTAATCTTCACAATATGCCTAGATCAGCATTATCCTCTTTTTCTTAAAAAAAAATGAGCAAACACCATGAAACTAAGCAGAGTGTTCAAGGTCAAATAAGGAGATTCATAGCCAAGTATGATTCGAACTCAGTGTCCTTACTCTCTAATCCAGGGTTGGGAAGGCCAGATTTAAAACATTCAGAATAACTCTTCTAGGTAGTACGTCCTAAAGTCTTCTATAGATGTCCTGGACTTAGGGAAATAGACTACTTTGAAGTAATTCGCAGCAAAGTGTTGAAAAAAATATCCAAATGTAATTTGTCTTTCAAACCAAATTCTATTTGAGCTATGAACTAGGCATGAGCTCTACCAATGTTTCTGAATCTCTCTCCCATGCAATTTTTCCCTATCCCCTACACCATCTATTTCCTCACAGACTGGTTGTCAAAGGGAAAAAGGAAAAGCAAACAACATCTGTTAGGGATTGGCGAGGGAGAGGGGCACAGCCATAGTTCTACTTTCCCAAATACAGATTCAAAGAAGAAAAATAAGGGAAGCAGACTATAATATATATGTCGCCTAATTTCCACCAGGACAACCACGTAGTCTCCTTTAGGCCTCTAGCATGTTAGGGTCAGTGATGATCTTCATGCCTGATTTACTGGATGTCAGAAACCAAACCATCACAAGGCTTTTCCATTCATTTTTCTCCTGAGAATAGGGAAGGCCCAAGTGTATCATCCTTCATATGGAGTTTCAACTGATGAAAATACATCCTCTGATGTGTAACTTCAATTGTGCATATGTTTACTAAACTGTAAACTATTAATTTATTATCCAATTTTCTTGTCAATTTGAGGAATGTTTTTTAATCCTTGTAAAGGACTGAAGGAATGGAGCGTGCCATCTACACACCTCATGGTTCCAATACAAAAGACACCCTTGTATTTATTAAGCAGCCCCCATACTTAGTCACTGTCTACATCGTATTTGAATGTTTCCATTAGAACAAGAGGATGGATACAGTGGGTGACGTAGATGACATAAAACGAAGTATACTGATAAAAAATATCTGCTTAAAAGAATATTGTCAGTAGACTCAAGCAAGGCATCACAGCTACAGTGATTGCAAGGTAGGAACCCAATCATTCAATCAGGACCTAAAACTCAGTACCTCTTTGGGATAATAAAGGGAAAACAGTTAAAGATGAACACTATTGGATTCAGAGTTCATTTTTTTGTGATAGGGAAAGGCACTAGGTGGACTGTGTAGAAAGGGATATAACTTCTTAGAGCTTTAAATAGGTTTTGATGCTTTGTCTCTATCAATATAAATAAGTTCCTTTCTCTTAACATCTCAAACTTGATGTTAAACATGCTGCTCCTCAGTTTTTCAGTCCCTCCACCCATAAAATGGGATTATCATTTTTAATTTCTTTTAAGGCCATACATCTCAGACAGTCTGAGATCCTGGGATAAAAATATTCTCTAGAAAGTGCTAAGTAGCCGTACTTCTTGGTACCACACTATTTTGAATAAAGACTGCTGTGAAAAAAAAAATCTTAATTTAGAAGCAATGAATACTTCTATGGAAAAAAAAATAAAAATCAGATTTCTCAAATGTTAAGCTCTAGAAAATAAATGTCTAGCTCAAATGCCAACCTCAGAGAAAATGTTTAAGATAATAAAATTGTGAGCAATTAACTCTGCGACCTCTCACTCTAAGGAGCAAGTGCCATCTCATCTAAGTCTGTTTCTTCCCCTAGGTAACTCACCCTTGAATTTATTGTATAGTCTCCATATTGCTACTATCTTCATCCTTTCATGGGGCTTTGCTTTGCATTCTATTTGGATCTCACATTTTAATTTGTATGATAGCTGTTTGTTTATCATGGGATCATACCTTTAGAGCTGGAAGAAATCTCAGAAGCCATCTAGGGTAACCCCCTTCTTTTACAGCTGAGGAAGCTGGAGGCTATAAGAGACTATCACTTGTCTAGGGTCACACAAGTGGTGTTCAGGAAAGTGATGATGAACCCAGTTCGACTCTTTCTACAATCTATTTCCGCAGACTATTTTCATTTCTTGCCTACTTTCATTAGATTTTAAGGACTATGCTAATGTTTTCATTGGACCCCAAAGAAGGTAACATAATCACCTAGCATTTTGGCCATTTTCAAGATGAGTGCTGTTTTACTCTTCCACTGTCTATTCTGATTGCAAAGGATAAGAATCTCACCCTTTCTTTCCTCCTTTTCCAAACCCATGGCAGAGGAGAGGGCTCAAGAAATCTGTTTATAGAAATAGGAATATGTTTGGCAAATATGCACAAATCTAAACGCTAATGTACATCGGTACAGTGCCAGCAGTGACAATAAATCTTTTAATTAATGTATTAGCTCCCACTCAGAGAACAGCAATACAGAGTCAATGCACTCAGCTGGGGATTTTCCCATGCATCTGCTTTCCAAAGCTAAAAGAAGATGGAGTTCCTGACCTGAGGCAATTTAGTTCAAACACATTTAACCCAGCTTTCCAAAGAGGTTAAAGACCTGCAGCCCACAAAAATTTTGCTGGCTTCTTTCACGTTTTACTAGTGATTTGAAGATGGTAGAGCTAACAAGTATAGAAATAAGGTCCCAGGGTTCCAGACCTGGAGGGGAGAGCATCAATTTTTAGTGAAATCCTTCTTAGCCCACAGTCTGATTTCTCTGAGGCCCAGTCTCATGTCTTTCTGTCCCTGGACCCCTTGACCTTTATGAATGAATATAGCTGATTTAACCTGAGGTGATTCTCTCAACGTGGAGATGTAATTTATTAAAAGGAGAAGCCTGCTTGGTGCTATCTTTGTTATTCAACTTCTGATGCTTGTTAATATATCAGCCTCTCACCATGGAGCATCCAAGAAGAATCTGAGATCAAAACCTTACAGATTCTTAGAAGAATAATTGGACAAAGTGGGGTTTCAGTTTGGAGGTAAGAGAATCAAGTCACAGAGGAGAAGGAAATGAAGAAATCTCATGTGTTAGAAGCCAAATCCCTGTTTCATGATGATGTACTTAATGATCTTATTTTCTTGAGCACGAGAGGAAAAAAAGGGAACTTTAACCATGAAAAAAACTTTTAAGTAATAAGCAAAGATCATTCATTGATTCACATAACGACACACTGTACCAGGGGTAAACGTTACCTGTGTACCCGCCATATACATTTGTACATATGTTTATGTACATGTTATCTCATTCATTGACTTCTACTTTTCATCCCACTCTCTCCACAAAAGATAAGAGGAGAGCAGCGAAGAAAAACCAATATGAAAGTAAGGAGACTTACCATGTGTGATACTCCCTGGGGTCTAAATCATTGCCAAACTTATCCGTTAAAATAGCTTATCCTCTTGTATAACTGTTAGCAAATCTCTCTAACAACCTCACTGAATAGGGTCAAGTGGCCAACACTTAAGCAGCATTCCAACGTCTACATGAGTTACAGAATGTTCTTCTTTTGCTGTAACCCTAGAGTAGCCTGTTGAGTGATGACATTCAGTGCTTACCATGGCATTGGCCTTAATATTCAAGTTAATGAAGCTAATGGCTTCATTTTTTAAGATTTATATCATTAAAGCTATTTTCAAACCAAGCCATTGGATGTCTATGATGGAGATTTCCACTGAAGGCAGACTTAATGTCAACTAATCCAAATCTGGACGATAGAAACCACAGCGGGTGATAATAGAAATAACTCAGCCATAGCAGTGAGTTTAGTGTAGCGCTGCTGTACTAAACAAATGAAACAATTGGGAGACCGGATGGGTCTCAAGTACTTTGTTCTGTTTCAATTTGGGGATATCAACTTTAGGGCTGCTTTTTGGAGTAAGCAAGAAAAATAAAACATGCTCTAATGTAAAGATACTGCTGTAACATAAATTCCTAGTTTTCAAGACAAAGTGATCATTCTTCAGTGTTTTCAACTATGAAGGCATAGGAAATGACATTGAGAGAGGGTTAAAGCTTTAAAAATAATAATACGTTTAAGTTTTACACAACATTTTCAATTCCTCATCCTATTTGATCTTTACAACATTACTGAGAAGCGCAATGAAGTTCAGAAAAATTAAATAATTTGCCTAGGCTCATATTTCTGTTAAGTATCCGAGGCAGGATTGAAACTCACATCTTTTTTGATATCTTATTAAGTACTTAAGAGCTGGGTGTATCCCCAGGGTGAACTCTGCTACTCATGTCAAAATTTTGCCACATAAGGAATGATTTGTAAAAAAATGAATATGTGATACTTAAGATGACCATTATGGAAAGAACCTCAGAAGCTCTTAGACAATATTCTAATGCATATTTGCTTACAACTAGTAGTAATGAGAATAATAGCAAACCTTTGCATGGTGCTTCTCATGTGCTAGTCACTATGGGAATGCTCTGTCTACATGAAGAACCAGGAAGCTCTGCTCTTAGTTATATGTTAGCAAGAGCTGGGTAGCTGGGATATGTTTTTCAGTTGTGTTCCAAGCTGGAAACAGCATCATGTTTTAGAAGAGAAGGAGGTTACTGATATGTCATGGTTTCATGGGAACTAGGAATATGGGCGAGATCAAATTAATAATTTCCCTTCTTGTTCATGGGGCTAACAGGTCACAATGTTAACAACATTCTTTTATCATGAAGTTTCACCTAGAAACTCCTCTCCTCTCCTCTTTCCCCTCCCCTCCCCTCCTCTCCCCTTCCCTTTCCTTCCCTTCCTTTTTTCCTTCTTGTCTCCCCTAAAGTTTTGGACTCTGTGCACTCTGAAGCCCATGGATTGAACATGGAAGGGTACCTGCCCAACCTCCACCCAATGGCTGGTTTTGGACCCTCCTGGCTTACAGGGAATGTCAATAGTAACAGTTTCTCTTCAAAACAACAACCCTGAGGCTTCTACCCCTCCCAGAGTGATTTATCTATTTATTTTTTCTTTTCTATTAAAGGGGCCACCCTCCTGATTACCTTTTAAAGAGGCCTATTCACAGAATGGGCTTTACCTCACTTTAAGTGAGTACCTGAAAAGGCCTTAGCATATAAGGCCAAGGTCTCCCATTGCATCCTGGGCCATCTCCAGTCATCCTGATGAATATCTGGTCACTGGATCCAGATGCCTCAGGAGGAGAAAATGAGGTTGGTGACCTTGCACAGCCCTCCCTCACTCAAAACCAAGTTAACTCCAAGTCATGTCATCATTTCTGTGATGTCATGGTCCTCTTTGAAAATGAGGATGAACACAACAAGTTTCATCTACTCTTAAAGTGTAAATGCTTCTAAGAATGATAACACTGAAAACTTCAAGGACCAACTATGGGACCCCCTCCTCCATGAAGCTGTCCCTAATTCTTCCACCAAACATATCTTAAGGGTCTTTGATTTGTATTATCATTTATATGCTTCATGCAGTTCTTTCTCCCTTAGATTTTAAAGACTATGTGTTATTTCATTCTTGTATCCTCAGCCCTTGTCATGATCCTTGTATTAAAAGGCATTCAAATATTTTTTGTTAAATTTTCTGACCTTAGTATAAAGGAACTTATGAAAGGGTATACATAGATTTACAGCATTTTGGGAATACTTCCAAATTGTTCTCTGGAATGATTAGACCAGTTCACAAGTTCCCTAAAAGTGCACTAGAGTACCCATTTTTCCATATACCCTATTCTGAGAATGGGCTTTAGTTGGGAGAAGGGAAAAAAAAATAAAACCAAACCATGAATACTTGAAAGAAGTGGAAAAGGGGATGCTGAGACAGAGAAGAGTGAAAAATTGCAGAAACCAGGACTGGTGTAGATAAATTTAAACAATTTAATACTATTTTTTAGGATCCAGCTCTATAGCAGTCCTTTTAGCAAGAAACAACCTTTGACATGATTGTACATGTGTAACCTATATGAGATCACTTGCTATCTTGGGGAGGGGGAAAAATTTGGAATTCACAATTTTACAAAAATGAATAGTGAAAGTTATCTTTACATATAATTGGAAAAAATAAAACATGATTAAGGAAAAAATAAGTTTTCATAGTTCAATATAACAAAAAATGAATAATGTTTGAAAGCAGGTTTAGAACTGAGATACCAAAGGGAAAGCAGCTATTCTGCTGAAAGAAAAGGATAATAATGATAATGATGATGGTGATGATGAAGACGATGATGATGGAGCACTGAATTTGGAGCCAGTGTGAAAGGTCTGACTCTGGAGTCAGATGACTTGAGTTCAAATGCTATCTCCAATACTTATTAACTGTGCAACCTTTGTGCAAAGGAGACCCTCTCGGGGTTTCAGCTTCCATAGGGTTTTTGCATAGATGGCTTCTGAAGTTTCTATTAGCTTCAAATCTATGATCCTTTGAACCTGTATGACTTTGGGACACATATACCAACAAACAAAGGGACATCGAGAACATAAAGTATCATATTCAGGACATGGAAGATAAAGTAACAAAAAAATAAGCACCTCAGAATATTACGGATGATAACATTTATAAATCTATTCAGATTTTTAAAATTATGATGCAAATTATTTTAGTGGTTTAAGGGCAGCAAAGCCAACCAAGTCCCACTTCAATGCAGCACTTGAGATAAAATTCCCTATTTATCCCTTCTGAGAAACCATCTGAGGATTAAAGATAGTAATAACTTTATAAGCTAGATTCCTTCACCTTGTACACTTTAGAGGCACTGTATAAACTATATTTTCATCTAACGGAAACAAATATAAACCTTCTAGAAAAACAAGGTATGAGGAAAAAATTGACGGCATAATTGGAGTGATAGTGACATTGCTACAGCAAAAGCCAGCAGCTGTGGAACACAAAAGGAAGGAAAAACACAATTTGATGCGATATTTGTATATTATTTTTATCTCCCTCCACAAATAAGATAATGATTGGATTCAAATCACATTTCCAACAGGATTCATTGCTGAAATGTCAAAAAGGAGGCAGTGCTCAGCTCTTGCAAAACCTTGAAATCTGTTCCATAAAAGTCAATTTCAGCACAAACCTTGGCTAACCTTGAATAGTTAGATTAATGATCCAGCACCCTTCAACTGAGCTCCCATGAATAAACAAAACTTTACAAGCAAATTTAGCAACATCTTAGAAGAAGAAAAGCCAAACCAATCAACAGAGATGAATAGGGATGAAACAGAAACATTTCAGGGCAGGAGGAGAGAACAGTGGTAAATGGACTGCAGAGAGTAAGCAATCACTGTCCCCTAGAGTCTCAACACAGCAGATTACTCATCCTGCTAAAACACTGATATTTCTCCCCTTTTAGCAATCATTTATACATTTGATAATTGGTTAGAAAGCTATTGTTGTAATTATTTAATGCATCCTGCAAGTTGGGTTGTTTTACATCAAGGGCATGGAGTATTGATGGCGGTCTTTCCCATCCCATCCAAATAAAGGAAATGAGGTGGAAAGGAGGGTATATGCAGAGAAGTTTAGGGAAGATTAAAGATGGATGCAATCATATGAAAGTGAAAAAGCAAATGCTATGCTTCCAGTCTTCTGGGGCCATTTATGCCTCAGGACCTCTGGGATGGAGTTAATAGCAAGGATGCCTGCCAAAGATAAAACACAGATGTTCAAAGTTTAAAGAGCTTACCCTCCACTTTAACTACTTTTTAAATATCACTCAATATCCACTCCATTTTGAGGACCATAAAACCTTTCCTTTAGGGCAACCTTTAGGAAAACCATCCCCTCCAGAAGTATTAAAAATAATGGCTGGGGAAATAGCCTCAAATATACATCTTAACACATTTTTTTGAGAAAGGAGTTGGAGTAATAGTTGTCAATTTGGTGAAGTTTACTGGCACCCTGTTTACTTCAGATGTCAAATGTTAGGCACTTTTTACTCTTATCATAAGTGTCATCAATCTTGAGACCCAGAAATACCTAGTGCCCAAGTTCTCCAACATTGGGTTTAAAGTCCCTGGGGATCACTGAGTCTTCTCTTTTGGTATCATAGATCAGTTCCTTCTTTTATTGTTTGGTTCTGAACAAGAGCTTTGCTCATATTCAATGTATTATGAGATTTCATTACACAACTTTACATGTGTCTCTCTTTCACTCTATTTTTACATATCTCAAAGCAGAAAATAAGCATATTCATTGTACGTCTTCTGACTGAATACAATCCACAATATACAATTTCTTCACAATTACCAAATGTCCTACTTATTAGACCATTCCAATAGCTTCTCTACAGCCTATTCTCAATTTACCTACAATTCCCTTTTACCTACAGTTCATTCGGCACTGATAAATATATATCTGCCTTTCCATATGATCTCTTATATTAATTTTCTCTCCAAAGCATGTGCCGAAATCATTCTATATGGATATTGTCATTGTTTCCCAGGCATATACTCTATGTCTGAGCTTTGGATAGTGGAAGGGACATAGACTTTGGTTTCCTAACAGGAGCTGGCAGCTAATAGCTATGTAATCATAAACAAATACCATGTCATAGGGCTGTTGTCAGAATCAAGTCAAATAAAATCTGTAAAGTGTTATACAAGCATCAGTTACAATTATTTGTGTTCCTTTTAGTTCTTGGGAATCCTCATTCCCTTGGCCTTTTCAATTTTCTCTCATATGAAAATCTTTTAAATAACCTTACCTACTGATAAGGTACTATTCACTGAGCAGAAACTCTTGCCTGCCCCATGAAGACAATGGAGAAGATGATACTGGCATTCAAGCATTCCTGTGAGGTGTGCAGAATACACTATGTACATTATCTCATTTAATCCTTACAACAACTCCATCAGTTAAGTACTACTAATTATCATTAAACCTCTTTTAAAGCTGAGGAAAGGGAAGCTCAAAGAAGTTGAGTTGAGTCATCTTTGATCACAGAGCTAATAAGTGTCAGTTATTATTTCTTAGGGGGACCTATGCACTTTTACAAAGCAAGTGTGCAAATGTTTCTATGATGGGTCATGTGGCATTTAACATTGCCACTGGTGGCAATGGAATTGAGAGTTACCAATGCATAAAAGCAGACAACAATCATGCACTAAGAATAAAAATTCTTAATTGTGAAGTCAGAGGCTCATTCCCATCCTATAAGGGAGACCATGCACAAAGAGAACTCTGAGTATGAATGTCTCCCTATATAAGGTATTGCACTTCCTGTGGGAGTTTCTTGGCAGCGTTAGGATAACATCAAATAGTCATGGTTAGAGTAGATGAGGTGAGAATTTTTAGTTGGAGGACAAGATAGATACCACTAGACAGAATTCTGTAAGAATACACCTTAACCAAAATCCAATCAGCAATGGCAATCCATAGAGTAAGCAACTCCAACATCTGGTCTCAGAAAGAAGTTGCTCAGCCCTATGCAGGTGAAAAGAACACATTCAGTAACCTCATGAATCTATGAAATGCCAAATAAATGAATAGAAAGAGCATACTATTTATTTCTTGATATTCAAAAAGTCATTGTATATTCAGATATCTTGTCATTATGCAGCATAAAGGTGGCAGAAATTAATAATAGGGGTGACTTCAGGGCCATCTAGTATGGAAAATGTGAGACTGCAGGAAAATCAGACTTTACGTCAGAATAAGAACCAATCTCCATAACTTTACTGAATTGCCCTAAAAACATAGGTATATTCTCAATGGAAAGGGGATCCCCCACCTCCATTTTGCTTATAAACCTCAGTTCAGTGACTTCAGCATAGCAGTGACAATTCATCTCTTAGATGTGCTCATCAAACAGACTGTCCTGAATCTCATTTTGCTGAGTGAGCTTCCCTACCCATCTGACAAACCCCAGATGCAATATGCTGCTGTAAGTGAAAAATAGTTTTTTTTTTAAAAAGAAAGATATTTCATTTATGGTTTAGAAGATTTACCTCTGATATCAAGCGTCCATTTCAATTGTTTCTGTTGCTATCACAGACAGTTCATAGATGAGGAAGACATCTGCTTTTTGGTACCTATAGGAAATGTTGGGGCAGTTAGGTGGTACAGCGAATAGAACACGAGGCTGGGAGCCAGAAAGACTCATCTTCCTGAGTTCAAATCTGGCCTCAGATACTCACTAGCTGTGTGACTTTGGGCAGGTTACTTAATCCTGTTTGCCTTAGTTTACTCATCTGTAAAGTAAGCTGGAGAAGGAAATGGCAAACAACTCCAGTATCTTTGCCAAAAAATCCCAGGTGGGGTCACAAAAAGCTGGACATGACTGAAATGACTGAACAACAACATAGGAAATGTATGGCCTTGCCAGAACTTGGCAGTTGGGCAGGACCAGATGAGAGGAATACCCAACTAGGAGTTGTAATGAGTCAGTAGAGTATATATGGCTTAAATATGAAACTACAGCCAGCATAATAAAAGCAAATAGAGAACATGGGAGAATCTGGGTACCTGAAGCCCTGAGAGTAAAACTAAGTTCGAGTTCAGAAGTGGAGCGAAAATAGAAGAAAGAAGACCTCTTCACTTCTGGTAGTGTTTTGTAGCAAAGCCTACACAGGAAGAAACAGATAGAAACCTCGTCTCCCTCTATGTGTATACATACATATAGAGATCTATAAATATAGATATCTACATAGATGGATAGATATCCAGATGGATATAGATACTTAAGAGAAAAAGAAGAAGAAGGAAGAAGAGGATGAGAAGAAGAAGAAGGAGGAGAAGAAGGAGAAGAGAGTAGGAGGAGGAGAATAAAGGAGAAGAAGAAAGAGAAGGAGAAGGAGGAGGGCATGTAGGAGGAAGAGGAAGTGATGATGGCAGGAGCAGGACATGGTTCAGAATATATTGTGATCTAAAATATAAACTAGATGGGCAGTGTGTGGGAGATTAGGCAATGAAATCCATGTAAAGAGCCTTAGCATAGAGTAGGATCTCCAGCACAGAGGTTAAACATTAGGTTAGATGGAAGCGGGGAAGGAAAAGAGAAAAAGAGAGGGGGAAGGAGGGAGGGAGTGTAAGAAAGAAGAGGAAGGATGGAGAGAGGAGCCAAGACCATGAGGCAGAGACAGTAAAACAAACTAGGCAACAGAGAAAAAAACCCAAACATTAAGAAATAGGGCAGGAAAATGGAATTCACAAATTAAGAAAGTGGTCAATAGCTACAGGACAGCAGAAGGAAGAACTTCCTTAATTTTGAGCCAACATCTATTAGAAGGAATAATTCAAGTCATAAGTTCCCTGCTCAGGGTAAGAAGTAGAAATAATACACCTGCTCAGAGGGCGGGTTTTATAGGAGCAAGGAGCCACCTCCTAGGAAGAACTTGGGCATTAGATTTTGCTACAACTCAGACTAAGTGGCACATTTTTCAATGCAGCATATTGAAACTGTAAGTGAGTTTAGAGGATCATAGGAGATGGAAGAATCGTGGAGGTGATCTAATCCAACTCTAATTTTAGAGATAAGGAAACTGAGACTCCAAGAGCAGAAACCATATTCACATAGGTAATAAGTGCAGGATTTGAACCCCAATTCCTTGGCTCCAAATTCAATGTTCTTCTCCCCACAAAACACTATGATACTTTGCCATGAAAGATAAGAGCTTACTTTATTTTCCACTTGAAAAAGATTTGTGGAATGTTGGATTTGGAAAGTATTTCTAAGTCCATTTAACTTCATCTGTGTTGGAACAGGAAACCCTTCTTGAATACATGTGATAGGACATATTGGGTGGGTCCCAAACACTCTCATAAGGAGAAAATGTTCAGGAAGGGAACAAGAAACGTCTCATATTTATTCCCTATGTCGCCCTCCATGCTATGAACCTGTCAGGTGCTTAATGAAGATTTGCTGAATTGAATTTATTAAAGATTAATCAATGTTGTGAAGTAAATTAAGATTTCCTGATTGGTAGGTGCAGTCTTCAACGTACAAAGACCATTTTGCTGACTCACCCTTAGACTCTTTTGTGTTGATTTTCTGGCCCAAAGAATGAATCATCAATGAACCAATATGTTTTAATGCATAATCATCAAAATTCCACTTTACACCATGGTCTATCCTTGTTAAGTTAAGCATTTGCTCTGGAATTCAAGTACACATACATGCATATATACACATATACATTCACAATCTAGCAGATGGGCCAGCTGGGTCCCTGTGTTGTGTAGTCATTTGCTATAATCATATCATGCTGGGAGAACATGAACAAGGTGACCCTAACTCCAGCCCTTCCAGGAGAGATTGATTAGAGACACCTTCAAAATGCCAAGGGAAAAGTATTGGGAGGATACCTTGGGGGTAACTACAGAAGTATTATGGGTCTAGGGATGCTGAGGTTTGACCTAGACAGTCATGTACAAAACCAACCCAATCATCAGGAACCCCTGCAACAATTGGGAGCAAATGGAGCTGGAGCGGGTGGGGATAGAGTGGGGGATGCTGGCAGCTGTGCCTTTACTCATGGCAGATGGCGCTCTGAGACTGTTGGGAGCTGTGGAGATGACAAACATCTGCTGCTGGCAATCATTGTCCCAAACAATGGTAGCTTTGGTGGCAAAGTCTCCTGTCTGAGCATGATAAATGAGGCACTGGTAAAGGACCCTGCAGAGGGACTTAGGAGGGAGATGGACTCCTTAGAAAATGACCATGGTATGTCATGGAAGAAATGAGATAGGAGAATTCATAAATGAGTGCATAATTAGCTTATTTTATTGAGTATGATTAGACATTGGAACTATTTACAAAACACAAACATGTGAGCTGCAAGCATCTCTAAAAAAAAGCTTCTAGTTCTCAGTTAGGAGTTTTGTCTCTTACCTGAAATCAGGCAGGTTGCTATGTTCCTTCATTCGGAAATCAAGTCTGGGCTGCATCATTCTATTATGTGTGGCCTACCACTCCATTACCGCCTCTATATAAAATTACATTCCTGATTAAAATTTTAGTGCCAAACATTTTATATGATTACAGACAGAAAGTCAAAATTTGCATTTAAATAGACATATTAAAAACTCTGCAGAGGGGGAAAGACGGGAAAGCAGTGTCTTGAGAAGCCTTTTGAGAGAGGATGAAATACATATAGGAGAGGATTTTTGCATCTTTGTAAACACTGACAGGGACCCCTCCATGACTACTCTCCATGATGTTCTCAGTGTGTTGGACAGCTCTTAGAGGAAGTGACCTTGGCTTTGTTTTAGAGACAAGGAGAAAGAGGAAGCTTCTAGAGTGGTTCTGCTCTATTCATCACAGTATCAATCAATCATCTGATGCACAAACATTTTTAAGGACCCAAAATGTACCAGCTAGGTGCTGGAGATTCAAAGACAAAAAAAAAAGTCCCTTTGCACCCAAGGATGGGATATTCTCTATTGTACATAGCAACACGTAGAGGTATACACATACCAAAAATCTACACAAAGCAAGAAAAGTATGGAAGGTATGGTGGGCAGTATATACAACTACTCTTAACTCTTCATACTACGGGAAAAATCCAAGAATTCTCCCTTTGCTTCTTCCCAGGAATCAACATGGGGAAATGGGAGAGGGATGCCAGATGGAAGGTAGAAAGGAGGGGAGAGAGACAAGGGTTTGTGTTGAGGAAAGAGATCTGTATTTGGAGTCATGAAAACTAGGTACTACTCCTGTCTTTACCACTGAACTAGTTGTATAACCTTGAGCAAATCATTTAACTCTCCGAACCTCATTTTCTTTATGTTTAGGAGGTTGGACCAGATGTTCTCAGAGTTTCCTCCCAGCTCTAAATTTCTTTAAGTTGACAATTCTAAATGTCACATGAGAATCAACAGAAATATTCCTTCACTTTCACTCACAAGTGAACCAAGATATCAACTACCTTGATTTTGATGTCTGTTTCCACTTTCTAGGAGGATAATCTGTCTAAAGATGGCCCAGAAACCCATCTTTCCATTTTTTTGTCTTACTCATAGAAAAATCACCATAGCATTATATGTAAAACTCAAAATAATAAATGAGATTTGGAGAAAAACATTTGTTAAATACCTTCCTAGCCCTAAATTTTTGTTGTTATTGCATGAAGAAATAATTCATGGTAAGTTTAAGACTTTTCATCCATGATACATGTGCGTATGTGACGGAGAGAGAGAGAGAGAGAGAGAGAGAGAGAGAGAGAGAGAGAGAGAGAGAGAGAGAGATTGTTTAATTTTTCATTTGTATCCAACTCTTTGTGATCCCATTTGGGTTTTTTTTTCTGGCAAAGATACTAAAGTGGTTTGCCATTTCTTTCTTTTCCTTCACCTGCCCATTTTATGAGGAAACTGAGGCAAACCAGGGTGACTTGCCTAGGGTCACACAGCTAGTGTCTGAGGCCAGACTTCCTGACTTCAGGTCTGGCACTCTATTTACTGTGCTACCTAGGTGCCCAAAGTACATATATAATTTTCACACATTGTATATATGTACATAAATATAAATAGAGATTATCTCTGTTTTTCAAATATACATATGAGGAGACTTGGCTTATCAGGACACCAGTGTTGCAGATATCTGCAAGAATAGTCAGAGATACCATGAAGAGACTCAGTTTCCTTTGGAGTTCTGGTAAATAATACCCTCTGTTTTGCCCTTGTAGAAGCAACCTTAGCATTTAGCACCTCAGGAAACTTCCTCAAAGAAGCTGCTTTCTGTTCCCACTGGGTTGGAAACATTTTAAGGTTGGTCCTAGCAAAACGTCAAACATGAGAAAAGGAAAGAAAAAAAGGAGCAAATACAAACTGTATAGAATGCTCACTCAGAGCCTTTTTCTGCAGGCTGTTTTCACACTTCCTCAGGCGAATGGATTTTAAAAATTGCCAGCCGCTAACATGAATCCCACCTCTTCAACCTGATAAGATAAATCTTGACAGCCTAAGAAATCTTTATTTCACTCAGAAGTTATTGGGCCACTCCTCATGCTCAAAGATTAGGAGTAAAAATTGATTTGACTTCAAAGGAGGAAATTTTAGGATACTGATTGAAACCCCATGCACTCCCTCCCCCACATGTAATTTACTCAATTGCCTCTTAGACTCAATAAATACTGTTTGTTTCCCATTTTCAGATACTGAAATGTCATAGTAAATGGTGATAGTCCTTTTATATAAGACATACAGAACAAGGATCAAGACCAGAAGGTCGGGCTAGTTTCAGCAGAAGAAACCCATCTCTGACTTCTCCACTTCAAACCATATTGTTTCAGGTTTCCCTTCTTAAAGTTCAGTTACGATGATTTGCTCCCCTCAAGGCACTAGGGGACTGATAGAAGGTCCGACAGGGATGAAAAAAATATGATCACCTCATAAAATTATTATTATGACTATTTATGTTACAGCATCAGTAGGCAAAAAAGTAACTCCATGGATGAGGAACACTCAGACCTGAAAAACAGGAAGCAGGAAAACATTACAGTCCATTTAAATATACACTTAAATCCCTAGATACAGATTTAGAAGGGATATTAGAGGGCATCTCATTCAGCCTCCTCATTTTACCGAAAAGAAAACTGAGACCTAATGAGGTACAGTGAATTGGTCAACGTGAGATATACAGGATTTGAATTCAGGTCTTCTGAGTCCACCTTTTTCAATGTACCATATTATTACTCCTTTAGAGAAGTTATCTCTAAGCAAGTCAGCTGCCTGACCTTTTCAAGGTCAACATCTTTCTGAGGTCACTTCTATTGTCAATGGAAATGTATTCAAATAATGTGCATTTGATTTTTTTGAGATAAAACTTTTTTTTTTTTGGTGGAGGGGGCAGGGTCAGTTGATATTATTTCATTGGTATAGGGAACTTCCCAATAAGGACATTTCCTTTACCAGTGAAGATAGGCAAACTGTTCAATTTATGGTCTTATAGAATTCCCTTGGGGAAACTAGAAGAAGTTAAGTGACTTGCCCCGGGTCACTTAGTCAGAGGCAGACCTTAAAACCAGGTTATCCTAAATTAGAGTCTGGTTCTCTATCCGTCACACCATATTGTCACTTACCAACATATGTTTAAGAATGTTTACTGAACTGCTTAATTCTCATCCTATTTCAGGACATGTTTCTAAATACAGAGAATGGAGCAGACTTTTAACATCTGACATTGTGGAACACTGTGGTAGGTGACTTGGGAAAGCTTTAGAAGCTTTAACCTGTCTTGGAAAAAAATTAGGGGAGGGGTGCAAAAATTGTTACAACATATTGTCATAGCTGTAGTTAGGTAAATTCTAACCATACTGACTCTCCAGAGAAGAAAAAAAATCGAAGAGGAAGAGGTAAATCACTTCCTTGTTCCACTTTACAACAGGCACCATTGGACTGTAAAAAGACTGCCCAGGAGACCATGATTCAAAAATTTGAACAATTCAATAAACCTTTATTAAATTTAATATTTCTCCTCTCCCCCTCTCACATCCACCAACCCTCTGGTTATGATTTCAGAGGGACAAAGATTTAGAAATTGAAGAAATGTAGTTCAGCCCCTTCATTCTTGAAATAAAAAAACAAAAACCTAAGACCCACAGAGGCTGTCATCTGCCCAAGATCTCCCATCTAGCAAATAAATGAATCAAGGTTCTAACTTGAGTTCTCTGACTTCAAATCCAACAGTCTTTCTAGAGTGGCAGAACAAAGATCACTATTTGCCAGAACTCTAAAGGAAAAAGAATATCTTCCCATGATACTTTCCAGGGTTTGGTGCAGAGAATTCATAATCCTGATGCATTACCAGAGCCTTGAAGTATATTTTCTTTTTACCATTAGGGAAGAGTCTGAAACGGGATACAAGTCAGGTCAAGATCAGTACATAAGGTGTTTAAAAGTCATATCAATCAATCAGTTCAGAAGCTTTTATTAAATGCTTACTAGATATTGGGTGCTGTAAGTGCTAGAAATGGGAAGAACAAATAAGGACTGTCTTTGCCTTCAAGGAACTAATATAATAATGGGAGAGTCAACATATAGATAGAGTTGATACAAAGAGTATACAGACTATGAGGAGAAGGAAAGAGCAGATGGGAGAAATGGGAAAGGTGCAAGTACATGACAGAAACAGGTGCAAAGACAGGGATGTGAACTGAAACTGAGCCAAGAATTTCACCATAGAAGCTGTACAGGAAAAATTAGATAATATTCTTCTTTTGCTCATCCTTGGATTCATAAAGTAAAATAATTTTGCGGAATAAATAGATAGATAGATAGGTATTATGAGATGACAATGAAGGACACCAAGGAAACATTAAGAAACTGAAGAGTAAGAGGCCCTGGAATGACAGTCATGAGGAGTAACAGGAGAGAGGCATCTACTTTGTGCATAAATGAATCAACAATTAATTTATTAAGCAACTGCTCTGTGGCAGGCACTACACTAGCTGCTTGGATGTAAGTACAAAAAAATAAAACAATTCTTACAAAGAGCTAATAAGGGATGATAAGTATATACATATATATTATATATATATATATAAAGTGTTATATAATGTTGCTTAGATATAAATGAAACAAATATATACAAGCAGGAGTCAGGAAGATATGAGCTCATATCACACCTCAGACACTTACTGGCTTTGTAACTTTGGAAAAGTCACTTAATCTCTATTTGCCTTAGCTTTCCTTATCTGTAAAATTTTGATAATGATGGCAACTCACTTCCAGAGCCATTGGAATAATCAAATGAGACAATAATTGTGAAGTATTTAGCACAATGCCTTGTGTGTAGTAAGCATTGTATAAATGATAGTAGCAGTTGTTTATTAGCGTTATTATTAGCACTGGCATTTAGGAGAATCAGGAACGACTTCATGCAGAAAAGAGTTTTTGAGCAGCATCTTGAAGGAAGAGAAGGTTTGGAAGGAGGAAATACATTTAAGGGATGGAGGACACCCAATGCAATGGCACTGAATTGGGGTAGGAAGTGTTTTGAGGAAACTTTTTGAAAAGCCCCTCTGGTTGGATCATGAAGGGCTATAGGTCCAAGAAAAAAATGTCTAAGGTCCTGGAAACATAGGTTAAGAAGATTTCATGAAGATAGGATGTAGACAGGTTCTGTAGGGCTTTTGAAGCTAAAAAGAGAGGATTGTATTTTATCCTTTAGGCAATAAAAGCCCACTGGGGTTGACTGAATATGGATGCTACATGGTCAAATCTTTGTTTAAGGGAAATTCCTTTGGCAGCAATATGTATGTAATGGACTGGAATGAGAAGTGACTTGAGGCAGGGTGAACAAGTTAGACGCCGCTGCCATAATTTGATGAGCTGATGACAGCTTGAATTGAAGTGATAACTGCATGAGTAGAGAGAAGGTAACTGAGGAGGAGAGGAGAAAAGAGAAAAGGAGATGAGAGAGGAGGAAAGGGGAGGATAGCAGGGGAGAAAGAGGGAGAGTATGTGTTCGAGGATACAGTATGTTGAAAAACATGGAAGGAGATGAGAGTAAGTGCAACTGTATAAAGGCTGAGCTTGGAAAAAAGAAAGTCTGAAGGAAAAGAGAAGATAAGTGGGCGATGATGTCAAGAGGTTTTGTGATTAACACAATGGAAGAAGAGGGAGATTGCGCCATATGGCTTCAATTTTCGTAGCAAAGTAAGAGACGAGATCCTTAGCTAAGAAAGTAGTATTTCACCCCACCTTGGGAATTCCTGCTAAATATTCTCTAAGGTTTTCATTATCTTGCTAACTGCATTTGCATCATATCTAGGTTCTTCTTATTTCTGATAAAGCTTTATTTCTGATAAAGCTTCCCTAACTCAGAAAAAGTACAACGTTTTAAATCTTCACTGTAATATCCATCACTATCTCCAAAGTATTATCTTGAGCATTGTATGGCATTAAAAAAAATCACAAGATATAGTCTTTCCCCCTTTGTCTTCTAGGACCTTACAATCTAGTTGGGAGAGATAGGAGATACTCAAATTCACAAAGAGTACAAGGGAGTATATGATAAATGCTGGAAAGTAATAAGCTAACAGTTACATAGCATTTTAAGGATTCCAATGTGTTATCTATTTGTGTATGTTTACACACACACACATACATACACTTATATATACACATACACATATATATGCATGTGTATGTATATACATAAAATCACCTCATTTGATCTTCACAAGAACCTCATGAAATAGGTGCTATTCATATCTCCATTTTATAAATGGAGAAACCAAGACTGAGAGAAAAAGTGACTTGCCCAGAGCTCCATAGCTAGTAAGATTGGGAAGCAGTCCTCAAACTCAGGCATTCTTGATTTCAAGCGCGGATCTCTATCTACTGTGCAATCTAGAAGACAAATATTTAAGTTCACAATAAGAAGGGACTATTTCTTTCTTTGTCCTTGTGTGCCCAGTGCCTGCCCCATAACAGGTGCTTAATAAACACTTGTTGATTGATTGACAAATGACTCAGCTAATAAGAGCTATAGAATTTCAAGGGAAGGAAAGATTATTCCTGTGTCAAGGCAGATTTCATGGAGAAGGTAGCATCTGAAATTGGCCCAGTGGCAATGGAGGGATAAGGGATGAAGATCTCAGGGGGTGGGAAACCATGTGAAACAAAGTACAATCAGTGAGCAGAACAAGAAGAGAAGAGGAAAAGCAGTTTAGGTAATAAAATATTATTTTTAATAATAGATGATGTTAAGGATTATTGAGCAACATCAGTAGATACTTATCAGGCTTTGAAGTTTTGAAAGTACTTTTCTTCTATAATATCTCATACTCATGTGAGTATCTCACAATAACCCTGTAAGTGAGCTGGTATAAGAAATGGTACTCCATTTTACAAATTAGGACCCTGAAGGTCAGAGAAATAAATGATCCTCTGAGGATAACATAGCTAGTATTTGTGGTGGAATGTGAACATGTCTCTTCTGATTCTATACCATACACTTTTCCCACTATACCATGTTACCTTCTTTTTCCAGGTTAAGAAAAGAACTTTATATTTTATTCTGTAGGCAATGGGGAACCACTGAAGTTTTTTTGAGTACAGTAATGTCATTGTCACAATGACGTGCTGAGAGAAGCAGAGCAAAGATTAAAAATGAGGTGGAATGGAGTCAGAAAGAGCAGCCATAAGAGTCTAGGCAAAAAAAAAAAGAGATAAGTCCTAAGCTAGGGGGTTCAGTAGAAGTTAACACAAGAAGCTTGGATATGAGAAAAACCATGATGGTAGAAAGGACAAGATATATGATAGGAGGGAAAGGGAAGACTCACAGATGACTTCAAGGTTATGTATTTGGATTACTGGGAGGATAGTGGTATAATTAATAGAAAGAGAAAAGTGAGAGAAAATTATGAGTTCAGTTATGTTGGATTGGAGGTCTCTATGGGAAATTCAGGTGAAGATATATAGTATAGTTAGAAAAGGAGGACTGCACCTCTGGAGAAAAACGGTAAGTAGAAACAAAGATATATGAGTCTGCATAGTGGTAATCACTGAAGCCATGGGAATGAATGAAACTCCCAAGTGAAAGAATGCAGAGGGAGAAGAGGACGTAGGAGGAAATACATTGGTGGACACCCACCTTTAAGAGGTGGAAAGAGGTTGATAAATCAACCAAAGGCAGAGACAGAGAAGTAAGTGAGACAGAAGAAGGATCATGAATTATGCTGTAAGGGGAACCCTTTTGGGGGAATATGTGTAAATGTTTTTCCCCAATAACTTGAGACAATAAGTAATAGAACAAAATCAAATTGGAGATTTATCTTCTTAGTTTGCAGAGCAGGGAAGCTATCCCTACTGGAAACACATACACACACATAACTGAAATTAATTTAAAAGAAATTTTTATATATATAATGTATAAATATATATGTTTATATATATAAATATACATGTGTATATATAAATATGTATGTGTACACATATATATATAAATATATGTGTGTATATGTAAATATATACACATATATATTTATACATACACACACATTTGGAGTATTGGAATATGGATATATACATGGATACAGACTTAAGTGCATACACACACACACACACACAAAACCTTTCATGTATTCAGAGCTAAGAAGGCATGGGAACCAACACCAGAAAAGTAACAATAAGGCAGAAAGTCTGCGAATCCTGAGCCCTGATATATTCAGCTGCTTCCAGGACAAGAGGATCATCAGCCTCTGTTGACCGGCTATATTTCATCCGCCCTTGTGTGGATACTGTCAGCTGCAGATATGTGTGACATGACATAGGTGAAAGCTTGCACGGTGTCCTCTACACCATTCTGCATGCATGGATGAAGAGTGATCAAGGCAGCTGTGAGGCTTCTTCAATATTTATCATCCAGGACATATAATGAAACTCTCATATCCATAATTGCTAGAAGATTAAACCTTTTGCAGGAAGTCATTGAGGGAATGCTAATGCTAAGTTTTCAAGAAATGAAGAAACAAGAAAATCTCAAGGGTGGAGGTTAGGAACAAAAATAAATGCACTGGGATGAAAAGTCCCAAAACAGTGCAACAAATGGGCTATGGAGTCTAGTAGAAAGAATGCTGGTAGTCAGAAATGCTGTGCTTGATTCCCTGCCCTAGTCCTTTCTAAAATTAGGTAAGTCTCTTTGATTATGTGGACCTCAGTTTTATCATCCAGCAAACATGAGGAGAATAGGCATCTCACATCCTGCCCACTTAATAGGATTTGCTTTTTGTCAAGGCTTGTGATTTCTTTGGTTTAGGGAACACCAACTGTAGAAAGTTGGTCCACCAGATTGGATGAGTTTGTGCTCTAGAATTTATCTTCCTAGGGAACTGTCCGGGGTACTGAAAGGTTAAAGAATTTGTCCACAGTCACAGAATGGGCATTTGTCAGTTGCAGGATTTGAACACATCATCCTGACTCTGAGACTAATTCTCTCTATTCTACCAAGCAACCTCACAAAAGATTATTGTGATAAATTAATATATCTAACTATTAATATTAGTTTTATCTATCTAAATATCTATCATATTTATAAAATATGACCTATTGTTATGAGTTTCTCATTTTAAAACAATGCCTCCTTTCTTTTAAGTACTCGAAGTTCTTTGAAGAGAAAAGTCACCAATAGTTCCGTCCTCAGGTTTATTTGCACAAAAGAGACAGGAATTAAAGTTAGTTCAATGAATTTTCAACAAGTAGAATATAAGTTCCTTGAGGGCAAGTCTTCTCTCATTTTTATCTTTCTATTCCCAAAGCCTAGGACCATGCCTGCCTCACCAGCAGGTGCTTGACAATTGGAATGAAGTGATAAAATACATAAAACATTCCATATAGGAATCAGGGAGGCTTGAATTCTAAACTTTTCTTGGATAAATACTAGCTGTGAGACCAAGGACAAGTAATTTAACCTCTCTAAGTTTAGGTTTCCTCAAGTGTAAAATGCATATGATAATAATATGTACGTCTCATTGTTGTTGTGGAGAGCAAGTGAGATAATATATGTAAATGGCTATGAAAAACATAAAGGGCCATATACATGTTAGCTATTATTATCACTGTATAGAGACGTTATTCTAGGAGCTGGGGATATAAAGCCACCCCCCTTCCCAAAAACAGTACAGAAACAGAAACAAAATCAAAGACATGCCTAGTCATTAGAAATTTCCACTAATGGAAGGATTCTTTCTTAATGAATATATGGACAAAATTATCTTACATAAAAGAGGTAAGAAAAAGCTTTTACAGTGGTGTGAAAGAAGAGGGAAATAAGAGGGAGTAAGTGAACCTTACTTTCATAGGAATTGGCTTAAGGAGAGAATAACATACACACTAAACTGAGTATGGAAATCTATCTTACTTTATAGGAAAGTAGGGAAAAAAGAGATAAGAAGGGGGGTGGGATGGGGGGGAGGGGATAGAAGGGAGGAGAGATTGGGGGAGGGGTAATCAGAAGGAGACACTTTTGAGGATGGACAAGATGATAGAAAACTATATGACTAATATTTCATTATTTCATGACTACACATGTATAACCTGTATCGAATTTCTTGCCTTCTCAATGAGGATGGGGAGGGAGGGAGGGAGGTTGAAATTTGGAACTTAAAATTATAAAAACAAATGTTAAAAACTGTTTTTACATGTAACTGGGAAACAAGATATATAGGCAATAGGGTATAGAAAATTATCTTACCATACAGAGAAATAGAAGGAGAAAGGGATAATAGAATGGGGCTGAGTGGAGCACAGGATGGAGGAAGGTGTCATCCGAAGCAAAACATTTTGAGGAGGGACAGGGTGAAAGAAGACAGAATAAAATAAATGTGGATAGGGAGAATAGGATGGAGGGATATACAGTTAGCAATAGTAACCATGAAAAAAAGTTTCTGAAGCATGCTTCTCTGATAAAGGCCTCTTTCACTAACATGTAGAGAACTGTGTCAAATTCATAAAAAAATGTCATTCTCCAATTGATAACCAATCAAAAGATATAATCAGTTTTCAGATAAAGTAATTAAAACTATCTATAGGAATATGAAAAAATATTATAACTCACTATTAATTGGAGAAATGCAACTTAAAATAATTCTGAGGTATTACCTCATATCTATTGGATTAAATAATAGGACAGAAAAAGTAAATGACAAATGTTGGAGGGGATATGCAGAAAATGAGACATTAATGTACTGTTGTTGGAGTTGTGAATTGATTAAGCCATTCTATAGAGAAATTTGGAATTATGCCCAAAGGGCTATAAAGTCTCACATTCTCTTTGATGTAGCAATACCTCTACTAAGTCTGTATCTCAAAAGAGATAAAAAACAAAAAAGACCTATATGTACAAAAAATATTTATAGAAGTTCTTTTCTGCAAGTAAAGTATTGGAAATTGAGGGGATGCACATCAATTGGGAAATGGCTGAATAAGATTTGGTATGTAATTGTGATGGAATACTATTGTACTACAAGAAATGATGAGCAGGATGCTTTCAGAAAAATCTAGAAAGACAATGGTTGATGCAAAGTGAAATGCAATGGATACAAGGTAACAACAACACTGTAGGATGATCATCTGTAAATGACTTAGCTACTGTCTTTTTTATGTTTCTTTATTTATTTTTAGTTTTCAACATTCATTTCCACAAAATTATGAGTTTCAAATTTTCTCCACATCTCTCCCCTCTCCCATCCCAAAACACCATGCGTACTCATTACCCCTTCCCTCAAACCTCCATTCTATTATACCTCTCCCTTCCCTTTTCCCTATCTTCTCTCTTTTCTTGTAGGGCAAGATAGATTTCTATACCCCATTGCCTGTATTTCTTATTTCAGGTTCCATGCAAAAGCAATTTTCAACCTTCATTCTTAAAACTTTGAGTTTCAACTTCTCTCCCTCCCTCCCTCCCCACCCATCCCCATTGAGAAGGCAAGCAAGTCAATATAAGCTATATATGTGTAGTTTTGCAAAAGACTTCCATAATAGTCATGTTGTGTAAGACTAACTATATTTCCCTCCATCCTATCCTACCCCCCCCAATTATTCTATTCTCTCTTTTGACCTTGTCCCTCTCCAAAAGTGTTTACTTCTAATTACTCCCTCCTCCCATTTGCCCTCCCTTCTATCATCTCCCCATCCCACTTATCCCCTTATCCCTTACTTTCCTGTAGGGTAAGACAGATTTTCATACCAAATTGAGTGTGCATGTTATTCCTTAATTAGGCCAAATGTGATGAGAGTAAGTTTCACTTTTTGCCTCTCACCTCCCCCCTTTTCCCCTCCACTAAAATAGCTTTTTCTTGCCTCTTTCATAAGAGATAACATGCCCCATTCCATTTCTCCCTTTCTCCTCCCAATATATTCCTTTTTCACCCCTTGATTTCATTTTTTAGATATCATACCTTCCTATTCAACTTACTCTGTGCTCTCTATGTGTGTGTGTGTGTGTGTGTGTATGTGTGAGTGTGTGTATAGAAGTCCCTTATTATTTCTCTTGCCTGTTTACCTTTTCAAGCTTCTCTTAATTCTTGTGTTTGAAAGTCAAATTTTCTATTCAGCTCTGATCTTTTCATCAAGAATCCTTTAAAGTCCTCTATTTCACTGAATGACCATTTTTTCCCCCGAAATGTTTTACTCAGTTTTGCTGGATAGGTGATTCTTGGTTTTAATTCTAGTTCCTTTGACTTCTGGAATATCATATTCCAAGCCCTTCAGTCTCTTAATGTAGAAACTGCTAGATCTTGTGTTATCCTGATTGTATTTTCACAATACTCAAATTGTTTCTCTCTAGCTGCTTGCAATATCTTCTTCTTAACCTGGGAACTCTGGAATTTGACTATAATATTCCTACAAGTTTCTCTTTTTTGGACCTCTTTCAGGAGGTGATTGATGGATTCTTTCAATATTTATTTTACCTTCTGGTTCTAGAATATCAGAGCAGTTTTTCTTAATACTTGCATGAAAGATGATGTCTAGGCTCTTTTTTTGATCATGGCTTTCAAGTAGTCCCATAACTTTTAAATTGTCTCTCCTGGATCTATTTTCCAGGTTAGTTGTTTTTTCAATGAGATATTTCACATTACTTTCTATTTTTTTCATTCTTTTGGTTCTGTTTTGCAATTTCTTGGTTTCTCATAAAGTCATTAGCTTTCACCTTCTCCATTCTAATTTTTAAAGAACTATTTTCTTCAGTGAGCTTTTGACTTTTCCATTTGGCTACTTCTACTTTTTAAAGCATTCTTCTCCTCTTTGGATTTTTGGGCCTTTTTTGACATTTGAGTTGGTCTATTTATAAAGGTGTTAATTTCTTCAGCATTTTTTGGGTCTCCTTTAGCAAGCTGTTGACTTGCTTTTCATGATTTTCATGCATAGCTTTCATTTCTCTTCCCAATTTTTCCTCCACCTATCTTACTTGATTTTCAAAATCCTTTTTGAGATCTTCCATGGCCTGAGACCATTGCATATTTGTTTTGGAGGTTTTAGATGCAGAAGCCTTGACTTTTAGGTCTTCCTCTGATGGCATGCATTGTTCCTCCTCATCAGAAAGGATGGAAGAAAATACTTGCTCACCAAAAAAGTAACCTTCTATTGTCTTATTCTTTTTCCCTTTTTGGCATTTTTCTAGCCAGTACTTGACTTCTGAGTCCTTTGTCAAGAGGAGGGTATACTCTAAGGATCTGTAAGTTCTCAGTTCTTTGAAGGTGGTTCAGTCAAGGGAGAGGAGCTTACTTCTCTCCTGGCCTGTGCTCTTGTCTGTGAGCAACCACAAGCACTCTGTTCTGCCCAGCATCTGCAAGTACAATTCCCTCTCCACAACTGCCTCCAACTCCACCACACCAGCACTCTTCCTGAACCTAGGACTGCCACTCAGGACTGAGACTCCAATCAGCTGCTTAATTTCCCCAGGGGCTTTAGGCCAAGGGCTCCAAAAATGGGTGCTGCTGCTGCCATTGCTGCTGCCAGCAGAGTCAGATACCCATTCCCTTCTCATGCAGGTGAAAGAGCTTTCTCATTGACCTTTGAAGCTGTGTTTGGCATTTATAGGTTGAGTAATTTGTGAACTGCAGCTACTGCCAAGGATTCTGACCCCTGAAACCTGTTCAGGTCCTGTCCCTGCCATGCCTTGGCCAAGGCCAGGCTCCACTGCACACTTGGTGTGATAGACCTTTCTTGTCAGCCTTCCAGTTTGTCTTGGGCTGTAAATCTCCTTCACTCTGTTGTTTTGTGGCTCCTGCTGCTCTAGAATTTGTGTAGAGTCATTTTTGTGGGCTATGGAGGGGAGCTTCTACAGGTCTGTCCTTCTACTCCGCCATCTTGGCTCTGCTGAAACATGGGTTCTTAATCTGTCTCTCTCCCAGGAAAAATGTGAGCTCATTTGACTTAGCTACTCTCAACAATACAACAATCCATGGCAACTCTGAGGGACTTAGGAGGAAAAATGCTATCTGTACCTAGAAAAAGAAGTAATGGTGTCTGAACACAGAATGAAAGACTTTTTTTTCACTTTCTTTATTTTTCCTCAGTTTTTTAGAATCTGCTTTCTTTCACAATATGTTTGTTATAGATATGTTTTGCATGACTATACCTATAAACCTATATGAAATTGCTTGCCTTCTCAATGGGGAGGGGGTGAGGATGGAGGAAGAGAGAGAATTTGGAACTTTACATTTTAGAAACAAATGTTAAAAATTGTTGTTTCCATGTAACTGGGGAAAATTAAATACTAAATACATACAAAAAATTAACATATGGACAAATGAATGAAAAGGCCAAAGAATGAATATATATATATATATATGACAGTTCCTCAATCTCCATTACTGGAGATTATACCTCCTAACTGTGGGTATTCCCTAAAATTGTTCCTTAAATACTCTTCTCCCTTTCTTTTCTTTCTCTTGGTAACCTCACCAGCTCCTATGAATTTAACTAGCATCTCTATGCAGATGACTCACAAACATGACAGTATCTTCAGGAAGAGGAAGTCCCAGGAATGAATTGGTACAACCTCTATCTGAGGAATACCCCTACCATTAAACTCAGACTTTCCAAATGTATATTTCATGTTGCGTTGGACTTTAACAGTCATGACTGTTGTTTGTAAAGGGAAGTCCCTAATGGTAATACCACCATCATTCCCAGAAAATATGCCCATGTCCTGGGAATACATCCACAGATTTTGGCTTCAAAAGAACTGTTTTATTCTTTTCCTTTGATGATGTTTTCTCTTTATACCCAGATACCACAAATTGGCTTTAAAATTGTAGCATAAAAAAAGAAGATAAGGAGTTGTTTCTGTCACAAGAAAACAAACCATTTTACTTCTATCCCTTCACCTTATTTTTCCAACATTTCTAATGCTTAAGAAACGACTTGGAAAACCAAAACAATGATGACCTAGGGACCAGCTGATAATTTAATAAAACATAACAGTGGATTCTAGCTGCCAACAACAGGGATAACCCTTTAACCATTCAATCTTGGCTTCATAAAATGGGATAAAATGGAATTTCTTCTTGGGTTACTATCATTGAAGCACATACAGTTCTCTGTCAGTATGAAACTTTGAAGAAAACAATGGGGGAGAAAGACAGAAAGAGGTAGAGAATCACAGAGAAGACAAGAGGCACTACCCCAATGGAAGGCAGGTTCTCTTCTTATAGGGGACCACATAGCTAGTGCCTTCTGATAACGGTGCACACATGCTGAGGGGACACAAAATGACAAATCCAGATGAGGGACAACTGTTCAAACAAAGAATCCTCTGTTGCTCAGTGGGTCCTCCTGAAAGGTATACAGAGATGATGATTACAGGATAGTGCAGTTGTATCTCTGCCCAGAAGTCCAAAATTAGATCAGCTAGTTGTAATTTGGTTTGTAGGGGCACCCCATGTTATCTCACTGTAGGGTTTTTTACATGCCAGCCAGAAAAAAATTCTATCTACCTATTTATACATCTATAAGAGATTAGATGGCTCACTGAGAATTTGTAGCTTTACATTTCATAATCTTACCTAAAAAAAAGAACCATCCCTCTACTTCTAGACCCAAAGACTATATCAAAAAGGAGGGCAGTGGTATCAGGGAGGGAAGAGAAAATCAAAATATGAGGAAGACAGCAAGTGATGTTTTTTTACAAGTATGCCTCATATGGCTAAAATAGTTACCATGTAAAGCTGGGATCAGTGGGCAACTATGGAAGAATCCAATAGAATTAGGATACTTCTCTGACATGAAATAAAATAAGACCCAAAGGATGATGCTGGGAGGATTTTGTGTTGAGGTGGATTTCAGCTCTGGGCCTACTCTAAAAGAATACTTTATACAGGAAAAGAAGAGAGAAGGTTGTAATCCTGAAGAGAGCAAGATTTGACCATTATTTTTCATTATTTTCATTTAGTAAGAAAAGAGGACATTACTAGATTTATGGTTCCTATTTTTGTAGAGCTCCCAAGCTGTGAAGAGAGAAGTTAATTTTTTAGAAGTCCCCCCATTTTTAAGGTGAATCACATTTTATGCTCATCAATATTAACAATGTTCCCTTTACCCAGAATAGCCCATGAGCAGTTAGAACCCAAATGTGAGGGTGATTGTAGAAGAAGAGTAAGCTTAGTGATATTTTCCTCTCACTTTCTAGTAAGACCAGTTCTTAAGTTTCTCATTATAGTTGACATAAAATGGAAATATCCTAGGTAGAGTTGTTTTTGTTTATTCAGTTAGTTGTATCCAACTCTCCATTATCCCATTATGAGTTTTGTTGGCAAAGACACAGGAGTTGTTTGCCATTTTCTTTTCTAGCTCATTTTACAGAAGAGAAAGTTGAGACAAACAGAGTTAAGTGACTTCCCCAGGGTCACACAACTAGTAAGAATCTGAAGTCAAATTTGAACTCAGATCCACCGGACTCCAAGGCTAGTGGTCTATCTACTACACCACCTAGTTTGGCCTATGTGATTAATAATTGTCAAAAGTGGTATCTGAATCCAGGCCTTCCCCACTCCAAGTCCCCCACTCTGTCCAGTTTTCTACAGTGCAAAATGCCATATCTTTGAAAGTTTTTGGTTCCCTGCCTTTTTTTAAATATCCTCTTGGATTCTCCCCAAGTGTCTTGACTCAAGCTCACTATAGCAGAGAGAATCAACAAATATTTGAAATTGGGAATGAGGTTCTTCAATAACAATTAATGTATAGAGGTGAGTATATTTCTCTGGTTAAGTGGTTACACAGATTGGAACATGTTGTATAGCTATCTGATCTATCTTATAAAAAGTACAAGGTTGGCCACACAGATTCTCTGACTAATTATAAAAAAATTATTCCATAAGAGAACAGGAGGGAGGGATCCAAATCAGACTAAAAAAATAGCTGATTTAGACAAGATCTAATAACAAGGCTTCCTCTTAGAGAATTGTTATGGTAAAGCACCATTCAGGATGTGATGTGTTATAGAAATTGGCAGCTAGATGGCACAGTGGATAGAGTGCCTGCCCTGGAGTCAGGAAGACTCATTTTCAGAGTTCAAGTCTGGCCTCAGATACTTACTAGCTATGTAACCTCAGGGCAAGTCACTTAACCCCACTTGCCTTAGCTTCCTCATCCATAAAATGACCTGAAGAAGAAAAAGGCAAACTACTCTAATATCCTTAGCCAAGAAAACTCCAATTGGGCTCATGAAAAGTCAGACACGACTGAATATGATTGAACAACAACAACATTACAGAAATAACAAAACCAAAATGGAATCAAATTTATTTTTGCAACTTGGAAAAAAAAAAGAATATTTCTCCTTGATGTACTAAACACAAATGCTTTATAAACAAGTGATGGTTTTGACAGTTTGGGGAAAAGACACCTGAATTCTACCAACATTTTCAAGAATTTAACATTAAAAAAACCCACTATTTTTGTTGGATTCAAACAGGAGTCATATTACTCTGTATGTGTAGGTACAGGCCCCATGACATGAGAATGAATTGGGAGATTTAAGCATACCCGTCCTCCCCTCTGGTTTCCTGCCTATGTCCAATGTAGCACCATGAGATTTAAACATCTACGTAACCAATAATGGTACCTTAAGAAATATGATTTTATTTTAAATACTTTATTATTTTGTATAGTATCATTCTCATTTATGATTTTTATAATACATATGTAATACACGTACTTCTACATTGGTACACCTATCCAGACCCAGTTTCATTTAATAAAACATCTCTCTCATCTCCTGATCCAAAAATACTGCAGAATCAGACAGACCTCATTAAAAAGTAATGAAGGGTCTGATTTAACATGGACACGATTATTATTTCTGTCACTGGGTGTCACTGAATAGAGCGATTGATTTCTATGTGAAATTCTTTTCTTCCATTAGTCTTTTAGGTAGGACTCCAAAGGTTTTTTTTTAATTTTTATTTCTAAATTTTGAAAATGATATTGTCTCTGAAGATTTTTTTCCCCTCTAAAACTACAGTAATAATTCTTGTTAGTCTTGACTACATTTAAAACTCCTCTTCTGTATCCCAAAGAATAAAATTATTACATTTCTAGCTGATATTGTTTATAACAAAAAAACAAATAGATTTTCTTCAGAAAATGTTTTGGTCTCTCAAAAGTCCTTTCAAAATGTTTTGTTATTCATTGCTTTATGGAAACTCATTTCTACCAGGAGAGCTAGTATCCCTTATACATTTTACCAAGGATATCAATAAAACACAAGATATCTGATATTAAATGGAAATCAATATGGGAATGTGGGAGTGGATGGAGGCAGAGCCATCTGTGGACTTCACAAAATATAGGTTCATTTGCCTCTGATATATACTAGATGAATAATTGTTGGTAAATCTCTTAATCTCTCAGTGTCTGGGATAAATCTTTGAAATGGAAAATTGAAAAAGAAATTGCTTAGATACACTAATGAAGAAAGTTTTTACACTGAGAATTTTCCACAGAGATTAAAATCAAAGGTCTAAGATATACCCCACTACTCTATGAAAATTGGGACTAGGAGTCGTTTCATTATATGATGAATTAGTAGCTGTATCTTATAATAAAATATCTACTTTTGACAAAAGCAGCATTTATAACAGTATATTATATTGCACAGTGAGTGCCACATATTGAAACTTGCTTCTGCCAACTAGATTAAAACATGAATTAAAAAAAAATAAACATAGATGTTGCTTTAATATCACTTTTATTTCTGTTTATTATATATATAACCAAATGCATATGTGCGCAGATGTATACATGTATATACACATTCTATCAGCAGTTAGTGACATTGCACTTGAAGAACTGAACTTGGAATCAGAAAGATCTCAGTTCAAATCCTGTTCCAGGTATTTACTAGTTGTGTGAGCCTAACCAAGTCACTTAGCCTTTGTCAGCCTCAGGCTCTTTAATTAGAAAACAAAAAACAAATGAGAGAGTTGGACTTGATTTCTAGATTCTTTCTACCTCTAAATCTGTGATTTTGTGATTTCCTCCCCAGCTCAAAATCTAACTCTTCCTTGTAATAACATAGAAAGGACTAGTGACAGAGATTATGCCTAACAACATATCAAACATTTTGCCATTAGCCTCTTGTCTCTCTACAGACAGGAGAGGTACTTTTCACATCTTTTGTCTGACACTATTGCTAATTTTTCAGTTATTCAGTGCTTTCTGTTCTTTTTATACCCTGCCTGTTATAGTTATTTTCATGGGTACTGACACAGTCCTTGTGGATCAAATTCTACCTATTCCACACTGTATCAGTTTGCCCAAATCTTCTAGTTTTTCTCTAAGTTCCTCAAATTCATTATTTCTTAAGGCACAAGAATTTTCTATTAATTTGGATGTTGCATGTACATATAAATTACTTTGGTATGTTACACATACATATATACATAAATATACATACACACATACATATAGATATATCTATATCATTCTATTTCTATCTCTATCATCTATCTATCTATCTATCTATCTATCTATCTATCTATCTATCTATCTATCTATCTATCTATCTACTCTGTTTTGCCATTTACCCAAATGACAGATATCTATTCTGTGTCCCATTCTTTATTAATAAAGAAAGAGGATCTAAATATCTCGGTATTTATTATATCAGAGTCATGCACAGAGCATGTTCTTATTGAGCATTCCTTCAGGGGAATAATCAAAGATAACATTTATCCTAGGATATGCCAACACATCTACCACACACTTTACTAGTACCTATAATTAAGCCTTTTGTCATCTCAAGGTCAGTAACTTTAAAAAAAAACTTATATATAAGAAATACAGACCACATAAAATATATATATTTGGTCAAGGTTAAATGATCTATTTAATGAAGGTCATTTCAATTTCTCATATTAACCTAAACTTATAGTCCTCAGGGTTCTGTAAAGGTTATGAAAATATTTCTCCAGAAAACATGTATGTAAACAGCTCCTCAAACCTGGATAAAGAAATCTAGCCTTATACAAGCCTTATCCCCAAATACCCATTTCCATAGAAGCAAACTATGAAACATCCCCTCTCTCTCTCTCTCTCTCTCTCTCTCTCTCTCTCTCTCTCTCTCTCTCTCTCTCTCTCCTCCCTCCCTCCCTCCCTCCCTCCCTCCCTCCCTCCCTCCCTTCCTCCCTCCCTCCCTCTCTATCTTTCTCTATCTCTCTCTGTGTAAAATGCATAATGTAGAAGAAAGAACATCAGAGGTCACTGTGTCATTTCGGCTCGATCCCTTGCTAAATTCATCATCATCATGCTCAGAATTCTGAAAGAACAGGTAATAAAGTTTCGACACAGAATGGGATGGTCAGTTGTTCAGCAAAATCTGATAGAAGCCCCAACCATTCATTTCCTCATAGACCACTACACATACATCAGTAATAAGAGTTTCTGATTAACAATGACCTAGGGTGGACTTTAACCAGTCACCTTCTAGTTAAAGGTATCACAGTACCAGTATCATTCTTGAATGCCATTCATTCCCTCTGACTCATCCTTTAACCTAATTTAATTTGTACACCATAAAGGAGAAGTACTGTCAAGCAAACTCAATCTCATATGTTGTAACATACAAACCAACCAACTCACTCTGATGACAAAAGGCTATGTGGATTCTTATTTGGTGGCATCATTAGAATCGTGCTTAAATTTAGGGAGTTGATAGCATTTGTTCTTTGTTTGTATCCACTTTTATGTAAATTCTAATGACACTGAGAAACTAATTTTTTAATTTTATACATTTCTACAAACTACTTTATTTCAATAAGCATTTCTTTTAGGTTCTGAAATCTTTTCAAACTTTGCTCTAACAGATGAAAGAATGGGAATAGGATACATTTATGAAAATAAATATACAACAGGCTTTTGAAAGAGAAAAATCTGACTGCACCACAAAAAAGCTTCTCCTTTTGTATTCTTTCACTGGGCAAGGGTAACAGCATCATGAATATGTCCTTTTTCCTGACAGGTCACACATAGTGATTATTCCTCAGGAGCTGGTTAAGAATAAGTCAGTATAGCTCATATTCTCCCAGATGTTCCAATGTCCTTTCCCCCAGCATTCTGTCCTCTCATGTAATGCAGCTTCTTAAGTGTTCAGTGAACTCAGTGCTAAAGTGTCTTACTCATCTTTACCATGGCCAGTGATGCTCCATGATCTAGAACATTTCTGACTCTTCCCTCTCTTCCATCAAAACTTCTTCCATGCCCTGTTATATAACTAGAACTAACCAATAGAGTAATTCCTACTCATGTCATTTGTTCTTGTCTGGACTCATGATTTCATAAATATGAGAAACTTCTGGAGATGCAAACACTTTCCATCAACATAATTCAGCAACTCATTTGTAAAGTAAGGTCTCAGAGTACTCGGGGCACTGAGAAGTCAGGTGACTTCAACAGTGACACAACTCGTATGTGTCATAGACAAGACGAGCTCAAATGTTCCTGACCCTAATCCTGTTCCTCTGTTCAGTAATCCATGTTGCCAATGTGATAATGAGAGACAATAAATTAATGTTTCCCTCTTTTTCTCTCTCCCTTTCATCTTTCTGTATTTGTCTTTCTCTTTCGTATTTTTCTTTCTTTCTCTCTTTCTCTTTCTTCTGGCCTCAAACCTTTACCAGTTGTGTGACTCTGTGCAAGTCACTTAACCTCTGTTTGCCTCATTTTCCTCATCTCTTAAATGTAGTTAATAACAGCCTCTACCTCAAGCATTGTGAGGAAGAATTGAGATACTTGTAAAACACATGCAAAGTATCTAGCATGCAGGGGGAATTACAGAAATGCTTATTCCCTTCCCCCTTCTTTCTCTATCTCTCTATCATCTCATATCCTTATCTATTTATCTATTCTTCCTCCCTCCCTCCCTTCTTCCCTTTCCTTTCCTTTCCTTTCCTTTCCTTTCCTTTCCTTTCCTTTCCTTTCCTTTCCTTTCCTTTCTTCTCCTCTCCTCTTCTCCCCTCTCCTCTCCTCTCTTCTCCTCTCCTTTCCTTTCCTCTCTTTTCCTTTCCTTACCTTTCCTTTCCTTACCTTCCTTCCTGCCTTCCTTCCTCCCTTCCTTCCTTTTTTTTCCATTATCTGCCACAAACAAAAACAAGGCAAGACTAAAATTAGACTTAAAACTTTCTATTCAAGAGACTGGGAGGAGACATTAAGTAAATAGTGAGTAAATAGAAGAAAACATGGGACAGCACAAAGAAATATTATTAGTCAGAAATACTCTTATAAAGAAATGCAGAGGAATAGAATACTTTGCATCACAACTATAAGCAGAGCTGCAGAGAAGAAAAATTTTGGCCACATAGATTATAAGAGTATGTGAAAGAAATGAAACACAAAAAGACATCAGAAATGAAATGAAAGTTATGGAGGAAAGACTAGGAGATTTAATAGCTTACAATAAAAAGTGATAATGTTTACTGAAGAAACAGACTCCCTGAAAAGAGGAGCTAAACAGAAATCAGTGAAATATTACCGAAAATTAAAATAATTAAAATAAAAATACTATTGAAAAACTGAAAAAAAACAAAGCAAATATAAGTATCTTCTATCAGAAAACATGAACTAGAAGAAAGATCAAGGAGAAATAATATCATAATCATTTTACTACATTAGAACCACCATGGCCACAGGAAAAACTTGGATGTCAGATTTTAAGAAATTATAAGTAAAAACTGCTCAGATAAATTGCTCAATCAATATTCTTTATTAATTGCAAACTACATGATAGGCAGAGTGTTAAACAACAGTGTTATTATGTCTATTAGAAACAAGCAAAAAATAAAAATAGAAAAAGTCCACTGGCTAAACCCTTAGAGGAATCCCCAAATGACAACTTTCAGGAATGTCATAGTCAAAATTCTGAGCTACCATTTCAAAGAAAAAATAAAAACCTATAATCAGTGGGAAAGGCAAAGAACAAGTACCAAGAAACAACAGTTAGGATTGCCTATAATTTGGCATCTATCCCTGTAATGAAAAGATATATGAATATAGTATTAAAAAATACATAGTTTTGTAACTAAGATTATCTTACCCTGAAAAACTGAGCATAATACTACATGGTGAAAATAGAATTTTAATTGGATAAGGGACTTCACAAATTCTTGATAAAAAGACCAGAACCGAGTAGAACTTTTGATATTCAGACCCAGGAGTCAAAAGAAAACTTGAAAGGTAAATACATTTCAGCAGAACCTTAATGTCCTAAAAGGAATTAAAGAGATTTAAATGTGACATGCACAGAATGCAGGGATAAATGTGTTTGTTTTTATGCTGGTAAGAGAGAAAAGAAAAGGGAAGGAAAAAGGAATATACTAAGTATGGAAGAAAGGATAAAGAAGAGGAAATTATTCTTATAATCAACACTAAGAGAAGAACACAAAAACATGGAGTAGGTACCATATAAATCTCTCTCTTATTTGAACTAGGCTATGAGAAGGTTGAATGGGCACACACACACACACACACACACACACACACACAGTCACATGGAAAGAGTGGTTTGGGTATGACCTTGAAAAATAGAAGGAACAATGAAACTGAAGTATACTCATGTAAATATAGATTACCAGTATTGCTGCTACTGTCTACTGTTCTTGTCCAACATTATTCAACACCTTAAAGAATGTAATGGGAGGGCAAAAGAAAAATCACAAGAGGAGAGGATGGGGATATATAGTCTCAACATAATCATGAATGAGAGTGGGATACACTTATACATAAAACTGAAGTTGAGAGCAGAATGGATTTAAATGCAGAACCCCACAATATGTTACTTATAAGAAACACATTTGAAGTATAAATATCCACAGTCAAAAATTAGTGGATGCAGAAGAACTGATTATGCTTTAAGTAAACTCAAAAATGCAGAAGAAGCAATCATAATTTCAGACAAGCAAATAGTAAAAAATGAAAGGGTTAAAAGAGATAAAAAGAGAATATATTAGGCTTAAAGCTATCAAAGAAAATAAACTATTAACAGTATTTGCATTTATATACCAAATGGCATACAATATCAGTGCTTACAAGGAAAGTCAATCAATTGCAGGGAGAAATAGATACCAACAACAATAGTGGGGGATGTCAATGTATCTTATTCTGATTTAAACAGATCTAAGAAAAAGGAAGTGAATATAATTTTAGAAAAATTAGATACAATAGATCACTGGTAAATGGGAAGAGAAAGGAATATAAGGATTCTAAGATGTTCATGGCATCCTTACAGAAAACTGAGTTGTTAGGGCACAAAAATCTCATAAACATATATAGAAAAGTGAAAGTATCAGACTTCTCCTTTACAAAGCATGACACAATTAAAAGTAATAAATGGTCATTGAAAAAATGATGCAAATTTAGAGATTAAATTATTTTATCCTAAACCATTAATGGGTCAAAGAACAATTCATAGAAAGAATGATAACTTAATCAAAGAAAACAAACATAAAGCAATATAACAAAATATTTTTGATATACACCAAGCAGTTTTTATTTTTTAGCTTTAAATACTTTTATCAATAACAAAAAAAGAATAGACCAATAAATTAGACAAGCTACAAAAAAGTAGAAATGCAGCAAATCAAAAAATTTCGACTAAATACAACAATAGACATTATAAAAACCAAAGAAGAGATTAAGTGAATTAAGAGAAAAAAGACTGAACTGACAAATAAAATTAGAAGTTTTTGTTAAACTAATAAAATAAATAAAGGATTAGCTAGTTTGATTAAAAAGAGAGAAAATGTCAAATTGCCAGTAAAAATGAATTTTAATATACTGCTTAAATGTATTATCTCCAAGAGTACATAGATATGGTTATGTAGGTATATATGTATAATATATAGTATATTGATATGTGATCTCATCTTGGTGATCTCATCAGTCCCCATAGATTTAATCATCTTTACTCTGATGGTTCCAAAATCTACATGTACATTATCCCCTCCACTGACCTCCTGTCTCACATCACCAACTGCCATTTAGAAATCTCAATTTAAGTATCTAGTAGTTGTCTTAAACTCAACCTATCCAAAATTGAACTCATAAGCTTTCTCCCTAAACTCTCTCCTCTTCCTACCTTCCTGTTTATTTTCCAAGACATCCTCCTCCTCATAGTACCCTCATCTCACAATCTAAATGTCATCCTTGACTCCTCACTACCTCTTACTCCCCATATCCAATCTGTTGCCACAACTTGTCCAATTTCACCTTCGTAATATCTCTTGAATATACCACATTCTTCCCTCTGATACTGCCACTACTTTGGTGCTGATTCTTATAACCTCATGCCTGGATTATTCAATGCCCTGCTTATGGGTCTGCATGCCACAAGTCTCTCCCTACTCAAATCAATCCTACATTCACTCACCAAAGTGATTATCTTACAGTACAGGTCTGACCATAGCAACTCCTAGCTCCACCAAAGGAATAACCTCCAGCATCTCCCTGTCCCAAGATCCCCTGATCCCAAGATCATCAAACACAAAATCCTCTGTTTGACATTCAAAAACCTTTATAAACTAAGACCTCCCCTCTCACTCACTTTTCTAGTCTTCTTTACACTTCACAGGTCTCTCCACCCCTCTGTCTTCAATCCAGTGAAAACTGGCTTCCTTGTTGTCCCACAAGGAAAAAAAGACTCCGTCTCTTTCCCCCAGGCACTTGCTCTGTATGTCTTCCATGCCTTGAATGTTCACCCTCCTCATCTCTCTACTTCCTCACTTCTCTGTCTTCCTTTGGATCTCAGCTAAAACCCACCTTCTACAAGAAGCCTTTGCCAAATCTTCTTAATTCTAGTGCCTACCCTCTATAACTACTTCCTATATACCCCATACATATCTAACTTGTACATATCTGTTTGCATGTTGTTTCTCCCATTAGACTGTGAACTCTTAAAAAACAATGACTATCTTTTGCTTCTCTTTGTATCCCCAGTGATTAGCACAACACCTAGAAAGACAGTTGGTACTTAATAAATGCTTATTGACTGACTGACTAATATGATTTCAAAAGCACTAGATATTACAATAAGGCAATATTTCAGGAAACAAGCATAGGAGAAAATGAAATGGAATTTTGTTCCTTTTTGAGAATGATCGGCTGCTCTACATAGAGGCAACTAAAGCATAAATTGAAAATAACTGAAACAATCATGCTAGTGAATTATCAATATGTAAAATATACTAATAGAAGTTATTAGTTTTACTACATATTATCAACAAATCCTAGTAGGAAGAGGCAAAAACAGAAATTAGATTCAAAGTAACTAAAGCATATCTAAGATATTTGCTAGTCAACCCACCAAGATTTGCAACATTAAGGACCTAAGTAACTATAACTAAAAAACCTTCCCAGCATAAATTGGAGACCTTAATAATTACATAAGTATTATCTGTTCATGGTTGGGTCAAGTCAACACAGTAAACATGATACTACCTAAATTACTGTGGCTATTCAGTGTGACACCAAAGATTACTTTGGAAATATAGAAAAAAATTAATTCATCTCGAGGAATAAGTGGTCAATTTTTGTAAGAAGCAAAAAAGTGAGAAGTGGGGCTAGCTATACAGATCTCAAACTGCATTGCAAACCAGCAACCATTAAAACAATCTGGTATTAGTGGGTTTTAAAAAATCTTTTCCAGTGGAACCAAATTAAGTAAAAAACAGCAGAAAATGAATCTGTGGTCTAGCATTATATAAAACTCAAAGCCCTCAATTACTGAGTCAAAGATGCACTATTTGAAAAAAACTGGTGGGAAAACTGAAAAGAATTCAGGGAGAGAGGTTTTAGACCACAGTTCCACAATGTAAACCATAATCAACTGAAAATGGATACTTGACAGGTATAAAAGGTCATATACGTTAGAAGAGTAAGAAAGGAGATATGTTTTTCAGTTATGGAAAGTGTATGAGTTAATGACCAAACCAAAGATAGAGAAAATTTTTATAAAATGATATAAAGGACAGTATTGATTAATAAAAAATGAGAAAGTGCACAAATAATATCAATGCAGTTATATAAAAAGGGAAACAGTTAATTTGGGAAAAACCTATCAGTTTCTCTGTTCAAAGTTTGATAAGATACATATTGAAATATAGGACAGCTATGTGGTACAGTGAATAGAATGTCAAATCTGGAATCAAGAAGATTCATCATCCTGAGTTAAAATCTAACCTTAGACACTTATTGTGTGACCCTGGGAAAGTCACTTACCTCTATCGGCCTCAGTTTCATCTGTATAAGGATCTGGAAAGGAAGTGGCAAACCACTCCAGTATCTTTGCAAGAAAACTCTAAATGGGCCCACAAAGAGTTAGACATCACTGAAAACAATGGAACAGCAAGATATTTTCATATGTATGTACATACGTACATAACATTCAAATATGTAAGAATAAGATCTATTCTCCAACAGCTACATTTTCAAAGGATATGAACAGGCAGTTTTCATGAAATAAGCTGAAACTATCAAAACTGCATAAAATGCTTTTAATCAATAATAATTAGAGAAACATAAGGTACAAAATTTGTGCGGTTCTCTTCATACATATCAGCTTGGCAAAAATGATAAAAAAAAAAAAAGAAAATAACAATTCTTGAAGAAACAGTGGAAGAACACAAACACTACTGCATTGTTAGTAGACCTGTAAATGGGTCTTTGTGTTCTAGAAAGCAAATATGCAACTATACCTAATAAGTTTCTAAACTGCATATGTCCTTTGACACAGTGATACTACTAAGAAACTTTTTTTATTGTATCAAAAAACTGAAAGGTAGACAATGGATACCTAATTATAAGAAGTATACCCACTTATGGTAAATTCAGCCCTAACCATCTGCAATCTCTCTTTTTCTTTGTCCACCCTTTCCATTTTGCCATCTAGAATTTTTGTGTGTGAGAGTGTGTGCGCATGCACACACATGTATGTATGTGTAATTATATTTAATTAATTGAGAGTTTATTGGGGTTAGCATCCTGAGCAAGGAAGGTAGGATTTGTAGTGGAATATCTTCTATTATGTATAAATGAATCTTATTCAAATTTTGAATTTCATCTGGATCAATCACAGTGCTCTACACAAAGCAAGCATTTAATAATGTTTCTTGAATGAATGAATGAATGAATGAGTGATTTTTTTCTTTGTAAAATAGTGGCTTAATCCAGAATGCAATCTCTTTTCATTGAAAACCAACACTGATGTAAATTGAAGTCAGAAGAGCCAATGAAATGAACTAAATTGAATGCTACTCACAGCTAATTCCCATAATCATACCCCACACATCGAACTTGAGTAAAAATGTTCCTTGCAGCTACATCTTCATGTGCTCTATAATCGGCACATTCTTTAATTAATAATTAGAGAAAGGTATTTTGAGATCTTAGAGGACACAGATCACATTATGTGAAATTAATAAGCCAACATTAAAAGGTTCATTTGAAACAGTGAATGAAGCTTACAGCTTGCATCAATAGTTTTAAACAGCCAGAGCTTATGAATTTACATACAACCACCACAAAGGCCCTGATGAACATGAAGAGAAGCCCTATTTTGGGTACATATGCTAAGCTATCAATTAGTTATTGCAAATAGAGTCTTACCCAGACTGGAATAGAATGTTTTAAGAATTTCAGATGACTGAAAATTTGATAGAACAAATAAGGCAAAGGTAGAAAAAAAAGATAAATGTCATTTATGTTGTGCTAGACAGTTTGTCCTTTCCATTCATTACCCTATTTCATAAGTCAAAGATTTAGAGAGAATGGAGCTCCCAGCTCTTCTAGTCCATCTGCCTTCTTTTACACTTGAAAGTGAGGTATGAAAAGGTTAAGGAACTTTTTAATTACATCAGGAATTAGTGAGAGAACCAGGATTTGAACCCATGGCCTCTGAGATGAATATATACATTCTTTCCATTGTACCACAACTGCTTCCTCTTTGATCTTTAAGCAACCCTGTAAATCATTTAGTGAGGAGGATTAACTCAATTGTGTAGATTAAAACAAACAAACAAAAAGTGAAACGGAGAGACTTGTCCATGGTCCTAGACCTGGAAAGTATCAGAGCCTGGACAGCAGTCCAGGCCTTCCTGACTATGCCAAGTGTTCTAGCCACAAAACTGTGCAAACAGAATAAAGAAAGGGATAAGAGATAACCATATCCTTTGAAAGAAATCTTTGTAGTTTACAATTGCTTCAGGGGAGAAGAAATCATTAATAGAGGCTGTTGGGAATAAGAGCCCCCTTTCATGAGTTTTTTTTTTAAATTTTAGAAAGATACACAGTCCTTAAAAACACTCAAACCAGTCACCCCAAATCCTCTTATCAATTCATTGAAAATCTCTCCCACTCTCACCCCAAACTGTCAAGTAAAGACTGTAAGCTGTCAAAAGTGTTCTTCTCATCAGCTACAAGCTGGTCATTAGCCAGTAATGACTGGTTTCTCAGAAGTATGCTGGGGAGAAAATACCAGCAAAACCAGCTACTCTCTGTGAGAATTGAAAGAAGTTCAGGATGATCAAGGACAAAATTGAGAAGTCAGTACCTTAGCCTTGCCCTGGAGGTTGTCCAACCATGGCAAATTTTTAACTCAACTTGTTCCCTTTTGCACAAAATAGAGCTTTGTGTGCATACAGCTATGTTCTTCCCCCTATCTCTAGCCCCAAATGAAACTGTAAAATAAAGCTTCTTTGTTCAACCAGTTTGTTCTCCAGCTCAGTCAGTAAAACTGGTAATAGCCATAATAATCCCAGGAAATGGAGAACAACATTTTCTTTTGGAATGATGCTTGGCAGTTTGATTTTTACCCAAGGGATTATTGAGCAGAGTATTTCTGTGTAGCTAAAATAAACACTTCTTTAGTCACTCTAATAACATAATTCTCTGCACCAATACCACCCGAAACTTATTCAAAGTAAAATAATCCAGATTTTTAAAAAGTTCATTGTATGACATCTACCTCTTATTCTACCCACCAAAAAAAGAAAGTGCCATGAAGGAAATGTTAGAATTTAAAGAAGAGTTCACTTGGCAGAGAGAATACAACAGTACACATGGAGTGAAGAAGACCCAAATTAGAATCTCACCTTGATCCACTTACTAGCTCTATGTTATACTAGGCAAACCTTTTAACCTCTCCTGCCTCAGTTTTCTAATCTGTAAAACAGGAATAATAATAGTACTTCTCTCATAGAGTGTTGTAAGGATCAAATTAGACACTATGTGCAAAGTACATTGCAGACCTTAAAGTGATATATAAATGTTAGCTACTATTATTAATAATAATCACTTAAAATGATTTTTTGAGCCCATTTTGAAATTTCTTGTTCTTCACTTAATAATCATGGGTGACAGACAAAGACTACAGAATCAAAGTTAGAAATCATTACCCTAGGCTGCTTAATCAATTAATAAGCTCAAGTTCTTAATCAATCTATGAATTAATAAACTTTTATTACTAACAACTTCTAGGCACTTGGGAAACACAGTTAACAATGAAAAAGGAACTTCCTCCATAAAGGTTACTTTCCATAAGGTGGAGATAACACATATATATGTAAGTATATAAAAATTGCATACAAAATGAAAAGGACATGGGGAAGGGGGAGGACACTCTATTCAAAAGGTTTTTATTAAAAGGCTCTCATGTGCCCAGATCTTTAGTGACAATCTCAGTATGACAACAGCAGGAAGGTGTCAAATATGCAGATTGTGTGGGACCAGCTTAATAACGCTAGACATGGAGAATTTCTCTGTTTCCTCTAATTCAGGGGATCGAAATCAAAGGTCAACAATGTTTTTACTTGTCGGTAGCAATATCCTTTAGGAGTTGGTTTGGTTAGAGCCTTAGTAACAGTGTCGGGGGCTTGGGAACGTAGTGCAGAGCGAGGAAGAAAGACACCTGCTTGCACAGTAACAATCTTGATTTGCATTTGGTTAAAGGGTTCATAACTCTCCTGGCTCCATAGCCCCAAAGACAGTATTTTTTTTCTGTTTGTTTATTCATTTAGGGAACCAGACTAAAGCAAGAACACTCATTTGTCCCAAGTGTGCTAAGCAATAGCGTGTGAGGGAGCCAGATGCTGCCTCTGGCAGCAGTTGAACGCTGTCTAAAATAAACTTAAAAAAAAAAATGAACAAGAAGAGGAAAGGAGCTGGAAATATTGCTTCTGTTTTCTGTTTCTCTATTCGTCTGCTACCGCAGCCTCCAGGTTTGTAGAAAGGAATGAACTCAAGATGTTTAGCCTTGACCCAGGGCAATGAGAGATATAAATCCCATCAGTAAGTGGCTGATGGACTCATCCTGCATCTATCTGTAAAGCACTTTGGGACAAGAGAGGAAGGAAAGGATCCCCTCAAGGTGACCTCATCTATGTTTCCCTTAACTTTAGAAGTTGTCTAATTGTATTGTCTATATGTAGGGGTGCACTTTTCACATATGGGTAGTTTGGGCTGGGAGTGAGGAAGAGTATGGAATATTAATTAGTTTAGCAGCACTAAAGGCATAATTTCTTAAAGTTCCATAACTTGGATACTCTGAAACTAAAAAATAAAATCTTTCTCCTTTCCCTGTGCAAGTCACTTAAACTCTGCCTTAGTTTCCTTGACTGTAAAATGAGGATACCAACAGCAGCTGGCTACCAGGGCTGTTGTGCATATCAAATGAGAATGAAATTAAATCAAATGAATTAAATCAAATGAAAATGAAATATGTGGTTGTTGTTTTGTCATTTCAGTCGCATTAGATTCTTTTTGACTCCTTTTTGGGGTTTTCTAGGCAAAGAAACTAGAGTGGTTCACCATTTCTTATTCCAGCTCATTTTACAGATGAGGAATGAGGTAAACAGGGTTAAGTGACTTGCTTAGGATCACACAGCGAGTGTCTGATTTGAACTCAGCAAGATGAGTCTGACTTTAGGTCTAGCATTCTACCAACAGAGCCACCTCGCTGCTCCGGGCCTGAAACATAGCAGAAGCTTAATAAATGTTTGTTCCCTTTCTAACCTTTCCTACTTACTCCTTCCACCATAAAAACTGGAAGATAGAATTACTTTTTCAGGAACTTTAGCTTATAGCTGTGTAACTCAGTGCATGAATAATCATTAAGCAATCAATCATTCCCAATGTAATGTCATTGGGTCCTTGTTCACACCCCAGCAAAGAGAAAGACATTATCAATGCCTGAACAGGGTCAAATGAGATTTTGATAGGCAACTTATAATTTCTACAAGGAAATATCTTCAATGCCAGAGCAAAGGCCCAGGTGGGAAAAAGGCCTCCTCTTTCAATCTTCTGACCTGGGACCAGATTCCTCTAAATCTTACCCTGCACTGCTATACTGACAAGCCACCCTCATGGAAATGTAGCAATATTTTTGTCACATTTCTCTGTATACTTAACCAACAGATATAGGTGATCCCTGAAACCTTAATATTTACCAAAACACTTGTTATAAAATACATATTTTCAGGATATTCAGTCAATATCGTAGAAAAGCTACCTACATTCAGCCTCACACATCAGAGTCATAACTAGTGACACTCACACCTGGGGAAAATGTCACAAAAATAGATCTGAATCAAGAAATACATGTTATTCTCAAATCAACTATTCAAGACACATTCCTTTGAGAGGGGGGAAGGTAGAATCATAAGATCCCAGGAATCACACTGGGAAACTAAGACAGTATGAGGCTGCTGTTGGGGAGGTTGTAATCAGAAGACAGAACAGGACATAATTTGGGAGGAGTTCATCTAGAACATAGACAAAGAGGAGGGGAGGAGTGAGTAAAAGAGGAAAACATGGCACTGGGTAACTTCCTATTTTATCTAATTATTTTTGTGAATCAGGTGCTCATTTCTACCTGTCAAAGAAGTATAAATATCAAACTCTTTAAATTTCAGCACCTGGACGCAAAGCTAGTTGTCTAGTAACATTTCATCATAACTACAAAATTTAAGTGCACTTTAAAGGTAATGAATAAAAAAGTGATAATTAATTAGTGAAAGAGAATAGGTGTATAATATACGGTAATAAATGAAAACAGTAATTGAATGCTTGATAAACTCAAAGTTCCAAGCTTTATGGATCAGAACTTACTACCTAATAAAAAAAAGAAGTTTCTGGGAAAATTGGAAAGCAGTCTAAGAGAAAATAAGCATAGATCGATATCTTACACTGTATAATTAGATAAGGTCAAAATGGTTACATAATTTAGACATAAAGGCTAATATCATAAGCAAATTAAAGGAGCATGGAAAAATCTACCTGTAAGATTTGTGGAAAAGGGAAGAGTTTATGAATATAGAGGAGATAGGAAGGATCATAGGAGGTAAAATGGATATCTTTGATGACATAATTTTAAAAAAAATATTGTATAAACAAAACCAGCCAAAATTAGAAAGAAAGCAGAAAACTGTGGGTAGGTGGGGTCTGGGGTGGGAATTTACAAGTTTCTTGGATAGAGGCCTCATTTCTCAAGTATTTAGGGAATTGAGTCAAATTTATAAAAATAAGAGCCATTTCCCAGCTGATAAATCATCCAAGGATATGAACAATTTTTAAGGAGAAGAAATTAAACTGTTAACAGTCATATGAAAAAATGCTCTAAATCACTAATGATTGTTTAATCACTAGTGATTATACAAAGAAAAGTTAGAACAACTCTGAAGTACCAACTCACACTCATGAGTTTGGTTAGGATGGAAAAGGAAAATGACAAATATTGGAGGGATGTGGAAAAATAGTTACATTAATGAATTGTTGGTAAGGTTGCAAACTGGACCAGACCAGAGAACAATATGGAGCTATACCCCAGGGCTATAAAACTTCACATGCTTTGATTTAGCAATGCCACTACTAGGTCTGTACCCAAAGAAACTAATGAGAAAGTAAAGGGACCTATGCTTACAAAAATATTTATAGCAGTTCTTTTTGTGATGACAAAGATTTTGAAATTGAGGGGATACCCATCAACTTGCAAATATCTAAACAAATTATGATATGTAAATGTAATGGAATACTATAGAAAAGGAATGTACATGATAATTTTATTGTATATTTGAAAGAAATAGCAAATCATACATAGTAGATTTTCAGTTTCATGTGCAATCATCTTTTTATTGTACTTTGTTATGGAAATGACTGTTTTATTCTATAAATTAAATACATTTAATAATGAAAAACAAAAACAAAAGAAATAATGACAGGGATTGTTACAGAAAAGCCTGGAAAAACTTATGTGAACTGATGCAGAATGTAGAGTGTAAAACCTGGAGAACATTGTACACAGTTAACAGCAATGTAACAATGATGAGCTGTGAAAGGCTTACTATTAGGATCAGTGTAATGATCCATGACATTCCAAAGGACTCCTGATGAAAAATGCTATACATTTCCAGAGACAGAACTGATAAACTTTGAATACAGATTGAAGCATATTGTTTTTCATTTTTCTTACCTTGTCAATTTTTTTTGCAAGATGGGTAATATAGAAATATGTTTTGTATGACTTCACATGTATAATGGATATTGCTTGTCTTCTCAACGGCTGGGGAAGAAGTTGAAAGGAATGAGAGAATTTGACATTCAAAATTTTTTTTTAAAAAAATGAATGTTAAAATTGAAAAATAAACTAAAAAAGATGAAAAAATGAGGTAATAAACAGTAATCTCCATCTTCTCCGAATTTCTATAGTATGTATTTTTAAAGCCCTCCCATTTTGACAGTTATACACTGCCTTGTATCATGAATTATCTTTAGATACATGTCCCTTCTCCCCACCTAGTCCATAAACCTAGTCTAGAAACATGTATTATACATCCATGTCTCCTCCACAGTGCTTTGCTTCTTTATTTTATTTAGCTCAACATTAAAAAATGGAAAAGTAAATTATTTTTGTCAGCAGAAGAAAAGTATGGGAGGGGGCGGGGAGAGGCTTAATTCCCCTAAAGCATGATTTCACTTTCTGAGAACCAGAGAAGAAATAAATTCAATTCCCAAATATGCTCCAAGTTCATAGTGTTTCCGATGATATAGGACTTGTTACAAAAGCATCGATATTTCCCATTTTGTTTAACAGTAAGTCAGAAGATCTTTTGAAAATTAGGGGAGGGGAAGGCAGGAAGATTTCAATATTGTTCCCAGGTTTCAAGAAATTTATGGTTCAGTCATTCTAAAAACATTTACGGCTCAGTAACAAATCCTTTAAAAGAGAAGGTTACTTAGGAAAAATAGATCTACATCTCTTCTCACCATTCATCTGACTACCTGTAGAAAGCTAGGCCTACTGAAATAATTGCTTCATATACCCCAAAGCAAACGAACCACTTTCCCTCTTTAAATCATTCCTTTTTTTTCTCTTTAGCTCATGATTGACTCTCCCTGTAATGCATGTTGTGTTAGCGAGCATGAAGAAAATTATATAAAAACAAATTGCTTTGTACTGTACAGCTATCATCTGGAAATACTAAATAGACCCGAGAAGCAGCATGGCACCACTTTCAGCTCTGTGAGATAATATATGGAATTGTAAAATTTAGTGTTTTCAATTTGATAAATGTACCTCATTTTAAAAATGAACAGGATATTGTTTTTAACGTTGTAAATTATTTATAAAAGTAACGAGTGTCTCAGCACAACAGTCAGATGCATCAAGCAGATAGATATCTCTATCTATACATACATGTACACACATATATAATGTATACATAATATGTATGCATATGTGTATGCATGCAATATATATACACATGTGGATATACATAATACAGCTATTCATAGTACATACCTTGTATATTGGTACACATGTATTTTCTCTTTTGTTTCACAGCTTTGCATTCCAAAAAGAATCAATAAAACATTTGGTTTACTTTTTTTATGTACAGTAGCAATGCAGGAGGAATTTTGTTACAAGTTACATCAAGTACATCAGGTTGTACAAGTTTTTGTAAAGAAGATGTTAATACAAATGAAAGAGCCCTAGTTTTGGATTCTAATGCTATATCTGATGTTTACTACCTGTGTCTCCTTAGACTTAACTTTCCTGAGCTACAGCTGCTATAGCTGTACATCATGGGGCTTCTACCAAGTAGCCTCTAAACTCCCTTTCAGCTTCAGATACGTCTACAACTTTATAATTCAACCTCTACATGCATTAGAGTCTTACTGAGCTCCAAGAGTCTTCTTGACTATAATACATCTTAAATAGAAAAGAATTTTACATTTATACAATGCATCATGTTTTTAAAATCTGTTTTATATTTATCATCTATCTCTATTTATCCATCGCAATTTATCTAAACTTAGTTTCTGTCTCACCTTGTCCATTAATTACTTCATGTATCTCCTCAACCAGATTGTAAGCCCCTTGAGGGAAGGGACATATGCTTCTTTTATATCTCCCAGCATTCCATAAATGTTTGCTTTAGACAATGCCAGAACCAGGTTAGGGAGATGGACATAGGGAGCTTTGATTTTGGGTACAAAAATTTGAAAAGGAACACTTCTCTTGGCTGTACTCTTGTTTTCTGTCTATACACCCATGAAGTCCCCTGAGTCCCCTGATGGTCTCATACTATGGTCCCTTACATTTGTGGTGCAAATATTTTCACTCTATCACAGGGATAGCTACATCTAAGAATTGAATAAGACAACATTTCACCCTCGTTTGCCTCTTTGATCCTCCATACCTCCATCCAGGGTTTTGAAAGGCTGGGGAATCCTCAACTACATGACAAAAATACAAACCAGACCATCTGGAAGGATGTGCTTCCCCTTTCCCCCAGCATAACTGCATTATACTGAAGCGGGGCTGTGATGGCATTGGTTAGAATATCAGTGATGGCTACTCATGGTACAATGAAGGTAAAGCCATTCAATCATTGTCTAAAGTGGGATTCCAGGGCCTTCCTGAATACCAGGTCACCTCCTTTTCTTCATTTGGGGGTATTTGTTCCTGGGCTCCAGAAATGCCGATTCAGCTTCATGTTATAGATTATGAATATTATTCAGTGCCTATTTTGTGTTGGATGCTAGCGATACAAAGATGCAAAATGATATATATGAAGGGACTTAAACACCCATACAACTTAACAATGCAAATTTAAAATATGAAAAAATATGAGTTTAAAAAAAAGAATGGCATATGAAACACAGTCCATTTATATATGTTATAGTTGGGATTCTTTAAATGTATAGGCTGATCTAGAAGGCTACTGAGGTCCTACTTTCCACTCTAAATTTCTGTGATTCCATGATTCTGTGAAATTCAGGAAAGGAGATCTCAGTTTGACTTGAAGGGAATAAGTAGAGATCAGGCTTATTCCAATGCATAACAGTGACTCTCCAGTAAATGCATTACGAGTTATTTTGAAAGCACTATTTCTGTGGCTTAAGTAATGCATTAGTTCTTTCTGCCAACTGAATTCCATAGTCAAGCTAAGACCAGTTCTGATCATTCAATTCAATTCAATTCAGCAAGTATTTATTAGGTATTTACTCTGTATTAGGTGCTGTCCAAGGTGCGATGTAGAAAAAAAATTGAAAACTGCCCCTTATATCAAAGCTCTTACCATTTTATTGAAAAGATTTAATCTACTTAGAATAAAGGAAATATTGGTGCCATTATTTTTATGACCCTATCCTTGCCCAAGACTAAAGTCACAACAGCTGTATTCCCTATCCAACTTGTGTGAGAAAGAAGTTGAGTAATTCAGATTTACACTATCAGGTGGTATAACATCAAGACAGCTTGCACATAAAGAAATATTTTCTCTGTTTCCTATACAAAGCTCACTCTGTGATTACTCTCACTATCCAACTTCCACCTTCCTACTCTTGAACTGCTAATTGCAGCTGGAAGAAGTTTCAGAAATGTGCTGACTAGGCACATTACAAATCCATGTCATTCAACCTCTACTAGGTGCTCAATGAAGAAAAGCAAGCCTTTGATTCCTCCCTGCTTGATTCCCTATCTCACTCCCCAGACTTTCTCTTGCCTACTCAGGCCTTCCGTACCATGACGTCATTCCGTTCTCTCAGCTAAGGATGTTGCCTCTTGCTTTATTTAGAAAATTGAGGTCATCTGACATGAACTCCTTCTTTTCAATGCTTTTAATCTCAAAATATCATTTCTCATTCTCTCCTCCTTTCTCTCACTTTCTGAGAGATGGTCCTTCTCCATTCCAAGCTCAACCCCTGTACAGATGCAACTGAACTAATTTCCTTCCATCTTTTCCAGAAGACTGTATCTTTGATCATCCTCTCTCTTGTATCATTAACCTCTCCCCAATCTACTATATCTTTTTTTCACTATCTTCAAACATGTCCAACTCTCCCCTATCCTTAAAAAATCTTTACTAGACACTATTGCCCCCTCAAGAAACCATCCTATATCTCCCTTTAAAATTTTTATTTAATTTTTGAAATAAATTTAACATAATATTTATATTTTATATATTTATGCTATATTTATAAATATATTTATAATTTTTAATTTATGGAATGAAACAAAACTCTTTGAAAAAGTTATCTATAATCACCACCTACCACTCATCTCTCAAACTTTTGGTGATCTAGATTTCCAATCTTATCATTCCACTGAAAATGTTGTTGCTAAAGATGACAAGATATTTCCTAAGTCATAATTCTTCTTGACCTACCTGCTACATTTGATGTCATTTATCACTGTCCTTCCAGAATATATTCTCCTCTCTAGGTTTTCATGAAATATTCTCTTCTGACTCTCTTCCTATATGTCAGACTGCCCTATCTCAGGTTCTTTTGCTGACCCATTATCCATGTTATGTCCCATAAATGTGGGTGATCACTGAAGTTCTAGCAAAGGCTCGGTTTTCTTCTCCCTTTTCATACTCTCTCTAATAATAAAGCCATTATTTCCCATGGGTTTAACTATGACTGCTATGCAGATGACTCACATTCATGCAGATTTGTGTATACATCCAGTTCCAGTTTATCCCTGAGTTTCAGTTATGCATTACCAATTACCTATTGGAAAATATCTCTATGGATGTTGCAGATATCTTAAAATCAGAATGTCCAAACTGAATTTCTTTCACTAAATTCTTCTTGTCTTTCAAATTTCCCTATGTCTGCCTTACACAACACTGTCTTTCCAATATTCCTAGGTCTATAATATTAGAATTATCTTTGACTCACATATCCAATCAGCTACAAAATCTTGCCATATTTACTTTCCTATTTTATTATATCTGGAATGTTCTCTCTACTCATATAGCTACTACCATAATTCAGGTCCTCATCACCTCTTGTCTAGCCTACTACAGTTTCCTCATAATTGGTCTCCTTGCCTCATACATCTTGATATATCTAACTATTCTGAAAAATTCTGTAAAAGAAATTTCCCTTAAGGGCAAATCTGAGTCTATAACTTCCCTGTTCAATCAACTCTTATGACTTCCTGTCACTTCTAGGACAAAATAAATATATAAAAGAAAAATATAAAATATTCATTTCTAAAGCCTATATAAGATGGCTTCAACCTATCTTTCAAACTTCAGAGAAGATCATTCTCCTTGCTATACTCTGTGAGCAATCAAATTAGCCACTCTCTCTTTTCTCATACATAGCACTCTATTTCCCAGGACTAGAATGCACTCCTTTTTAATCTACCTTATAGAGTCTCACTTTTCCCTTAAGATGACTTTCAAGCACATGTCTGCATGGAACCTTTCTGATTTTCCCAACTCTTAGTGTCCTTCCTCCCAAACTACTTTATACTTAACTACTTTGTATATATTGCTATTTATTATATCTATACTTATGTTTTATGCATGTATATGCACACACACACACACACACACGCGTGCACACACAATCTTCCCTATTAGAATGTAAGTTCCTTGCTAGTGGGAATTGATTTTTTTTGTACTTGTATCCTCAGCATTTAGCCCAATGCCTGGCACATAAGTTGGTCTTTATCAAGGCCTGTTGATTGCCATATCAATTGATGAATTTTCGTCAGTTGACCAAAATTGCCACAGAAACACAAAAAACTTAACTCCAAGATTTTATTAATCAATAGTCAAAATTAAACCAGGTTTAATTGTGTTGCTAGAGTATGTCAGAAACTATTTCCTGAAAGTTATACAAAGGAGAAAAATATGAAAGAATGAGTGCTTCAGAGCTAAAGCAACCAACAAAAATGTAGGTTGGCTGGTTGGCTTCATCATGAATGCCTTGCTTTAATTAAATGGCCCTGAAGACAACCAAATCAGGCCATTTTTTCAGATCCCAAAATACTTAAAGAAAAAATCTCCAAGTGCTTTGTGCTGGAGTTCAACCCCGATCTTTGAGACGCTCTGCTTTCAAGACGCTATTTGAGTAACGGATGTAGCTTCTGGAGATCGCTTAGAAACTCCATAATGCTGGCAGTAGAGGAGGAACAATGTGAGTGTTGACAGACGTGGCCAATTTTTATTATTTAACATTCAGTTATCATGTGCCAATAAAATCTTGTAGCATAACATTTGTATCCATCTCCGTGTATAAAAATGCCAATGTAAATTCCATTTCTATTCTGTTTTGGGCGAAATAATAATTATAACAACAATATTATCTCATTCAATCATCAAAAAAAATCTGGTAAAGTAGATGCTATCACCTCTATCTTACAGATGAGGAAACTGAGGCTGAGAAAGGTTAAGAGACTTCCTCAGGATCATATAGTGAATGTGTCTCAAGAACGATTTGAACTCAGGTCTTCCAAACTCCAAGTCCAGGGTTCTCTCCACTACATTTTTATGGCACCTAAAGATTTGAAAACACTTTACATATTTTATCCTCACCCCAATCCCATATCCACATGATGAAACTGTGGCTCCAAAGAAAATAAGTGATTTGCTTAAGGTTATACAGGCAGTAAGCATCAGAGGTGAGATCTGAACTCATTCTCTGACTCCTAAGCCAGTGCTTTTTCTATTATCCTACTCTGCCTCAAGGGTTATAAATGGCAGAACATACAGATTTGAGCAGCATGTTGTCTGTCAATTTCTTTCAAGATAATTCAAATGAAAAATTAACACTTAATGTGTACCTAGACTCCTTTTGGATGTGTACCAAATTTGGTGAAATCCTATGGACCTCTTCTAAAATTACCATGGAGAAAGCAAATAGATGACTATATAAATCCCACACAGTCAAGCTGAAAGAGAAACCTCACTTGTAAGTCCTATAATACTGGCTAAGCTACAGATCCCTCCTGGCTTTCACTGGACTGTGAACAAACTGACAACAGCTGCTTGTCTGCCTCTATGTCAGTGTGAAGTATGGGAAGAAAAAAAATATGAAAGACCTCACAGTTGTAAATGCATCTCACTTTTTCAAAGCTATTTCACTGCTATTATCATAAAAATAACTTACATTTATATCACACTAAATTCTGGTATAGATGTATGATTAACCAATCAGCAAACCTTTACTGAGCACTTACTGAGTGCCAGATGCTGGAGAAAAAAAGATAAATATAAACCAATCCCTGCCTTCATGAAGCTTACAATTTATTGAGGAAAATCATGTGTATAAAAATAAATATAAGGTAATCTGTGCAAATTGACCTGGGAGGTACAGACAGCTGGGGAAATTGGGAAAAGCCTTATGTAGGAGGCAGAGCTTGAGCTGAATTTTAGTCTTTTTAAATAGTGTGAGTATTCATACCCACCCAGAAAGGTCTCCTTCAATAGCTCACTGACCTAGAATCCTAAAAGTAAGGCTTCAAGTAAACACCCAGTGTCATCCTCAGTGAGGCTGTCTGAGGGCCAACAGTTCAAGTAAGCATGGACCAGCTGAGCTTACTAAGATGTTCATTACCTGTTTACCAATAAAATGATGGATTTGCAGCCATAGCAAACTCCTTTTTTTAAAAAGTCATTTATTTCCATATTACTCATTTTGTACAAGAAGACTAGAATAAAAAGAAAAGAAAGTAAAAATAGCATGCTTCAGTCTATAGTCAATCAATATCAGTTTTTTCTCTGGAGGTGGCCATTATGCTGCATCATTAGTGCTTTGGGATTGTCTTGGATCATGGTGTTGCTCAGAATAGGTAAATCATTCACAGTTCTTCATGGAACAATATTGCTGTTTCTGTGTACAACATTCTCCGAGTTCTGTTCCCTTTACTATGTATCAGTTCATGTCAGTTTTCCCAGATTTTTCTCAAATCATCCTGCTTGTCATTTTTATAACACAATAATATTCCATTGCTATCATATGTCATAGCTTGTTCAACCATTCCTCAACTGATTGACACTCCTTTGATTTCCAATTTTTAACAATGACAAGAAGAGTTTCTATAAGTATGTTCTGTACATATAGATCCTTTTCTCCCTTTTTGGATGTCTTTGGGATACAGACCCAGTAGGTAGTGGTGGTGGTGGTGCTGGTGTCCATTCTTGAAGAGGACCAAAGTGATATCACAATCTGATAGGTGTGAGGTGGTCCCTCAGAGTTGTTTTAATTTGTACTCCAATCAATAGTGAATTAGAGCAATTTTCATCATAACAAATTCTGAAAGACCATCCACTACATGGTAGAGGGGTTGTAATCTGTCTGCCATAGGTGGATGAGCACCCACATTAAGAAAAATCAGCTCTTTAAAGGATTAAAGAAGTGTTACCATGTTGGCCAAAATATGTCACATTTCTAAAAGTCTGGTTTGTATGAACCCTGAGCATATTGTAAAATTAATATTACTTTTCAGTATAAGCAAAGATATTTTTTTTCTTTTCCCTTCAAAAAAGATCATACTTTAGGAATCTGACCAATATACAGTAGTGATCTACATTCAGACCTTTATGTATTATCCTTATTTTATAAATGGAAATGAGGAAACTCAATCTTATAGATGTGAAAGGATGTACCTAAGCATATGCAGCTAGTTGTTGACAGATCTACAGTTAAGAATTCTAATGCCATGTTCAACATTTGATGCCACCATCCATGTCTCTGCACTTTTCCTTTAGAACAAGCATGTAAAAATAAATAGAACAGGCACTATATACCGAAGGTGAGGAAATGGAGGCTCTAAAAGTTTAAATTCCTGGATTCATACAGTCAGTCAACAGACATACGTTAAGTGCCTACTATGTGTCAGGCACTGTGCTAAAGTGCTAGTGACACAAAGAAAGGTAAAAGACAGTCCCTATTCTCAAGGAGCTCATAATCTAATGGAGGAAATAACTTCTAAAGAATTGAGTATAAACAAACCAAATATATGATAAATTGGAAATAATTAACAAAGAGAAGGTATTAGTACTAAGGGGAATCAGAAGTGTTTCCTGTAGAAGGTAGATTTTTAGTAGGGACTTTGAGAGTCCATATTAATACTATATTTACTACCTCTGAGTTCAGGGGCCCTGAAGGATATTGTGGGCCTGAGTGCAATAACTAGTAAGATACCCTATTGTCTCTACTACTCAAGTGCAGTCCCTTATCACCTCAATTCTGGACTATTATAATATCTTCCTAGTTGATCTTTATTCTGCAAATGTTTCTCCTTGACCATCCGCTGCCCACACAGCCACTAAAGGGATATCCCTTAAGTAAACATCTGATCACTACTATTGCCTTTTTCAAAAAGCTCTGGTGCTTCCTTGTTGTCTCTAAAATCAAAGAGAAAGTCCTCTTTTTGGCTTTTAAAAATCAGATTCTAGGTGCAACTAGATGCAGTGGATAAAGTGCCTGACCAGAAGTCAAGAAAACTCATCTCCCTGAGTTCAAATTGGGCCTCAGACACTCTGGGCAAGTCACTTAACCCTGTTTTCCTCAGTTCCCCACCTGTACTAATAAACGGAAGAAGGAAATGGCAAACCACTCCAGAAGCTTTGCTAAGAAAACCCTAAGTTGGGTCATGAACACTTGGGCATGACTGTAAAGCAACTGAACAACAATGAATAAGATTTTAACACTGGGCCTGGCATATAGGAGGCACCTAAAGTGCTCGTTCATTGACTGTTTGATTGATCACCAATCCTAATCATTTGTCCTTACCAAGGGAACCTAGAAAACTTACATTCTAATGAGACCATCATTTTGGAACATGTACTATTAGAATGGAAAGCAGAGGGTAGAATAACAGACTGGTTCTAGGAAGAACCTTGGAATTTAGCATAAGAGGCTTCACTGATTTAGAGTGGATGTAAGCTAATACATTCTCAAAGGTTACTTTGAGATCCCAACACTAGAAAATGTGCTTCAACTGGCATTGTAGGTAGATCCAAATTATACAATAGTGTCTGCTTTGGGGGCAACATTAAAAGTTCTGTTTTACTTTCTTTTAATTAAAAAAGTGGCTAGCACTTAAAATATATGAAACCTTGCCATACTCTATAGGCAGCAAACTGGAAATGAAAGATTACCAATTACCTGGTGAATGTCTTCAATGTGGACAGCCAATTTGCATAACTCAATGCCCCAACTGGCTTAAATCCTCAAAAGCCCAGAAGGACTGGTATAGGAATAATTATAAGAATAATCCAGATAATTGCCTCAACTCCCCACTTTACTTTGCCAACACAGAAAGACCTTCATTGATGATTGTCCTTGAAGGGCTACTGAACATATTTTAGAAAAACTCCTAATGACCCTTCATTCAGAAAGGTTTTCTAAGAAGCAGTGGGTGGCATATTTAAATGATAATGAAACAGCACTAGGGTAGGGAAAGACACAAATTACCTAAGAGATAGGAGTTTTCTCCATTAATAATGACTTTTAGAGTGAGAATATGAAAAGGGAAAGAGGGGAAAAAAGATGAAAAACATTCATTCTTTTCTTTTTTGGATCCTGGATGAGATCTATATGAAAATAATTGAATAGAAAGGTTTGTGACCTCAAGATATACCAAGAAACTGCTTCCATCTTCCAGCTTTGAAATAATAATAACAGCTAGCAGTAGACAGTATAGCACACTTTCAGGTTTGCAAAGTGCTTCACATATATTCTCATTTAATCTTCAAAAGAATCCTGGAAGGTAGATGCTATAATTCTCCCCCTTTTACAAATGAGGAACCTGTAGCACAGAGAGGTTAAGTGACTTACTCAAGGTCACACATCTAGTAAGCATCTGAGGCAGAATTTAAACTCAGTTCTTCTACAGTCACCCCCTCTATTCAGCATGTCACCTAGAGGGAAGTGAAAGGTCACTTCCTTCTTGGGGTAGATTTTGAAGTAAGAGTCTTATCAGATAAAATGTTACAAGAGGGTAGCTGGACATTATAATGATTAAATCCCTCTGAAGGGTAGATTCAACATTTTAGAAGAATAATATGGGCTTATCAACTTGTGTGATTGCTTGTATGCTTTCAAACTCCTAAAAATACCAACTGCTTTTAGGAGATCATCAAATATGCTGTTGGAAGACAATGTTGCCGCAGAAATAATTCACCATAATGCTGGCCCACTTCATGTACTTCTGTTGACATGCAGATATGTAACCCAGTGTATCCTGGGTCATCTCCAGTCATCCTGATGAATATCTGGTCACTGGATCCAGATGGTTCTGGAGGAGAAGTGAAGCTGGTGACCTGCACAGCCCTCCCTCACTCAAAATAAAGTCAAGTGCAAGTCATGTCATCATCATCTCCTTTCCATTCCTACTGCATCTACTCTAGCATAAGCCTTCTCCCGTGCTTTGCAGTTGTCTTTGTGACTCTTGTCTTTCTCATCTTTCTCAGTCTATCTAAGACACTGCAAAGCGCAGCTCATACCCTTTCAGACGCACAAAAAAAGTCCATTCTTTTCTTTACTGCCCTATTGAAGGCCCTCTATGATTTTGCCCCAAACTAGCCTTTCTGCTTTAAACTCCCACTGCTCTTTTTCTACATATTTGCCCATGCTCTTTGTCAAGAATAGCTCTGCCTCCTCCAATTTCTCTCCTTCTAATTCCTATCTGTCTTTCAAGCTCTAACTCAAGTGTCACCTTCTCCATGAAGCTTCCCTTAATTTGTCCCATCAAGAAGTAACTCTCTTCTGAACTTCCCTTAACACTTTAACCCAAACACTTGACACTCACTAGCTGTGTGACCTTGGGCAAGTCACTTAACCCCAACTGCCTCATCCTGGGTCATCTCCAATCATCCTGATGAATATCTGGTCACTGGATTCAGATGGCTGTGGAGGAGAAGTGAGGCTGGTGAACTGCACAGCCTTCCCTCACTCAAAACAGTCAAGTGCAAGTCATGTCACTATTTCACTGATGGCATGGTCTTCTTCAGCAATAATGAACACACACACCCTCATACATAACTAGAAAAGTATTACTGAGGCTTTGTTCCAGGTTGCTAACATTTATCTGAATACTGATAACATTTCAGTCCTTTAGGTGTCATAGAAAAAAAATGAGCTTAATAGAGAATTAGGAAGAATATTTAACTTAGGAAGCTTCTATCCAAAATGCCCTGGGTTCTCTGTTTTTCTCCTGAAATGGGGGTGTGTTTCATGTCCCTAATCCCAGACCCAAAAATTGGAAGTTACTTCTCTGTTGACATGCTTAACATAAATATACAAGCCAATAAGTTGACATGACTAAAAAGTAAAACTCTTGTTGTTCATTATTGTAAATGGATGCTTGGGAAAAGTATTCAGGTCTTCAGATTTAGAGCTGAAGACAACCTTTAAAACAGGAAGCACATCAATTTCCCTCCCCCTCCCATTTTACCAAAAGAAGGAATAGTCTTATAGAAATGAAGCAATTTGCCTAAAACCATGCATGTTGCAGAGACAGAATTCAAACTCATGTTGTCTGACTCCAAAAAGAATGACTTTCCTGTGTTATCATGTTACCCCTTATACTCTCTACCTACTATCTCCACTTCTATCTTTTGGTACTTTCCATTCTACCCGGGAGGATACAGTTACAATACCTTGGGTTTCCCTGCACAATTTCTGATTCTACCAACTTTTCAAGTCTTTCTCTATAGCTCTATACTTCCAAGCCATCAAAATACCCTTATGACAAATGGCTATTGAGCCCCATTTGGATACAAAAGTGTTCTTAGTATTATTCCAAAAATAAGTATTTTAGTAAGCACAAGAATTTCTATAAGAAAATATATTTGTTGTCATATATATGTGTGTATGTATGTATGAATATATATATACATATGTATGTCTATATAGAAATATATTGCTTCCTTTGAGAAAATAGTATATCATGTGATATTTCATGAAGCATGAACTCTTAGGCACTATTTAGTATACTGCAAGATCTGTTTTATTGAAGCTACAATAGACATCCATTTATTCTGCCTTCAGAATCTCTAACCTTTCAAGTACTCTTTTATGGAATAAACATAAAGTAGGGGACCTTAAATTTAGCAATATTTTTTCAGTTCAAGGGTCTTCTTCTTCTGTGTGAAATTGAATTGGATTAGTTTTTTAGCCAAATAAATTAACAATATACTTGATTATTTTTATTGATTAACAAGCTCTACAAATATATGTATATATGTAAATCATAAATGTCATCCTTGTTGATGGAAAACTTAAATGATTTTAAAATTAAATGAAAAGTACAAGAAGTTCAATCCCATTTAGGAACCTGTGGAAGCAGCTGTTCTGATCCTGGGTGGCTTGCAGTAAAAACCTTTACAGTAAAAACCTCATTGTCGTATTATCATTGATCTCTCAGTCATTCTTTTAGGCTTAAAACCACAGTTTCAGAAGAATCAAAATATCAGATGTCAATTAATGGAAAGACTTATGTTGGTGTTAGTCTAATGCATACATTACCAATGATGACTTGTGTGAGAAAAGTGATTCAAAAGACATCCTCAAGAATGAAATGAACTAGTTACGTAGCAAAAATAAGAAATGGACAATTTGACTTAGCACTGCTTTGGTACCCAAGAGTAACTAGAAGCACTAGAGGAAGGTCTTCTGTTCATTGAGTAGACACTCTACAGAGAATTTATAAGGCTATGGGCAAGGATTATGCAGGATGAATAGGCATTGAGGGCTCATTATCTGTACCAGGGATACAGGAATATATTAAATAGATCATAGACCCATAAAATGTCATATGATCATGATTTAGCATGAGAAGGAAGCATAGAAGCCTTCTGGTACAACTTCCTCAATTTACAGAGAAGAAAAATGAGATCCAGAGATGTTAAATTACTTACACAAGGTCAAATAAGTAGTCCACACATCCATATGTATATTTGTATTTTATATATATACAGATACAAATATGTATGGTTGTAAATGCATACATACATGTACATGATGACAGAAAAGGTACATATGTGAATATGTTCATATATGTTTGTGCATGTGTATTTCATGATAAAACTTAGTACTAAAAGATTGACTGAATTATGACTCAAAGAATATATAAAGAAACAGGGTACAAATGGCAGAGGATGGATAAAGAACAAAATCTGTCTAATATCAGCTTTAAACAGCTCATGTTACCATAATCCACGGGGGCTAAAATCAATATGTTATACATAATGGTACCTTAAAAGATATATTACTTTAAGATTTTTCAAATCATAATAACTCTATAAGTAATACAAGTATTATCCTATTATAAAAATGAGGAAACAGACTCAGAGCAATTAAATGAATTGTACTGGGTCATATGGTAAATAACTTGAATGCCTTTCTTCTGACTCCATGACCAGTGTTCTTTCTACCTTACCACAAGAATCATAAAATATTAGTTCCAAAACAGGCTGACAGGTCATTGAGCTCAGTTTCCTCATTTTATTTCTATGTGTTCCCTATAGAAAATAACTAAAAACTTTCGTAGTGAAGTCACATAGATGGACATACCCCAAGAATCAAGGATGAACTTCTCCTTCAGGGGAGACCTCTACCTCCTTGGGTAGTTATCATGATTTAGGATTAGACCCCTGTGAAAGATCAACATGTGCCCAAGAGAAGAGACTCTTTATACTTACATCTCAAAAAATATTTAAAGGGTTCAGAGGGATAAAGGGGAACAAACTTCATCACAAAAACAGCTCAGAAGGAAGCAAAACTTTCTATTTTTTTTAACCTCAATTCTCTCCTCTCACCATTTATTTTATTTTGTTTTGTTTTCTAGTACAAGCTTTTTTTTTCTTTTAAACTGGAGTGGCACCATGAAGATGCATGGTGTCTGGTTAATGATTTTCTTTTTCCATCCCAAGACATTTATTAATTAGGAAGAGCTGGGAAATAATAGGGAATGCTCACTGCTGGAGTCACTGGCATAATTGCTAAATGTGTCACTTGAGGAGATCATTAGAAATTATATGGTTTCTCCTACCACAGTTATTAATGTGCATGTGTTTTTCCCCCTGAATACAGATAAAAAGTAATGATGTGACCCAGAAGAATGAAAAAATTAAGATTATGTTGCAGGCGACTCCATCAGGACACTTGGAAATGAAGCCCACCTTTGTTTTTGAGTTTCCCCACATATTTCATGCCACCATGGACAAATGTCAGGGATTTAACAGTATGTCCCCCAAAATGGGAACTGTGACAGAATGAAAAATGGGCTGCATTTCAGTGGGATTTTCAAAAGTAAGGCATGGCATCCAGGTAGAAGACAAAGATCATAATGTTAGCTACTCAAAGGAGGGGACTATCTTTTCCTTATATACCTTACTACTTCTAACACATAGTGGGTGCTTCATTCCCTGGATTAAGTCTCTTCACGTTCATACAGCTTAAAGGGCTGGCTACTGCATATCATTATCAATTGCAAATTGCTGATTTCTCAATAGGGCTTCAAGCTGCAGGACAGTAATGAGGACATGATTTTTTCTGTTAATACCGACGTTGATGATGATAATGATGATGTATATACTTCCTTCAATGCACAGCACTCTCACATGTAATTATTTGATTATTTGATCCTTTAAAAAAACCTTATGAAATACACAGCACATTTACTAGAGTACTCAGACATCTTTAAAGTTAGCAAGTACCATTCACCATTAATCTATCATGTTACTCCCTTCTCAAGAAGTTTCAATGGCTCCCTATTACTATTAAGATAACATGCTAACTCCTCTGCTTGACCTTGAAAGCCCTTCACAATCGAGCTCCATCCCATCCTGTCCTCTAAGTACAGCTTGGTATTCTGTCTCATGCACTATATATTCTAGCCAAATTGACCTATTTACTACTCCTCACAGGAAACATTTCATGTCCTGCCCCCATGTCTTTGCATAAACTGTCCTTCATGGTTGGAAAGCTCTCCCTTCTAATCCTTGCTACTTGGAACTCCTAGCTCCTTCTAAGACCCAGATCAACTATCACATTTTACAGGATGCTTCCTGTTCGTCTTCCTCTCTCAAGCTCCCCCACAAAGAAGTACTTAGCATTTACTTTTCATATATTTTGTCTTTACTTATCTACGTCCAAATTATATCAGCCAATAGAATGTAAGCTTCTTCAGGGTGGGAATTATTATTTTTTTTTTTTGCTTTTGTCTTTGTATCCATCTTCTCTTTCCACTTCCCTACTCCTACAGCATAATGCCTGGCACATAGCAGGTGCACAATAGACAAAGAACTGTTGAATTTATTTGAATTAAACCTACACAAAACCTCTTTTTGACAAATGATTAAACTAAAGTCAAAGGAAACGAAGAGATTTGCCCAAGGTCATAAACTAGTAAATGAACGGAGGAGCCAGAATTGGAAACAGTTTCCTAATACCCAGACCCAATATACTTCACACTATAACACAATACTTTTTTTTACCCTGATTTTACAAATTGTGAGACTGAGGCTCAGAAAGGTTAGTTGATGTCTCAGAGAGGCTCACAAATGCATGGCCATTATCACATAGCTGATTGACTATGCAGAAAATAAACAACAACCTAGCTTGCAGCAGTAGAAAGATCACAGCATTTAGTCAGTAGGGTTGGTTCAAATCCTGGTACTTTTAACTATGTGAGATACACATGAGGTTCTTGACTTCAAGTACCTTGCTCTTTCTAGCTTGGTACCCCACTCCCAAGGGATCCACAGAGTAAAAGAATCATCCAGACCTCAGAATCCCAGATCTGAATCCAGAAAAAAAATTAGAGGTCATGTGATTCAAGCCCCTCATCTTATAAAGGAAAAGAATTGTGGCTAGGAGAGGTTATGTGACATGCCCAATGTCACACAGATGGCAATTAATAGACAGGATCTGAATTCAATCCATCTGACTCCAAATCCAGCTCTTTTCCCCTTTGCTGCATGCCCTGGAAACACAACACATCTCTCTTAACCCCACCTCCATCCCTCCCATTTCAATGCTGTTTTTTTAAAAAAGTTCAGTTTATGAAATATATTTACGCTTATAAAGAAATAAATGGATGGATAGGGGGAAGGGAGGAAAATAAAAGACCCCATTCTTTAAACTAGGACCCAACACAGATAGAACTATTCAAAAAAATACCATATTCCAAAGCTTGAATTTCAATTTTTTTCCTTTCTTTATCAGAAAGTAATAGAACCAAGTCATCCAATCTATCCCATATATTTAATGGTACCATTTGCAGCAGAATCTATCACCATAAATTGCTTAAACCTTGTACAAGCAATACTCCCTAAGGAATTCTCCTGCCAACTAAACCACAGCAGTCAATGGAGGATTTAGATAGAAAACCAGGTAAAAGCACCAAAAGTAAGACTGCCCCCCCCCCGCAAGATTGCTTCTGGGGTCGTGGAAGTGCCCCCGGTGTTTTAGAAGCAATAGGATATTGAGTTAGCACCTGTGAGGCACAAAAAAGAAAAAAAAATGAGCTAGTCTTGTACCTTTAGAAGCAGAGGAAATATTCTCCTTGAGCCCAGAGAGAAATCTCCCAGAACCCTCAGAGCTTAGCAAGTGTGAACAGAAATAACTAATTAGAACAAAGAGGGTTGAGGTCATCAAAGTCCAAAGTTGGCATGATATAGATCAGGAAACCTGGGACTCATTCTTCTTATATACCATATTCCTCAGAATATACCAACCCACTCTGCAGTTTCAGGTTTGAATACAGTATTAACAGTGAATCTTGATGAAACTACATGGGTAACCGACCCCTGAAGCTTCAAGCTTATCATGATATCCAACAAATCATAAGCACTTTCTATGGGCAAAGTATTATGTTCAGTGCTATGTATATCAAAACAAACAAAGAAACTCTGCTTTTTTGTTCTTAAGGAGGAGTTCATAATCTAATGGGGTGGTGAACTATGCATAAATAAAATACAACACAAGATAGATTATAAAGAAAAAGGAGGGGTACAAATAATATATGAAATATAAATAGAGAGTTTACTTTCAGAGGAGGGGTGGAAACAGGAAGATCTGAGTCTTGAAAAAAGAGAAGGATTTCAATAGGCTGAGAGGAGAGTGAAATGGAATCCAGGGATAGGACACTGTGTCTGCAGATGCCCAGAGGCAAGTCAGGGCAAGACAAGTTCAGGGTAAGCTAGCGGTTCTTGACTGGGTGGACTAGACCTTAAGGAATATTTTAAAAGATGAAAATTGGAAAATATCCTGTAGCTAGAAAAAGAAGAGGACATTGACCTTCAAACACTGTACAATCATGTGCTCTGGGACCAAATATGGACAGAGGACCAGAATAATTGGGGAAATAGAGTCATGGTGCCAGCATATGTCAGGGTAGGGAGATGAAACTTAAATATAATCCCCTGCACTTTTTAGTAACTTCCAAAAGTCCCTATGACCTCCGGATCAAATATAAGGTCCTTCTATTGGCATTAAAACCCTTTACCTCGGATTTGTGAACTGATCCAACCATTCTGGAGAGCAATTTGGAACTATGCCCAAAGAACTACAAAAATGTGCATACCCTTTGACCCAGAAATACCACTTATAGGGCTATATCCCAAAGAAATCATAAAATGAGGATACAAAAATATTTACGGCAGCTCTTTTTGTGGTGGCCAAGAACTGGAAATTGGGGGAATGCCCATCAATTGGGAAATGGCTGAACAAGTTGTGGTATATGAATGTAATAGAACACTATTGTGCTACAAGAAATGATGAGCAGGCAGACTTCAGAAAAACCTCGAAAGACTGATCTGATGAACTGATGCTGAGTGAAATGAGAAGAACCAGGAGACCATTGTACACAGTAACAGCCACAATGTGCTGTGATGACTGACTTTGACAGACTTAGCTCTTCTCAGCAATACAAGGACCTAAAACAGTTTCAAAAGACTCATGATGGGAAATGTCAACCACATCCAGGGAAAGAACTATGGAATCTGAATGCAGAGTAAAGCCAATTGTTTTCTTTTGTCTTGTTTTGTTGGGTATTTTTCATTCTCATGGTTCCTCCCATATGTTCTAATTCTTCTATACCACATGACTAATGTGAAAATGTGTTTAATAGGAATGTATATGTAGAACCTTTATCAGATTATATACCATTGTGGGGAGGAGGGAGGAAAGGGAGGGAAAGGTAGAAAATTTAAAACTTATGGATATGATGTTGAAAACTAAAAATAAATAAATTAACTTAAAAAAACCCTTCACCTCCTGAGCCCTTCCTACCTTTCTACCATTCTTTACTTCCCTATATTTACCCGATGATATAGCAACAGTGAACAATCTTCTGATCTATGAACTCACAATACTTCATTTCCTGTCTCTTGGTCTTTTCCCTGGCTGTCTTCAATGCCTAGAATGCTCCCTCTCCTCAGTCATGCTTCTTAGAATCCCTGACATTGTTTAAGACTCAACTGAAATGTCACTTTCTATAGGAGACCTTTTTGAAATTTGAGTACCACTCCTATCTTAGAGCCTTCCTATCTGAGATTACATCCTATCTATTCTGTATTCATCTTATATATGCATACTTATCAGCACACTGTTTCCTCCATTAGAATGTAAGCTCCTTGACTATTACTTTTGCCTTTTTTGTAGCCTCAGCATTTAGCACTGTAGCTGGCACATAGTAAAGAATAAATGCATATTGACTGACTTCTCTTCAGTTCAATATTTATAAAACACCTATTATGTGTCAAATACTGAGACTAGAAAGACAAAAACCAATAGTTTCTAGAGTTTAGGAAAAATGAAGGAAGGAGAGACAGAGAGAGAAAGACAGAGAGACAGAGAGATAGAAACAGAGAGACAGAGATGAGGACAAGAGAGAGACAGAGACAGAAACACAGAATCAGAGGTCAAAAGACCGAGAGTATAGATAATCAGAGATTCTTAAACTAGGATTCATGAATTATCATAATTTTTGATAACTGCATTTAAATATATTTGGTTTTTCTATAATCCAATGTCTCATTTTACTGATTTAAAAACATGATTCCAAGGAAAAGTCAGTAGGCTTCAGCAAACTGCAAAGGCATTCGTGACACAAAAAATGTTAAGAACCTTGCATAGGCAAAAGAGGGGGACCCCAAAGCTTTTTATATGACATTATCATAGTTATGGTCCAAGATATTATTTTGGCAGGTATGTAAAGAATAATGGAGATAGAGGGTAGAATCATGGAAAACAATCAGTGTAGGACAGAGAGGAAAGAGCTCAGGAATCCAAAGTTAAATTCTTCTGTGAAATTTACCACTTGGGTGAACCTGGTCAAGTCACTTCACTTCTCTTTCATCCTCTCTAAAATGCCTCAGTTTCTTCATCTATGAAATCAGGGGACTGGCCTTTCAAGTTTCTTCCATTTCTAAATCAATAGTACTTTGATCTTATTAGTAGGAAGAAATGCTTGTTGATTGATTATGCCAATCAGTGTTCTCCTTCCAACCTATCACAATGATTTATAAACTTTGTTGGCATGATCCCATCAATTGCTAGTACCCTCCCTCTTAAATTACCTGGTATTTAACTACTTTCCGTTTATTTTCTTAATATTATGTATGTGTAAATACACATCTGCACATGCAATTACATCCACATATAAAGTACTTGGTATCTTTCCTTGCTAGAAAATAAGCTCCTTGACTGGGCCTAGAGACAGGAAGAAATTTGTACAAATCCTGCTTTAGAAACTTACAACGTGACCCTGTGGAAGTCATTTCATAGCTCTTAGCCTTAGTTTCCTTATCCACAAAACAAGGTTGTTGTGAGGATCAAATAAGGCAAACTCTAAGGCAGGGCGTGAAGCTGCAGCCTAGGTCCTCAAGCTGGGTCCTTTGACTGAATTCAAACTACAACTTGATCTTGGTCAAAAAGCCCCATCCAAGGGGTTAAGGTGTTATATATTACTACTACTACTATTACTACAACTACTACTACTACTACTACGACTACTACTGCTGCTGCTGCTGCTGCTGCTGCTGCTGCTGTTACTACTACTACTCCTATTACTACTACTATTCCTACTACAGATTATTTCACACACACACACACACACACACACACACACACACACACCCCTATCCCAGTGCCTGCATATTGACTGATTGAGAAATGTTAGTTAAAGTCACTTTAATTATTAGTAGTTATTGACTCAATTTTCTTAGAGGTCTGGAGGGAGACAGTCAACTCAGCTTCCTGAGAAGCCTGATATTAACCATGTCTCAGTTTGCATTTCATTTACTTTTAACTAAACTAATTATTTTTTTCTGTTGCCTCTCACCACCTCGATGTTGGACACACTGCTGTGACAACCCTGTCTCCTGCCAGCATCTCTTGCATCTTCTCAGCTGCCTGTGGTAGCATTGGCGACAGAGCTATTAAGAATGTCAGTCTTTTAATGCACCAGAAACTGGTTTAAAACAAATTGTACCATCTGAGGTAAAGGAGGTAATGACAACAAAGAGAGAAACAGCAGCCAAAAGAGCCTGTCTAAGTAAGACTTCACAGGATGAGGCGAAATGGTTCATTTTGTTGTCTGGCTTAATATTCCAGCATCCTAGTCTGTAGGAAATTCAGAAGATATCTATCTTTGTAATTAAAATGAAGAACTCAAATCAGTTAAATTAACAATTGATTTATCAAATGCCTACAGATCACTAGGATGAGTGGTGAGCATACAAAGACAAACTGAAACAAAGTCCTTTCCTTCAAGCATCTTACCTTATACTAGGGACACGGGAGGCAGGGATAATAAAGGGAAAAATGGTACTTGTGCTAGAGACAGGTGGATACTAGATTGGAGGAGTAAATACTTAGAACAGATATGTCGCTACCATAATCTTTAGGAGACAATCAAATAAATAAATATTATTCACAAATAATTAGTGCGAGATTTTTTTTTTTAAAGGAGAAAGGAACCATGTATACAAACATATTTATAGCAACTCTTTTTCCCCTCTGGAAATTGAGGGGATACCCATCAATTGAGGAATGGCTGAAGAATTGTGATGGAATACTCTTGGGTTATAGGAATTGATTAGCAGAATGATTACAGAAAAACTTGGAAACACTTACATGAACTGATACAGAGTGAAACGTGTAGAACCAGGAGAACACTGTACATAGTAACATCAATCTATGATGAACAACTGTGAACAATTTAGCTATTCTAAGCAATACAATTATATGAGACAATCTCAAAGGACTCAAGATGAAAAATGCTGTCCTCCTCCAGGGAAAGAACTGATGACTTCTGAATATATACTAAAGCATATACTTTCTTTTCTTTGGGGGATGGGGGAGGTTCAAGTTTTCTTCCAGAAAATGACTAACATGGACTAATATGTTTTACATAATTGAAGATGAAACTATATCAGATTGCTTACTATCTCAAGGAGGGGCAAAGGGAAAGGAGGGAGGGGCAAAGGGAAAGGAGGGAGGGAAAGGGAGAATTGGGAACTAAAATTTTTTTTAAAAATGAATGTTAAAAATTGTTACGCATAATTAGGGGAAAATAAAATGTTATTAAAAAACAAATAATTACTGAACACCTACACTATGCAACCCATTTTTACTAGATGCCATTGGGAACATAAAGATGAATAAGGCATGGTTTTCTGTGGGGTGGAGCCAATATGGCAGAGAAAAGGCAGCAAGTTGCCTGAGCTCTCTCCCAAACTCCTACATACCTGCTTGGCCACAGGGCCTGGGGTCCTTTGAGAGAGGGAAGAGGGATGGGGGATGAAATTTGAATTTGAGGTAGCATATTAAATATGCAATTGACAATTGAAATTTGCTTGGGTTTTCACTACCTAGGACTGATTAATTTATAGGAGGAGGGGGAGCTTTGTGTCTGTTCCCCCAAGTCAATGCATCTTTGATGCCAGAGGCAAACCACCCACCCATCTACCCATTATCTCGATCCTTTTCCAGAGGAAGGGTAATCACTGTGCATCAGGCAGCATGAAAGGGCTCTAAGCATCAAGATTTTACACCAGGGGTTAAAACATTTCATCCTGGAAAAGAGCAAGGTCACCCCCTTTGCTAGTTAGCTCTGACTAGCGTGCCGAGACTCTGAGATCCCCTTCACTGAGCCAGTGCTGGGCCAACTGCGTAGTTATGATCACGTTATTGTACCATCTGCTCAGGGGTGGTGCAGGGAGCCGTGTGTCCTCCTGCCTGGACACCGAGGAGGACACCACTCACTAATCAATCTGCTCCAAATTGCCTCATATGATTAGTGTGTAATGATTCAGGTAGGTCATGGCCACGGACATCCCTGTTATTAATACATGAGCAGCTGTAAATGTATATTGATCCTGTAAAGGATACAGGTTTATGGACTTAGTCGAATAGGTTTCCCTCTGCGAAGCATAAATGGCTGTCACTTGGAAGGGAAGATGATTCCGGAGTTGGAAATGACCTTCAGGAAAGGGTGCAGGGAAGCATCCTGGGGCTCCCTTTTTGGAAAGGTTGTTGGTCCAGGATTGGATGGAAGAAGGTTTACCTGACTACAGGGAAAACACTTGGCTCTCTCTCTGCTTCCTGAACTGAAATTTATTATCTGTTTGCATTAGGAGCTCACAATTTAATTCAGCGATTATGAGACTAAATTAATCCACCTTCGTAAAAGCAACTTGGAATTAGTTGCTGAATATTGTTATTACTCACCAGTAGTTCTGTACAATGGTAAAAGCACAGATCTGAAATTACACACCCATGTGTATGTGTATGTGTGTGTGTATACATACATATATACACACAAAGATATATGTGTATACATCTATGCGAAGCCTATACCCATGAAAAAGGGTTGGCCCCCTCCCCAAATCCCTGAGAAAACTACAACTGTACCCAATTCACAGACACAGAAAAACTGCTCAAGGATAGTAAACAATTTTTCAACACAAACATTCTTAGAGATCCCTAGGAGAGAATATAACAACAACTCCCTAGATATACCAAAGTTGCCCAGGATTGGTAAATCCTCAAGAAAAAAAATCTGCTTCATAGCTCCCAGATTACCTAAATTCTAAAGGCACTTTCCATATATTTAACAGATGGTCTAGAAATCTGGACTTGGAGACAGTTTGTCTCTGGCTGAATAGCTGCTCAGGGATAGAAAGGCCTCTGCATATCTCCCAAGCCTCACCAAAGAAAGTTAGATATTCCTCTGTCTCATTACCAGTCTCCAGGCCAGGTTTGTATCACTGTAGAGATCCACAAATGCCAGAAAGGGTCTTGGAACCCCATGCCATTTAGCAGGCCTACAAAGAGTTCTGGTTCCTATTCTGTGTGAAGTAACTGAGAAAAGTATTGCCTCGTTATTTAACTATGTAATGACTTTCCTTAAATCATCCACTTGTGTAGCGTTGGATATTTGGTATAAAACCTGAAAAAGAGAGCAATGAAACAAGTCTGTTGCCTATTTCTAGTAATCAGAACAGTAACTGATGATTTCCAGGCACATCTAATATTTTTTCCTTTCTCATAATGCAAAGTCCGCTCTGCACCTAATGCAAACTATGTCATCTTGGGCAAGGACTTCGCCTCTCATTATCAAGACCTCATCTTCCTCCCTAGACAACTTTGACCCACTTAGTTAGTTCAACTATGGATTGTTCTCAATATCTGATTGCCTTGTCTCCTCCTAAAATCATCTTCCCAAGGTCTAATAGATCTAAACGCATCTCTCTCTTGCGGAAAAAATCTTCGGGTATTTGCTATTACCTAAAGGAAAAAAATATAAACACCTCACCCTAGCATTAAAGGCCTCCCACAATCAGGTTCTCACCTCCATTTCTAGTCTTGCTCCATACTACTTCCCTCCATGATCTGGGTTGCAGCCTAGAACCATTAATCATGCCTTGGATATAATACTGCACCTCCCACCTCTGTCCATGTGCACAAGCCATCCCCCACACTTGAAATACACTTCATTCCAGTAAGGGCTATGTCATCATTAGCACTTCATGTAATCTGAACAAATGCCATCCAGACAACTCAGATACAAGTTGGCATGTCGTCTGCATCAGTGTGTTAGAAAAATCAATCTGTTATTGCACATAGGCTTGGAGGGGAAATTCCTGGAGACGTGGAAACCAGAGAAAAGGATGGCAGCAGTAGACAAAGAAAGTAAGGTATGGGATATATTGCAAAGAAAGAAGAGGAAGATTGACTGGACTTGAAAGACGAAGATGAAGAAAAAGTGAGACATTCTGAACTTCCAAAATTGGATAGTTAAGAGGAGGGTGGTGATGATGATGACGGCAATTGTATTTATGTGTGTTTATATGTATACATTCATATACATATACAAGTCTTATTTGCAAAATGCTTTACATGTACTCTCTTATTTGATCCTTATGATTCTGGAAAGTAGGTGCTATTGTTATCCAAATTTTAAAGAGGAGGAAAATCGAGTATGAGAGAGGCTAAATGACTTTCCCAGGGTCACCCAGCTAATAAGTATGTAAGGCAGGATTTAAATTTGTTTTATTTTTTTTTTACTTCAAGTCCAACATACATTATACCTAGGTGCCTTTCAAAGTAAGGCAGTTAGCAGGGAAAGTTAATTAATGCTGGCATTTCCAATTTGAAGTGATGGTAAGATATGTAAGTAAGGTTCCCCTGGAGGATGATATAGAGAACTAGAGTTTAGGTGATTATCGTGCGTTTATCAATATAGATGTGATCCTTAAGTGAATAAGAAAAGAAAAATTAAGTATGTCAAGAAAACTTTGGATGAATCCCCATAGGAAGGAAGGTGGATTTGAAGGCTAGCATAAGGAGGCTCTCCTTTAGACAGGTAATGTTGTACAATGGATAGAGCACTCGATTTAAGTGGGAGGAAGACCAGCATTCAAACTTCTTCTCTGACATTTTCTAGCTATATGAAAATGGTCAAATCATTGAACCTCTTTTGAGATTAGCATTTTGAGGTCAGCATTCTCATGTGTAAAAAGTTTTTAACAAAATCCATACTACCTAATTTTGAAAAAACTGATATTTTGAAAGATAGAAGGCAAAAGAAAAAGGGGACAACAGAGGATTAGATGAACAGATAGTGTCATGCAAACAATGAACATGAACTTAGAGAGACTTTGAGAGATACTGGAGAAAAGAAAAGCCTGGGTGTGTTATAGTCCACAGGGTCACAGAGTCCAGCATGACTGACAAGCAACAAAAGTCCAATAAAATGATGTATATGTCATACACTTTAGAATAGTATTTAAATACTAGTTATAAGAGCTGTTGCTTTCTTCCAATGATTCTCCTCCTAATCTGAGGACTCCCATAGTAGATGGGCAGTGTATACATCTCCAGAAGATCAATCTCAACAAAAGATTTTACTTCTCTAAACCCCCTACAGATTCCTCTTGAAAATTCAGAGCAGAGAAAAAACCCTGTAAAGATGAACAACTTTGAAAGACTTAGGAACTCTTCTTCACATAATGACCAGAGGCATGGTGATGAAGAATGCCATCCACCTCCTGACACAAAAGTGATAAGCTAAGTATGCAGAATGAGATGCACATCTTTGGACATGGACAATATAAGAATTGGTTTTGCTGGCCTATGCATTTTATTACATTATTATTATTTAAAACAGTTCTGTTTTTCTTTTTTCCTTCCCCCCAGGAAGGGGAGGAGGTAAAAAAGAGAAAAATAAATGATTGTTAACTAAATATGGCATGTGTGTGTGTATATATATATGTATATATATACACACCCATACACATATAGATACATATAGATACACACAATACATGTGTTATCTATCTATCTATAGATAGACATATAGATAGATGGATAAGTATGTATAAAACAAAATTCAGAGAAGAAAAGTAGAAGGGATGCATAGTCTAATACATCAGATTGATTTTGCATGGACCTATTGTCTGGGCCTACTGTCTCGATCCTTTTTGTCTGTTTCCAGCCAAGAACTATGTAAATGCTATATTCTGCAAAGGAAATAGAAATTGCCTAAGGGCAAGGGATATGGAATGGAAATGAAGTAACTCTGGCTGTAGAAGACATCAAGCCCTCATGTCAGACCAAGCCACTGTCTCCTCTTTGGTTTTAAAACCTCAATACAGTCATGTTCCCAGGATGCAACCAATTTCCAAATGAAATTTTATTTCTCTTATAAGATTTCATTTTAAATAAGGAAAAAGGACAAACTACTTCATAATCAGTGGTGTTCTACATGAGTATATCATGTCATGGGTGAAGAGGGCACAGCGCCCGGCCATATGGGCTACTTAAGAGCCAGCTCATCTGCCTGCCTGGTTACCAAGCGACACCCTGGACTTCAATCTTTGTTCTGGGGGAAAAATGACCCCTTGGCCCTGCAAGTTGATTGATATTCATTGTTCCAGTTAGGTTATGATCACAAGGGAAAATAATGACACCAATTATGCACACAGAGATTTGGCGGCAGCCCGAACCCTTCCAAATGAGAGTTTTTCCGTTCTTTCTTTCTTGAAAAAAAATGCTACCAGAAATCCATGCGCTTGTCTGTGGGAGCAAATTAATATTTTCTTCCTTAGACTGCAGTTGTAGATACGGAAATATCATATCCATAGACAAATTAACATGAGCTCTCTTACAATGTTTCACTAATTATCTCAGGGACCAAGGACTCCCCTAGGTTAGAAACTTCAGACTCAATCCAAGATTGCAACTAGAATTTCCTTAGGAGTAGCAGTAATTTGTATCACATCAGGAAGGGTGGCAGAAAATAAATAAATAAGTAAATAGAACAATAAACAAACTGGAAAAAAACAGCCCTGATACCCTCCATCCTCATGTTCTTCCTTTTCTTTATCACCATGCAACAGCTTTAGGAGAGAGACCACAGTCAGTACAGAAAATGCTAAAAGTACCCACATGTTCAATACTACCAAACCAATCCAAGCAAGTCTCATGATAAATAGCCTCCTCCTTTCCACCCACAGAGTCGAGCTACTTTCAGGGAATGCTAGAACATGAACTTCAAAGGCTTTAAGGATTGATGTGGCACATAGGGAATTAGACATGAAATTCCCTTTATTAACAGGCACAAAAGCAATGTCCCTAATCTCCTGTGTGATACAAGCTTTGGATGATCAGGGTTGCACTCAGTCAAACTGATGTATCTAACAGCTAATACACAATCTTTTCTTTTTTCTTCTTGTCTCAATTGACAAATGCAAATGCTGTAGAAATAATAAGAGTCAGGCCCCACCACTGAGGGGCAAAACGAATTCTTTTTGATCAGAACAGATCGTGCTATAAATTCCCACAGCCTTCACTTTTAGGTGGTCTCTGATATGACATGGAACGACATTTAAGATACCAAATGAGACTTCAGTTTCAACAATGGGATATGGTTATTAGTTCCAAAACAAAAACTAAAATTATATCTTAAAACATCCTGAACTAAGATTTCTAAAAAGTTCTTCTTTATGGTTAAATTATCCCAGATTTATTTTGAGGGCCTTGGAGAAGCTGGGTGAGAGAGGAGAGTGTCTCTTTCCCCTTGCTTTCCTATTACTGGGTCCCTAAGTGAGTTCATTTCCTAATGTTCAAGGACAATTTGTGATTTGGAAGCCACAGATATTGTTATTAGACACAAAGCAATCAGAGACAACAAGGTATGTTAGAATATAGACCTCAGTTTAGGAAGACTGAGTTCCAATCCTGCCTCTGACTCTCATTTGCTTTGTGACCCTGGGAAAATTGTGAAACCTCAGTTTGCTCATTGGAAAAATGAAAACAATCATACTTCTGATACCTAACTAATAGATGGGCCTTTGTAAGACTTAAATGGGACAAGGTATATAAAGCAGATATAAGCAGGGAAATTCTACAAACAAAAATTACCCTGGGGTACCAGTAGCTATTGAATGAAGAAATTTGAAAAGACAAAAAAACTTGCTTTCTTCTCTGAAAAAAAAGAAAAGAAAAGCACCTGACTGAGTGGGTGGCAATGAGAAAGGTAGAAAGTGCTTAGGAGCTAAACTACACACACACACACACATACACACACACACACACACACACGCACGCATGCACACACACACATAAATGAGATGTCTGAAATATGCTCTCTGCATCTTAAGTGAAGGAACTCCTTCATGCAATATTCTCTATTCAGGAGTCACATCCACAAGCTTAAAAAGAACAAAATGAATTGCTCCTTCATGGCTCAAGGAAAAAAAAAAATGTGGTCTTGCAAACTAATCTGCATCCGATGGCATTTCTTTACACTTTGTGGGGTCATCTGAATGGGAAGGCAATATCCCCCAGGGTGACATAATCTAAGAGTAGGAAATGAAAATAACAGAGAAAATGTATTTTATTTTAACCTATGGCCAGTAATGGAAAGGCTAATTCATTAAAGAAACCAACCTTATACAGTACTACCTCTTATTAGGAATCATTTTAGCAAGTATACCTCCTATTGCCTATACCCACAACCAAGGATACAATACCAGACAAAAAAAGACATGCAGTCCAACTTTCCGAGGAACCTCATGACTAAAGAAAATAAATTTTCATATAGATGAACATCGAGATAGAAATATGTATGTGTAAATACATATATATAGGTTGTCCCAAAAGTATTGGTGCAGCTTTAAGTCATTGAAGTTTTACATATAAATATATAGATACACATATACACACTTACATATATATATGTATGTGTGTATATGTGTGTATGTATAAACACACATGCAAATTTTTTCAAGGTACACTTACTGAAAGTTGACTTCGGTCAAGAAAACTGTAAGTACTGTAAGTATCACTTGCATGAGCTTTCTGTGCGGTTTCCTAGGAGAGAAGGCAAACAGATATTTTCAGAATTAAGAAAATTTAAAACACTATTTAAAAATCTAGTCACCTTTAAAAGCTTCAGAGTCTGAATTCTATTTTCCATCTTCTGGAGGCAAGAAAACTTTATGAAACCAACAATAGTTTTGCCTTGGACCCAAATGGTCCAATCACACTGCCCCCTGGATGCATACATCTAGAGTATTGTTTTCAAGTTTTAGCAGAAAATATTAAAAAGAGATAATGACAAAATGGAATGCCATCAAAAGTAACTATGATCTAGGAAAAGTCTGGAATCTGTCACATGAGGCACAAATGTTGAAAGAGCTTGTAATGTTTAACATGGAAAATAATAAAGTCGTGTATAAGTTAAGGGAGGTGCAAGATTGCCATCTTCAAATATCTGGACATCTTGTCATAAACGAGCAAATTAGATCCCAACTAGGACGAAATGAGTAAGAGTTGTAGGGAGGCAGATTTTGATTAAATGAGAATTTTCTAAAACAGAGGAAGGTTGGTCACATGGCTACTAATTCTCCTCTCAAGTCTATGAGTATAGAGTCCTGTAATCTCTAAATCACAAAATTTGAGAGTGGGAAGGGGCCTCAGGGATCATTCAATCCAGTATCTAAAGAGAAATTTCAATTTCAAGACCACAAATAGTGACAGTACTTTTTGAGACAAACCAGTTCACTTGTGGACAGCTCTCATTAATAGAGGGAAAAAAAAGAAAGAATGTGTTCCTGCCATGAAGTTAAAATGTGCTTTTCTATAACATATACCTGCCACTTTTAGTTCTACCAAAGAAATCATATCTAATTTCTTATATGTGACAGGCCTTCAAATATTTGAGATCAGCTATCATACCTCCCTTTTCTTCTTCAAGTTAAATAATCCTTGTTTATTCAACTATTTTAAAATATATATATAAATACATATACAATGCTTTTGAATACTTTCATCATCCTTATTAGCTCCCTCGAATGCCCTCCAATTTGTCAATGTTCTTCTAAAGGCTTGGGCTCCCATTAGCCAATCTCCCATTACAGTATAATTTTCCATTTAGAACTTCACATACCATTCCAGGTATGATATGACCATGGAAGAGCCCAGTAAGATGATAACTTCCCTCTTTCCTGACATTTTGCCTTTACAAATTCAGCCTAAGATACCGTCAGCTTTTCAGTTACCATATCATACTCATAACTCCTATTAAGTTTCTAATTCACTAAAAAATCCAGTGCATTTTGCCCATGAGCAGTTGGATAGTGTTTTCTCATCATCCTTTACTTGCATATATAATATAACCAAGATTTTTAAAGTTATTTAATTTTGCAACAAATACTCAATACCCAAATGTACCTGTGATCTCATCCCTTTTCTACATTCCTGCTGATGTCACAGACCACAAACCCATCCAAGCTGTGTGACTCTTGTCCATGCCCTCCCATAATTTCTAGGGATCCTTTCCCCACTCTAGAGACCTTTGTTACTTTCTCCTGACATTATAAGGCTACCATGGAGTACCATATGATGTCTGCCTGCCATCATCCCTTGCTCTGCCATATGACTGATCTACCTTTTTTTCCTATCAAATATTTTCTTTATGGCATGATTTACTCTTCTTCACAGTTCCCCATTTGTTCTTTGCTACAGGCTGCTCACACCTATCTGTGTTTTCCTATGACTCTGTTTGTACATTCATTTTCAATTTTTATAGATTGTTGTGTTTAGCCCATACCACCACAGCATGATGGATGTTATTAAAAAGGGGGGATTTTTTCACAATCATTGGAGGAGCAAGAAATACAATGGTAATAAAAGAAATATAATCAAAAGTAAATTATACGTACTTGTCAACTTTTCATTTTTAGGTCAAATAGATGAGCGTCTACTGGTGAGTCAAGGCTGTTGGCTCCCAGGACTAAAGGAGGCTGCCACCTTTCGCAGGAAACATTTTTAGAAAACCAGCTGTAATTCTACTACAAATAGGGGTTCTCAACCAATGAACTAGGATATTGAAACAATATGTGGTAGGGAATTTAATGCCTATATTTTCTGTTTTGATGGTTTGTTGGTAATAAAATTGAGAAAGGACATCCTTTCTCACACATGTAATTTAAAGGATTTGGGGAAACGAAAAATAATCAATGAATACACATTTATGAAGAAGCTATTATGTACCAAGCACTGTGCTTGATAGGAACCTAGAATACAAAAATAAAAAATAAAATACCCTCTCTTAAGAACATCCATTATTACTGGCATGCAAATATATATATATATATACAAGTATACAGAGAATTAATACAAAATAAACACAAGATAATGTAGGAAGGTAGGAATGGTTGGTGGTTAAGAGAGGTAGAGAGGGACCCAGGGAAGACTTCAAGTTATAGATGGTGCTTTGCTGAGCCCTGAGGGAAGAAGATTTTATGGTTTGGCAACACGGTGGAACGGCATTCCCAGCAGGGGTAACCACCAATGCAAAGGCATGGAGGCAGAAGATGAAATACCAAATGTCAAGTACAGAAAGGCCAATTTGTCTCAGCTGGATTACACAATAGGGAATAATGTACAGAGATACTAGAAAAGTAGGTCAGGAATAAGTATTAAAAGGTCTTAAAAGCCAAAGAGTAGTTTATACTTTATTCTAGAAGCAATAAGAAGCCACTAGAGTTTACTGAATAGGAGGGTGTCAGGGTCAGATATAAACTTGAAGGAAATCCCTCTGGCACTTATATATTCCAGAGTCTCTCATTAGAGATTGAAGCCAGTTAAAGGAAGATACTGATGGTAATGAAAACATTGATACATTGCTTAAAAGTTCAAAAAAGGCATTTTCAAACATTGTCTCATCTGATCCTCACAACATTCTTAGAAGGTAAGACATAAGGCATTATCCTCGTTTTCAGAACAAGAAAAAGTAGCTCAGAGAGGTTAATTGATCTCCTGCTGGTTACATAGCTAGAAGGTACTAGAACTGAGATTTGAAACCAGGTTTCTTCTGAATCCATGCCTTGCCTCTTTCCACCACATTACGCCACATATTTATCTGACATGAGTTAACCAAGATTATGGCTTCCATCTAGGTTTTATCTTAACTTCCAATCTATCTGTTGCATGATACACCCTGATGGCAGCCTTCCCTTTGCTGACCACCCTCCAAGAAAAAAAAAAGATTTATGCACTGAAAAAAGTCAGACTACTACAAAGTTCTATACCATCTTCTTTATTTAAATGTATGTAGCATTTTCTAGCATTATCTTTTATTTATTTCTAACTTTCAACATTCACTTTTATAAGATTTTAAGTTCTAAATTTCCCCCTTCCCTCCATTTCCCACTCCCCAAAATGGCAAGCAATCCAACGTAGGCTATAAATGTATAATCATATTAAACATAGTTCCACATTAGTTAAAATGCATATAATAATAAATACAGTCACTTGAGAAGCTAAAGCAAAAAAGGGCTCTTTTTTATATTTAACAAGCATTTACTGAAAACCTTTTGTGAGCCAACACTGTATCAGGTGAGGGGGATACAAAAAACAAAAACGAAGTAGCTCCTACCCTCAAGGAGCTTATATTCTATTGAATTCATAGATTTTTTAAAAACTATAAATCTGAGAGCTGTGTATGAATGTATTTGATTTTAAAACCAAATGTACAAAAACCTCCAGAGCAGTTCCCTCTGTGGCAGCAAAGAACTGGAAATCGAGGGGATGCAGGGAATTCCCAATAAGCCAAGGCAGATGACTATGACGGAGCTCCACTGTGCTACAAGAAATGATGGGGGGTGGGGGGTTCAGAAAAAAAAAACATAGTAAGACCTATATGAACTGATATAAAGTAAAGTGAGAAGAACCAGGAGTCCACAGGAACAGCAATGTTGCACCGATGATCAACTGTCAACAACTTGTCTGCAATGATCCAGGACAATTCCAAAGGTCTCAGGATGAAAAATTCTATCCACCTCCAGAGAGAGAATCAATGCAAATTGAAGTGTAATTTTCTCTGCTTTTAAAAAAATATGGCTAATATGGAGATACACTTTACACGCTTTCACATATATAATAGATGTCAATTGTTCAAAAAAACAAATAATCATTCCTCTGCCTTGGTTTATACATCTCTGACAGGAAGTGAAATAACTAAAGTCAATGAGAAACTTACTGTTGCTTTTTCTACCCTTAAATAAAGCTCTAATACTGCTGGTATGATTGTGACCAAGCCATTTTCTCTCTCTAACCCTCAATTTTCTTATCTGTAAAATGGGGAAAATATTGTTTCAATTACCTACAAATATTTTGAGGAAAGTGCTGTGTAAATTCCAAATTATCATATAAGTACTCACGTTAGTTATCTCCTGTGACATATCTCATACCATCAAGCCAAGAGGTGAAAGAAGAGTATATTTGAGTACCCTGACAAGTGAAGGAGCATGATGGGTAAAAATGCGGGAACACTAGGTAAGAGAGGAAGGATCACTATGGAACATATCCCACATTTCTATGTATCAGGGCTGAGAAAAGAGCAGGAGTCAGAGGATCTGGTTTTAGTACCCCATTACTTAGTAGTTATGTGTATTTTGAGCAAGCCTCCTCCAATTCTCAGCCAATTCTACTTGGGAGGAAACAATTTCTGAAGGCTAGACCAAGTTTTGACAGACTCTACTTATGCAAGCATACTCAATAACTTTGTTAGTCACCTATTGTGTGTGTGATACAAAGACAAAAATAAGGAGCTTGCGCTTTATGGCTCCATTTGGGAAACACATGTATGCAAATAAATATGAAGTGATTGGGGAAAGAGCATATATTAACATCTATGAAAAGAAGGCAGTTCTTCATAGAACCTTTAGCAAGATGAAAATCATTTGACTAAAGTCCCCACCCCCATTCATTTTTTCATTCTGTCTCTCACAACCACCCTACAAGGTATGTGCTGTTATCTCCATTTTATCCACAAGGTAACTGAGCCAAACAGAGGATCACAGAGCCAGTAAGTGTCTAAAGCAGAATGTGAACTCAGGTCTTCTTGACTCTAGGTTCAGCACTCTATCCACTTGCACCAAGTAACTGCCTCAATACTGATACTGTACTAATTATGGCATGAAAAATACCATTTTGCTGATTGGCTCTTTGAGGATCAGCCTAGTTAAGTTCAGAGAGGCTCAATTAGAGATTTGGTGACTTTGTGGTGAGTTCACAAAAACCACTCATGTGAAAAGCTTGCAATCTGCACATAAGCAGGAAGCACTAGCACTAGTAAAATCAAGGATTTATTGAATACTAAAGTATGGGAATACATACATATATACTCACACATATCTAGATAGATATATAAATATAGATAGCTGGATAGATCTTTTTTATGTACTGTATTCCAACTACCTTGATTAATGAGACTTCTAATGAATTGAGGTGAACTAAAAGGTGCCAGGGAAAAAAGAGAGATCCATGGACCAGTCTCTGAATAGACAATACCCAGACATGGAGATGTGTGGAATGACATCCTCTCAGCTGTTGTCATTTAGGTTGATGGGCAGTTGGTAGGAGCCAAGCTGGTACTGAATTATTCATTACCTTAAGCTCAGGGACATTCCATTCTGAACCAAATGGATTTCTGGTGTGTATCTGTCATTTCTATATGCAACCTATTGTGAATAGTCTGGCCTTCTCTTTATAGATGCGGTGATGTCAAACCATCCCCCATTCTCTGAAAACAGCATATTGGGCACTTTCAGGTTCAAGAAAGACTCCACATGCTTATCTACAATGCACTTTTCCCCATTATCCTAATTTATATGCTGTTTGTGTCTAGCCCAGTTTTAGTACTACCAGCACCACTGGTTGTGCTTATATTATACCACACAATCTCTTTCCTTCCATTCTTTATTTTAATCAGGCAATCCTGCTCCATTCAGAAGTTGAGCCTTCTCTGCATAAACTCTCCCAAAAGGCAGTATGATGAAAGCCAATAGTGGGCAGTATAAAAGCCATAAATCTAGAAGCCATTTTGGAAATTCTCAATTGAGTCTTTAGGTTACTGAAGACTGCACAAGGCAGTCACTTAGAGGAGGAGGAAGACCATGAAGACTTAGGAGAACCTGAATATGAATACCTAGATTAACTGCCTAACTTTTTTTGTTTTTCAGCAGAGCTGAATCAGTGGGATGCAGAAGAAAGATGTGAACTTGGAGTTCATATTTTTGTGTACTAACTGCCCATGTGATCTTGGGCAAGTCACTCAGCTTCTAGAGGCCAAGTTTTCTCATCTTTCAGATGACAGAGTTGGATTAGATAACCTTAAAGGTTCATTCTGGTGCAAGATATGAAACTCTATTGGATAGATAAGCATAAAGATCACTACATTAGTGTGTAGGGTGGGGAAAAAGTATGTTGGGCTGAGATTTGGAAAATCTGGTTTGAATTTAGGTTTATAAGATTATATTCTTGTTAATGTTCAGTTATTTTTCAGTCATTCCCATTTCTGCTGGATCCTTTTTGGGGTTTTCTTGGCAAAGGTACTGGAGTGGTTTGCCTTTTCCTTCTCCAACTCATTTGGCAGATGAGGAAACTGAGACAAGTAGGATTAAATGACTTGCCTAAGGTCCCACAGCTAGTAAATATCTGAGGTCAGATTTGAACTCAAAAAGAATTTTCTTGACTCAAGGCTCTGCACTCTATCCAATAGTAGAAAACTATTCTAGTTTCCCCTACAGGATTATAGGAGTATATAATTGTAGTTGGACAGGACCTTACAGCTCATTTGATTTTTATAAATTCCATTTTATAGATGAAAAAACTCAGTATAACAAGTCATGTAACTTGATCAAGTTCACAAAAATAAAAAAAAAAAAACATTATGGGGAAAAAACCAGGATTCAAACCTAATTCTTCTATTTCTAAATTTGGTGTTCTTTTCACTGTACCAGGCTTTACTCCCAGGGCAAATTCCTTAAATTCTCTGAGTTTCAGTTTTCTCATCTGTAAAATGAGTATATCTATATTCATACTACTTTTCTCAAGAATTAATGAGAGGAAAGCACCCTATCAATGGTAAAGTCCTACAGATATGAGTCATTACTACCATTACTGATAATGAATGACAAATAATTTCATTTGTCAGTGGACCAGTTGAATGACTTAAACTCAAGTCAGATAAGATAAGAAAATACTAAACTGCTTCCTAGAGTCCTGCGGAAACTACCAATATTTTTATAGCTTTCAGAGAGACTTTCTAGTTTGAAATTACTAGTTAGAAGTCATTGGAAGAATTCTTAGGCCCTTGGAGAACTGAGCTCAGGAACCTTCCCACTAAATTTACACCGCAGTTGAAGAGTTCTAGTAGAGGAGAAAAGCCTAGACTGAAAGAGAATAAAGAGATTAATGACACAGATGAATGTACTATTCCTGAATTAACCACCATGCCCTTTGCTGCTGGCCTAGATAGACGCATAAGGTACTGTCTTAAAAATTATTTTTGACACAAGGCTAGATAACTGGGGAGATAGAGAACTCCCAGCAGTCCTCTGTGAGTTAAAGTCATCAGACCAGGAACACAGTAAATACTTAACATGAAAGTTTCTTGACTTAACTTGACATCCCATGATATTGGAAGAACTTTCAGATATGATTTTGATCAGTTGTTAATTTTTTTAAGTAGAGAAATGGAAAGGTGGTGCTAATGTAAATAAAGGAAAGTGTATTAAGTGACTATAAGCAGGTAAGCTTGACTTTGATATCAAATTTCAATTACAATTTATTAATATGATGGGAAGTATACATGTAGAAATGAAGGAAGTAGTCAATAAAAAGACATAATTTTTACTAAGAATATACCATGCCAGATGACCCTTCTTTCCCTTTTCAATAGATAGGCATCGTAAGAAGGTCAAAGGAACACTACATACATAGAAGATACCTGAACTGCAGGAAAGCATTTGTCAAAGTATGTCATGGTATCTTTGTGGACTAGAGGGGAAGATGTAGATGGACAGTAATAGTTAGGTGAAATTTGAACTGATTCAATGATCAGACCCAGCAAGCAGCGATTAATAGACCAGTGTCAACCTGAAAGAAGAACCTTAATGAAATGTCTCAGGGATCTCTCCTTGGTCTTTTTTTTTGTAAAACTACATATGTATGTGTGTGTATTTATGTGTGTGTACACATACATATATACACATAATGACTTTATTTACATATATAGTTATAGGATATATACAGTTATACATATATATGTATATGTGTCTGTGTATAGTACTTAGGTGGTACAGTGGATAGAATACTAAGATTGGAATCAGGAAGAATCATCTTCATGAGGTCAAATTGGGACTCACACACACCTACTGGTTATGTGACCCTGGTCAAGTCACTTAACTCTGTTTGCCTCAGTTTCCTCATCTGTAAAATTAACTGGAGGGAAAAAATGACAAATCACACCAATGTCTTTACCAAGAAAACTCAAAATGGGGTCATGAAGACTCACACATGACTAAAAAATAACTGAACACATACATATATACATGTATGCATATATGTATGAGTGTATATATGTATCTGTGCATATATGTATGTGTGCACATGTATGTATTCAATGACTTGAAGGAAGACATAATTAACAAAGTTATTAAATTTTGGGATGACAGAGTTGAAAGAAAGAGCTAACACTCTGAAACTTGATTCAGTCATTCAACATGATCTGACAGGCTAAAATTATGAAGTCTAATTTACCAGGAGTAAAGACATACATGTGAGTTCAAAAGAATCAAGAGGATAAGTTACAGGATGGAAAAAACATGCCTAGACAAGAATTTGAGTCAAAAAGCCCCAAGGATTTTAGTATACTATGGGTTCAATATGAGTCAACAAACAGTACGTCCCAGTAACAGGCAAAATACAGTAAGCCACATTAATGGAGGCAGAGTATCTAAATGAGGGTGGTAACGGTCCTGCCATGCTCTGCTTTGGTCATATCATATCTGGAATATTGTGTTCAGTTTGGGGCACCTCATTTTAGGAAAGACTGAAGCTAGTCTAAACGACAGTGGGGCAGACTTGAAATCATATCATGTAAGTATTGGTGGAAGTAACATGTGATTATTAATCGGAAGATTGTTAGACTAAGGAGGGGACAGTGGAGGCATGATAGTAGGATTCAAGTATCTGAAGGGTTGTATGGTAGAATAGTGCCACGTATCCCTTTTTGTACTATGGATCCCTTTGGCAGTTTGGTGAAACCTAAGTATGTCTTCTCAGAATGACATTTTAAAATAACTGATGGAAAAGCTAAGTTTTAGTTAGAAGGTAGTGAAAATAAAGACGTAATTGTTTTCTCATCAAAGTTATGAAACCTATTCAAAGGCACCACCCTTTCTGTCCCATTATCCATAGACCCCAACTTAATAATTCCTGCTGTGGAAAAGGTTTTACAATTATTTTATTTGTCCAGAAGGCAGAGATAGGTAGAACTGGTAGAAGCCTGTTGTTTAGTCGTTTCAGTCATGTTCAACTCTTTGTAACACCATTTGGGGTTTGCTTGGCAAAGATACTGAAGGAGTTTGCCATTACCTTCTCCAGTTCATTTTACGGATGAGGGACTGAGGCACACAGAATTAAGTCATTTGCCCGGGATCATACAGCTAGTATCTGAGGTTGTATTTGAATTCATGAGGAATCTTGTACCACCTAAGTGTTGAGGTAGAAGCTACAGAGGAAATTTTATGGGGTGGGAGTGCAGACAAAAAAACAAAACAAAACAAAACAAATTTTCTTACTACATATAGCTATTCAAAATCCAACGGGCTATTTCTTTTTTTTTTTTTAATTAGTTAATTTTTTTCTTTACAACATTCAGTTCCACAAGCTTCTGAGTTCCAAATTTTCTCCTCTTTCCTCCTCTCTCCCCTTCCCAAGATGATATGCAATCTGATATAGGCCCTACATATACATTCAACTTAAGCATATTTTCACATTAGTCATTTTGCAAAGAAGAATTATAACTAATGGAATTACCCATGAGAAAGAAGAAACGAAAGAAAATTTAAAAAGACAGAGAGCAAATTTTATGCTTCAATCTGCATTCCCACTCCATAAGTCTTTATCTTGATATGGATAGCATTTTCCATCATGAGACTTTTGGAGTTGTCTTAGAACCTTGCATTGCTGCAAAGAGTCAAGTCTATCAAAGTTAGTCATCTCACAATGAGGCTGCAACTGTGTACAATTCTTCTGGTTCTGTTCCCCTCACTAGGTATCAGTTCATATAGGTCTTTCCAGGTTTTTCTGAAGTCCATCTGCTCATCATTTCTTACAGCATAACAGTATTCCATTATATTCATATACCACAATTTGTTCAGGCATTCTCCAATTGATGGGCATCCCCTCAATTTCCACCAGAAAAAGAGCTGCTATATTTTTGTACATGTGGGTTCTTTTCCCAGAACGGGTTGTTTCCGACAGAAGTAACTTGTCCATTTTTGGAAGTCATAAAACAGAGGTCTAATGACAAAATCTCAGAAATTTTGTAGAAGGGATATGCGTTCCAATACAAATTGTTTGCACTAGAAGATCTTTCACTTCCATTCCCAAAGCTGAGACTATAGGATCTGATGACAACTTCCTTCCACCAAGTAAACACTTTATGTAATGAAGCTCCATGTTCCAAAGACTATCAATTCCAGGAGGGGCAGGCCATCTCCCATCTCCTATTCTCAGTTTACCCACTGCTTTTCAGAATATCGTACCACAAGAAAACTGTGCCAACAGAGTATTCAGATAAGCAACTGAGGTTTCAAGAATATTAACAATGGCCTCCACTTTTTTATGTTTTATTGCAGTTTTCTATGAGAACTTTTTCTACTTCTTCTCCTCAGTTGATAATTTCCAAAGAGGAAGCCATCTCCAGTTGTCCTGATCTATATCTTGCCACTGGACCCAGAAGGCTCTGGAGGACAGAGTGAGGCTGGTAATTTTCCATAGCCCTCCCTCACTTAAATCCAATTCACTTGCAAGACACTTCCTCCTTAATGTCATGGTCCTCTTTGAGAATGAAGAATACTGCCAAAAGAAACCCAGGGACTGAAAAGATCTGTACCTTCTGACTGAAAGAACCAAAAGCTACAACACTCAGCCAACATCATGAATCGGAAAAAGCAGACGAAAAGTGAAAAAACCATAGAATCTTTCTATGGGGATAAGGACCAAAACACAAACACCAAAGAGGTTAGAGCTGAGACTGTACTTCCATCTGAAACCTCAGATGGGACTATGAATTTCTCGCAAGCACAACTAGATTACCTGGAACGTCTGAAGAAGGATATAAAAGAAAAACTGGCCAATGATTTTAAAACTATAAAAAAAGAATTCACTGATGAGAACATCACCCTGAAAAAGAAAATTGAAGAAATGGAAAAGGAAGTTCAAAAATTAACTGGAGAGAATAATTCCCTAAAAGGAAGAGCTAATCAAATGGAAAAGGAAACCCAAAACCTAATTGGGAAAATTGATCAGATGGAAAAGGAAACCCAAAACCTAACTGGGAAAATCGGTCGAATGGAAAAAGAAGTACAAAAATTAAATGGAGAAAATAGCTCCTTAAAGGGAAAAATTGGTCAGATGGAAAAGGAGATGGAAAAGCTAACTTAAGAAAACACTACGATGAAGATTAGAATTGGGCAAGTAGAAACTAATGACTCAATGAGGCAACAAGAATCAGTCAAACAAAATCTAAAGAATGAAAAGATAGAAGAAAATGTAAAATATTTAATTGGAAAAACAACTGACCTGGAAAATAGATCCAGGAGAGAAAATCTAAGAATTATTGGCCTGCCAGAAACCCATGATGAAGAAAAGAGTCTGGACAATATCTTCCAGGAAATCATCAAGGAAAACTGTCCAGAAGTACTAGACTCAGAGGGCAAAATAGTCATCGAAAGAATCCACCGTTCCCCTCCCGAAAGGGATCCCAAACTCAAAACCCCAAGAAATATAGTTGCCAAATTCCAGAGCTATCAAGTGAAGGAGAAAATACTACAAGCAGCCAGAAAGAAACAATTCAAATATCAAGGACACACAGTCAGGATCACACAGGACCTTGCAGCTTCTACATTAAAAGATCGAAAGAATTGGAACCCAATATTCCATAAGGCAAAGGAGTTGGGACTTCAACCAAGGATCAACTACCCAGCAAAGTTCAGCATAACATTTCAGGCAAGGAGAAAGTCATTCAACGAAATAAGGGATTTCCAGAGCTTCCTGACCAAAACACGAGAACTCAATAGACAATTTGATCTTCAAATGCAGGTCTCCAGAGAATCATAAAAAGGTAAACACAGGGGAAAAAACAAAAACAAAAACTTGCTACTCAATTAGGGCAAACTGTTTACCTCCCTATAAGGGAAGATGATACCTGTTAATCTTGAGAACTGTGCAGCTATTATGATAAAAGGGATATATGTAGAGGGAACGGGCATAAAGTAAATGATGTCATGTCAAAAATATGATTTAAGTATGAGAAGGGAATGTAATAAGAGGTGTGGAAAGGGGGAAGCAGAAAATGGCAAATTAGATCACAGGAAGAAGTACAAAACTATAGTAGAGGGAAGGAGGGGAGGGAGATGAGCATTGTTTGAGAGGTACTCTCATCTGATTTGTTCAAAGGAGGGAACAATAATCTTAAGTAGATAAGCCTAACTAGCTCTATAGGTAGTAGGAGGGGAAGGGGGAAGAAAGGGGAGGGTGGCTAAAAGGGAGGAAAGAAGCAATAAGAGTAAAGGGAACTAAAAGGGAGGGGGGGTCAAAAGAAGGAGGGGAAGGCTGCAGGAGGAGGGGGAGAAAAGTGAATACTATTGAGGAGGGGAAGGGAGACGGGAGAGCTAAAAGCACAAATGGTGAGAAAGAGGTTGGAGGGAAATACACAGATTGTAATCATAACTACGAATGTGAATGGAATGAACTCTCCCATAAAACGGAGACGGATAGCAGAATGGATTAAAAGCCATAATCCAACAATATGCTGCTTACAAGAAACACATTTGAAACGGGGGGATACACATAGGATAAAGGTCAAAGGATGGAGCAGAATATATTGTGCTTCAGCTCATGTAAGAAAGGCAGGAGTATCAATCCCAATCTCAGACAAAGCAAAAGCAGAAATAGATCTAATCAAAAGGGATAAGGATGGAAACTATATCCTGCTAAAAGGCACCATAGACAATGAAGCAATATCCTTACTAAACATGTATGCTCCAAGTGGTATAGCATCCAGATTCTTAGAGGAGAGGTTGGGGGAGTTGAAGGAAGAAATTGATAGCAAAACTATACTAGTGGGGGACCTCAACCTCCCCCTCTCTGAACTCGATAGATCCAACCTCAAAATAAACAAGAAAGAGGTTAAGGAGGTAAATAAAACTCTGGATAAGGTAGATATGATAGATCTTTGGAGAAAATTAAATGGGAACAGAAAGGAATACACTTTTTTCTCAGCGGTACATGGAACATTTACAAAAATTGACCATGTACTAGGACATAAAAATCTTACAATCCAGTGCAGAAAGGTAGAGATAATCAATGCATCCTTTTCAGATCATAATGCATTAAAAATTACATGTAATAAAAGGCCATGGAAAGAGAAACCAAAAATCAATTGGAAGCTAAATAATCTAATTCTAAAGAAGGGTTGGGTTAAAGAAGAAATCATAGAAACAATCAACAATTTCATTCGAGAGAATGACAATAGTGAGACAACATACCAAAACTTATGGGATACTGCAAAAGCAGTTATTAGGGGAAGTTTTATATCTCTGAATGCTTACATAAATAAAATAGAGAAAGAGGAGATCAATGACTTAGGCTTGCAGTTGAAAAAGCTAGAAAAAGAACAAATTGAAAATCCCCAAGTAAATACCAAATTAGAAATACTGAAAACCAAAGGAGAGATTAATAAAATTGAAATTAAGAAAACTATTGAATTAATAAATAAAACCAATAGTTGGTTTTATGAAAAAACTAATAAAATTGATAAACCTTTGGTCAATCTGATTAAAAAAAAGAAAGAAGAAAACCAAATTACTAATATTAAAAATGAAAGGGGTGAACTCACCTCCAATGAGGAGGAAATTAAAACAATAATTAGAAACTACTTTGCCCAACTTTATGCCCACAAATTCGATAATCTAAACGAGATGGATGAATATTTTAAAAAATACAAATTACCCAGATTAACAGAAGAGGAAGTTGAATACTTAAACAACCCCATCTCAGAAAAAGAAATTGAACAAGCCATCAATGAACTCTCTAGGAAAAAATCTCCAGGGCCAGATGGATTCACAAGTGAATTCTATCACACATTTAAAGAACAGTTAATTCCAGTACTACATACACTATTCTTGAAAATTGGGGAAGAAGGAGTCCTCCCAAATTCTTTCTATGATACAAATATGGTTTTGATACCCAAACCAGGAAGAGACAAAACAGAGAAAGAAAATTATAGACCAATTTCCCTAATGAATATAGATGCAAAAATTTTAAATAAGATTCTAGCAAAACGAATACAGCATCTTATCACGAGATTAATACATTATGATCAGGTAGGATTCATACCAGGACTACAGGGCTGGTTCAATATTAGGAAAACTATTAGCATTATCGATCACATCAACAACAAAGCTAACAAAAACCACATGATTATCTCAATAGATGCAGAAAAAGCTTTTGACAAAATATAACATCCATTCGTACTAAAAACATTGGAGAATGTAGGAATAAAGGGAACTTTCCATAAAATAATAAGCAGTATCTATCTAAAACCTTCAGCAAGCATTATATGCAATGGGGATAAGCTAGATGCATTCCCAATAAGATCAGGGGTGAAACAAGGTTGTCCATTATCACCCCTATTATTTAATATGGTACTAGAAATGTTAGCTGTAGCAATTAGACAAGATAAAGATATCCAAGGAATTAAAATAGCCAAAGAAGAAACTAAGTTATCACTCTTTGCAGATGATATGATGATTTACCTAGAGAATCCCAGAGATTCAAGTAAAAAATTACTTGAATTAATAAACAACTTTGGCAAAGTTGCAGGGTACAAAATAAACCCACACAAATCTTCTGCATTCCTATATAGTAGCAACAAAGTCCAACAGCAAGAGATAGAAAGAGAAATCCCATTTAAAGTTAGGGTAGACAGTATAAAATACTTAGGAGTCTACCTGCCAAAACAAACCCAGGGATTATATGAACACAATTACAAGACACTTTTTGCACAAATAAAGTCAGATTTAAGTAAGTGGAAAAACATTAGTTGCTCATGGGTAGGCCGTGCTAATATAATAAAAATGACAATTCTACCCAAATTAATATACTTATTTAATGCCATACCAATTAAACTATCAGACAATTACTTTCTAGAGCTGGACAAAATAATATCAAAATTCATTTGGAAAAACAAAAGGTCCAGAATATCAAAGGGACTAATGAAAAGAAATGCTTGGGAAGGTGGCCTAGCGCTACCAGACCTCAAACTGTACTATAAAGCTGCAATTATCAAAACCACTTGGTATTGGCTAAGAAACAGAGAGGTAGACAAGTGGAATAGACTTGGCACTCAAGATGCAGTAGGCAAGGAATATAGCAACCTTCTGTTTGATAAACCCAAGGACCCCAGCTTCTGGGATAAGAACTCATTGTTTGACAAAAATTGCTGGGAAAACTGGATAACAGTGTGGCGGAAATTAGGCATAGACCCATACCTGACACCGTACACAAGAATAAAGTCCAAATGGGTACATGATTTAGGTATAAAGATTGATACCATGAATAAACTGGAGAAGCAAGGAATAGTGTATTTATCAGATCTATGGAGAAGGGAAGAATTCTTTACTAAAGGAGAGATAGAATGCATTATGAAATGCAAAATGGATAACTTTGATTACATTAAACTGAGAAGTTTTTGCACAACCAAACCCAATGCAACCAAAATCCGGAGGGATGTAGTAAATTGGGAAAAAATTTTTACAGCTAAGCTCGGGGATAAAGGCCTTATTTCTAGAATATATAGAGAACTGATCCAAATGTATAATCATACAAGTCATTCCCCAATTGATAAATGGTCAAAGGATATGAACAGGCAATTTTCAGAGGAAGAAATTAAAGCTATCTATAATCATATGAAAAAATGCTCTAAATCACTATTGGTTAGAGAGATGCAAATCAAAACAACTCTGAGGTACCACATCACACCTATAAGATTGGCAAACATGACAGAACAAGAAAATGATAAATGCTGGAGAGGATGTGGGAAAGTTGGAACACTAATTCATTGTTGGTGGAGCTGCGAGCGCATCCAACCATTCTGGAGAGCAATTTGGAACTATACCCAAAGGGCTACAAAAATGTGCATACCCTTTGACCCAGCAATATCGCTACTAGGACTATATCCCCAAGAGATCATAAAAATGGGAAAAGGTCCCACATGTACAAAAATATTTATAGCAGCACTCTATGTAGTTGCCAAAAACTGGAAGTCAAGGGGATGTCCATCAATTGGGGAATGGCTGAATAAATTATGGTATATGAATGTAATGGAGTACTATTGTGCCATAAGAAATGATGAACAAGAAGACTTCAGAGAGGCCTGGAAGGACTTATATGACCTGATGCTGAGTGAAAGGAGCAGAACCAGGAGAACTTTATGCACAGCAACGACCACAGTGTGTGAGAGTTTTTTCTGGTAGAATTAGATTTTTGTAATAACACAAGAACTTCTTACCAAAAAAAAAAAAAAAAATCCCAATGGAGGATCTCAAGGCAAAATGCCTGCCACACTCAGAGAGAGAAATATGGAAGTCACTCACATATTGTAGCAGATCATGTTTGTGTATGTGTATGTGTTTGTGTATCATGTTCTGATTTGTTATACGATTTCTTTCATTTATCTTAGTCTGACTACATAGCATGACTATAGTGAAAATATACTCATTAGGAAAGTATATGTAGAATCTATACAGAATTGTATGCAGTCGTGGGGAGGGAGGGGGGTAGTGGGGAGTAGGTGGGGAGGGATAAAATCGCAATTGTATGGCAGTGATTGTTAAACATTACAAAATAAAAATATTAAAAAAAAAAAAAAAGAAACCCAGGGACTATATGAACACAATTACAAAACACTTTTCACACAAAAAAAGTCAGATCTAAGTAAGTGGAAAAACATCAGTTGCTCATGGGCAGTCTGAACTAATATAATTAAAATGACAATTCTGCCTAAATTAATTTACTTATTCAGTGCCATACTAATCAGACTACCAGAAAATTATTTTCTACAGCTAGAAAAAACAATATCAAAATTCATCTGGAAGAACAAAAGGTTCAGAATATCAAGGAAATTAATGAAATGAATGCGAGAGAAGTTGGCCTCACCCTACCAGATCTCAAATTATATTATAAAGTAACAATCATCAAAACCAGTTGGTACTAAGAAATAGAGGTAGAGTAGAGAAATAGAGTAGAGAAATCTACTGATCAGTGTTAGGTAGAGTAGAGAAACAGAGTAGAGAAATCTACTGATCAGTGTTAGGTAGAGTAGAGAAACAGAGTAGAGAAATCTACTGATCAGTGTTAGGTACTCAAGACACAGCAGTCAAAGAATATAGCAATCTACTGTTTGATAAATCCAAAGACCCCAGCTTCTGGGACTCACTGTTTGACAAAAACTGCTAGGAAAACTGGATAACAGTGTGGCAGAAACTGGGCATAGACCAATGTCTGCCACTGTACACAAGAATGAAGTTCAAATGGGTACATGATCTAAGTATAAAAATTGATACTACAAACAAGTTAGGGGAACAAAGAATAGCGTATTCGCCAGATTTATGGAGAATGGAGAAATTTATGGCCAAACAAGAGATAGAGAACATTATGAAGTGCAAAATGCATAATTTTGATTACATTAAATTGAAAAGTGTTTGCACAAACAAACCCAATGCAACTAAGATTAGGAGGGAAGCAGAAAACTGGGAAAGAATTTTTGCAACTAGTGTCTGTGATTAAGATCTCATTTCTAAAATATATAGAGAACTGAGTCAAATGTACAAGAATACAAGTCACTCTCCAGTTGATAAATGGTCAAAGTATGTGAACAGGCAGTTTTCAGAGGAAGAAATTAAAGCTATCTATAGTCATATGGAAAAATGCTTTAAATCACTATTGATTAGAGATGCAAATCAAAACAACTCTGAGGTGCCACATCACACCTATCTGATTGTCTAACATAACAAAACAAGAAGATGATAAATATTAGAGAAGATGTGGAAGAGTTGGAACACTAACTCATTATGGGTGGAGCTGTGAACTAATCCAACCATTCTGGAAAGCAATTTGGAACTATACCCAAAGGGCTACAAAAACGTGCATACCCTTTGACCCAGCAATATTGCTTCTAGGACAGTTTCCCAAAGAGATCATAAAAATGGGGAAGGGTCCCATGTGTACAAAAATATTTATAGTGGCACTCTTTGTGGTGGCCAAGAGCTGGAAATTGAGGGGATGCCCATCAATTGGGGAATGTCTGAACAAGTTGTGGCATATGAATGTAATCGAATACTATTGTGCTATAAGAAATGAAAAGGAAAACTTCAGAGAGGCCTGGAGGAACGTATTTGAACTGATGCTGAGTAAAAGGAGCAGAACCAGATCATTGTATATAATAACAACCACGGTGTGAGAGGAATTTTTCTGGCAGACTTAGCCCTTCACAGCAATGCAAGGACCTAAAACATTCCCAAAAGACTTGAGGCAAAATGCCATCCACATCCAGAGAAAGAACTATGGAACTGGAATGCAGAATGAAGCAGACAGAACATTTTCTCTTGTGTTACATTTTATTTTGTTTGGGTTTTTCTCATGGTTTCTACCAATCATTTTAATTCCTCTATGCAACATGGCTATTGTGAAAATGCGTTTAATAAGAATGTATGTGTAGAACCCATGCAAGATTGCACGCTGTCTTAGGGAGGGAGGGGGAGAAAATCTAAGACTTATGGAAATGATTGTAGAAAACTGAAAACAAATAAATCAACGATAATAATAAAAGAGAATGAAGGACAAACACAACTTGTGAGTAGTAAGACCTGCCCCATTGGGGCCCAACTGGCCAGTTATAATTGCGAAATGTAGTGTCCTTCCTTTCTTTCTTTCTTTCTCTCTTTCTTTCTTTCTCTCTTTCTCTCTTTCTTTCTTTCTTTCTTTCTCTCCTTCTTTCCTTCGCTGCCTCCCTCCCTCACTCCCTCCCTTCCTCCCTCCCTCCTTCCTTCCTTCCTTCCTTCTTTTCCTCTGTACCTGCTCTCCCTTTGTCTACATAGGGAATCATATCCTTTACTATGGATGCTCTGCCCAAAGTGCTCACTGAAATCTAGCAAGACAACTTGGGGTTTCCCAGATCACTTTGGTTCTCATAGATTGGCTCACACTACATCCAAGACCAAGCCTCATTTGGTCACTGTTTGGATTTTGATAGTTCAGAGTAAGAGTAAGTAGTAATTGCTTCTTTTTTGGCCAGAAATCTGATTCTTCCCCTCCCAGATTTTTTTGACTAGGTAAAAGAGGTCATTCTTTGCCTCATTTTTACCTAGCCTTGAATCCCAAATGGGCATTGACGCAGATGAAAGGCGATCTGAGAAAGACCTTAGCTTAAAAAGGCCAAGGCCTCCCATGGCATCTGGGATGATCTCCATTCATCCTGATCTATATCTTGCCACTGGACCCAGATGGCTCAGGAGGAGAGAGTGAGGCTGGTGACTTTGCACAGCCCTCTCTCACTTAAATCTAATTCACTTGCAAATCATGACATCTCCTTCCTGATGTCACAGTCCCTTTTGAGAATGATGAATGAGCAACACCACCAACAATTTCCAAAGAAAGGGTCTAGGAGACAGATCTGCAGTGTACATAAGTCACAGGTTTCCAAGGTGCCTAATGCATGTAATTTGATGATGAAAATGCTGTTGAGTGGAATAGTTTGTGCTAACAAGTAATTTTTTTTTTCTAGTTCCAGTTGTTCACTTGTTTCTTGGCTTCAAAAAATGTTATCTGAGCAACAATGCTGATGTGCACTGAACTCTGGTTGGGTGGGAGCAAGTGATGTTGTTTAATGGAAGTTTGCTCACATCAGAGATAAAGGAAAACCTTCCAAAGGAAAACCAGATGATTCAATATCTGAATGGTATAATATATCTGATGTAACACAACTGCAATTCTGAGCAGCTATCCTGAGTCAAGTAGGAGCTCCAGCCCCATCACATGCATTAACTTTCAGATATAATTGGGCTGATCTGTTGTTCTCATAGCCAAATTGTGATGTACTCTAAAATGGCATTTTAGATTCTATAACCTAAAGAGCAAGGCATAATGTCTCACATGCAAGAGTTTGCTTATTTTACATTACACATGGAAGACATGGCATAGATCAAGCCTGACCTTGTTATAATCTAAGGAGTTTTGTCTGTAGTGCCCAAAATAGCATCTCAGGGTCCCTACTTGAGCTTTAGTGTTCCCTGAGGAAAGAGTTAGCTGGCTGCTTCTGTATGGATGGTCCACATTTCCTTTTGTTCATCTGGGTCAAGCAAGGAATGAAAACATATAAAAATTCAACCACCTTAGAGCAGTTTGAACAACTACATTGGTCCAAAGATGATGTGGTTTACTCGATAGAGTGCTTGACCTAAAGTCAGGAAAATCTCAGTTCAAATCCTGCCTCATTCACTTGCCTACTAGCTCTCTGAACCTGGGCAAATTATCGGGCTCTCTGAGCCTTAGTTTCTGCATCTGCCTAATGGGGTTAATAATAACATCTATCATACAGAGCTGTGAAGATTGTTACATCATGAATGTCAACTATTATTATTATAAGGCATTGGTTATTATCCATTTTATATAGCTCACCATGCTACTAATCAGCTCTTGTTTCTTTTTTAAATTTCAGTTCAAGAAAAAGTAAGTACAATCATTCAGGCAATTACAATCCCACATACCAGACCAATATAGAATGCAGCTTTGTTAAGTAAATACAATTTTTCCTTTCCTCAAAGGATTCCATTTGTCCTGTCATACCCAATCAGTGCAATAAATATCAATTAGTTTGGCCGCTACTTTTAATTTGGGTTCACCCTGATAATAAGGGCTCAGGTTATGGCATTAGTCACCCTACCTGAGAAGGCATCCCTGTGGAGAGAGCCAGATCTCTGCAGCAAAGGGCTTTGCCAGTATTAGGTGCCTAACAATATTACCCCAATTTTGAGGCTTATTGTTGGTCGCAGTTTAATTTCCTGTCTCAGCCTTACAGGAGATTTCTAATGTTTGGGCTGTAGGATATGCTCTGATTAAAAATAATCTTCCCAATTACTGTTTGGCATGAAACTCCCATCACATGCACTCTGCCACCGGCCTCCGAGTTTCTGTCAGCAATAATTGTGTCTGTAGTGCCTAACTGTAAATGAAAACCCAGGGGGCATGTTTGGGTCCCCAGCTTCTGTGCCTCGCCATATCTTTTAATTTGCACTGTCTGTCAAAAGGAGATGGCCATGTGTACTCAAAGGAAATCCTTAGAATATCAGGTCGGGGAGAAAAAAGCCAAGGTACAACAAGCTTCTCTGAGAAATTGTATTTGAACCCGTTACAGATAACAGGGTGCTCTACAGAGCACCAAGTTCCTTTTATTATACTCCAAAGTTTCTCCTGACACTGGTTGAAAAGAGAAGTTTCACTCAAGGGAAATTTCAAGGTGTATTTTTCCCAAGTACATCTTACAGGACATCAAATTCAAAGCACTTGGTGGGAAGCCGTTAAAAAGAAAGTATATTCATGGGACTTGATTATTGCAAACTGGATAAAATTAGAACTAGCCAGGGGGAAATGTATTCGACTGGAAAACATCATGAAGCTGTGTTCAGAAAGCCAAGTGAAGCTGGGAATTAGTGAGCTGCAGGATTATCTGGTAAGATTTGAGATCATCCACATGACCACTGGAAGACAATCTAGGTCAAACTTTTTCTGGAACTCATGGCCAAAGTGACTTCTGTAGAACCCTCCATTGCCTTCACTTGCCATGGCATAACCAAACATCCAAATCTACAACATGTTCAAAAAAATTGTTCTTAGAAAGTGGGGTATTCCAAATGGAAGCAGTCTAAAGCACTGGGCCTCATTTCCAGCAAAAGAAAAAGAAATATGAATAGAAAAAGGGGAGAGGAGACTTCTGGAATTCTGTTCCTTTTCAAACTTCATTAGGTTTTAGAATACAAGGAACTGTACATTTTCTACATTTTTGGAGGATGTACAGTTTATTAAGAATTCTTGAATAGACAGTCAGCAAGAATGGCTATAATGGTTCCCTATTACTTCTAAGATAAATTGCACTCTCCTCCCAGTTTTTCATCTAAAACCCTTTGCAATCTGACTCCAATCATTTCTAGAACAGAGGTTCTTAACCTCATGCGTATGTATGAGTGCACATGAGTGAGTGTGTGTATGTGTGTGTGTATGTGTGTACCCCTTTGGCAGTCCAGTGAAGTCTATGAGTCTTTCTCTGTATAATGTTTTTAAATTCATAAAGGAAAATATAAAGTATTTCAAAGGAAACTTATACCTTGAAATAAGGAAGTGCTTTTTCCCATTTAAGTTCAAAGATTCCCTGTATTTATCCATGCAATGTGGAGGTCTCTGTATCCAAGGTTAAGAATCTCTGGTCTAGACTAACTTACCATTACTCTCCCTCATACACTTTACTAATTCTCACACAAACACACATCAGTTTGTTAACACTCTCATACCCACTCACTCCCTCAAATCACTTTTGTATTTACCTAAGTCTGTGAATGTGGTATTCCCTTCCCCTATGTCCCTACCCATTTGGAGGAAAGCTTCTAAGCTCAATGCCTGGTAGATGGATGGCATTTAATAAATGATTGTTGAAGTAATCAAAGTAATAGCAAATATAAGACAAGGGAAAGCAAGAATAATTATATTCTGCTCAGGAAGGGCAGTATTAAAAGCCCAGAAAGAAAGGAACTTCCTGCAGAATGCACAGTGAAATAATTGCCATTATTATCATTATAACTCACATTAATGTAACACTTTCAGGTTTATAATAATACTTTAGAACTATTACTTCATCTAATCTTTAAAAAAAATCCTATGAGTTAAGTATTCTTGGTAAACCCATTTTGCAGAAGAGTAAATTAAGGCTTAGAAAAAATTAAGTAAAATTGTATGTCTAGCAGAGGTTCCCAAACTCATTTGAACTACTATCCCTTTTCAAAAAAAATTACTCAGCACCTCTTCCTCCCTAATTTACTTTCTTAATGTTTTTTTCTTTAGAAATGTATTTAATAGGAATGTATCTGTAGAACCTATATAAAACTGTATGCCATCTCAGGGAGGGAGTGAGGAGGTAAGGGGAAAGGGGGGGGGGGAATCTAAGATATATGGAAGTGATTGTAGAACACTGAAAACAAATATAAAAACTGTTAAAAAAAAAAGAAATATGCATAATTTCAAAATACCACCACCCCCTTGGATCATTCCAGCATCTCTCAGGTTGCCCAATTTGGGAACCTATGGTATAGCCATACAATTAACGAATATAGGAGGGGAAACTTGAATCACTGTCTTTTAGAGGACCAAGTATAAGTTCAAAGACACAGAATACATTTCTCAAACAGAAAAAAAATGACTTAAGTAGGACATATTAGACAACTCCCTCCAAAATTGTAGGGATGTAAAGGAATGTGCCTAGTATTGGATTCTGCAGTCAAAGCACATGGATTAAAATATCACCTCTGATACTTATCTACCTTCTGACTTAAGTCACTTAGCCTCTTTGGGCCTCAGTTTCCTTAGCTATAAAATAAGAAGATGGGAGGGGGGCAGAGCCAAGATGGCAGAGTAGAAGCAAAGACTTGCTAGCCAAATACCTATAAAAATTACTCTAAACAAATTCTGGAGCTGGAGGGCCCACAGAATGAAAGAGCAAAGCAAATCTCCAGCCCCAGAGAGCCTGGAAGGTCAGCAGGAAGCATCTATCACAGCATACAGGGAACAGAGCACAGTCTAGCAACCAGCACAGATGGGACCTGAGCAGCTGAATCTCTGGCACCTATGGTGCTTTCCAGACTTCAAAATTCCAAACTACAGAGAACAAATTGGAAGGTCAGTGGAAAAAATTTGCTGGACCTATGTAAGAGAGTAGAATGTTCCAGTCCCAGCCCCAGGGTGGCAGAAGAGGTAGAGGAACCCATGAATGCCACAGCAGGGGCAGAAGCAGCAGTTGTTTCTGGATCTCTAGGCCCATAGATTGTGGGAGGATCTAGTGGCTGACAGTACACCTTCCACCCACCCCCACTGGAAGTAGAGAACTACCTGGACAAAGAACTCAAAAGTCAAGTAAATGGCTGGGGAAATGAGCAAAAGCTGAAAAATAATCAGACTATAGAATCTTACTGTGGTGACAAGGAAAATCAAAATATACAAACAGAAGAAGACAACAAAATCAAAGCTCCTACATGCAAAGTCTCCAAGAAAAATATGAATTTGTCTCAGGTCATAGAAGAGTTCAAAAAGGATGCCGAAAATCAAGTCAGAGAAGTAGAGCAAAAATTAGGAAGAGAAATGAGAGTGATGCAAGAAAATCAAGAAAAATGAGTCAACTGTTGCTAATGGAGGCCCAAAAATGTTGAAGAAATTAACACTTTAAAAAAGACTAACCCAAATGGCAAAAGAGACCCAAAAAGCCAGTGAGGAGAAGAATGCCTTAAAAAGCAGAACTGACCAGATGGAAAAGGTGGTCCAAAAACTCACTGAAGTAAATAATTCCTTAAAGATTAGAATGGAGCAGATGGAAGCTAATGACTTTATGAAAAATCAAGGAATTATAAAACAAAACCAACGGAATGAAAAATAGCAGACAATGTGAATTGTCTCACTGGAAAAACAACTGACCTAGAAAATAGATCCAGGAGAGACAATTTAAAAATTATTGGACTACCTGAAAGCCATGATCAAAAAAAGAGCCTGGACATCATATTTCAAGAAATTATCAAGGAAAACTGCCCTGATATTCTAGAACCAGAGGGTAAAATAGGTATTGAAAGAATTCACCAATTGTATCCTGAAAGAGATCCTGAAAGGAAAACTCCTAGGTATATTGTAGCCAAATTACAGAGATCCCATGTCAAGGAGAAAATATTGCAAACAGTCAGAAAGAAACAATTAGAGTACTGTGGAAATACAATCAGGATAACACAAGATCTAGCAGCTTCTACATTTAGGGACTGAAGGGCTTGGAATATGATATTCCAGAAGTCAAAGGAGATAGGATTAAAACCAAGAATCACCTACCCAGTCAAACTCAGTATAATATTTCAGGCAAAAAAAAATGGCCATTTAAAGAAATAGAGGACTTTCAAGTATTCTTGTTGAAAAGACTACAGCCAAACAGAAAATCTGATTTTCAAACACAGGAATCAAGAGAAGCATGAAAAGGTAAACAGGAAAGAGACATCATAAGGGACTTACTAAAGTTGAACTGTTTACATTCCTACATGGAAAGATAATATTTGTAACTCTCGAGACTTTTCTCAGTATTAGGATAGCTGGAGGGATTATATACATATAGAGAGAGGGCATAGGGTGAGTTGAATATGAAGGGATGATAACTAAAAAAATAAAATTAAGGGGTGGGAGAGGAATATATTGGGAGAAGGAGAAAGGGAGAAATAGAATGAGGTAAATGATCTCTCACATAAAAGAGGCAAGTAAAAGTTTTTTTCAATGGAGGGGAAGAGTGGAGAGGTGAGGGGGAAGGAATGAACCTTACTCTCCTTGGATTTGGCTTAAGAAAGGAATAACATACACATTCAATTTGGTATGAAAATCTATTTTACACTACAGGAAAGTATGGGGGAAAGGGATAAGCTGGGATGGAGAGATGATAGAAGGGAAGGCGAATGGGAGAGGGGTAATTAGAAGTAAATACTTTTGAGGAGGGACAGGGTTAAAAGAGAGAATAGAATAAATGGGAGGCAGGATAGAAGGGAGGGAAATATAATTAGTCTTTCATATCAGGACTGTTATGGAAATGTTTTGCATGACTACACATGTATAACCTATATCAAATTGCATCCCTTCTCAGTGGGGATGGGTGGGGAGGGAGAAAGGGAGAGAAGTTGGAACTCAAAGTTTTAAAAATTAATGTTAAAAATTATTTTTACATGTAATTGGGAAAAAAGACATACAGGCAATGGGGTATAGAAATCTATCTTGTCCTACAAGAAAATAGAGGGGAAGGGCATGAGAGAAGGAGAGGTGTGATAGAAGGGAGGGAAGATTGGGGGATGGGGTAATCTGAATGCATGATCTCTTGGGGTGGACAGAGGGGAGAGATGGGGAGAAAATTTGGAACCTAAAATCTTGTGGAAGTGAATGCTGAAAACTAAAAATAAATAAATTAAATTGTAAAAAAGAAAAAAATAAGAAGATTGGATTAGATGACCTCTGAGGTCATTTCCATCTCTCAATCTGTGATCCTACTATTCTATTTTGTGCCAACTAATCATTAGATGGCCTGGTGAAACTGTGCTGCTCACTCATTTATTTTACAAGCATCTAATAATTCTGTAATATGATATATGATATAATAATATTATATAATAATAATTTAATACTGAAGCCAGGCACTATGCCAGGTGCAGGGAATATAGAGACTAAAACAAAATACAATTTTAAAAGAAATACAGTCCTGGTTTTCATTCATTCACATGAGGAAGTGGTGGTTGGAGGGGGTGGGAGGGACCAGAGACTAAATCACTAAGGTAGCAGTTTGACTTCTGAACAGGCCATTTCTTTTCTAAAGCAGAAAAAAAAATAATTCCTGGGACCATAGATTTAGGACTCTAAAGAATCTCAGAGAACCATAAAGTCCAATCTTCTCATTTTAAAAAATCTGGAAATTGAAGCTGAGATTTGTTAAGTGACTATTAAGACAAGGTTAAGTGATTTGCTTGGGGTTAAATAGCTAGGAAGTCTCTGAGGCAGGATGAACTGAGGTATTCCTGACTCCAAGCCTATTGTTCTATCTACCATACCCTTTAGATGCTTCTTGGTAATCAGAGAAGAGTTACTAGCCACAGAAATGCCATCCTAGAAGCCTGAGATATACAGAAGGAGGAAAAAGGAAAAATCACAGACTGAATACCTTCTTCCCTTACAGAGGCACAGCACCCCTGAAGGAGATATTTCAAGAAGATCAGTTATCCCTTTGGCCCTAATGAACCCAGAAGCCAAGGGCAGAGAGACACAATGCCTTGCTGACTTAGTCAACAAGCTGAGGTTCATCTGGAGGAGAAAGCCATAGAAATTTGAAAATATGTTCAGCATCTCTTGTACCCTTTGTGGCTTTGGGTAAGAAACATAGAGCCCAGAGAGACAAGACATCCCTTCAACAGTCCTTCCCTGCCTAATGAGCCCTGAAATCTATTGCTTTGAGACTCTAAGTCTGCTCCCTAGATCAAGGACTCTGAGCAAAGCTAGAGGAGACATGTCTCCGAGGCTCACACTCCAAAAGATTGGTTCTAAATTCTATCTCAAATTCTGGAGAGGATTAACTCTGTAAATCCTCTCTCAGTTTTGTTCTGCCAAGGAAGCATGCCACAGCAACCTACCTTCTGTTTTATTGGCTCCCCTATCACATCACCCAGTCTCATCACATTGCCTAAAACGCATGTCAACACTACCCCCTCCCAAATCCTCATTTCTATTCACCCTTATTACTCCTCAGTCCCATTACAATTCAGTGCACCCAAGGCCTGGGCCATTCTGTTTTGAAGCTCACACTCAATTAGAGTAAAACTATAAACAGATTTAGAGTTAGAAGGGACTAGGCCATTTTATAGATGAAGTGAGATTCAAAGCTATTAAATGACTTCCTCATGGTCTCTCAGGTATTAAGTGGTAAAGTCGGGATTCAAACCCAGGTCTTAACTGATCCCAAATCCAGCCTTCTTTCTGCTTTACCATACTGCCTTTTATTTACTAGATTATCTCAATTTTTTTTCAAACAACATTACTGCTAGCTTTTATGCTGTAACAAAACTTGGCTCAAAGCTATGGACATCACATCTCTTGAAATTCTAATCACTGGTGGCCAGTTCTACTAATTAAGACAAAAAAGAGCTTATTCCTCCTACCTTCCTTCGTCCTCCCCAAGGCTAAATCATTCCTCGATCATTATTCCTTAATGGCAACTTATGCCAATATCCATGCCATTCTCCCTTTTCCAATGAATTTAGTACTTAGTCTATATTCTACTTTTCTAGCCATGCCTTGCCATTATCCTCAAGGACTTCAATAATCATACTTAGAACACCCTTCAGCAATCTAAAATCTTCCTTTCTCATAATCTTTAACTCCACTGACCTCTTCCTCTCTTTCTCTTCAGCTCCACACATACATATATACCAATATGATAGCCCCACTTAGAGGATCTCTTGGAATTGCATCTCCTCTGAGATCCAGAAATTTGAAATTCAACCCCCTGAAACACAATCTAACCTTCTTCTTCTCTTAGGCTCTGGCTCACACTAAATAATAATGATAATAATAATATTAACTTTTCTGTGTTCAGGCACTAGAGTGCTAAGCATCTTACACTTCTTTTCTCATTTGATCCTCTCAACAACCCTGGACGGTGAGACAAACTGAGGTTGAGTGACTTGCCCAGGGTCACACAGCTTGTAAGTGTCTCAGTCCACATTTGAACTCACGTGTTTCTGACTCCAAGGCCAGTACTCTGCCCACTGCACCATTTATCTTTAGCCTTCTGTGATCTTTCATTTGTTGACACATTCCTGCTCTCTTGGTCTCCTCAATCTCTGATGGATTTGTCTGCATATTTAACCCTGACATTAATGTCTCCCTAGATCCTACCCCCAGTGGGGTCCTGCTCAATGTTTAACCATACCAGTACACATAGCACATTTTTAACCTTAACCTATTATGAACATTTTCTCCATCACTTTCCTGAGTCTACACAATCAACATGACAATAAATCAGACCCCGATTTGCAGTTCGCTGATTTCTGAGGTATAAATACAAAAAGCATTGAACAATCAGCTCTCTGGAGATAGTTTGAGCTAGATCCAGCATACCTCTGCCTTGAGTTTTTTCCCTTGATCTTCTACTGCTCTCAGTCTATGAATCCTCATTTCTAGATAATGTCCATCATATAATTTCTAATCCCCTGTTTCTTGACTACTTAGCATTAATAGAGTAAGTAAACACAGCTGAGCCCTAAACTCTGCTTTGCTTGACTTGTGCTTCATCTTTACTTACTATCTTATTCCTAGTTGAGCTTGGCACAGTGGATATGCCTCAAGTCAGAAAGACCAGAGTTCAGATCTGATCTCAGACACTTACTGGCTGTGTGACCCTGGGCAAATCACTTAACCTCTGTTTGCCTCAGTTTCCTCAACTGTAAAATAGGGATAATAACAACACCTTCCTCACAGGGTTGTTGTGAAAACTGAACATGATAATATTTTTAAAAACACTTAACACATTACCTGGTGCATAGGTAAGTGCTCATTACCTTTCCCATTTTCATAGTGATTTTTCAAAAATATCTTCTTCTCTCCTCTCATGACCACTACCTTCTTAGTATCATTAGCCTCTTTTTCTTCTTGCTCTCTGGTCACATAAGGGAATATCCCTTCACATGCTCTTCACATATGGCAAAGCTTTTATCTGTTCCCTCCCAGACGTGGTCCTTTGGAACCTGACCCCCAAAGTCAGAATTCCCTTCTCTTATAAATCTCCTGCATTTCTGGCTCTTTTTCATCTTTCAATAAATGCAGTCATGTCATCTTAATTTTAAAAAGGACATCCAAAGTGGGAAGCAGAAAATGGCAAATTATATCACAGCAAGAAGTACAAAACTATGGTAGAGGGAAGGAGGGGAGGGAGATGAGCATTGTTTGAGAGGTACTCTCATCTGATTTGTTCAAAGGAGGGAACAATAATCTTAAGTAGATAATCCTAACTAGCTCTATAGGTAGTAGGAGGGGAAGGGGGAAGAAAGGGGAGGGTGGCTAAAAGGGAGGAAAGAAGCAATAAGAGTAAAGGGAACTAAAAGGGAGGGGGGTCAAAAGAAGGAGGGGAAGGCTGCAGAAGGAGGGGGAGAAAAGTGAATACTATTGAGGAGGGGAAGGGAGACGGGAGAGCTAAAAACACAAATGGTGGGAAAGAGGGTGGAGGGAAATACAGAGATTGTAATCATAACTGTGATTGTGAATGGAATGAACTCTCCCATAAAACGGAGACGGATAGCAGAATGGATTAAAAGCCATAATCCAACAATATGCTGCTTACAAGAAACACATTTGAAACGGGGGGATACACATAGGATAAAGGTCAAAGGATGGAGCAGAATATATTGTGCTTCAGCTCATGTAAGAAAGGCAGGAGTAGCAATCCTAATCTCAGACAAAGCAAAAGCAGAAATAGATCTAATCAAAAGGGATAGGGATGGAAACTATATCCTGCTAAAAGGCACCATAGACAATGAAGCAATATCCTTACTAAACATGTATGCTCCAAGTGGTATAGCATCCAGATTCTTAGAGGAGAGGTTGGGGGAGTTGAAGGAAGAAATTGATAGCAAAACTATACTAGTGGGGGACCTCAACCTCCCCCTCTCTGAACTCGATAAATCCAACCTCAAAATAAACAAGAAAGAGGTTAAGGAGGTAAATAAAACTCTGGATAAGGTAGATATGATAGATCTTTGGAGAAAATTAAATGGGAATAGAAAGGAATATACTTTTTTCTCAGCGGTACATGGAACATTTACAAAAATTGACCATGTACTAGGACATAAAAATCTCACAATCCAATGCAGAAAGGTAGAGATAATCAATGCATCCTTTTCAGATCATAATGCATTAAAAATTACATGTAATAAAAGGCCATGGAAAGAGAAACCAAAAATCAATTGGAAACTAAATAATCTAATTCTAAAGAAGGATTGGGTTAAAGAAGAAATCATAGAAACAATCAACAATTTCATTCGAGAGAATGACAATAGTGAGACAACATACCAAAACTTATGGGATACTGCAAAAGCAGTTATTAGGGGAAGTTTTATATCTCTGAATGCTTACATAAATAAAATAGAGAAAGAGGAGATCAATGACTTAGGCTTGCAGTTGAAAAAGCTAGAAAAAGAACAAATTGAAAATCCCCAAGTAAATACCAAATTAGAAATACTGAAAATCAAAGGAGAGATTAATAAAATTGAAATTAAGAAAACTATTGAATTAATAAATAAAACCAATAGTTGGTTTTATGAAAAAACTAATAAAATGGATAAACCTTTGGTCAATCTGATTAAAAAAAAGAAAGAAGAAAACCAAATTACTAATATTAAAAATGAAAGGGGTGAACTCACCTCCAATGAGGAGGAAATTAAAACAATAATTAGAAACTACTTTGCCCAACTTTATGCCCACAAATTCGATAATCTAAACGAGATGGATGAATATTTTAAAAAATACAAATTGCCCAGATTAACAGAAGAGGAAGTTGAATACTTAAACAACCCCATCTCAGGAAAAGAAATGGAACAAGCCATCAATGAACTCCCTAGGAAAAAATCTCCAGGGCCAGATGGATTCACAAGTGAATTCTATCAAACATTTAAAGAACAGTTAATTCCAATACTACATACACTATTCTTGAAAATTGGGGAAGAAGGAGTCCTCCCAAATTCTTTCTATGATACAAATATGGTTTTGATACCCAAACCAGGAAGAGACAAAACAGAGAAAGAAAATTATAGACCAATTTCCCTAATGAATATAGATGCAAAAATTTTAAATAAGATTCTAGCAAAACGAATACAGCATCTTATCACGAGATTAATACATTATGATCAGGTAGGATTCATACCAGGACTACAGGGCTGGTTCAATATTAGGAAAACTATTAGCATTATTGATCACATCAACAACAAAGCTAACAAAAACCACATGATTATCTCAATAGATGCAGAAAAAGCTTTTGACAAAATACAACATCCATTCCTACTAAAAACATTGGAGAATGTAGGAATAAAGGGAACTTTCCATAAAATAATAAGCAGTATCTATCTAAAACCTTCAGCAAGCATTATATGCAATGGGGATAAGCTAGATGCATTCCCAATAAGATCAGGGGTGAAACAAGGTTGTCCATTATCACCCCTATTATTTAATATGGTACTAGAAATGTTAGCTGTAGCAATTAGACAAGATAAAGATATCCAAGGAATTAAAATAGCCAAAGAAGAAACTAAGTTATCACTCTTTGCAGATGATATGATGATTTACCTAGAGAATCCCAGAGATTCAAGTAAAAAATTACTTGAATTAATAAACAACTTTGGCAAAGTTGCAGGGTACAAAATAAACCCACACAAATCTTCTGCATTCCTATATAGTAGCAACAAAGTCCAACAGCAAGAGATAGAAAGAGAAATCCCATTTAAAGTTAGGGTAGACAGTATAAAATACTTAGGAGTCTACCTGCCAAAACAAACCCAGGGATTATATGAACACAATTACAAGACACTTTTTGCACAAATAAAGTCAGATTTAAGTAAGTGGAAAAACATTAGTTGCTCATGGGTAGGCCGTGCTAATATAATAAAAATGACAATTCTACCCAAATTAATATACTTATTTAGTGCCATACCAATTAAACTATCAGACAATTACTTTCTAGAGCTGGACAAAATAATATCAAAATTCATTTGGAAAAACAAAAGGTCCAGAATATCAAAGGGACTAATGAAAAGAAATGCTTGGGAAGGTGGCCTAGCGCTACCAGACCTCAAACTGTACTATAAAGCTGCAATTATCAAAACCACTTGGTATTGGCTAAGAAACAGAGAGGTAGACAAGTGGAATAGACTTGGCACTCAAGATGCAGTAGGCAAGGAATATAGCAACCTTCTGTTTGATAAACCCAAGGACCCCAGCTTCTGGGATAAGAACTCATTGTTTGACAAAAATTGCTGGGAAAACTGGATAACAGTGTGGCGGAAATTAGGCATAGACCCATACCTGACACCGTACACAAGAATAAAGTCCAAATGGGTACATGATTTAGGTATAAAGATTGATACCATGAATAAACTGGAGAAGCAAGGAATAGTGTATTTATCAGATCTATGGAGAAGGGAAGAATTCTTTACTAAAGGAGAGATAGAATGCATTATGAAATGCAAAATGGATAACTTTGATTACATTAAACTGAGAAGTTTTTGCACAACCAAACCCAATGCAACCAAAATCCGGAGGGATGTAGTAAATTGGGAAAAAATTTTTACAGCTAAGCTCGGGGATAAAGGCCTTATTTCTAGAATATATAGAGAACTGATCCAAATGTATAATCATACAAGTCATTCCCCAATTGATAAATGGTCAAAGGATATGAACAGGCAATTTTCAGAGAAAGAAATTAAAGCTATCTATAATCATATGAAAAAATGCTCTAAATCACTATTGGTTAGAGAGATGCAAATCAAAACAACTCTGAGGTACCACATCACACCTATAAGATTGGCAAACATGACAGAACAAGAAAATGATAAATGCTGGAGAGGATGTGGGAAAGTTGGAACACTAATTCATTGTTGGTGGAGCTGCGAGCGCATCCAACCATTCTGGAGAGCAATTTGGAACTATGCCCAAAGGGCTACAAAAATGTGCATACCCTTTGACCCAGCAATATCGCTACTAGGACTATATCCCCAAGAGATCATAAAAATGGGAAAGGGTCCCACATGTACAAAAATATTTATAGCAGCACTCTATGTAGTTGCCAAAAACTGGAAGTCAAGGGGATGTCCATCAATTGGGGAATGGCTGAATAAATTATGGTATATGAATGTAATGGAGTACTATTGTGCCATAAGAAATGATGAACAAGAAGACTTCAGAGAGGCCTGGAAGGACTTATATGACCTGATGCTGAGTGAAAGGAGCAGAACCAGGAGAACTTTATGCACAGCAACAACCACAGTGTGTGAGAGTTTTTTCTGGTAGACTTAGATTTTTGTAATAACACAAGAACTTCTTATCAAAAAAAAAAAAATCCCAATGGAGGATCTCAAGGCAAAATCCCTGCCACACTCAGAGAGAGAAATACGGAAGTCACTCACATATTGTAGCAGATCATGTTTGTGTATGTGTATGTGTTTGTGTATCATGTTCTGATTTGTTATACGGATTCTTTCATTTATCTTAGTCTGACTACATAGCATGACTATAGTGAAAATATATTCAATAGGAAAGTATATGTAGAATCTATACAGAATTGTATGCAGTCGTGGGGAGGGAGGGGGGTAGTGGGGAGTAGGTGGGGAGGGATAAAATCGCAATTGTATGGCAGTGATTGTTAAACATTACAAAATAAAAATATTAAAAAAAAAAAAAAGGACATCCACTGACACTCCTAGCTCATCCAGATGCCATCCCATCTCTCTCTTTCTCTTCCTTATGAATGCTTTTTAAAAGCATTACCTACTACGTAGCAAGATGACATACTAGTGAGCTGAACTTGCAATCAAGCAGTCCTGAATTCAAATCTTATTCTCAAAGACACTAACTGTGACCATAACCAGGTCACTCACCCTTTTTCAGTCTCATCTGTAATATCAGGACAAAAACAGTACCTAGCTTCCTCACAGAGTCGATGTGAGGATCAAATGAGACAAAATATGTGAAGAATTTTGCAAATCTTAAAGTGCTATATAAATGGGAGCTTTCAGTATGCACTTAAAATGTTCTTGTTAATTGATTACTACACCAGATACCTCCCAGTCTTGACCCACTTGTTCAACTTTTTGGCAACTGCACTTGCACTCTCTACTCTAGTCAAATTACTGCATCTATAATCAACACAGACTTTATAACTTCCCATCTGAATAGTCTTTTAGAAAGTCTCATCCTCCTTGATCCCTGCTGATTTTGAATGTACCAATCATCCCCTCTTCCGGAATCTTCTGCCCTCTCTTAGTTTCACGGTTACCATACTCTCTCTGGTTCTCAAGTTACTTCTTTGATAGCTCTTTTGAATCCTCATTCTCTATAACTTTTCAATATGGATAGAACCTAAAGGTCTGTCTTAGTGTGTTCTCTTTCTCTTTCTCTCTCTCTCTCTCTCTCTCTCTCTCTCTCTCTCTCTCTCTCTCTCTCTACCTATCTCTATCTCTATCTCTCTCCCTCCTCTCCCTCCCTTCCTTTCTCTTTCTCTTCCCCCCCTCCATCTCTCCCTCCATTCCTCCTTCCCTCACCCTTTATATATGTATATGCACACACACACACACACACACACACACACATACACATACACTTTCTTCCTTGGTAATTTCCAGATCTAAATTCCCATCTACCACTTTTCAGCATCTGAATCTGTCTCTAGTTTTACCTTAGTTCTGAGTTGTACACCCAAATCCCCAACTCCCTACAACACATCTTACAAACTTACCGCTCTGCCAGCACCTCAAAATCTACATTTATAAAACCAGGTCATTATCTTTCCCCAAAACTTACTCCTCTTTCTGACTTCCTTATTTCTTTCTGTGGCACTACCATTCTCTCACTAAAATTTGATATTCCTATTTGCCTATGAATTGGAATGATTCAACTCCTACCAGGGAGTTAGAGAAAGATAAGAAGAATATAGGATCCAAAAGCATGAATAAGCCCTTATTTGCCATGATTAGCAGGTTTGTGTGTGTATCTGTGTGTGGTATGTGTGTACACTCATGTATGTGTCTATTTGTACAAAGATGTACACTGTTCCATTATAAGTAACCAGTCCAGACTAGTGTGCTCTGAGATGAGAATGCTAAGTTGCTAAGCTACTTGCTTAGTCATACAAATGGTAAAGTATATCTGAGGTAGGATTTGAATTCACATCTTCCTCACTCAAAATCTAGTGCTCTATCCACTTCATCATGTCGTATCTCAAATAATTAGGGTCTCCTAACAAATAAATTTACACCTACCAAAAAAAACAACCTTCCACATGTTCCCATAGCCAAAGAACGGATACATAAATTGAAACACACCTCAAGGAAGCTTTTTGACTTCACAACAGATTTAGGACTAAAAGGGATCTGAAGGTCAACCATTCCAAACTCCCTTCATTTCAGAAATGGGGAAACAGAGGATCAAAGAAGCTAAGTTTCTTAGCTGAGATCATAGAGGTAATAACAGAGCTGAGATTTGAATCCAGGCCTTCTGATACAAAATCCAAGTCTCTCTCCATTAGCATCCTTTCTACATTATCTGAAGTTGCCTAGTATGCCACTGTTAATAGTTGTCCCAAAGCAGTCAATGACCTCTTGGATAGAAAAAGATCAAAGTGGCTAACTTACCTGAATAGCTCTTACCTGTAATTGAAACAACAAGCTTTCTTCTTTGAACTGAAAACCTCATTACCCACTGTACCCTCTTACAGAATCCCCTTTCTACTAGTTCAGAGGCTACCAGCAGAAGACTGCTTCTGAGAGTCCAATTGCCTTCTTTCTGGGAAACAACTTAGGTGGGAAGCTGACACAACCACCAGTTCAGCTAACATAAAAGGGCAGAAACAGATATAGCAATCAGAAAGCTCCACTGCGGGTGCGATTTAGACATATTTATAGGCCTGGCATACAAAGCACATCATTGGGAATGCACAGCCACTTTGTTCATTAATCATATTTTATTTTGAGTCTATTTCTCAATGAAAAGTAGCTTTCTATTTCTATTACCAAGATTAATGTGCCAAGAATACATAGAAACATAAACTGGACTGTGGGAGAGAAGAGGGGGAAAAATAAAAAAGAAAGACAAAACCCTCAGACCTAGGGTGATATATTTGCTTAGATTACTGCTTTATTTACACCATGGAGAACACTGTATTTATTTATTTTGGCTACATAACTCATTTTTGTAGAAAGAAGAAAAAACTCAAGTTAAGAGTTCCTTATTTGACTATGCTGGGCTAAATGATACCATGGAGGGAGATTCCACCCACAGTATCCTGCTTCCCATTAAAAAGAAGGAAAAAAAATTAACACATTGAAATTCAGAGTACCTTATTACCTTATTTAATTCAGACCAGGGAAGACATTTCAGAATAAAACTGGCACTAAACTGATAGGAAGACTCAGAGCTCTGAAATGTTGACATCATATTTTCTTCAGGAAGATAATCAGCTTATCAGTATTCATTTCAACCCAAGAAAGGTCTCACAACTACACTGAAAATTTGAGCTGGCCTCATCATTTCAAGAATGTAATCTCCAGGAAACACTAAAACTACCTGGGAAGGCTAGACACAGTTATCTTTATGTGGAAAAATGCTCTGTATTAGATCCCAGCACAATTATGGTCTACTTTGGTATAGGGAAGAGTTGTCGACATAAAGTATTCAGGGAGTCCTAGCTAGTGACGCCATTTTTTTTAACATACTGGAGTTGTGTTTCAAGGTTCATTGCTGTATTTTATTTATTTTGGCTTGTAAAAACACATCCAAATTGATGAGGGTGGTAACCTAGCACAGCAAAGAGAATTTGGGATATGGAGTCAGGAAGCTCTGAGTTCAACCTGACTCAGAAATTTAATGTCTGTCAGTCAGTCCATGGATACCGACTAAGCACTTATTATGCATCAGGTTACAAAGAAGGGCAAAAACAGCCCCTGACTTCAAGTAAATTACATTATACTGGAGATGCCAATACCTAAATAAGGCACATACAAGATGCAGGAAGAGTGGATGGAAGGCAGTCTCAGTAGGGAAGGTCTTAGCATCTGTGTGACCTTGGGCAAATACTTAACCTGTCTGTCTTAGTTTCTTATCTGTAAACTGGGGGGTGATTATATAGTTCCTAGCTCACAAGGCTGTTGTAAAGATTAGATAAGACATGTAAAGTGTTTGTAAACCTTAATGTGCTATATAAATGTTAGCTATAATTATTATTTTAACAGAAAGAGAATTCCACCTGAAAGAAAACACCCTGAGTTTGAGTCCTGCTGTTGTTCTACAATTCTGTAACTTTAGATGAGGCTTCTGATTCCTCGGTCTTCTCCTTTGTAAACTGAAGGGATAGGAATGGAGGTTCTCCAAAGTCCATTCTTTGCATTTATAGTACTAAACACAGTGTCTGTCAAATAGTAGGTGCTTTATAAACATGTATTGATTTGTTTACCTCCTACTGTAGCATTCGGTAATTCTATTTGCTTGCTGCATGTAGATTTTTTTGGTTTCTTGGGTTTTTGCTTGTTTTTAATGTACTTTTTGTTTAAATTTTTATCTGGTCCAACTGAGCTAAGCCACTTCCTTTTAGATGAAAGTGGGGGTGCAGGAAGACCTAAGATATCTAGAAACTAGAAGAGAATATGAATCAGATATGTAAGAGGAATCAGAGTTTAGGGAGAAAATGTAATATATGACTGAATATGGGTCTCTCCAACAACTACAGGAAAATTTTACCTCTTCTGATCAGTAGGAAATGTCTAGTTTTAAAAAGATGAGAAGCCACAAACCTCCCAAAACAAAGAGATTTTTTTTCAGTAGCAGATCCTTCATATTACGTGAAGAAAAACCAAGACATTTTGTACAATGTTCCAGGAAAACAAAGCCAGTAAAAGGAAGAAAAACTAGCAGGAGAAGAAATGTGGATCAATAAAGCACTAAAAGCCTCCATGGAATGTGGGAGAAAATAATAAAACCAAGTTCAAATAGTTTAAAGTTTTCTAAAAGTTGAGTTCAGTTCAGGTAACCGCCAAAATGCAGAAGCTCATTTGAAATCTCACCTGAATTTGCCATTTTGTAAAAAAATGTTTTTTATTATCTGGTCTCAATGATATGATGAACACAGTCACAGAAAATGGAGCAGTTTGTGAGGTGAAAGCAATGTATCTACTTTTTTTCTCTTTTAAAAGCCCTAATTTTTTTCTATTTTGACTCAATTCCATATCTTGGCATAAGAATCCTTTGTTCCCAAACATTTGCTGATACAGGATAATGACTTCTTTTAAAAAACATTTTGTAAAAACTTTAATTTATACTTTAAAAGATTTTCACTGAAAGATTCTACTCCACAAAAGGTTTGAATAAATTCGATAATTTTCAAAACAGCACGTTCATACTTATAGAAAAATGTCTTTTTCATCTCAACAGTTTGGGAGCTGACTCCAAAGGTGTAGATAGCAAAGTATTCCAACCCATTCTATGGGTAATTCTTGTCCAAATCCTCCCATAAGTGTGCTACAGGGGGTCCAACCAGCATGTTTGGGCCTTTGCCCCTCTTTTGTCACATTGGGAGGATATAAATGGAGCATTCAGGCTGCCCACCTGTTCTTCCTCACCTCATCCCACAATCAGCCTTCTTCTCTTTCAATCATGCATTTCCTGATTTCTAGTGCCTATTCTCTGAATTTTGTCATTTGCTAAAAGTCAGAGCCTGCTCACATCTCCTTTGGACCTCTCCATCCACCTCCTTTGGATACTCATTTTCCATTTTTCTGAGACTCTTGTACCCCTGTCATATAATTACAGTGGGAGAAAATTAAGATTAAAAGAATGAACCTTTGTTTCTGGTGGAAGTCTGGGGTAATCAATTGACCTTTTTAATTTCCTGAAGGAAATCCAGCACATTCCCCTTATCTTATATAATTTAGGTTGTCTATTAGTCCCAGATGCAGATTTTGATGGATAAGTTGAAGAATATCAGAACTTGAAGGGACTTTAGAAGTCATGTAATCCAACCCTGTCATTTTTAGAGACAGAAAAATTGAGGCCCTAAGAGATTTAAGTAGCCAGCCCAAGGTCACATCAATAGTTAATAGCAGAGCCAGCATTCAAACCAAGGTCCTTGGACTCTAAGGGAATGGTTTTTTCCATAGCTTCATGCTAATATTTTTTTCTGGGAGGGGGATAGAAAAAGGGGTAAGACATGTAGTTTCATTACTATGGGAATCTTCACAGTTAGAAAACATTCTCTTTTATTAAAGGTTGGAAACTATTTTTTGATTATAGCTTCACACAGCCCCATAGTTATTGTGGTGTTGTGTTCGTCCTTCATTGGTGAAATCCACGCCATCAAAGAAATGAAGACATGACTCACCCTTGACTTTGTTTTGACTGAGGGAGGGCTGTGTAGGTCACCAGCCTCACTTCTCCTCCAGAGCCATCTGACTCTAGGGACCAGATATTTATCAGGATGATGAGAGATGACCCAGGATGCACTGGGAGACCTTGGGCCCTTTAGGCCAAGGTTGTTGCAGGTACTCACTTAGGGTGAGGTAAAGCTCATTCATTGAATTGGCCTGTTTAAGAAGTACCCAGGAGGTTGCCCCTTTAATGAGGCAAACAAAAAGAAAGCCAGGAGACAGGGAGGGAAACAGCAACATTTACTACTGATAATTACTCTTAAGCCAAGAGGGTCCAGAAGACAGCCCTTAGGCAGGGCCTAGTGTGGTCCGGTGTATGAGCTTCAGAGTGCAGTAGGTTTAAAGTTTAGGGAGGAGAGGGGAGAGGAGGGGAAGGAAAGGAAAGGAAAGGCTTTCCTTTCCTAGCCCCGCAGGTACTTCAAGATGAAATGACTTGCTTTAGGTCACAGCTAGTATATGTCAGAAACGGAAGCTTCCTGACTTTGAGACCAACTTTTCATTCATCATACTGCTACCTCTGTAATTTTTAATTATTTTTAATCTAATAATATTCAATCTCAATCTGAGAATCAGTGCCTTTCCCCCATTGCTATTTTGTAAACTCTTCAATAACATTTGATACTTGTCAAATTGCAGGCTTCCACAAACTTGAACTACTAAATTATTTGATGTGGATGTAGAGGCCGTGTGTGTATAATTTCTTCCAGAATTGATTTTTGTAGAGACCTCCAATAAGTCAATGGTTTAAATGACTGAAGTCGAGAAATTGTATGTCCTAGTTCCAGGGAGGCTTCTCAGAATCCTCTCATTACCAACTCAAAATTACAGTCATTCACAGATATTTTACATGCACAGGGGCACGTTAGTTCAATGATGTACATTTAGATTGGAATTCCTATAATTTTTTTTACAATGTAATGCAAGATTATTCATTCATCCAAATAGTTATCAATGCTACCAATTGCCCAATATCCTCTTTCCTTTTTTTTCATCAAGGTCTATGATTTTATCAATATACAGAACTATTGATGTGGATACTTCTTCTACCTGTGAAGAAAGGGGGTGGGGAGAGGAAGGAAGCAAACATTTATTAATCACCTACACATTGAAAAGATGGCAAAGCCTAGGCTAAATCAATAAAGATGGAGAGAGCCTAGGAAGGCAGGAGGAAGGTAAGCAGGAATAACACTTATTAAATGTCCACCATGTGCCAGGCACTGTGCTAAGCATTTTCCAAATATTATCTCATTTAATCCTACCAATGAGTCTTTTAAATAAGTGCTATTATTATTCTCATCTTAAATCTGAGGAAACTGAGGCAACTGGAAACTCAATGACTTGCCCAGGGTTATACAAGCAATTAGTGTCTGAGGCTGGACTTGAACTCAGATCTTCCTGACTCCAGTTCCAATTCTTCTCCCATCCCCTCTGCCACCAATTTGTCTCTGAAAGACAACTCATTTTTGCAAGTTCATCAAAGACACCTGTTCTGAGAAACCAAAAACAAAGTTCACCCAACACATTGATATTATGTGTATGGTTCTTTTTATAAGTTTTAAATGCCTGTTCAAGTGACTTTTTTATGCTTAAGACTGGCCTGTATGTTAATAAAGCTGTCATGGATTCTTTTTTTTTTTCAACTCAGAATAAATTTATTTTATATAAAGGAAAAAAGCTTGTCATTAGTGGAGAAAAAAGCTATAAAAAGGGAATTCATAGCTTATTATCTTCATACTCAGATCTAGAACTTGAAGATACTTCAAAGGTCATTTAATCTACTCCTCTTTATTTTATGGATGACAAAAAAAGAGGCCTAAAGTGCTTATGTAATTACCCCAGGTAGTAGAAGAGGTAAGAGACAGAGCTAGGATTTAAACTTTTATTATCTTGATTTTGTTGTTGTACACAGTTCTATACCTGGGAAGTTCCCTTCTCCACTGCATCCCAGTAACTCATATTCAATTTAGAATCAAGAATTCTCCAGAGCTCTGAGTGTGTTTCATTGACTTGCCCAAGTAGACACAGCTAATATGTCTCAGAGATAGCACTTGCACTGTCATCTTCCTGATCGTAAGACTGGCTTTCCATCAACTATATGGTACTACCTCTCAGCACTCTCTCAGAATTTTCTTTTTTTTTTCTTTTAAACAGTATTTTATTTTTTCCAGTGATACATAAAGAAATTTTAAATTTTATTCATTTTTATTTAAAAATCAAAGTTCCAAATTTCCCCACCCTCTCTGTACCCCTGCTCCTTCTTTAAGATGGTAAGTAATTTGATATAGGTTATATATGTGTGATCATGTAAAACATATTTCCATGTCAGTCATGTTATGAAAAAGAAACAATAAAAGAAAAAAACATGAACAATAGTCTGCTTCAATCTGCATTCCGACTCCAGCACTTCTTTCTCTGCATGTGGATAACATTCTCCATCATGAGTCTTTTGGAATTGGCTTGGATCATTGCATCGCTGAGAAGAGCTAAGCCAATCATAGTTGATCATAGCACAATGTAAGTGCTACTGTGTACAATACATCTGATTCTTCTCACTTCACTTTGCATCAGTGCACACAAGTCTTTCCAGGTTTATCTGAAATCTACCTGCTTGTCATTTCATATAGCACAATAGTACACCACTGCATTTATATACCACAACTTCTTCAGTCACGCCACAATGGATGGGCATCCCCTCAACTTCAGATCCTCACCACCACAAAAAGAGCCACTATAATTATTTTTGTACATGTAGATCCTTTCCCCTTTTAAATGATCTCTTTGAGTTATAGATCTAGTAGTGATGTTGCTGGATCAAAGGGTATGCACAATTTGAATGCCCTTCAGGCATAGTTCAGAATTTTCAAGACATCATTTCAGGAATTTCAAAACCCCCACTTAAAAGATTCCTACCAGCCTGGACTATTGCAAAAGACTGCTAGATAATCCCTCATTTTTTTCAAGTTTTTTTTTCATAATACAAGATGAATGATTTAAAACTGAAAAGGACTTTCAAGTTCACCTAGTCTAATCCTTTCATATTTTACAGAAGTGGAAGGATGATATAGTGAGGGTTACACAAGTAATAAAGTAGAAGAGCTATAATGTGAACCAGGGTCCTCAGGTTCTAGACCCAACACCCTTTCTACTATAACATGTTCTCCCTAGAGTAGAGTCCTTTGAAAGTTCTCTTGTGGGAGTGCTGGTCATTCCTGAAACTCTGTTTGCTTAATTAATGATAACGGTATTTGTCATTTTAATGAAAATTACTTCCCACACAGAAGGGAGGTCTTGGTGAATCACAGAAGTGTAAAATGCTTAGCTGAATCAATTAGAAAAGGATGCACATCACAGGGATACTGATAAGCCCAGACATTTTATGGATGTTTCAAGGCTGAGTTTGAAAGGATGACATCCATCTCTACTAGAGAATACAGTTCCAATATTCTGGTGATGGATGCTTGAGGCTTAAAGATTATCAGGTAATTTAAAAACAGTTTTCTGAGACCAGAACAATATAAGTTCCTTGAGGTCAAGGAGTGTTTCATTTTTGGTTTTGTATCCCTGTCACCTGACACGGTGCCTTGGACTTAGTAGACACGTTATGGTACAGATGCCTACCTGTACCAGTGTAGGAAGTTTCCTCCCCAGAAGCCCCCTAAATCAGTGAATTCACAGGTCTGATCAAACAAAAATGCCAAGGATTGTATGGTCATTCTGAGATAATCACAAAATTTTCTGGCATTTTATTAGTACACTGGTGTTGTAAAAAAACTGATTGTCATTAGTATCCAGTTCTCTTTTTCCACAGAATACTTTCTTCCACAAGAATATGTAAGCTATTATGCTGAGTTAGTCATTCAACAAGCATTTATTAAATACTTTCTCTGCACCAGGCATTGCAGTAATTGATGGGAATACATAAACTAGTAGAAAGACAATTAATGCTCTGGAGGAGATTATATTCTTTTTTTTTTTTTTTTTGGAAAACTCATTTTATTTTTAATTTATGGAATAAAACAAGCATTTCCATAAAATAGTATAATTTTGAAAAAGATGATTGCATATGAAACTGCAAATCTACTATGTACAACTTGCTATTAAGGGGTTTATAATCTGATGGGAAGACATCACAGAAAAGGTAGCTGAAAGGAGAAGGGAGAGATCTGGAATGGGGATAAGTGCAGAGACATTTGGAATTAGTCTAGTGAGAAGCAGCAGGTACAGCTATGGGGAGAGAGAGAGGGAGAGAAGGAGGAAGAGAGGGAGGGAGGGAGGGAGAGAGACAGAGACAGAGAGACAGAGACAGAGAGACAGAGAGAGAGAGAGAGGAAGAACGAACTGAAGAGGAGAGAGATTGCAAGCAAAGAATCATATCAGAAGGCCATCAAAATAGATAAGAGGAGGTCCTTAATTGGAATAATTTCCATAAGATTGAACAGGTAGAAGTAGATTGGAGAGGCATCTTAAAGGTAATTAATAAGAGCTGCCACCTGATTAGATGAGAAGGAAATTTCGGTAAAAAGGAAAGATGACTCAAGGATGACTAACTATATGGTTCAGAACTTTGATGACTGGTTAGTAGAGTTAATACCATGATGATGAAGTGGAAAGAATACTAAACTTGGAATCACAGGTACAGAACTCTAATTCCAGCTCTGCTAGTGTTACCTTGGCTCAGTCATTTAGCATGAACCTCAGTTTACTTAATGTAAAAGCAGGACACTAATTGACCTCTGAGGTCTTTTCCAGCTGTAGAGCTATGCACAAAAATATGATAGTCATACATATTGACAAAATGATCGTAAAGGTCTTCTTTCCATGAGAGGAGTCTGTGTCTGTTACTGGCACCAAGGATTATTTTTGAGGAGACTTTGGTAGACACTTCATACATCTCTAACTTGCCTATAATTCGATTCATTTTTCCATATGAAGATAAAATGAGTAAATGGAATCAGATGAAAATGGGCAGAACTCAACCATATTAAAATCCCATAAGAATCAGAACATTTTTACTGGACAGGACTATAGACATCACCTAGTCCAACTCTCTGATTTTACAAAAGAGTAAACACTGACATATACAAGATCACAAAGCTAGCTGCTAAATAGAAGATGAATTTGAATTCATGTTGTCTGGCTCCAGATCTAGTATTTTCTCACAGTAGGGAGATACATCAAGAAAAACAAGAAAGCAGAAAGAAAAAAATTAAGATCATTTCAATCTAATGCAAGAAGTCAGTTAAGAAGGACTAGATACCATTCCAAGAACTTCAGAATTCTGACCTAAAGATTATGCCTGCTTGGATTACCATGAAAATTCATAACCACATTTCTTGCTTTCTCCTGTTTTTTTAATCCTTTCCAGCTTTTATTTTATATCACAGATTGATTAATTATCCTTTAACACAGGCCTGATTATATCACTCTCCCACCTAAAAATCAGCAGCTGGATGGTGCAATGGATAGAACGCTGGACCTGAATTCAGGAAGACTCAGCCTCCTGAGTTCAAATTGGATTTCAGACACTTAGCAGCTGTATGACCTTGGGCAAGTCACTTAACCCTGTTTGCCTCAGTTTCTTCATCTGTAAAATGATCTGGAGAAAGAAATGGCAAACCACTGCATTACCTTTGCCAAGAAAACCCTAAATGGGATCATGAAGAGTCAAACATGACTTAAAAAGAACTAAACGACAACAGATGCAAAAATCTATGAATACAACTGTCTCTAGCAGCAGTCTCTCAAGCAGGGGTTTGGGGCATCACCAAGGGAGCTTATGACTTCAGCTCCCATCCCATCTTTCCTTCAACAGACAATGGATAGCCAGTCATGGGTCTTGTCTCTCACACAATCCACATCCACTCTCATTCCCAAATACTCTCTCTTCTCTCTGCTGTGCAAGCTCTCAACTTTTCTCCTCCTTAGGCTGGTGTGGGCCCCTGAGGATAATAAATGAAATTAGCCATTCTCCATCATAGTTTCTTAGAGTGCTCTGGGAAAATTCCACCACCACCTGCTAGCTCCCAAATCACCTTATGACCATGTTAGGAAAGAGCCTTGTTTCTTCTCTTTTCATTTTGGGTAGGACAGAATAAGTCACATGATGAGCAGGCATGGAGTTGTGATCTGTATTGCAGAAATCACTTGTAATTGCAAATGAGTTACAAACATCTTTCCCCCAAAGTTACTTGTCTTCCAAATTTCCTTGTTCCTGTCAAAGGCATCACTATCTTTCTAATCACCTTGGAGTTATCTTTAACTACATACTTCTACTTAACCTGTATCTTCATATCCAACTAGCTGCCAAATCTTGTAGCTTTTTACCTCCACTTCTGCCCCTACTCTTTCTCTTTAACACAGTTAACACCTTACTTAGTTCAAGCCCTCTGCACCTCTCAGCTAGGTAATGGCAGTAAGCTCCTATTTGATCTCCCTACCATTTGTCTCTTCCCTGACTAACTTATCTTCCACACAGCTCCTAATGTGATTATTTTTATAGCACAGGCTTGACTTTGTCACTCTCTGATTCAATAAACTCCTGTGACTCCCTACTGATTCGATGACCAAAATTTATCTGATCTTTAACTCATCCTTTTAATTTTTTTTTGGAGGGGCAAGTTTCATAAATAAATTAATGTACACACTTTGGAAATACATGCATATAATTCACAAACAAGTAAATATGCATGTATTGGAATTCATGCTCAGAAATGTTTACTGATACAAGTTATATACTCAAAAGAGTTTGGAAACTACTAGTCTGTAGAGTAAAATACAAAATGTTGGCATTCAAGGCCCTCCATATGATGGCATCACCCTATTTTTGCAGAATGTCTCACACTTCTTCCCTTTTATTTCTATTTGATCTAGTAAAACTGGATTATTTGTCATAAACTCTTCCACCTCTATCCTTGCCATATTAACCGCCTTCTTCCTTTTCAGTACCCAGTTGCTACCTTTTCCTATTGAAATCTCACTGATACTCTGAAAATAGCTCAAATACCACCATCTCCTGCCAGTCAGAAATGCTTTTTCTCTGCTCAAATACTAATGCTTTATAAATCTCTTAGACACTTGCTGTGATCTATTTTTAATAAATATCGGATTTTACACCTCCTCTATTAGTATATATGGCAGAGTGCTTTTCTCTACTGATCCTTTTCACTACCCCAGAACCTAGTTTGGTGTTTAACACATTACCAATGTTTGAAACCATTTTGTGACAGTGGGGGAGGTGGAAACAACAAAAACAAAATTTGGAATCAGAAGACAGCATAAAATATTGCTGACTTTGGAAATAAAGAACTTGGGTTTATTTCCCACCTCCAAAACTAATTATCTTAATTACCTTATACAAGTCATTAGCATCCCTGGGTCTCAGTTTCCTTACCTATAAAATTAAGGAAGTTGGACAAGATTTCTTAGGTTCCTTCTGACTCTAAAGCTATGATCCTGTGAGCTATGCAATGGATTTCTCAACAACTTTTACATGTGGAAGAGTAAAAAATAATCCATAAAACTAAAGCGATGGGAGGAGACAGAGACAGAGACAGAGAGAGATGCAGAGAGCACACAGAGCACATCACTTAGGCAGCTAGATAGTGCAGTGGATAGAGTATTCTGGGTCTGGAAAAAGAAATGGCAAACCTCTCCAGTGTCTTTGCCAAGAAAATCCCAAATGGAGTCAGGCCTGAAAACAACCGAACTGAGACCAACAGGTTAAGTCACTTGCCCCGGGTTACATAGCTAGTAAGTATCTGAGGCCAGATTTGAACTCATGAAGATGAGTCTTCCTGATTCAAAGCCCAGTGCTCTCCCCACGGCACTACTGAGCTGCCCCCACAGTAGGTGCTGTATGAAAATGTTTTCCCCCTCCATTCCTTTCTTGACCAGTTCCATTGAGTACTTGGCAAGTGTAAAGAGGTGTCTGACTCTTCTTTCAATATGTAAGGGTCCTGTTTGGAACTGATGACGCATCTCGATCTATTTCATTGCTGCCTCCAGTGATAACCAGATGAAAATGTGTGGAGAAAATTGCCATGTGAAGTCTGATGCTATGCTGGATTATGATATGACCCAGAAGATATAATCAGCACCCACTATTGGTAATCCTTCCTTTCCTATCTCTCAGCAAACAAAACTGACCATGTTCCCTGGGCTCTGTAGAGTCAATGACCAGCTTTGAACATTTTTTTTTCCCTTTAGAGTTTTCCCCTCTTACCCCAGCATTTTAGGAAAGAGGTGAACTGCAGGTAATGGTATCTTCACCATCATTCACTGTCTCAGCAGCTTCCCCCCCTCCAAGTAATCTGATAAAGTGAAATAAGACCGCTTATCAATAATAATAAAAAAAAAAAAGTGTGCCCAGAGGCTTTCAGGGTTGAAACAGGAACCTGCTCGTTGCTGCAAATCTCCCACCAGTGCATTTGAGTCTGACACTTAATATTCAAGCCAAAGTCCAGGCTCTATACTCTGAGGATAAAACTCGATAATAACACATGGATTCACAGTCTGACAGAGTCAGCATACAAACCTCTAGTTAAGCCTCATTTAACGGTTTTCAGCTACAAATGGACTTGAGCTTTAAAAAAATACACAGAAAGATCGTGGTAGTGAAAGAATAAAACTCTCCTCTATTTGGCTGCCAACTACAAATGCTGTGAAGAAAAATAAAGCAGAAGCATTTATCTCTTTCATCAGTTTGTCTCCTGAAATGACAGGGTATGTCTCAAAAATAGTGCTGAAGCTTATTGCATATATATAAATATATACGTATATATGTGTGTATAAATTAAAATTTATATATAATATGCATATATTATATATTTAAATATATGTAAAATAAAAAGATATACTATATTGTCTCTCTATACAAATATATATAATTTTGGTGTTCAATATTTTCTTCATTGGGGAGTAAAGTTCATAGAGAAGAGACACTTACAGATGGGTATCCTGAGAGCAAGATCTTTTAATAGACAATCTTTAAATGTGTAAGGTACACGTTGCTTGTAGAAACAAAGTTCTGATATAACCCATATTGAGAGAAGTTTCATGGTACTGTGTGGATAGCCAGTCAGCCAGCCAGTCACACAGTCAACTAGAGGTTGGTTCAAATTCTGTCTTTGGTACACACTGCCTGTGCAACTTTGGGCAAGTCACAACCTCTTAGTGCCCCTCAAGTAATTTTATATGACTGTAAAACTACGGAGTAGGATCAAATCTGTCTTGCCAGAGTGTTTCCTACCAAAGATTTGCCTCTACTAGTGAAATTACAAGTATGGCATCCTCCTACCTCCCTGTTCCTCCCCCCCCCCAGAAGCATTTATTACTTAAAATAGTTACTTTTCCCCCATTCATTTTTTGTTTCTTTTATATTCCATTCATATTTTTCATGAGACATGCACATATTAGAAGTATTCTACAACTGATAATAAAAAAATGTCCTAAATAAATAACAAATTCTCAGACTGCTGAAGGGGTGGAGTCTTAAACTGTCAAAGAAATATTGGGTTCTTGATATAAAGGCCACTTTGTCCATTTAACTAATGAAATGTTTCTACTTCACATTTTAGGTAAAGACCTTCACCATCTCTTTCTTAAAAAAGCACCCTATGTTCATATACTGCCTAGTCTTCTGCCTCTGGATTCTATAACAGTTCTGTAAATTTGCTGATAGTATAGCATTCTATGTATCAAAACAAACTTTTCCAAAGGCTCTTATTACATAATTACCAATATGTCATTATGGAAAGAATTTTATTGCATAAAGGGTATAGGGATAATCTATCTTTCACTTTGTAAACCTAGAGGGGTAACAAGTATAACTTCCCTCCCTCCATGTATTTCATTTCTATTTGTTCCTCAGAATCTCTTTATGTATCCCATCTCCCCTTCCTTTAATTTCATAACTTATTCTTGTATGCTGTGAGAAAGGCAAGAGAATGTCTTTGAGAAGCAAGGGATCTTTTATTTTATTTATTGAGTTTATTAATTGAGTGTTTAAGATATACAAAGTTCTGTTCTGGCACCTGTTATATGGGGGTAGGGAGGTAAAGTGGGAAGACTACGTAGATACCAAGGGTAGTGACAGAAAGAATGCCACCTAGACCCTGCTCTTAAGGAGCTCATAACATAGTAGAGAACACATGATGTTTCCATCATCTTAGATCCTTGATGCCATAGTCCTTTCTTAGCCCCCATTCTCTCCCATCTCCAAAATAACATGTACTTCCTTCCTTAGAGATTACCAAAGTAGCCCTCAGAACATATTAAGGAGTTGAACAGCTGCATGCTGACCTGGTATCTCTTTGAAGGTTCAAAGATCCCCATTAATATGTATCTGATGTCACACATGAGAACCTGTTCTATATAATTTATAGGTTCCATTTTCATATAAAATTGTGCATAGAAAGTTCTCATATGCCAAAGAATACCTTGTAACATCAAAACTATCTCCCATGATTATCCTGCTCTACCACTTTCCCTTCTCCCTCTCCTTCTCTTTCTCCTTCTCCCCTCCTTCTCTTTCTCCTTCTCTCTCTCTCTCTCTCTCTCTCTCTCTCTCTCTCTCTCTCTCTCTCTCTCTCTCTCTCTCTCTCTCTCTCTCTCTCTGTCTTTCTCTCTGTGTCCCTGTCTCTGTCTCTGTCTCCCTTTTTCTCTCATCTCTACTAGCTTTCCCTAGCTTTCCCCAAGGCATAGCAAAGATGTCCCTTCCTTCAGGAGGGACTGTCTTGATTCTCCTAGTTCAAGACTTCTTAATTTGTGGTCCCTGAACTTATTTTTAAAAATACATGTTATAACTATATGAATATAACTAGTTTCATTTACAGTCCTATGTATCTTATACATTTAAAAACATTGTTCTGAGTAAGGGTCCATAAGCTTCACTAGGACGCCAAAAATTTTAAGAGCTTCAGTCTTGTGTCACTGCTCTGCCCTGACTCAAAATCACTTGGTATTTTAGTGTGTGTGTGTGTGTGTGTGTGTGTGTGTGTGTGTGTGCTGATATAGATATTGCTCCCTACTATTAGAACATGAACTTCTTGAGAGCAGGGACTGATTATTTTTTCTTCTCCTTATCCCTTTCATTCATCATAACGTCTGATATATAGTAGATGCTAAAAAAAAATACTTGCTGAATTGAAGGATAATATATGTCTACCAGCTCATCTATATAAAATGACACAAACACAAACATAAGCCTCAGAAGGTAGAGGGGACAGATCACTAACCTCAGAAGCAGGAAGACCTGAATTCAAGTCCTACCCATAGCTCTTGCTGACTGTGTGACCATGGCCAAGTGACTTAACTTCTCTTATGTCCAAGACAATTCTCACAGACTAAAATGTGAAGAATAGGTTCTGATCTGTATTAATTGAGAAAATTTATTGCCAATGAAATGAGAGGTCCAGTTCAAAGAAAAAGTAAACTTTCACTAAAATGTAAGCTCCTTGAAGGCAAGCACTACCGAATCTTTGCCTTAGTGTTCCCAGCAAGTAGAACAGTGTCTGACTCACAGAAGTTGTTTAATAAATGTGTTGATTAATTGCTGAACACATATCTTGACTTTTGTATTCTGTGTACCACTTTAAATCTTGCAAAGTAAGAGAAATTGAGAGGAATGCCAGAAACAAGAAATAATGCATTTCCTTGGTTATTGACAAGAGCTACTATGCTATGGGATTCTCATCCAAACATATGACAGAGCTAAAGCAAAACACGATTTCCTATGGCTTTCATCATCATTCTTATTTTAACCAGTAATACTGCAAAACCATCTTTAAGAAGAAAAAAGATTTCTAGACACAGAGGTTTTTCCAATATTCTGAAGACAGCAACGTTTCTCATATGGGGTAAAACCAAAATGAAGAACAACACTGACAAACAACAGGGACTAAGAATACTGGCTTCCTTAATATCAAAAGACAGCATTTTAAGCATGGCCAATATACTTAAGCACGGTCCAGATTTTGAAGAAAAATTTGAGGAAGGGAGTTGAATATTCAAACATTACAAAGTGATTTATTCTGGAATTTGTTTTGGTAATATATATACATATACATATATATACATATATATATATATATATATTCCTAATGTATTTTAAAACAGAATTCAATGCATAAAAATTAAGTTTACTTGAAACTTTTCAGGAACATGTACTCTGTTCAAAAGACTGACATGAAAAATCCAACATGAATGAAAATAAAGATTCCTTCAAAAATCTCCTGTGGGCTAGAAAGGCTAATGGCCAGTTTTAGACTTGTTAATCAAAGAGGAGAACTGAGGCAATTATATAGATAAATAAAGAAATAGATGGTATTTTCCCTTTAATTATCTCTGTGTGCTTTAGGTAAGTGTTTTTGAGAATACAAATTACACTAAAAAGGGCATTAGCCTTCAAGTCAGAAGACTCGTCCTCTTTTCCACTGTGTGTGTGTATACACATAAACATATGTATGTATGTGTACATGTAGATGTATACACACATATACATATATGTATATATACATATATACATTGTGTTGTGTACGATCTTGATCAATTCACAGACAGAAAAAAATCTGAAAATTAGAACAAATTCAACAATGTTTGAAAAACATTTTTTGAAACTGTAAGGCATTTTTTTAACTGTAAAGTGTCATATACATGTGCGGGTTTAGTAATAGTCACAACATAGATTTAAAGCCAGAAGGGGTCTTAGAGGTCATCAAGTCCAGCCCCTTTAATTTTATAGAAAGAGGTTAAGTGACTTGCCTAGTGTTACACAGCTATTAAGTCTAAGGCAACGCTTAAACCCAGGTTTTTCTGTTTCTAAGTCCAAAGAAGGCTACTCAATTCTTTGACTTTTTATTTGACTTTTCATGTGCAAATTCATTAAAGTCCAAACTGAGTTGTAGATTTAAAGCAGAAAGGAATATTAGAGGTGACCTAATTCACTTTCACATAAATGTACAGACATATATACATATATATATCACATATATATATATACACACTCCTATATACACATATACATATATGTGTGTGTGTGTGTGCATGAAATTGAAAGCCAGCAAAATTAAAGAGACTGCCAAAGGTCACACAGCTGCTAAAAGACATCTAGAATCTGAAATCATGTTCTCAACCTCCAAAACCAGTGCTTTTTTAATTGTATCTGAATGAGGAGGAGGTACAGATACAACAAATTCCATGACATCCTCTAGTACCTCTCCCTGACATCAATGAGGTGGGAGTGAATGTGGTAGGGGCAGGAAGGAGGGGGAGTGAATCAATGAAACTATCATATCATAGGTATCATATCTCATAACAGACAATTCAAAAAAAAAAACTCAGTTGCTTGAGTAAATTTTACATTTTTGAATTATTGTGTTGGTGTCCTGAAGAAATAAACTCTTGAAGATAAAATAGGACTTAACAGCAATTACAATGGTAATACTAATATAGCTTATTCTTTACTGTCCTAGCAGCTACTGGGGTTTTGAGGTTTGCCAGATTCCTTGACTGGTTGTCAATGTCACCACCAGCAAGAAATGGGAAGACAAATGGAAGAGTTTATTACAAACAACCGTATTGTTTAAGGAACATTTTGCTTAAGCTAGAGACCTTCAGTTATGTCCCCTGAGAGTTTCTCCTAGATATTTTCCCACAAAATAACTGTTCTCTTTATTAACCCTTTCATTCACTCTTGGTGCTTTATTGTTGCTCTGACATTAACCTCTAAGGGCAACATAAATCCCAAAGTTGATTCTCAAAAGGTTCTACTTCAGGATGTAGTGCATGGGGTGGGGAGAGAGAGGAGATAAAAGGAATGAAGAAGAAAGCAACATATATAAATGAGAGTAACATAGAGCAAGGTTATTCCAAAAAAATGACAAGAAATTTTAATATAAACTAAGCAAGAAAATAAAAGGAGAGTCTACTCTATAACATTCTTAGGTATCCTTAGGGAGACCAACACAACTCTGGTGCTCAGATTGAAATTTTTGTTGCCCTATATTATCAAATATCACAGATGAAACTATATACTTTATATTATGAGATCATTGATAAGAAATTTCTCTTTGTTCTTTATCTTCAACAGCTCCAGTCACAAAAATTAAGATATACAGTTGACTGTTCCAGTAATTGTTTTTGCAGCACATGGAAAGAAGAAAAAAAATCCTGAAATGTTTTTAAAACTTTTAGTCCAATGTCTTTGAAGGTTAAAGTTGCCCTTGTTCTAAACCTCCAGCCCTATTAAGATTTTCCAGTAACTTACTCTTGTCTTTCCACAAAGGTTGCAAAGGGACTTAGTATATTTTCTCTGATCTGTTCATCTAGTCTATATTTGTGGAATCTGTATCCTGGGCTAATTCTTCCAGGCAACAGAGAATGTTTTTTCAAAATATAATTGCTTGGGTACTTTCAATGGTATTCTATTGGGCTCAGTGGATTTAAGTTACCCCTGGGAAGTGTTACCATTCACATGCAAGGATCCTACTGCTGCTGCTGCCACCACCACCACCACCACCACCACCACCACCACCACCACCACCACCACCACTACCACTACCACAGCTACTATTACTACTACTGCTACTGCTACTGCTACTGCTACCGCTACTGCTACCACCACTATTACCATTAATAACATTTATACTGTGCTTTAAGTTTTATAAAACGTTTTAAGCACATCACCTCATTTGTTATTCCCAATAACTCTGTGAGGTAGGTGTTATTAATCCCTTCTTTCCGGATGGACAAATTGAATCTGAGAGAAGTCAGGTGACCTGCCCAGGATGACAGAGCTAAGTAAAAGTTTGAGGCAGGATTTGAACTCAGGTTTCCTCACTAAGTCCAAGACACTAGCTACCATGTAACCCAGCTGCCTTTCAATTCTAAAAGAACTAATATTTACTGTATCACAAACTAGAAGCAACAATGTCCTTAATATGTATTTTGTACAGCTACCCAGATAAATGACAAAACCAAGCCATGCCAGAAATGAACTGAAAATAGGTCATACTATAACATCCATTTTCACCATTTGAAATCTATAAATCAAGGGCCTAAAACATTGTTGTCTATGATGCGGATTACAGTCAATAGCATGTAGTTTTAAAGAGTTATCTGAAACTGACAGAGGTTTGGTCACTTGATCCCTGCCACACAGCAAGTAAGTGTGAAAGCCAAGATTAAAACTCAGTTCCCAGAACTATGTCTAGTGTGCCACTGGGCAATGTCACCTCTCTTAAATCCATATAGACGTAATAACCAATGCAAATTAGGACTTTTAAGTTTATATATATATATATATATATACATATATATTAATTTTTATAAAATACTCAGGTGCCTACTATTACATGTGTTCACCAACTCCTGCAATTCTGAACTCTTTTCCCCATTTCACTTAATGGCACTAGTTGTCTTTTCCCAATCTTTTTGCATCTTCTACCACTTCTCTATATTCATCTTGTTATGCTGTTATATTTCCATTTTTTCCATTTCATTCTCAACTATCAAAGGTATTCAGAATTCGTCCATCCTCTTTCTTCCTCTACATTGCTTTATGAAATCATTATTCTCGTATTGTGAACTGATTCTTCTTATTACTCATTCAATTTTCTCTCCTGATGGTCTTAAATCCCTACTACATTCAACAGATATTTGCATTATTTCCCCTCAAATGGCCCAGGAAAGCTTTTTTCTATGGACAGCAGGCATTTATCCCTCTTTCCATTTTGTAATTCTTACTGTAGGCAGCTTCTCTTATTCTACCATCAGCTGTGTTGAGAGTAAAACCGAAGCCTGTCGTCAAATTACGCAGGTGCTGGACATGGGTAGGAAATGAAAGACACTCAATTAAAATATCACAAAAGTGAACCATTCCAGTTGCATTCAGTGAAAAGCCAGAGTTCGGTAGCATAAGCATTCAAGGACTCATGAATTTATTTCCTCCCCTCACTAATATGATGAAAATGGGAGTTGATTATCTTAATACCATCTAGCATCCAAGCCAAAACTTCCTCAATTCCCCTGCCTGATTATTTAACTGGCTTGTCAGCAGGATTTTCTAGGCAGTGCAACTCATAAGTTTAAAGTTAACTTTTACTATCAATCTATACCCATTCTTACCTACAAATCAATAAAACAGTGCCACCCACACATCTGTAAAAAGAAATTCTATTTTTCCTAGATTGTCTGGTGGTATGCTTTAGAGAAAAGATCATCCCCATTGTCAAGCACATCAATACGTTTCTTAGTTATTCTTGAAATATATATATACTTTTAAAGTGTGGATATATGGGAGGTAAAGAGAGATTTTTGAAGTTTGAGCACAAATTGAAACTGAAGTTGCTACAATGATAAAAGCTCAATGTTTTAAGAGAGTTTGGATCCCTATCAAATCTTAGTTCAACTTTCTCAGCACTCATGACAGCTAAAGCTATTGGTTCAGGGCCCTCCTGGGGAGCTACCAACTCTTAACAAGAGAGAAAATTGCTAAAAATAACATGTAGCTTTGGCTGAAGGCTACTCCAGAGCTTACAGCTCTAGGCATCTGATGGGGCATTATCACCATGTGAGTAGAAGGAAAATTGAGGACCACCAGAAGTAAAGTCTGACATTTTTCCCACTACAGTAACAGAAGAACTTAGGAACAATTCAATAGGCTTCAAATTCTAAGTCTTCCTTTCCCAACAAAAATATGACTCCCTTAATTTCCTTAATGGACCGAATTGCAAGGAGCTCTTCTATTACGATTGCCATCAACCAAGGGGAAGTAATTTCTTGCAGTGGTCTTTATGGGTTTTTAAACTATAAAGGAAAACACAAGTTGTGTGTTTGCCTTGTTTTAAACATTTGTATTACACAGCAAATAAGTGTTGCAAATATTTAAACAATGATTTATTACTGCTTTTCTACATATAGCTCACTACAAGAGTAATAAATTAGTCCTGTAGAAAAATAAAATGCTTTTTAACTCCCTTCCTCCATGTCTGCCTGCCTGCCTGTCTGTCTGTCTCTCCCTCCCCAAACTGAGAGGTGAAAGACATTAGGTGTGATGCATCACTCATTTGGGTGACCCAGTGATTAAAGGGCAGGACCTGGAGTCTGGGAGAGCTGAATTCAAATTCAGACTCGGATGCTTACTAGCTTTGTGACCTGGGTAAGTCTTATGCCCTTTGCCTGCTTCAGTTTCCTTAACTTTAAAATAAGAATAACAGTAGCACTTACCTCACAAGATTGCTATTAGGAGCAAATGAAATCATATTTGTAAAGTACTTAGCAAAATGTCTGGAACTTAAAAGGTGATCGATCATGAGTGTGTCCTTCCTTCTTCGAAGGATTATCTTGTTGACCCATAAACTGAAGCATGAATTCTTTCTAATCCATCCTCAACAATCTTCCAATACGTTATCTCCTGGAATATTTTGTACTTGTATCCTCAACACTTAGGATAATGCTCAGCATACAGTAAACAATTAATAATTTGTTATTCATTCATTCATACTCCTGCAACTTCATTGGGAAGTTCTCTAGTAAATGAGGAAAATAAAGCTCCCTCTAACTCCTGCATGGAATTAAAGACCAATATAAACAATTCCTACATAAATTTAGGGATGAATATCAGTCAGTCAACAAGGACTATGTGCCATACACTGTACTGGAGGAACAAATACAAAGAAGATATGCTTCCTACTCACAACGAGCTTACATTTGAGAGACAAATACACATAAAAGACATATACAATATACATATATGACAGATATTTTACATAGCTAAAATGAATATGTATACATACAAAGTTAATAAATGCATATATATAATATAGATTTAATATATTTATATATACATATATAAAATATATTCATATATAGTGTTAAATATAGGGTGGTTTGGGAGGGAGTGCACTAAATAGTAAGTGGAATGATCAGGAAAGGCTTGATGAAGAAGACTGAACGGTAGATAGAAAGTGAGCTCCATAAAAGCAGGGAATGTTCACTGTCACTCTTCATATCCTTACACCTAGCCTTACACAAGGCAAGCACTTGTTGAATCCATGTTGAACTAAGCTGTCATATCCACATTAGTTGCATTAACTGGATAATGTGAAATATCTTTCCATTTACAGAAAGTACTCAGGTTTGGGGCATCCACTGATTTTGTACTGGGAAAAAACATTATATTACATGACTTTCTTAACACAAAGGCTCCATCACTGAGCACAGTCTCTGTTCCCACAATCCTTGATCCCTCACTCTGGAACATTTTCATCTTATTTTTTAATATTGGTTTTATCACTGGATCCTAAGTTCTAGAACATTTCAAAAATACTGGAAAATTTTCCAGTAGGGGCCAAAAATATGAATGATGGAGTGTAAGATCCTTTAGGGCACAGCCTATTTCAATTTTTGCCATTGTATTCCTAGTGTCTGCCATGTTGTCTAGCATGACGTAAATGTAATAGTAAAGATTTGTTGATTTGGAATTGTTCTCATTGTTATATAAAGAATAAGGACTGGCACTGGATTTCACTGGTATAGCACGTATTAGTTCAAGTGGACACTTTTTCTATAACTTATAGTATTAGATCAGGGGTTCTTAAGCTGAATTCCATGCATTCATAAGAAGGTCCAGAGGCAGATTTCAAAGAGATTATGAAATTGGATGGGAAAAAAAAATCACACCTTTGTTTTTATTAACCTCTAAATAAAATTTAGCACTTCAATTATTTAAAAATATTTTTGAGGAAGTGTACAAAGGCTTTACTAAAAGTGCCAAGAAAGGCTGTGACAAAAAAAGAAGCTTAGGAACTCATATCTTTGAGAATTTCTTAGAGCAGAAGTGTCAGACACACTTCCCCGGGACTACACATAGCGCACAACACTGCTTAGTGTAGCCTGAACCACATTAACATATAATTGAGAAACATTCATAACATAGTTGGGGAATATTCAACAAAAAAAATAAAAGTGTAAGAAAACATAGAAAACGTTAATATGTACTTTTCTAAGTCAGTATGTGGGCAGTGAGGTAGCACAATGGATACAGCAGTGAGCCTGGAGTCAGGAAGACCTGAGTTCAAATCTCGCCTCAGACACTTACTAGCTGTGAGGCCCTGGATAAGTCACTTAACCCTATTTGCCTCAGTATCCTTATCTGTAAAACATGCTGGAGAAGGAAATGACAAATTGCTTTTGTTTCTTTGCCAGGAAAATCCCAAATAGGGTCACAACTGAAACAACCACCACCACCACCATCAGTAGTCAGTATGTGGCCCTCAGGCACTCTTATACATGGCTTACTAAACTCCATTTCTATATGAGTTTGGCATCGCTGGCCTAGAGCACTGAGAGACATTGTGACTTCCTGGGGGTCACACAGATAGTATGTGTCAGAAGTGGGACACAAACCCAAATCTTCAAAGCATATACTCTAGCCTCTATATCAAATTGATTTTCTATAGCAGTGATATCAAACTCAAATAGATATGGGGCAACTATATCAGACTTAAGGATATTGACTTAGAAAAGCACAGAACAACATTGTCTATGTCCTCTTATGATTTCATTAGCTCCTAATAGCAAATAAAATAAAATATATTTTATTTACTTTGTTAAGTATTTCCTAGTTACCTTTTAATATGGTTTGAGCAATTCTCAAGAGTGTTTTAGGCCAGTGGGTGTTTGAAACCTCTGGTCCCATCTGGTTAAACTCAGAGAATCCATCAATGGAATGTTAATCATGAAGAATTTTCTTTTTGAGGGGCAACGTGAGAGAAATATAATCCACTGGCACGGAGGAGTTGTTCTTTCTTGGAGATAGGATCCATATTGTCTAAATCATTTTTAATTTTGTATATTTATGTTTATGTCTGATTCACAGATGCAAATTGGACATCATTCTAAAGCTTTATGAAATTGAAATGTGTGCCAATATTCTTGAGGTCCTGTGTCTCTTAGAATTATAGAATATTTGACCTGGAAGAGTGTCGAGAGTTCATTTAATTCAACTTCTTCATTTTATATCCGAGAAAACTAAAAATCATGATGATTAAAAGTGGCCAAAGTGACATGGGTAGCTATTGGCATTCACACATGTCTATTAAGCGTCTACCGCTTGCCAGGAATTGTGCTAAATGTTCTACTAGTCCAAGGCATTATTTCCATTATACCACCCAGCTCTTATGTTGGAAAATAATGCTTATATTTCAATTTTCAAGAGGCAGTTATAATCAACTTTAGCAAATGAGTAGAAAGAACAATATAAAATGAAATCTATACTATATATTTTGTATGGTATTTTATCAATCCTCCACTTTTATTATAGTACAAAAGTGACCTTGAACTCCCTATGACTAAATTAGCAGCAGATAAACCTATAAATAAGGCAAGAAAACAGTCTTTGACTCGGGGTGCCAAAATTTAGAGGGAATTCATAAAACTTGAACTCCTTAAATAGCATAAAACCCACCAAGCTTAGCACTAAGCTAGCCCCCTGGTGAAGTAAGACCTTCTTTAACCATGCTTCCTCCTCCAACAGCAGCTTTCCTGGAACTTTCCCGGTATTTCGGAGGTATATTGTCTTCCCTTGCTAGAGTTAACTCAGTTAATGATATATTTTATGTCATTTACTCTGGGCACTATGTGTGGTCTCACCACAGGAACAAAAATTATTAGTTAGGGACAATCTCCAAAAAGTGCCACCAGATTTAGGAGACTGGTGATAGATGATGTCTATTTCTCAAGGCCATAGTCCACTTAACTTAAATCTGGTCCCTTATCAGATTAGCTGTAGGGTGATAAGTTTCTCAATCATTATATCTCCCAAACACTATATATCCATTAAGGCACAGCAGAGTTGCCACCTTTTGAGTGGAGTCAAGTATCCTCATAGATAAAACTACAGATCCTTAAATGACTGAGGTATTTATTGGGCACTGAAAGGACTTCCAAACTATTGTCTCAAACTTCTATGCTAGTGACCTGTACAGAGCATGCTTCAAAAAATATTTGTGGAATTGGCTGGAATCCTGGTAAGTATCAAGGATAGATTGGCTACTTAACCTGACAGACTTATAAGCAGGTTCTCTCCTTGGCCTCAAGAAAAACATCATCTTTCAGAGCTTGGGCACATATTGGAAAACAAACTGAAAAAAACTGAACCATTTCACCTGAGGATTTCCAAGTTTCTGAGGCCATATATTGTTATTAGCCATGAATATGTACTTAGTACACATTTAAATCCTCATATATTACAGAACTTCAGAATCTAAACCTTAGTAAAGAGGTGATTGAAGAGGCTCATGGGGGCTTAAAAATGGTGGCATTTCTCAGTGTCAGTCAGCCCAAATTTACTTAGGGCTCTTGTGAATTTTTCAGTGTAGCATTTTGTAACTTTTTCCAGAAATTTCCTTTTAGAAAAAAGACCAGAAGTGACTATTTATTATCAGAGATGAGAGCTATAATTAATATTTTGATGCAATATACTTCACTTACCTTAATGCTTACTCTTCTACTATTAGCCTACTTTGCAATAAATAATGCTTTTCCCATGATGTGCCATCACATTCCACTTTTTAGAAGAGATGCTTCAATTTACTTAATTATGCAGCTGATGATTTATTGTTGCATCCTTTGCTTGGGTTACATGTTGTGTTAATGGGCCATCAATGTAAATAAGGCTCCTTGGTGGAAGTTGCGACTCTCTATGCAGTTGACACTATCTAGGATGACATAACATATGGACTGAATCTACCTACAATATCAAGGGCTCTTGTAACAGCAATGCAGGGTACAATCCTTTTTGCTTGGCCACAGGAACTGTGGAAATACAAAGACAGATGGGCTATTACTCCAGGATGGACTCTGTAATGATGCTATTCACCTAGAGGCAACCACCATTTGCATTTTAAAAATCAAAAAGTCTTGCCAGGTTAGTTACTTTGAAAAAGTGTGGAGTGCCCTTCTGAAGTTGGCATGGCATAAAGTGCTGATTTCTACCACTCTACCTGGCATTAGAGAGCATGCAGAATACAAGCAGCCTTGTTGCTATAAAAGGTGACCAGTCCTTAGATGGACACAATGACTTGGGAGATGATAGCTCATAGAAGTAAAGACAACACAGAAGTATTCATTCTTCCTACATACTAAAACGAGAAATAGCCTCTTTTTCCTTCACATTCTATCTCTTCCAAATTCATTTTGAGCTGTGTCTGTCCTAGAGTCAGCAGTTAAAAACAGATTCAAAGGCTCTTGGTTTGAGCATCCAAGCAACAGCAAAGAAGTTTCAGAGAATCTATGCTTCTCCCCACTTCTCCATTCAAATTCCTCTTGTTCAAACAGCATAGACTGGGGAATTCACTTCTTTCTTGGCTGCGCATGTCTAATATCAGGGCTCCAAGCATCAAAGTGACAAGACCCTCCTTTCTCCTCCCCCTCTCACCCATGACAGATTCAGAAACTTTCTAAGCTGTTATATTTAAAGTTCAGTTCTCTTGGCTCCTTATTTTAAAATCTGGGGAGAAATCATAAATGCTAAAAATTAACAGATCTGAAGGTTTATGTCACGGCTGGTGTGATACCGCAGCCTTCTGTCCACTTCCTAATTTTGAATGTCTAATTTAAAAGCTGTCAGGCACTGTGCCATAGTGGATAGAGAGTTGGCCTTGGAGTCAGGAAGCCTTGAGTTCCATTGCAGTCTCTGAACTTCACTAATTGCAAGACACTGGGTAAGTCATATATCTCTATGTACTAACACTCTAAGTTACAGTGTAGGCACTGTTATGAATTGGTATAGGGAATGTCTTCCATGAGAGTTCCCTACACCAATTAAATCAAAAGTCTATTCCAAAAGAAAGGAAGCAAAATCTGGATTTTTTTGGCATTTCCATCACCAAATTCATGTCCACCTGTGCTAGAAAGCTTATAATAAAAATACCATTTAAAGATACATTCGTTTTTACTCTCATTATCACAATACTTGTCTTATACCTCCATGAAAGCATATGGTTAATTCTTTATTCCCTCATAGGCGAAGGGAGAAGGAACTCAAAGGAATGCAATTCTAGAACCTCCAGGACCTAAGTACAGAAGCCATTTAAGTGAATGCCAATGATTTATCAGAATTCAGTCAGGGTTCCCAGAGTAAATCACTTTCATTCCCATCAGACTTGCGAAGGTCAGGACTGCTGTTTTCCGTGATTGAATAATTCCTAAGTTTTACAAGGTACTGAAAAAAGAACTAGGAATCTATCTCACCTTTTGGAAACATGCTTGACTTGTCCTGATTAAAGGTCAACACCACTGACATTTTTTTAAGGTAAGAAAAGACTGATTTTCCATTTTCTCCTCTGGACAGATAATATGCTCATAGGAAAATAATGAAATTAAAGGTAAAGAGCTGGTTTCTTTAGTTTTTAGAATATCCATTCACAGTGGTTCCATAAAACCAACATGTCTACAATACCAGTTAAGAAAACGACATGTTTCATTCACGGTGGATATTAAATTTTAGGCCCTAATTAGCATAGTGGCTCTTTCAAATACTGGCAGGCTACCAGCAAGCATTATTGGTGTTTGCTTTAGGTACAGGTGTGAACTGATTGAAAATTGATTTCTAAACTATTCCCAGGGCTGGCTTGATAGTATAAGCAAAGAAGTAGAGAGCTCCAGTTAATTTCAGCTCCATTAGAGATTCAGAGGAATAAAAAGGGACAAAATTGCTAGAGAAATTATATTTTCAAGCTGCTAAATAGATAATATGAATAATGGGGGGAAATGATTACCATCTACAATTTGTGCACCGATGTCCTGGATGTTGTAGAGAAATAATTAATAACCAATGTGTTTTCCATGTAGAGATCCATTAGCAATATCCTTCATGAAGTGAGGAGTGGGGGTATATTTTCCTTATGTTCAAACCTACCCTCCCGTAATGAAGCAGCAAATCTAAACTGTTGTTTCTTCTATGAAAAAGTTTATTTTTTATTTTTTCAATTACAATAAAACATCTTTTAAATTCATTTTTTTTGAAATTTTGAGTTTCAAATCTCTTTACTTTTCCTCCCCCACTTTAAGAAGGCAAGCAATTTGATATAGATTCTACATGTGAAGTAATATAAAATGTATTTCTATATTAGCCATGTTGTAAAAGAAAACACAGACCAAAAAACTAAGGAAAATGAAGACAGTAAAAATAGTAAGCTTCAGTCTACATTTAGACTTCATCAGTTCTCTCTGGAGGTAGAGAGCATTTTCTATCATAAATCTTTCAGAAATCTCTGGGATGGCTGTATTACTCAGAATAGTGAAGTCATTCATAGTTGATTGCTATACAATATTGATCATTGTGTACAAAAGTTCTTGTGGTTCTGCTACTTCACTATGCATCAATTCATGTAAGTCTTCTCAGATTTTTCTGAAAAGCATCCTGCTGGTCATTTCCTACAGCACAATAGTATTTCATCATAATCATATGCCCACAACTAGTTCAGTCATTCACCAACTGATGGGGATTCATCTGATTCACCAACCTCAATTTCCAATTCTTTGCCACCACAAAAAGAGCTGCTCTAATTTATTTTTGCATATGTACGTCCTTTTCCTTTGATCTCACTACACGTTTGTTTCCTCATAAAAAGCATAATTTTTTTTCCAGAATAAGTCTGATTGGCTTTATATTACCAAGATATTCAAAACACCAGCTATTTAGAGCACTGGGTTAGTCAAGAGATTAAAATTCTAACCTTGACTTTGGCATCTAGTATCTGGATGCGATCTGGGATGATTCCCGTCACCCCCATAGAGCATAATATCCTCATTTATAATATAATGTGGCTTGACCAAATCACTGACTGACAATGGACATTTTAATTCAACGTCAGAAACTCAACATGTCAAAAATAAAACTATCATCTTTTCCCAAATTCAATCATTTCTAAACTTCTCAAGTACTGTCAAAAGCATCACTATCCTCCTAATGATTAAGATTTACAACCTCAATGCATCCCTGACTCATCACTCTTACTCATCTGGCACAGTCACTGCATCTTATCAATTCTTTCCCTAAACATCTTTCATATGAGATCCTTTCTCTCCACTCGAGCAGCCACCACCCTAATTAAGTCACTTATCACTATTTAATTGGACACTGTAATAGTCCCCCAATTGGTCTCCTTACTTTAAGTCTCTCCTTGCTCCAATCCATGCTCCACATAAATACCAAAGTGATTTCCCTAAAGAGTACAGCTGACCTTATCTCAACCTACCTCAATAAATTCCAATGGCTCCCTATTTTCTCTGGGATTAAAAATAATCTCCTTTAACATTCAAAGCCCTTCAAAACATGACAGCTCCCCAGCTTTCCAGTTTCACTTCCACATTACTCCCTTCTATACATTTAACAGTTTAGTTATACGTACCCAATGATCCTTACACATAGCACTCTTTATTCATCACCATGCCTTTTACTGGCTAACCCCTATGGCTAGAGTATTCTTCATCTTTACTGTGGCCTCTCAGAGTCTTTAGCTTTCCCTCAGGACACAACTCAAATGCTACTTTCTATAAAATGTTTTTGCCAGTCCCTCTGTCCCATAGTTGTTAGAAACATCTTCTCTAAGGTTACCTTTCATCTACTCTGTATTTGTCTCAGATGTACCTATTTATAGATATCTCCCCCATTGGAACATAAGCTTATTGAGAGCAGAGGCTGTTTTTCACCTTACTCTGTATCTCTAGCTGGTTGATTAATTGGAACAGATACTTTTTAGAGTCCTCTTAAGTTTCCCAGAGTTCACATAAGATCCCAAATTTTGATTCCACTCATCAGGGAATTCTAACTATATTTCTGTCACTTGCTGTCAAATCACAGAAGATGACTCTAAGATATTCTATGCCTAATTAGAAGATGAAAAAGGAAAAGACAGCACTTAATCCTGAAAGAATCAATCCACATATTTCTGGGAACATTGCCATCTCAAAGAAATACTGGTTTATGCAACTAACCTACTGCAACAGGTGCGATGATTTTGTCATTTTCTATGACACCAAAAGGTGGCCAAATATTGACAGTATCTACCTTTGCTTAGCTGCATGCCATTGGTATTAGATAACTGTTTACATTATTTAAATATTTAGAAAACCGACCCAAAATTAAGTACATTTACTTCCAACTGTATACATTCTCCCCTCAACTTGGGGCAATGACCATTTCCTCTCCAGAAGAAATGAATATTCCAGGAGATTGTAAACAGAAAATCCATTCCCTAAAATTGCCCAGGAGGTCACAAACCTTTTTCACTGACCATGGTCCTGAACATTCCAAGAAAAAAAATTCTTACTCATACCTAATAACCATTCAACAGAATTTGAACTGAGGACAATCAATCAACAGATTTATTAAATATGCTGTGCTAGATACTGGGATACAAAGCAAAACTAAAATGGATATCCTTTGATTTCTCTAGCCAATATTCAGAGGAAAAATAAGTAAAGATTACCAAGTTAAAATGGTTCCTGTACTCTTCACTTTTAGCTTGTACTGTGTCCATCTGTCACCCAGATTTGGAATATTGGCCCATAAAAGCTGGGATATTTCCCAGGAAGCAGTCAAAACCTGTGATTTCAAATGAAGATAATCACCCTGAGGTTTTAAATTCAGGAGGTGCCATGCTTGGTTCTGAATCTATAGCTTACTGGCAGGCTTTTGTCACATCATTCCTTTTTTTTTTTTCCAAAAACATTTAAAAGTTAAATTCCTTAGCCTGACTCAAAATTGCCCACAATCTGGCCCAGGAATACCTTTCTAACTTGATTTATACCTGCCTGTTGCCTGACTTAACTAGGCTCCCCTCCTCCTTTCTTCCCACACACACATGCCCAACTCATCCCTTTGAAGTGGCTCAACCTCATTGCCATTTCTGTACAAATAGCATGGCCTTAAATAGGGATATACTCCTCTTCTATCTGAATCTGTCTTGAACTTGAAGGCTCAGCTCCTTGATGACGCTTTCCTTGACCTTGGTACCATACATCTAGAGCTGGAAAGGACAGAGGCCATTTAATCCAGCCCTTCATTTTACCTATAATAGAAACAAAAGCCCAGGAGGGTCACATGACTTCTCCATGGTCATATAGGAAATATCAGAAAAGGTATGTGATGCTCCATTTTCTAACTCCAGACTTCTTCTTCTTTCTATGCTGCTCTATTCTAGTCCATGGGGGGCAGCTAGGTGGTGCAGCAGATAGAGCGCCAGTGCAGGAGTCAGGAGGACCTGAGTTCAAATCTCAATGCAGACACTGAACGCTCACTAGCTGTGTGATCTTGTGGGACCTTGGGCAAGTCACTTAACCCCAACTGCCTCATCCTGGGTCATCTCCAGTTATCCTGATGAATATCTGGTCACTGGAATCAGATGGCTCTGGAGGAAAAGTGAGGCTGGTGACCTGCACAGCCCTCCCTTACTCAAAACAAAGTCAAGTGCAAGTCATGTCATCATGTCTCTGATGGTGTGGTCTTTTTCAGCAATGAAGGACAAACGCACTCTAGTCCATGGTTATCTCTCACTTCTCTAATTCTTAATTTTCATCCCATTTGTTTGGCACCTCAATACAAGGCAGCAAATAATGCTTTCATGTATATGTCATGATTCTCCAGTTAGACTTAAAGTTCCTTGGGGACAGAGTTTTTCAAGTGCTTTTTGTATACTCTTACAGTGTATGACACATTGCTATATACAGAGTTAGTTCTTTAAAATTAATGATTAATGGACCAAAGCACCCGAATATTTCAAGTGATATGTACGTTAAGTCTCTCTGACTCTTTCACCAGTCGTCCAGAGATTTAAAATTTTAATCAGCTGCCATAATCCTATCTGATCTACTTTGACCAAAGTTTATCATCTTTGTACTGCTTCTCCAATCACTAGAATATAAGGAAACAAGTATCTACTTGTAATGGACTGAATAAATTCTGTCCCAGATTCCTAGGAAAACCCAACAGACAGAGAAGGCAAAGAAAAAGCGCAAATCATACACATTTTATTTCCCCTTTACCCTAGGACAAGGGGACAAGATTATTTTCACATCTAGAGCCAGACCTTTCAAGTTTCTGAAGACATAAGCATCTATCAGATTTGCTAAAGTCCTTCCAAAGTACTTTGCATAAATTTAAGTGCAGAAAAGGATAACCATTCTCAATTTCCCACGTCTTAATTTTCTCTCGGGATGGATTTGAATTATATGATTTCCCTATCTTAATAACTTGTGCATATGTCCTGCACATCAGACAAAATAATGTCACTGCAACCTTGTTGTTTACAAATCTTAGGTATCTGTACTTTTCTGTCCTCCCTCACATTGCTTAGCCAAGCTATGCAAATTCAACTCCATTCGTCTTTCCTCATAAATCAAACCCTTCTATTCTCTTAATCTGTTTTGTTCTTTATTGCCAAGGTTTCTCCAATCTGTCTGCACCTCACTAACTAGCAGAGAGGCAACCAGAAATGAATGCCGCAGTCCAGGTGTGGTGTGTGAACGAGGGAAGATGAGAGTGCAAAAAGGAGTCAAAATGATAGCCAGAGGATGAAGGGAAAGAACATAGCAGAAATAAGTTACCAGTGTTCTAGCTGCTGGGTTCTTAAAAGATGCAGCTCACCCCCATTCAGGTTTCAGAATAAGAGGCACTATCATTCAGATGGCATCACCTTGAATCTTCCAGGCTGTCTTTAGAATTCACTCTGTCATTTGAATCTTTCAACCAACTTCCAAGTTTTCCTATCCAGGTGAATTTCAAGATGTCATCTTATATATTTATAGCTGATCATGAAAGACGTTAGCTTGAATTTTCCAAGTTTAATCTCAATTTAATCTTTTCTGTCTATAGTCCTAACCTGTTTAGGGTGAGCTCTTGTAATTTCCTCAGTCCCTACTCCTGTTTGCTACACCTTCCAATTTAATATCATCTGCAAATTTCATTAACATGCAATTTATTTTCTCTTCCACATCATTAGAATAAAAAAAAAACACACACCAAGACCAAACATATTACCAATCCCTGAAGTACTCTCCCTAGATCCCTGCCAACTGCGTACATTACCATTTATCATTATCTTTTGTTTATGATCTCTCAGCCAGTTTTCATCTAAGCCGATTTAAACTAATCTTGATGTAAGGGGGAAAAAGATAAATAAATAAAAATGAGACAGTGAATCAAGAGCTTCTCAAAAGTTCAAATATTTAGTGGGGTTAATGGGAAAAATTCTGTTTCTTTCTTCATTTTTCTAAGAAGTAAGCTAAATGGAAAGTTATGATACATAGACTACATTCTCTCTTCAAGACTGAGGCAGAAGTCAATTTACATTTAATGAACATTTCAGACATGTGACCAAGGGCAGACCAGTCTCAATTACTTAGCCAGACAGTCTGTGGAAGGTCCAGATTCCTTTGCAGTCCTTTTAAATTCAGGAGGAATTGGGGCTTCCATTTTAAAAGGCGGACGTACCCTGTTGGGACTCTGGAAACATTCAAAGACTTGTCACTAACTTACTCCAGTAACTTCAGCTGAAAAATCCATTGAGTCTTTCCAAGACTTGAGGTTTTTCTGCCACCAGTCTTGGCACTTTGCTAGTGTCAGATAATGAAGTTCTATTTATGGCCTAGATGAGGATAAAACAGCCATTTCCTTAGCCATGTGCCAGATATGGAGATTGATAACAAGACTAATCCTAATATAATTCCTTTAATAATGCCTGAAAACCACTCAAGTACCTTAATACATCAAGATTTAAATGTTTTATAATACCCATAAACACTCTCAGAACCTAATGGAGTTAATACCACTAAGAGTGAAACAAGTGAAAGGTGGTATAAAAATCAATTTGGCCTCACCTTCAATGATTTATTTGCTCCACAGAACCAATTAATTTTGTACTAAGAAAATGGCTAATGAAATTTTAGACCAACGATATATCAAATAAAATTTCATCTGTAGTCCAGTTTTACATAATTTGTTGGATATTCTGTAGTCCTCCCAACATAAGAAAGTTCAAATGAGAAGTCATTCCAGTGACATTTAATATCTTGAGTGTTTGGTTGATGATGTAAGAATTGCATGGTGTCCTTTTTTCTCTTTAAATAAAATCTGATTAATTTTATTTCCATCTCACTGACATGTAAACCAATATAATATTCACCTGCTCAATCCACAGCTAATACAAATTCTTCAGATGCTGTCCTAAAGAATTAGAGTTTAAGGAGTAAAAAATAAATGGGTATGATTTTGAAAATCTGGATTAGGTCTCTTTTTTTTTTCCTTTTTGCTTTCAAGTCACAGAGACTGCCTTTAAAATTCCATATCAATACAAGCCAAAAAGAAAGCATGGGTCACTCTTACATAAATAGCCCCATTCTTCTGTTTTCACTGTCAAAATTATCTTCCCAATGCACAGCTCTAACCATGCAACTTTCCTGCTTAAAAATGGGTGATGATCTATTAATAGTTATTAGATAACATGAAAACCCCACAGTCAGGCTTTTAAGTTCCTTCAGAGTCTGGCACTGGCCTGCTTTTCAAACCTTTTTTCAGACTAGTTCCTTTCATGCTTTCCTTTAATCTAAACTGGACAGCACTCAATTCTTCAATTTCATCCTCAGCACATCCATGTGGTCCATCCCCTATGTCTCAACCAGGTCCCTCTTTATTTCTACTTTATGAAATCTTCCCCTTTGAGGCTTAATTTAGATACTACCTCCTGCATGAAGTCTTCCCTAATTCCCCTGCTCAACATGACTTTTGATCTTTTTATTTCTACATCACTTTATATCTATCTCTCCTTTGCCTTTATCACAGTCTTCTCCATATCATATTTATCAGCCAATCATCAAGCATTAATTAATAAGCACTTACAATGTGCCAAACACTATGCCAAGTGCTGGAGATACCAAAAAGAAAAAGAAAAGCAAAGCAACTTCTTCAAACAGCTAATATCCTAGTATGAGGAGAAAACATATAGATAAATAGGTTTTTATGTAGACAGAAGGTACATTTAGATAGAAAGGCTCTACCATCTGGGGCAATTAGAAAAGGCTACATGTCAGATGCCCCTAATTAAAATGTAAGGCCTTTGGGGAAGATGCCATATATATTTTTACATCTTTGTGTCCTCAGTACCCAAAACAATACTTTGCACAGTATGTAGTGAATTTGTGGTTGAATCTTCTATATGGTATTTGACAGTCAATCAACAAACCTTTATATCGTACTTATAATATTTCAAACACTATGATAAGTACTGGGCCTACTAAGATAAATGTGAAATAATCCTTGTCTTCAGGAGCTTATATTCTAATAGGTGAGACAAGACATATACAAAGGAGTAAGTAGTGAATAGACTAGGGTAAGAAATTATTCATAAGATCAAATGAGGTCTGGAAGGGACATCAGATCATTTAGTCCAATTGATATCCTTTATTTAACAGATGAGGAAACTGAGGCTTAGAGAATGTAATGAACCATTCCAAGGTCACACAGTAAGTAGCAAAAATTAAGAAGATTTTTAACCTATCTCCTTCTACTATATCATGCTGGATTGATTGAATTAAATGACTTGGCTGTAGAACAATTCTAACCTACTTGGGTCCAGCTAAAACTGAAAAAAAAAAATGACTGAGCATTTTTATCACATAACATTGGGAAAATAGCCCACACTGAAATATGCTTTAACTAGAACAAAAATCATAAGGAGTTAGGTGGTCAGAAAGCACAAGCATCAAAATTTATTGTCCTTCTTTATAGATTTATAGACTGCCCTTTTATGCAAAATTGCATGAGAAGGCCCATTTATAGGATAATAAAAATCAAGTAACTAATGGACTATGTCCAAGAAACTCCCCATTAACTTACAAAATCAGGATATTCACATTTTAATTAGTTCTGACTGAAGAAGGAAGGCAGAATGTCATCATTTGGATAGTGAGGATCCAACCTGAGACTCTAAAAAATAATGCAAATTAATGGAGAGTTCCTATTGGGACCATGGCACTTTTCTGAAAATCTTGTGGTACCAAGGCTACTGGAGCCAGATGAGGTTTTGTTCTCAAGTCAAGGTTTTCCTTTTCTCTATTAAAAATAGCCAAACCATCCTTCACCTTCCCCAGTCCATTCATTCATTCATCCATTTATTTACTATACATAAATCTGCTAAATGCCTAATATGTACAAAATACTGTGCTGGGTCCTAGGGTACATAAAACATTTATGGTTTGTGCCTTCCTGGAGCTCAAAATCTAATGGCTAGACAAGACACCATATTCCTTATATATAAAAAATATATGAGGTTGAAACAAAAAAGGGTTCAGAAAGTTCAAGAGGGAGGATTGTTACCTACAGAGAAGGCTTCACAGAGGAAGAGGAATTTTATTTGGACTTTAACAGGCAAACAATTTGATAAATAAAGAGGGAAGATGCGCATAATTATATATGATATACATACATATGGGTATATATCTCATAACTCACTATATCAAAGACCTGTGATTTTGTTAGCATAGGGAATCCCTCCACTGACGTACATTGTAACCCACACTGTAACTTATTTATAACTTACAGATTTAGAGAACTACCTTAGGATGAAAGAGATTAAGTGATTCGCTCATAGTTACACAGTGTCAAGAGGCAGTATTTGAACTCAAGTGTTCCTGACTCTAAGCCGAGCTTTCTTTGCGAAGTCTTGTATCCCTAACACCCAGCACAGTAACAGGGATTCTAGTCAACTACGTTCAAAACCCTGAAGTCATCCCATTTCAATTCTCAAATCCAATCAACAAATGATTCTTGTCAATTCTACTTCCACAATATCCTCCACACATCCGTCTTTCTCTCCACTCGCACATCTACTACCTTAGTTCAAACTTTCCTTTCCTCTCACCTGAACTACTATAAGTAGTAGTTCTCCTAATTAGTCTCTTTGATGCCAGTATATCTAATTGCTTACATCTCTAAGAGATCAGGGAGAGAGGAGAGAGACAAGAGAGAGAGAGAGAGACAGAGAGAGACAGAGACAGAGACAGACAGAGAGACACACAGAGAGAAACAGAGAGAGGCAGACAGAGAGAGACAGAAAGGCTTAGAGTCAGGAGACCTGGTTCCGTGTCCCAACTCTGGTACACATTGGCTCTGTTATACTAAACAAGTAAATTATTTAACCTCTTAATTCTGCAGACAGCTGTCTAAGATTGTAAATTACACAATAGTTACCTAATGGCATTGACAGAGGGAGGTTTCTTACTAGAAGTTCTTTTTATCAAGGAAATCACAGGTCTGGCTGAAAATTTTAATAAATGTATAATATTTCATCTAATATATATTACAAATATGCATACATATGGTAAGACATGGTTTATTAAATGTCCAAATCAGAAATCTCAGTCATCAGATTTTCCCCTACAATATTTCAAATTGAAAAGTGACCCATATGATGATACCATGAGGTATTTTATTCACTATAAAGTATCTTTGAAATGACTGAAAATCCAATTTTGGTCATCAAGTTTTAGTTGTGTTATATCAGATTCTAATTTCTGATCAGCCTCTAATTCTATAAAATTCTAATTCTATGAAAATTGATAATGTATATAGATAGTTTATATAGCCAATCCTCAGTTAACCAAAATATTCACTATTTCCTAACCATTTTCTATAAATTCACTGCATTTGAATTTAACAAACATATTAAGCATTTAGTATGTGCCCTGATCTGGGCTCTCTGGAGTTTTTTACAAAGATTATCCAAACACAGTTCGTGCCCTCAACAATCTTACAGTCTAGAAAAAACACAATATGGTATACGTGATTTTTAGAGATGTACAAATTAAGTGATTCTGGGAGAGAGAGTTCCTTCTGGATAGAGGCATTAGTTATGATTTTATGGAGGTGATGGTACAGCTTATACCAAATAATAATAATGTAGATAATGATCAAAATAATAGGTAATATTTATCTAACAGTTTAGGGTTTGCAAAGAATTTGATGTACATTATTTCATGACATGGGCCTATGTAAGTAGTTTCCAAATTTGAGATTCTATAACTTTGATCTGCAGAGAAGCTGAACAGTTAGAGTTGCAGGGCAGGGCATTTTGGGCAATAGGGAAAAATGTGAGCAAAAAAAAAAAAAGAAAACAGAGAAAGAGACAAGAACAGTGCAGGTTTAGAAAATTTCTGGCAATTCAGTTACTTAGCATATAGAGATAGTAGAGTAGAAGGAAAGAAATACTGAAAAAGTAAGACTGAGTTCAAATTGTACGTGGCTTTGAATGCCATGATTAAGAATTCAGATTTTTATCTTCCATGCCAACTCTTTGTTTCACAGTCGCTTTGTACTCTAAAAAGTTGTTGGAAGATAATTTTTATTGCTTTTATCTACTGATGTTTATCACACTGGAAATTGAAGTATCTTCATATTACTATGAAAATAATTTAGACCTTACAGACTCACTGAAAATGATCTTAGGACAATATAGGGACCCAAAGCCATATTCTGAGAACTGCTGTTCGGCGTAATGAGGAGTCACTGAAGGTTTTTGTGTAGAGTGCCAAACATCTTCAGAATTATGTTTATAAAAATATAGTTCATTCAGATTTTGTCAATATATTTATTGGTTATGATGTATTTTTTTTTAATTTCTTCTTTTACTTTTTTCCTTTAAAGAAATTACTTGTTATATGGGGTGGCTCTCTGAGAGGAAAAGAAAAGAATATAGAGGGGAATCTGTAATATAAAAATAAAAGATATCATTGAAAATTTATTTTGAAAAAAAGTTAATTTAAAGTTCAATTCGGTTCAACATAACCAATATTAATTAAGCATCTATCAAGTACAGAGCTTTCCACTAGATCCTGAGGGATATACAAAATTTAGATAAAAGATAGTCCTATTCTTCATGGAAATTATGGTGTAACAGAGGGAAAAGGAAGGTACATAGTGAAATTTAATACAAAATAATCCCTGATATGTAAGAATATGACACAAGAGGTTGGACATGGGGGGCAGGGTGGGAGGTGGCGTATTTTAGTCATTTCTTTCTGAGGGGCATCAAGGAAGGCTTCATGAAGGCCTGCTATTTGATTTGAATTGTAAAGGATTGGTAGGATTTCAACAGGCAGAGTGAAAGAAGAGGTCTTTAAGAACAGGGAACAATAGATGATACGATGATATACTTAGGGAACCCTAGAGAATTAAGTAAGAAACTTGTTGAAACAATTTTTAACTTTAGCCAAGTTGAAGAATATAAAATTAATTCACATAAATCATCAGCATTCCTATATCCTCTACAAATAAAACGCACCAGGAGGAGACAGAAAGAAAAATTCCACTGAAAATAACTGCAGACAACATTAAATACTTGGGATTCTACTTTCCAAGACAAATCCAGGGACAATATGAAAATAATTAGCAAACACTTTTCACACAAATAAAGACAGATCTAAACAACTGGAGAACTATTAATTGTTCGTATTTAGGCTGAGGCAATATAACAAAGATGACAATTCTGCCTAAGCTGATTTGCTTATTTAGTATCATATGCCAATCAAACAACCAAAGAAATAATGAAAAAATAGCAGAATTCATCTGGAAGAACAAAAGATCAAAAATATCAAGGAAATTATGAAAAAAATGTGAGGGAAAGTAGCCTAGTAGTACCAGATTTCAAAGTATATAACAAAGTGGCCATTTTGAAAATAATCTGGTGCTGGCTAAGAAACAAAGTGGTGGATCCATTGAATAGGTTAGGCACACAATACACAGCAGCAAATGAGTATAGTAATCGAGTGTTTGATAAATGCAAAGACATAAATTTGAGGGGTAAGAACTCACCATCTGACAAAAATTGCTGAGAAAACTGTAAAGTAGTTTGGCAAAAAATAGGTGTAGACCAACATCTCAAACTGTATGCTAAAATGAAGTCAAAAATAGATACATGATGTGTTTCCAAAAAGTGATATCATAAGTATATTAGGGAAGCATGGAAGAAATGAACCTGTCATATCTATACATAAGGGGAGAGTTTATTACCAAACAAAAGATAGACATGATCGTGTGAAGTAAAATGCATAATTTTGATTGCATGAAATTAAAAAATCTTTCGCACAAACAAAAAAAATGCTTGTTTTTTAGAAGAAAAGCAGGAACTGGGGAGGGGGATTTTTTTTTTTGTAAAGTATAAAAATATTACATCAAGTTTCTCTGATAAAGGCCTCATTTCTCAATTGTATAGGGAACTACAATAACTTTATGAAAGTGCAAGCCATTCCCCAACTTGTAAGGATATGAACAGACAGCTTTCAGAGTAGGAAATCAAAACTATCTATATCAATGTAAAAAAATGCTCTAAATCATTAATGGTTAGAAAAATGCAAAGTAAAAGAATTTTGATACTGCATCTCATACCTGTTATATTGGTTAACATGACATAAGATAAAAATAGAAAATGTTGTAGAGGTTGTGGAAAAATAGTGATAGAAATACACTGTTGACAGAGTTATGAACTGGTTCCACTATTTTGGAGAACAATTTGGAATTATTCCAAAAGGCTACAAAACTTTGCATATCACTCTGCGCAGCAATATCCCTACTATGTCTGTATTCCAAGGGGATCAAGAGAAAAGGAAAAAGGTTTCATATGTTCAAAAATATTTATAGCAGTTTCTTTGTTGTGACAAAGAACTGGAAATTGAGGGGATGCTCATAAATTGGGCAACGGCTGAATAAGCTGTTGTATATGATTGTTATGTAAAACTACTGCATTATACGAAAGGATGAGCAGGATGGTTTCAGAAAAACCTGAGAAGCCCTGTATAAACTGATGCAAAGTAAAGTGAGGAGGCTCAAGAGAACTTTGTACACAGTAACAGCAATTATGTAACAGTGATAAAATGTGGAAGACTTGGCTACTCTAATCAAGACAAGAATTGAATTCCAAAGGACCCATGATGAAAAATGTTATCTACATCTAGAGAAAGAGAACTGATGAGTTCTGAATGAAACTGAAGTATACTTGTTTCACTTTCTTTGTTTGACTCTGATTTTTTTCTTTTTGCTGCTGTTTTCTTGTGCTGCATGGCTAATAAGGAAATATATTTTGCATGACTTCACATGTATAATCACTATCCTATAGTTTGTCTTCTCAAGGTGTGTGGGAGAGGAGAGTAGAAAAAGGACAATTTAGAATTCAACATTACAAAGAAATGAATGTTAAAAATTTCATAATTCAATTGGCAAATTGAAATAAAAATAAATGAAATTTAATGAAATAAAAAAACACATGAATAGCCTAAAAAATGAATAGGGAACAATACAGGCAAAGGTACAAAACTGGGAAAGCACAAGGTCATGTTTGTGAAAACAGGTATAAAAAGCAGATCAGTGGGAATAGTATGCACACTCATTTGGGTATAGAAATTTATCTTGTTATACAGGAAATGAGGGAAGAAGGGGAGAAGAGAAGGGAAGGGGTAGTAGAAAGGAAGGTAGATTTGGGGAGGTGGTAATCAGAAATAAAACACTTTTTAGGAGGGACAAGGTGAAAGGAGGGAAAAAATCGAATAAAGGGGGGATAACGTAGAGGAAAATAGTTAGCAATAGTAACTGTGAAAAAAATTTGAAACATGTTTCTCTGATGAAGGCTTTATTTCCCAAATATATATAGAAAATTGAATCGAATTTATAAAAAATGAGTGCCATTCCTCAATCGATAAATGATCAAAAAATATGATCAGTTTTCAGATGAAGTAATCAAAGCTATCTGTAGCCATATGAAAGCATATTCTAATTCATTATTGATTAGAGAAATGCAAATTAAAACAATTCTGAGGTACTATGTCATACTTATTAGATTGGCTAATAGGACAGCAAAGGTAAATGACAAACGTTGGAGAGGATGAGGGAAAAATACGATATTAATTCACTGCTTGATTCAAACTATTTTGTTAAAGCAATTTGGAACTATGCCCAAAAGGCTATAAAATCATGCATATCCTTTGACCTAACAATATCATTACAAGGTTTATGTAAGAGATAAGAGATATAAAGAGATAAAAGAGATAAAAAAAGATAAAAAGATAAAAAAAGAAAAAGAACCTATGTAAGCAAAAATATTTACAGCAGTTCCTTTCTGAGGGCAAAGAAGTAGAAACCGAGGGGATGCCCATCAACTAGAAAATGGCTAAATAAATTGTGGTATGTGATTATTATGGAATACTATTGTACTATAGGAAATGATGGGCAGTTTGCTCAGAGAAACCTGGAAAGACTTATGTGAGCTGATGCAAAGTGAAATGTAGTGTGTCCAAAGAAACAGCAATATCGTAGGATGATCAGCTGTGAATGACTTGGCTACTCTCAGCAATACCATCCAAGACAGTTCTGAAGGACTTAGGATAAAAAAATGCTTTATCCATCCCCAGACAAAGAACTGATAGTGTCTGAATGCAGACTGAAGCATAATTTTTTTACATTTTTTTCTTGAGGGTTATTTTTGTCCATGTTTTCTTTCACAACATGACTATTATGGAAGTGTTTTGCATGACTACACATGTATAACCTTTATAGAATTGCTTGTCATCTCAATGGGAGGGAGAAGGGAGTGCTGAAGGGAGTTTGGAGCTCAAAGTTTTAAAAAATGAATGTTAAAAATTCCTTTTACATGGAAACAGGGAAAAATAAAATTCTAAATATTTTTTAAAAGGAGAACAATTAAGCTTAGAAAATATTGCCAGTGAAGTGGAAGACAACTCATTTGTTGTAAATTTGAGAGGTGATGTATTGTTGGGGACATGAGAAAGGATAAGTGCTTATAATAATTTCTATGATTAATAAGATAGGAAGTCAATAACTACAGGATTGTAGAGTAGTAGTGAAGATTCAGTAGGAGGTATATATTATAAATTTGGAATGGGTAAAATCAGTTCAATTTTATTTTTTTAATCAAAATTCAACAATTCTAGGATGGGAGCAAGATAACCAAAATGGTGGGATTACACAAAAATGCAGATTAAGAACCAAGAAGATAGGAAGTTTGGGGAAAGGAGTGATGAGGAATCCTAGGGTAATTTTTTGTTTTGTTTTTAATTAAAGAGGCAAATGAGGTCAAAACAGGATATGTTAGCTTGAAGAATAAGGATGAATAAAGGGACCCACTCATGATTTGGATGAAAAGAGGATTTCATGTTACTAAAAATAAATGAGATGTGGAAGGATAGGAGATGTGATCAGAAAAAACATCAGGCTCGCACTCTGCAACTTTTCCCCAAATCCCCAAATTTAGAGCTAATTGGCCCAGCCTTCTATTCACCTGAATATATAGTTATTCCAAGGTTGACAAAACAAAACAGATTCTTTGACCATTAGCAAGTGACTCCACTACCCTGGACCTCAATTTTTAATTTAAATAAGAATGAAATTCCAAAGCTCAGGGTCTTAGAAGTAGTTCAGTTCTATGGAATAGTGAAGTCCTTGCTGAGATGTGACTAAAGTAAGGTGGAGAGAAGGTTCTTGGGTTTTTGTTGGTTGAAGAATTATAAGGTTATGATCTGAAAGAGGATGTCAGCATGAAGACTGAAGGCACTGAAGATGATGGCAAGGGATGAAATGGAGAGGGAGATCATAAGTCAACCAGTAAAGTCACTGCTAAATCTTAAAATATCACTCATGTCTGACCCCTCTTCTCTATTCACGCAGTCACCACCAATGTCCAGGTCTTCTCTGCTTCCAGCTGAGACTGTGGCAATGGATGCGTAATCTTGCTCTTTCCTGTATTAATTTTCAGTCTACCCCAGTTCATTCAACATGACTGCCAAAATGATTATCATTAGGTACAGATATGACCTATGCAACGATATGGCTCAGTAAACTCCAGGGGCATGAACGGATGCAAAGTGAAGCGATCAGAACCAGAAGAACATTGTATACTCTAGTAGCAGTATTGTAGAGTGATCACCTGTGAATGACTCAGTTATTTTCATCAGTATCATCGTGTGAGACAATGTGAAAGGACTTATGATGGAAAATGCTCTCCGCTCTGAGAGGAAGAACCAAGGGAATACAAATGCAGCTCAAAGCTTTTAAAACTTTGTTTCTTTTTCTTGTTTTTTTTCCCTCTGTTTTCTTTTGAAGCATGGCTAATATGGAAAGGTGTGTTGTATGATTACACATGTGAAGTAAAAAATTGCTTGCCTTCTCAACAAGGGGGAAGGAAACAGAGGAGGAAGAGAATTTCGAACTCAAAAAATTTAAATGAATATTAAAAACTGTTATTATATGTAATTTAAAAAATAAAATATAAAAATTTTACATGGGGACAAAAAGAACTCTCGTGGTTCCTCAATGCTTCCCGGGATGAATACCTCTCATTCTCAGCTTATCTTTTAAAGTCTTTCAAAAGTTGGCCCCAACCTATCTTTTTAGCCTCTTTGAACATTATTCCCCCTCCTATATTTGGTGATCCATGACACCAAGCTTCCTTCAGAAGAAAACTTTGGGCCTGCAACAAATGACCCTGCTCATACCATCCTGTAGTATAGTCATTCCCAGAGGGGGCTCTTACATCCCCATTTGCCTTTCATAATCACTGTCAGAGTTTAAATGAAGTCCCTTGTAAACAGATGCAAATGTAGGACAAGGATTTAAAAGGAAACATTTGAACAAACATGTGGCAAAAATTGCTTCAAAACCTATAATGTTCTTTTGCTGAAAGGGAGATGACAGAAGAGTATTTTCCACCACCCCCTTGCTTCATGCATTTTAAAACACCTCACCTCACCGAGGGTTTGTGTTTACCCAGTGCAGGGCCTTTAATACATTCAGTCTGAGATTGAAGCAATTTTAATATTAATAGGCTCTTTATGAGAATTTAATAACAAAGTCATAGCATCCTTGTGTTTCAAGACACTAGGGTTAATTACTTCAAACTGGTTGGCAGGGAAAGGTCAAATCTTAATGCTGACCTTAATAGTTTGGGATAAATATAAAAAGGTAATAACCCACTTTAAGTCATGATTCTCAACATTCTTTGTAGACCAAGGAATCGCTCTGGAGCATCCAACCTGTTGGTCTCTTCCATGCATGCTAACACACCATAGTTATTCCATATTCGCCATAGTACATCTGAGCTTTTATGCCATGGTAAGAATCAGGCCTGGTTCATCAAGGGAGTTGAATGGGAAACTATTCCTTTAAAAGAACTATATCATTTAAGAATTGTATTCAAATATCAATTCCTAGAGGGTAAGGATCCATCTTGTTCTTTCTTTGAATCCCAAGGGCTTGGTCCTGCGTCTGGCACATAGTAAGCGTTTCAAAAATGCTTCTTGATGTATTTAGGAATCCTTCAGTTGCCTTTTGAGGAGTGTTATCTAATCCAGGTCTCCAGATATAGCAGTTCTTACTGAAGACCCCACTGATGAGACAAAATGTCAGGTTTTCACTGCAAATGAGGCTGAAATTTCTTCCCTACATAGATTGTTGCTTCTAGGACCTGGTCCTGCCCATATGTTCAATCTTCTTCCTCATCTTATCTTGGGATAATGCTCTTCCCTCTTATGTTGCCCTCCCACATTGGAATCTATTCTATATTTAACTTGAACCATCTGTGACAGTCAACATAAGCTTCCCTTTCTGCCTTTTCCCCGTAGATATCATAATACTTTGGCAAGAACATTCACTCTGGAATCTAAGAGACCTGAATTCAGATCTCACTTCTGGCATTTATTACCAGTGTGAACTTGAGGAAGTCATAGCATACTTGGGTTTCAATTTCCTTATTTCTAAGGTGCTGAACTGTATGCCTGAGGGATACCTTTCAGCTTTAAATTTAACGATCCTTTATTATCTTAGTGAAATACTTGGCCCTTGCACCTCAGTGCAAATTATTCCCAATGGATATGGAATATTCCTTTGCACATAATCCCTTTTCTCTGCCTATGCCTAGCCTCTATCATCTTCAATGTATGTCACAGGAAACCTGGGAATTTCCATACACTTCTCTGAGTGCAACAAGTTGAGAAATAGTAGGACTTGAGAACCTTACTTTTATTTTTTGATTATGAAGATCAAAACTGATAAACATCCAAAATCAGAAATGAATAGGGAAAGCAGAGTGGGGTGGGGGAAGAAGTGGTCAAGAGAGTTTAAAGGGGAAGTGTTTATATGATGGCTCTTAAAAAGTTTAACAATCTCTTACACTGTATGTGTTTTGCAGTTTTCTAAGAGTTTTCCTATCCATTATTGGATCCTTTACCTAGTAGACTGAAAACTACTTGAAAACAAGCACTCTTTTCATTTTTTATGGGATTTGCTACTGTGTTTGGAAGACAAGTATTAATTAAAAATCATTTTTTAAAACTAATTCAGGAGCATCCTTTGTTTTGTCTTAAATCTAGACGTGATTTATTTTAATTGTGTTGGGAACTCTCAATAAGGAAATTCTCTTCTAATGAATACTGGCACCTGGTTTGCAACTTAGAGGCTTAAAAAGAAGGTAAGGATGCTAGGGCAGGTAGGTGGTACAGTGAATACAGCACTGGTCCTAGAGCAGGAGGACCTGAGTTCAAATCTGGCCTCAGACAATTGACACTTCCTAGTGGTGTGATCTTGGACAGGTCTTTTAAGCCCTACTACCTCGCCTCCCCCTCCAAAAAAAAATGATAAGGGTACATCGATTTTTAAATGTCTTGCCCGTAGTCAGGAATCTACTTGTGTCCTAGGTAGAAACTGAACCTTTTTAAGTCACAACCCCTTTGCTAGAAAATATACCCTATTAAAAAGTGGGAAACTGAGAGGTTAAGTGACTTAATCCATCTGGCTGCTGTTGCTGTATGAAGTCACTTCAGTCATGCATGACTCTTCATGACACTATTGGGGCTTTTCTTGGCAAAGATACTGGCATGGTTTGCCATTTCCTTCTCTAGTTCATTTTACAGATGAGAAAACAGAGGCAAATACAGTTGTGTCTTGCACAGGGTCACACAGGTAGTTAAGAATCTGAGACCAGATTTGAAATTAGGAAGATGAGTTACTGAATCCAAGCTCAACACTCTATCTATTGCGCCACCTAACTGTGTCTCTGGACTAGACTACTAACATCTAGCCCTGGGGTTCTGTCCCGGGCCACTTTGTCAATCTGGTAAAATCTGTGGACCCCTTCTCAGAACCTTTTAAATTCACAACATACATTTTTTGTTGTTGGTTCATTTTAGTCATGCCTGACTCTTTGTGACCCCGTTTTGGGGTTATCTTGGCAAAGATACTGAAATGATTTGCTGTTCACTCCTCCAGCTCATTTTACATATGAGGAAACTGAGGCAAAGAGGGTTAAGTGACTTGCCCAGGGTCACACAACTAAAAAGTGTCTGAAGCTATTGAAGTTAGGATGATGAGTCTTCCTGATCCCAAACCCAATACTGTATCCACTGTGCCATCTAGCTGTGCCCACAACAGAAAACACATAGAAATAAAAGGAAAAGTAGTTACACTGAAATGAAGTTTTCAATTTTTTTTTAAGGTCATGGCCTCTAGATTAAGAACCCCAGATCTAAGCTCATGTTGTTCCAACAACCTGTTTATAAGTCAGTGTTCATCACAGGATCTGATTTCTCTGATAAGGAACAGAAGTTGTGAGCTGGTTCCAGGCTACATGTGGGGATTTAGTTGTTTCCTCTTAGCCTACAAAGAATGTATTTGTCCACTGACCAAGAAAGACTATCAAATTATAGGAAGTAGGGGAGAAAACTGAACAGATTGCTGAGACAATTTGTCTAATTTCTCTCCTTGAGAGAAAGACATACTGGCTTGGGGGACAGTTTGGAACTATACTTATTTTCAAGGCTATTCACCTTTCTGGGACACAGTTTCAAAGGCAGGGTAAGTAAACTGACAGATAACCAGGCATCCAGTCTGGAAGATCCAAAGGAGTATAGATTCCAATGTATAGAGAAGGAAAAATGCCATATCATGCTGTAAACAGTCCAGCTAGAGATGCAAGAGATATGATTAACTGTAAATTTCAGCATGCCTAAAATAGCACAGTAATTGGGCTTCAAATGCAATTTTATCACCAGTCAAAATAAAGTCAAAAATAGTCTGGGCAAATTGTCCTAATGTAAATCTCGTCTTTTTTTAACCTGACTTGCAAGTAAGGAGTTGGTTTGCTCCACAGATTAGGTAGCTTTATTCCTACTAATCCTTTAATAGTAGAGTTGCCAACCTTCTCTGCTCCTGCTTTTGACTGTGAACTGGTATTTTGGAACGAGATTCTCTGGTCACAGATGGAAGAGTACTTTCAATATGAAGATATCAAGATATTTACCAAACCATAATGTCTCTCTTTGTGGAGATAACAGCACATTTACAAACAAAAGAAAAGTCCTTGAATTATAAAAACAGATGGGATAACTAAGATGCTGCCTAGGTAGCAAGTAGACTTCAAGTGATACTCCAGTGGATGGATGCATGGATGGATGGATGGATAGATCGATATATACATTCATACACACATATAAATATACTGATATAAATTATATATATGTATATATATATAAATAATAGAGATACATATGTATATAATAAAAGGGAAAGAGAGAGAAAGAAACAGAGATTAGGCACATGGCAAACCACAGCTGTCACCATGAGACAGAGTGGAAAAAAGAAAAATTGAATTGAGTGATTTTATAACTGCAAGGCATGACCTCTTTCTCTCCAAATCAGGAAATTTTCAGCAATCCGCCTCCAAGCCAGTTTTCTGTTTCTTTTCAATCATTTCAATTTTTTAATTGAAGTCTCTTTTTGATGATTTCTAATAAAGACAGGTGTAGACATAATAATGAATAAGCTTATCCCCAAAGACGAGACAAGATATAATGTATCTCCTTCTGTTCCTTTTTGCAGAGGTGGGGCCTACAGGTGTTACCAATACTGACAGATAAGGAGGAAGCACTGGCTAGGTTTTCCTGGAAAATTTCCCTATCATTTTTTCTTCCTTTTACAAGGTATAGGTTATTAGGTAAAGTAAGGAAAAACAAATTTAGAAATGCAGGTGATGTAAAAAATACACTAACAAAAATTTTCAATCACAACCAAACAAAAGCAGGTACATAGACTTTTCTCTACTATTCCAGGTCAGCATAGTGCTTCAGGACACTCTTAGGTGATCATTGCTATCACTTCCAGACTCAAAAGGCAGGTAGGTTGCAAAAAGGAAAGAGAGCTCATCTTGGAGTAAGGCACTTAATACGAACCTGTGTCAGACATTTAAGTGCTGGCTGCCTCAGTTTCCTCATCTATGAAGTGGAGATAATAACAGCACCTATTTTCAGGGATAGATGGAAGCATGGATGGATACATGCAAAGATAAAATGATTTTAAAAAGATAAAATGAAATAATATTTGTAAAGTGCTTTGCAAACCTTAAACTGATATATATATGTATATGTATATGTACATATGTATATATGAAATCAATATCTGGCTGTCCAGGTGCATATGACAGGTAGTAAGCATATGCATATATATCTATATAAAATAAATAAACATTTATTAGGGGTCTAACATGTGCCAAGCACCAATGTTTTAGCAAGTGACATACTAAGATCAAAGACAGTCTCTTGTCTCAAAAAACTCATTGTCTGATGGGGCTTCAAAACCCATTTTTGGTAAAGGGTAATGAATCTGGGCAAAGAAAGGCCCAGGGCAGGTAGGTGCTGCAGTGGATAGAGTCCTAGGACTGGAGTCAGGAAGACTCTTAGGCTGCCTAAAAAGGAGAACCTAGTATGGATACCTTGAAAGTTTTGATTTCATGAGGATATAGAAAGAGAATAGATAAGTGTAGGGGTCAGGAACTAGGGAACATGGGTCTAAAGTAGACAGAAAGGGAAGATGAATAATGTAGAGAGTGAAGAAACTCTCTCTGGAAAGGGATTCAGAAGATGAAATTTAAAAAACTAACTAATGAATAGCACTGGTTGACCAGGAAGAGAGGAAGGGAGAATATATTTGACTAATTGAGAGGGAAAAAGGGATGGGTGGAAATTAACCAGATAAAAGCAGGAAAGAAAAAGGAATGAATGAGTAAAATCCCAAAGAGAAAGGGATAACTAATGGGGAAAAAAGGATCCCAAGTGAGGGGAAAAAAGAGACACTAGGAACAGGGACACTTTCAAAAAAAATAAGCTAAAGGAACTGAAGGAACATAGTATTATATTTACAGCTGAGAAGGGAAAAATGACAACTTGAAAAAAATCTTGGGGAAAATGGGGGAAAATAAAAATATAACTCATAACTTTAAATGTGAATGGATTAAACAATCAAATAAAATGAAAAAGAGTGGCAAATTGGATGAAAAAACAAACCTCTACAATCTGTTGCTTACGTGAAACATGTCTAAGAACAAAGATATATATATATAGATAGATATAGATAGATAGATAGATAGATATAGAGAGAGAGAGAGGATAGAAAATATTTCTTATACATCAAATGGATTAAAAATTATAACAAGTTCAATCATACTATCTAATAAAGCAAAAAAACAGACAAATAAAAATGAATATATAAGGAAACTACACTATGGTGAAAGGAACAAACCAATATCAGTACAATACTTATATGGTTGAAATAGGATAGCATTCAAATTCATTAAGGGAAACATTAAGAGACATATAGGAAGACATATATAACACAAAAACACAAAAGTGAAAGGAGACTTCAATATCCCTCTTTCAGTTTCAGATAAATGAAAAAAATAGACAAAAGGGAAAATATGGAATTAAACTTCTAAAGAAACTAGAGTTAAAATGACTTTGGCATCTTTGAAATGAGACAATGAAAGGATATATATATATATATAATATCATATACATATTATACACACATATACATACATGCACACACACATACATACATATATGTATATATCTCAGCCCCAAATGGAATTTTAATAAAAATGGTGATGTATTAGGATAGAGATATTGCAAAAAAATTTAAAAATAGATAAAGACAACATAGAAAGTCATTGATTCACTGACCACAAACAAATAGAGATTTAACAATGAAATGTAAAATAATGAGTGGATGAAAGAATAAATCATAGAAACAACTTGTAATTATGTTAAAGAAAATTATAATGATGAAATAACATATAAAAATTTCTATGATGTGGCTCACGCAGTCTTCATGGGAAAAATAATTTCCTAAATAATATACATTAACAATATAGAAAAAAGATTAATACAATGAACATGCATTTAAAATTACAAAGCCAAAAAAATAAATAAGCCTAAATAAGAACAAATGAAGAGATACTAAAAATTAGAGAAGAAATGGATAAATTGGAACAAATTCATTAAAATTATAAATAAAACTAAAAGTTTATTCTTTGGAAAGACTAATAAAAGTTGTAAATCTTTAACAAATAAAAAGAAAAGGGCAGAAAATCAAATCCACAAAATAGCAAATGAACAAGGGGAAATCAAAGCAATCCAAGGTGTAGAAAGTGGTCAAAGGTGTCAGATGCTGCTTTTGTTTCAAATACTAAAGAATGATGAGTACTGAGAATATACGTGTTCTGGGCAGGATAGTTAGCATGTTATAAAAATTAACTCCTTGGACATTTTAAATATCCCATTGGACATTTAAAGTAATATTTCTGAGTGTGTGTGTGTGTGTGTGTGTGTGTGTGTGTGTGTGTGTGTGTTGAAAACCAGTGGATAGAGGACCAGTCTGGGAATAAGGAAAACCCATATTTGAATGCAGCCTTTGGAACACATTAACGTCAATATGGGCAAGTCATTTAATTTAAAGGGTTTAAGTTGTATAAAAGTTGCTGGTCGAAGTCAGCTTAGTAGAAGAAGAAGAACATTGGATTTGGAGTCTATGTTATGTGTTTGGACAGATACACATTTTTAATACGTAATCACATACATAGAGTTCTGCCTAGTGATTAATTTCATGTAATTCAGGCAGCTATACACATCCCTTCAGATTGGAAGCCTTTTAAAGGGCATGAGGAACTCTCAGGATAGGATCTCCATGAGTTCTCCATATTGTATTCCATTTATAATGCAATAGTGCCTAAATTCTACTTATCTGTTCAGTCATACAGGCAACAGGACCCTGATTCTGGAGGAAGACAAGCTGACTTCTTGTCTCAGCTCTGCTACTTCCTTTCCTGAGTGACATTGGTAAGTCGCTTGGGCCTCAGTTCTCCATCTGTAAAACTAAGAAGTTACATTAAAGGCCTCCAAGGTCCATTCCAGCTCAAAAGCTGTGAGGCTATGGTAGAGAGAGTCTGTCAGACACTGGGAGTCCTCCATTCTGATGAATAGTGCTGGAACAAAAAAAAAGGAATTCTAGTCTTGTACATGTATGTCACTGTGATGAATCTCAGGTTACATAGTAAGTGATGAAACAGAAGCACAGAGAAGTGGTTGTAGGTGCAGTTCAACTAGTTTATCATAATAGAAGTAGTAAATGAGCATCATGAAGGAGCCCAAGTTGTCCAAAATATCTCAGCTTGGACACAATTCAACTTGATTCAATTCAGCAAAATGTGTTAAGGGTGTACTAAATGAAAAGTACCAGGCTGGGGAAATAAAAAGAAGAAAAATGATGATTTTTCCCTGCCTTTAAGTAGCTTATGATTTTATATGGCTGCTTTGACATGTGCATAAATACAAAGGAATCAAGAATATGGTAAAAAGCAAAGCAAAGGTCCAGATATAATTTTTGAGGAGGAAAAAAAAAACAAAAAACCAGGGAGCTGATATGGGTGGGTAGGAGAAGGGGGAATGACAGTCAAGTAGGACTTCAAGTAGCAGGTCACACTTGAGTTGGTTTTGAGGGAGGAGGACTGGAGTAGAAAGCATTGTGAAAGAGGACTTTTTCAAAAGAGATAGAGCTATACTTCCAATTTCATTACTACAGGAAAATTCTAATTCAAGAAATTCTCTCCACCAATACAATTCTACATTTCTTCTGCAACTAAGAGTCTTAAAACAGGGTGTGTTTTGGTTTATCTGGTGGTATTGTGAAATATACGGTGTATGTGTGTGTGTGTGTGTGTGTGTGTGTGCGTGTGTGTGTGTGTATGAGACAGATCCCTCTGGCAATCTAATGAAGCCTATAAAGCCCTTCTCAGAATGATGATGCAGAATGAAAATAAAATAAAATGCATTAAAAAATCAATCATATTGAAATAAAGGTATAATTGCTTCCCATCCAGTTTTAAGGACCCCAGAAATCTACCCATTATCCCTAAGATGAGAACCACTGTGTTAGAGAGTTATTTATAGAGCCCTGAGAGATAAAGATCATGGAACTAGTATGTATCCAGGGAAGGACTTGAACCCAAATCTTTTTGGCTTGAGCCTGGACTTTCTATCCACTCCACATGATGCCTTTATATTTCCATAATGAAGCTAAATAAAAACAAAAAAAAGATACTGAGTAACAATTTTGTGCAAGGTGATAAAACTGTCCACACCTCCAAGGAGTTTACATTCTACAGTACCATAAATATGAATGTTGCCCTGACACGTCTTGCCTACGATGGTACTAGAGAAGATGTTTGGAGAGTGAAGGCCAAGGGCATGGTTACACACTTCCATTGAGGAAGGACTAGGTCCAATGAATGTCATATGCAGAATATATCTAAGCTATCCCCTAGGCATGTTTGTATGTCTTTACGCTCTCCAGGAAAAATTAAAGAGTGATCTTAATAATAGAGAGGGAGGAGAGGAGGTGGAAGAGAGAGAAGAGAAGAGAAGAGAAAGAGAGAGAGAGAGAGGAAGAGGGAGAGAGAGAGATCTCCTAATGTTGAGGTTGCAGTTTAAGTTCAGGCATCTATCACCTGGATCCTTTTCATCATTAGTGGGAAGACCTGGTTAATGAAGTTTTTTATTTTGTCAATACCCGGGGGAAGCAGGTAAAAAAGGAAGCCAGAGCATCCATAAAACAAAGTCCCCTCTGTCCAGGAATGACAAGGGAAAAAACATGTTTAATCTTCCAATAGTAAATCAATTGTCATGAAGTACAGGCTGAATATAAAGCATGGCATTATTTTAAATGGGAAAATTTTGCTTCAGTTTGACTAATCCTTGTAGAAGGCAATGGATCTAGGATCAAAAGCCTACAGATTTATGGTGGAGGCTGTTTACCAGAACTGGAAATCTTGAATGCCATTTTTCACAGAGATAAAAGAATTATTAAAAGCACCATACTCAGAGGTGAAAGTGGAAAAAAAAGACATTTCCATCAGAGATTCAGCATCTCCAATTCACCAGTATTGTCTGTCACTACTCCCCATCAAGAAACTTTGAAAGGAAACACATGAAGGTGAACGGTGGTAGCAGGATGGCTTTGTAGAAATGGAGGAGAAGAAAGGATTTCTTATAGCTGCTGCCCATAAAAATACTGAGAAAAATGCCTAGATGTACACCCACCTTTGCACACTAGACATAGCCAAATTTGTGCATGGAACTGAGTTTGGCATTTCCTTTAGCTGTCTTCTTTAGGGAGCTGGAATGGGAATCTTGCTTTCAGTGAATTAGGAAGAGACTGAATCATATTAAAATTGTTTACCAAAGCCGTTACAGTATTAACTCACAGGAGAGAAATACCAAAAGACTTTTATGCCAAGTACTTTGAGAAAAAAGCCACACATACAACACAAACAACGAATATGGAGGCAAAAAAAGTATTATTGGACAACAGAAGACCAGGATGATAGGTCAAATAAATATAATATAGATGGTGTTCAGATGATTTCCAACATCAACCTGAAACATTAGTGAATGTTCAAATATAGCTGAAAAGAAAAAAAAGCAATATTTTGTATTTTGTATTGACATCTAGAAATGAAATGATCTACCTTGTGAGGTGGCATGTTTTTTTTTTCACTGGAAGTGTTCAATCGGAGGCTAAATGTGTGCTTGCAAGGAATATTGATGAGAGGATTCATGTTTTGGCTAGGATTGTACTAGATAACCTCTGAGATCCCTTCCAACTCCAGGATTATATGATTCTTTGCTTTCATCTTTCCTGATTGACAGAGTAAATTAAACTGATCATCCCACAGAGAGGGGACCTTCACTTTTTGTTTAAATTGAAAATTAGACATCCCCCCTTGGGTTATGGTTGGATGTTATTCAGCTAATGTCATATACAGATCCAAAGAACCCTAGTGGAAGGTCATCTCATCTAAGCCCTCTTACCTAATGCAGAATTGTTTCTATACCACCCCTAGCAGATGGTCATTCAGCCTCTAATTGGGCAAGTACTTCCTATATATAATAGGGAAAAACATAATTTTATAACTAGTCGGTATATTGCCATATAATAGCTGACACGTATGTGTTTCCACATGTATTAATACTTCTGTATTTATAGATGGTATGTGTGTGAATGCTACATATATGTAGAGAATGACACACATGTACATACTATTGGACTTACAATTTTATTGGCATTGACATCTTCCTATGCCAATGAGGCTAGTACTTGCAAAGCCTAACGTGGGACACAGAGAAGTTCAAGCAACCCAGCGTCACACAACCAGCATAGGTCAGAAGCAAAATTTGAATCCAAATCTTTCTTATTCCGGGGTCAACTCTCTGTTGTTCCAAGCTTCCTTTTATGTGATATATCACTCTATTGTAAACATTTTTCTATTTATAATAAGGACATATTTAGAATGCATAACACTAGGTTGACCTCTTTGCGGCCAACTTACTAGAGGATAAGATAGAATGAATAAAAGTTGCATGAGATTGGGAGACATGGATGAGCTTTGGCCTGTATTGTAGGAAGAAATACCCACATTGATGAGCTCACAGACCCAATGGTGTTCTGGGGTATATCTATACATACATATATGCATGGAAATATATTTGTCCCCAAATCAGGAATATGAAATCATTTCAGCAAATGTATTGACTTGTCCATATACTTAGTTCTCTTTTGATCTGGTACTGATACACTCCCTAAATTGATTTTAATGTACAAATATATAACCACTATTAATGGAAATATTTGTTATTGTTAGACACATATTTGAGTAAATATTCTAATACTAAGTGGATTACACCAAGGTCATATTGAAGGAGATCATTTTTTTCTGTAGTCAGGAGCTTAACAATATTCAGTTTTAGCAGCATTTCAGTTCATTATATAACAACCATGAAAACAGTTCACTTCAGTTTATTATTATTCTAAATGTATTCAATGACTGGTTCACCATGGAAGAGGAAGGAGACTATTATATATAAGCAATGTAAGTTAGAAGAAAATAGGCAGAATTGAATATATCTATTAAAATAAATAAATTGCAAAGAACTGGCACCAGGATTAGGGAATCCTACTCAGAGAGGCAATGCCAACAATCACATCATGATGTCATAAAACAGAAATGCTTTATAGCCTACCTCTAATTTGAATGCTGGAAAAATGAATTCAACTATAAAGGGACAAACTCTGCTGATCCTCACTTTGCTCCTCCCTTGAGTGAGCGGCCAAAGGAATAATTTCAAAATAATGAATGACACGATATATCCATGTAATAAAACATTGACTTCCTTGTCAAGGCCTGAAAATCACATCCAGCCAAATTATAAGCCCTGAAAAATTTAGTATGGAGTTGCTTTGTTTGGGGAAAAGAGTGCTGAGTTCACCCAGCATGATATGTCCAGTCTGTCTTCATTTATGTATAGCTTAAGGCAATATCCCAACAGCCAGTTTCCAACATCTCTGGTCTTTACCCCTGATCTCTGCAGAAGCAATCTGCCTATAACTGCCCCCCAGAATATATTTTCAGCACTTCATACTCAAGAAACTTCAATGATTACCTATTACTCTCAAGATTAAAAAAAAATCTTCCTGAATTTCAAAGTGGTTCATACTCTGCCCCCACCCTAATCATTTCCCACCACTCCCTACTGTACAATCCCACCAACATGCCATGCCATTTCTACTTCTATATTTTCATTCATCCTTCTGCTCCTAGTTGAGATATATTCCCCAAATGTTCTCGTTCTCTCTCTCTCTCTCTCTCTCTCTCTCTCTCTCTCTCTCTCTCTCTCTCTCTCTCTCTCTCTCTCTGTCTCAAGATCCTACCTATCCTTTAAGTCCTATTCTCTCACTTGGGGACCAAGGTAGTACAGTGGATAGAATGCCAGACCTGGAGTCAGGAAGACTCATCTTTGTGAGCTCTAATTTGGCCTTAGACACTTACCAGCTGTGTGATCCTGGGCAAGTCACTTAACCTCAGTTCCTCATCCGTAAAATGATTTGGAGAAGGAAACAGCAAACCACTCCAGTAACTTTACCACCAAAACACCATGAAGAGTCAGACATGACTGAACAATAACTATAAAATTCTTTCATTTAGTCCTTGTTTATTTTTCTAGCCCAAACACATCTCTTCTTTCCCTGAATTCAGTACAGCAAATATTTATTATCTACTATGTGCAAGAATTCTTAAAGCATTTTTTGTGTTTAACATTCATCTGCTACTTGATCCTACAGTGACTTGCATAGCTATTTAGCTGTTGTATTTGTGAATGCATTGTCTCCTGAACCAGACTCTAAACCTCATGAGGGTAGAAGCCAATATACATATTTTGAAAATATTCTCCACAGGATGGGACACAGTAGTGACTCTATCACAATGCCTCAAATCCTGCTTGAATTAATTATCAACTGGGTCTTCCATAGGAGGATAAGTCAGTTAAAAGCAATAAAGTTGCTAACCTCCCCACCCCATCCCATTCCCCACTTTAGACAGCCCAGTGACAGTAGGTGCCTTGGACTAATCTCTGACTTTAAAGTCTCTACCACTAACTACCTGCATGACCTTGGGCAAAACATTTGATCATTGTGGGTCTGAGTTTCCTCATCTGTAGACTGGAAGGTGGGGTGGTAGCACAAGAGGAAGATTCTCAATGCCCTCTTCCAGCTTTGTATTATACATTTGTAATATATATTATTCCAGCTTTATATATACATTCCAACCTATTTTGTTCTTCCAAAGGATTCGTTCATTGCGTATTGGCAGAAAATACTGTATTAGATGCCACATGGGCTCTCTTTTCTCAGTCTATTTATAGGAGTTCTTAAAATGGGGTCTCTGAACTTGTTTTATAATACATATACATAAATAAATTCATATACCTACATATGTATAATTTGTACATATATGTACACATACTCACGTATATACATATAGTACACATTTTAAGTATTTCAACATAATTGAGTGTTCCTTTTGTAATCCTATGTATTTTAATTTTGCCTTTAAAATATTATTGACAGAAAGGGTTCATAATTTACCCCCAGACTTCCAGAGGAATGTTCAAAACCTACTCACAAACATTAAGAACCTCTGATCTAACATATATGAATACCATCAAATATGCACTTAAAAAAAGTTAGAAAATCATGATACCTGGGATCCTTAGGCTCTTTTCTGTCCCTGTTAGTTATTGTGCTTGGACCTTTTTACGGGAGCAACTGAATATGACACTTTTCTGAATCTACTACTGCCACCACAGAAACATCCTTCCTGGCTTCCACTATATGTTTTTTTTTTTTTAAATGAATCCAGTTTTGCCAATATCCTGCCACCACCAGGGACAATTACAGATACAGTCCTGAGCCTTTTGTATTAACTCTAAGGCTAGTCTTGTAAGGGGAAAAGTTACAGACTTGCATATGATCTCCTATGACCTCCAAGGTTTCTGAAAGGCCTCAAAGCAGGTGTAACCCTCATTACAATGAAACTAGGTTGCTGTTCTATTCTATAGTTTTATAATGACCATAGTGAGCCTTATGCTTTATTAGGAACACCGAACCCTGCAGGTCTGAGAAAGATCCTTCTAGGAATAATGTCTCCCCAAATATGTTGCCTTTCATCAGTCCTCTGTTGTTTCTAATTCTGGGTATAGTTAATTCTGATTGATCCTCCAGGGTCTCAAGGGTTTTCCTCTAAGTTTCAGGCCACCCTATAATAGCTCAGTTACCACCTTCACCTTCTTGGGATTCTCTGAAATTCCTAACCCATGTTGCTTCTTAGCCTCTTGTTATTAGATATCACATGGGGTCTATTCTCTGTCTTTTTCAAGGGTTACAGACCCAAGGACCATGAATTTGTTTTATATTATATATATGTATATACATATATATGCACATTAATACATATATGTACCTATGTATACCTACATACACACCCAAATATACTTGACAGGCTTCAGACCACTTGTGTTTGTCAATTTATATTTGGACTTGTTGACTCCCCAGTCAGAAAATAAACTCATTATAAATAAAGATTGTCTAGTTTGTTTCTGTTTTACTTGAGTCTCCAGTTCCTGGCATAGAACCTGGCACATAGTGCCGTTCAGGCACTATCTTCTGCATGAAGCCCTTCCTGGACCTCACCTCCTCATGTTAACCACATGTACCTTCTTCCCAAAATTCCTTATATTTAATTCCTTTTCATATACTTGTATTTACTAGCTTTATGTTTACTCCATTGGCTTTAAAGTCTTTTTACTGTTAAGTCATTTTTTTTTTTTTTTGCTCATGCCTAACTCTCTATAATCCCATTCTGAGTTTTCTTAGCAAACATATGGAAGTGGTTTACCTTTCCTTCTCCAGGTCATTTTACTGATGAACTGAGGCAAACAGGTTAAATGATTTGGCCAGAATCACAAGGCTAGTAAGTATCCGCGGCCACATTTGAACTCAGGAAGTTGCAGACTAAAGATCCAGCATTCTATGCACTATGGCACCACCTCATGACCTAAAATCTTAGCGCAGTTTACATCTATTCAAGTTATTAAAGCTTAAAACTGTCCTAAGATTTTCAGAGCACCTTGCATTGTGTATGTCCTTATTGTATCCCCCATTAAAATGTAAGCTCTTTATGAATGGGAATGGTTTCATCCTTTATGCTTGTTCACAGTGGAATTCGTTTGGTCCTTGCCCTTAGGAAATCCAATTTGATCTACAATATTTTGATTTTCTGGTCCAAAAGTAGGTCCAGTATCCCCCCCCCCCCCCCATTGTATCCATCTTCTGTTTCTCGTTGATTTATTTGAATCACTGTTTCTAATAGTTTTGAAAACATATTATCATTCTCCAGTAAGGTCAGTCTTGTTCTCCTAATGTTCTACTTGATGTCCAAGGCCAAGCTCATTAGTAAACCTGGTAAGATGGCACAACGCAGAAATCAATGTGTCATTCTTGACATAGTCTAGTTCCATGAGGTACCTATAGCTATTGCTCTTATAGTCTCTCTTGCCTAAGTATGATTCTTCATCCTATTCTAAAACTGGTAGATTCCCTCTACCGCACTCTACTGGATCCTTTTTTGTGTCAGATGAATCTTGGTTCCTTTGTTTTTTATTGAATTCTCTGACACATCTCCAGATTTGATGGAGTGATTCGTGTGCTCCTTGCTGATATTCACTTCAGAGGGCTTTATTAGATATGAATGACTTCCCCTTATCAGCTCAGGATGACACCACTATAATGCTGGTTCGCCACATTTGAAAAATGCACAATTTTAAACCTACATCAAAAGTGAAATATAAGTATCTTCCAACAAAAGTAGAGAAGTTCCATTCCTTCATTTACCCTTGTTTCTCAGAGAAAGTTAAAAGAAGGAATTTGCACAACTGTAGAATTCAATAATACACACCCTTGTCCCTGTTACCATGGACAGATCACAAGAGAATTGGCTGTGAACTCATTTCCAAAGAATGTTGGAATGAGAGGAAATAACTCTGTATGTCCCGATGGTATGATCTCTAACTAAATTATAAGGCCCTAGTGGGCAGGCAGTATATACTGGTAGTCATTTTACACCATGTCTAGCACAGCAGTGAACACAGCAGGTGCACAGTAAATCATCCTGCTAATGGTAATGTTGACCCATGAGACAGCTAATCACTCCCACACAAGGCAATGTGAGTTTTTTCCAGAATCTGTTTTGGTTCCAGTGTTATAAGGGAAAGAAAGATGGGGTAAGGGTGGTAGGAGAGAGAGAAGACAGAAGAGAGAGGAAAGGAGAGAGATAGACATAGAGACACTGAGATAGAGACAGAGATACAGCTGTGAACTGAGTTCCCCAGTGTGTATTTTGCCGTAGGACCTTAGTTATTTCTTCCTTTATGAGAGTTTTGTCCTATTCTGAGTTCAGAGGGAAAAAAATTACCCATTTATATTCACTGCACTCGCCTTTTGGTTTTATTCCAATTGCTACTGTGACAGCCCTCATACAAAGAGAAATATTAGTATAAAACTAGAATCCAAGCACACATTGCTGCTACAAAACAGGAAACTGGCCACTCAATGCAAGAGGCAAGAGAAGAGGGGAAAGTTTTGACTTGGGGGAGCCATATGATTGAGGTCTAAAAGACAGCCTACAGATCATTTAGCCCACCCTTTTCATTTTAGAGGTGAGAATTGCCACACTCAGTGATTAAGTGACTTGCCCAAGGTCACACAGGTAAGCATCTGGGATGTGATCATAGGTCCCCTAACTTGAAATTCCATGTTGCTCCTCTCTACCCACCTCACATGGTCATTAATTTCAGTATCCCAAAGTAATAGGCCTTGATGGCACCATGAAGATTTAAAGAGAACCTTTACTCAAACTCACTCACTTCACATTTATAGAAAATTGTCTGTCCTGTGTTCTCACAATGCAAGAATGAGATTATCGTTGGGAAGGAGGATGTGTTTGAGTTCGATGGAGTCAGACTGTTTCAATCCTTGAACTAGGGAAAGGTTACCAACCTTTTTTTGCATCACAAAACCCTTTGGCAGTCTGATAAAGCCTAAGAACTCCCCCTTAGGGAGCAAAAAAGTTTTTAAATGCATAAAATAGATGCCATTACAAAGAAAAACAATTATATTGAAATACCTCTCTATGTATGGATGTGGGATATATATATATGTTATATTATATGTAATATAACATATATTATACATAAATATATGTATAATTCATGAATTACAGGTTAAGAAACCCTGACTAGTCTAGACATTTTAGTCACTAACCAGTCCATTTTATAGATGAGTAATAGACCCAGAGGTTACATGGCCTATTACTGTTAATTACAGGCTTAGAAAGCAGGACAAAAGATATTAAAAGACTTGCCTAAGGTCACCTAAGTAGTAAGTGGCAGAGACAGGATTTGAACTCAGGTCCTCCAACTCCAAAATCAGCTATTATTTTTTTCTCTGCTCTACCCCATTGCTTATCAATGTAATCATGTAAATAGCTCCACTCTGGATAACCAGACAGAAATACAAGGCAAACCTTTGTGCTCCAAGTGGGCTCACATTGTACCTGCTGACAGAGACAGAGAAGCAGCAATTCCTTCTAACTCGGTATTACCATTAGTTGTGGTGTGCCCTCCACATGGCTCACTCTCACACGTCTAAGTAAACCATTTTGAGCCTGCTGCTATTAAAGGGAACTGTTTGCTGATTCCATGTACAGAAATGAAATCTTCTAGACTACCTCATCTGCTCAGATCCATGCTAATTATCTATTTATCTTATTTGAATATCTGTCGCAAATGTAAAAAGCCAGCATTGTCCTTCTGGCTCTTGGCTGCGTGCGCACTGTCACAAATGGAAGTTTACCAAGAAATACTGGCCCGGAAAAACCCAACAAACTGAAAATACCCTGTGATAGAAGAATATACTTGCTGCCAACTGGGTGTTCCGGGTTTCTTTAGGTTGGCTTTGCTTAACCAAGTCAAGTACCATGGACAAGATCTCAATTATGCACCTGGTGACACACAGTATTAACAATCAATAAGATTCTGTGCCAGTGCCCAACTTCATGCACGATCAATTCTTCTCAAACTGCCTCCCCACCTCTCTATCAACGGCAAGATTTCCAGTGTAGATGTTAGCAAGCAGGACATGACCCCAGCCCAAATATTCTATGGAGGCCCTTTGGAGTTCAGTAGGTAATAAAAAGACCAACTAAGTTCAGTTGACTCAATCATCTTCATTAAGAGAGAGAAGCAGGGTTGTGAATGATTAAAGTGGCAGCTGATCCTCCGAAAATATTTGGGCTGGGGATCCTTACCTTTATGTTTATATTCAAACGAGGGTGCGCCGGATGTTCTAGAAATTAATTTCAAACAAAATGATGGTGCCACAAAGTGAAATTCTGACTTAGGCTGGGAAATCATCCAGTTTCCCTATCCTGTTCCCTGTTCAACTCCTCCCTGCAACCCACTCCATGCTGTGAAGAGACAGCTTGTTTTTCTAACTAAAGCAGAGTAGCAATCTAAGCAGGGCTGACCTCTCTCAAACCTTCCCTGGAGCAGGTGATGCTTGGGTTTCCAAGGGTTCTCTTGCATGAAAATTAAATAGAGAGGGCTGATTTTCCATAGATAAGCCTGTGTCTAATTCTAAGCTTTTCTTTGCTCATATCAAAGGCTCAGATCTTTTTTCCAAAATACTCAACAAACTGGACAGGGTTCTAATCTAGAGCCCCACCCATATTTGGGCTAGAAATTAGGAATGATAGACCCTTCTAAAAGTACATGTTGTTTTTTTAAATTTTGTCTGTAAAGTTGTGGGTTTTTTTTTTTATGTTACACACAATTCAATTAAGTGCAGTAAACTTTTTTTTTAAAAATAGTCAAATTTGTGAATTCATTGGTAAAAGGAATCCCAAGGAAGGAAATTCTCTCTATTCCTGAAGATCAGCATTTGCTCTACACCTTATCATCTCACAGACACACCTAGGGTACCAAGAAGTTAAGTGACTTGCCCAGGGCCAAACAGTTAGCATATACTGGAGGCAGCCAATTCTTGCTGACTCAGATGTTGACTCTCAATACTAGCAAAACATTGGCGGTACAAAGAAGGAAACAAATTAGTCTCTTATTTCAGATTCTTATGTTCTACCTGAATATACAGGTAGTCTGGTGAAGACTGAGCTAAGCCTTTAGGGCAACCAGAGCTTTGAAAATAGAATGAATTCTAGGCAAAGTACACAGAGACTAGATACTGGATACTGAGTCTTAAGAAAAGCTAGTAGGCCAATTTGCCTAGACCAGGGAATTTATATTGGGGAATAATATAAAATAAATCTGGAAAGGTAGATTGAAGCCAGATTATGGAAGATTTTAAATTCAGGCTGAGGGTAGGTATGTTCCCTAGAGACAACAGGGACCTACTTGAGGACATTGACAGTCAGACTTATGCCTTAGGATGATTATTTAGACAATTGTGTTGAGGGATGTATTGAGGAGGTGAGATAATTAAAACAGGGAGATCAATTAAGATACTAGCATAATAATAGAGGCAATAGAGGAGAGATGGAACTAGGGATGTGGCCAGGTGAATAGTGAGAATGGAGAGGAGTTAAAGGATTTTGACAACAGTGGGAAATGAAATGGATGTAGGTGGTAACCAAATGGATACAGTCAAGGGTAAATGAAAAGATGGTAATGCTCTTGAAACAGGAAAATTAGGGTAATGAATGTGTTAGAGAAGGGGAGGAGGGAGATAATGAGCTCCCTTTTAGACAAAATGAAGTCAATATTTCTATGAAAATACCTCCAATTGGAGATGTTAAACAGGCAGTTGGTAACACAGGACTGGAGATCATAAATGAGAGTAAGACTATATAAATATATATACATATATGTATATATGTATACATATATATATATGAATGAAACATCATTAGAAGGGAATCAATCAAAAGAGAGGAGATCAAAAAGGGAAAGGGCATATAGAAGGAAAAGAATGCCTACAATAAAATCGTGAGGAATGTCCATTCTTAGAAAGATCGGTGTGAACAGGTGTATCATTAATGTATTTTTGCTTAATTTGAAGATCTTTCCTATTCATTAATAGGCCCACATGACCTGCTTAAATCACATGGAAGTTTAAGTCATATGTGGTAGGAGAAGCTTGCGCAATGGGTGGAGTAGATCTGGGAGGAAACTGGTGAGAGAAGTTAGAATGGAGGACAGAGAGGAAACAGGCAGGCAAACACAAGAGTGTCTGCTTGTGGGAAGGTCCCAGGGGGGTGGGAGTTGGGGTGGAAGGGGAAGGCTTAGGAATGACTTTGACTGCTGCAGTGCTAATGTGTATTGACTTCTTGGTTACTATGATGGATTTGGCTTTCTGGTGTTGTTTCTCGTGTCTGAATGGATGTTTTTCTTCTGTCTTCTATATGGAGAGTCTATTATATTTTATGATTCAGAACTACACAGGCATATTAATAGTGGCCTTCGGTGCTGTGAATATTGCCTTGGCTACACAACGGGTGATAGGTTAGAAATGTACAAACATAAAGGAGATGAAGCAAGGGAGACTAGTGTCATGGAATCCAATGGATAAGAGATAATCGAGGAGGTGGGTTGATATCAAAAGCTTCCAAGAGGTCAATAAGGATGAGGGATGAGAAAAAGACTTATAAGATACCCGTAATAATGTTGGAGAGAATAGTCTTCATCAGAAGTGTTACAGTCAGAAGCCAGGCAGAAACATGTTAAGAAGTAAGTTGGAAGTGAAAAAGCAGAGGGAGAAAAGGCACATCATTCCTTCTAAGTTTTTGCAGTGAAATGGATAAATTGTATTGAGTAATAACATGATAGGATGGCAGGATCAAGTGAAGAATTTTTCATTTTTTTATTTTTAAAAGACAAGAGAGACCTGAAGATGTTTTGAGGAATCAAGGCAAGAGCCAGTGAATAAAATAGATTAATGATGAGAGAGAGAGAGAGACAGAGATAGAGAGAGAGAGAGAGAGAGAGAGAGAGAGAGAGAGAGTGAGAGAGAAACAGAGAGACAGAGACAGACAGAGAGGACAGAGAGAGAGAGAGTGAGTGAGAGAGAGAGAGGGAGAGAGAGAGCGAGAGAGAGAGAGAGAGAGAGAGAGAGAGAGAGAGAGAGAGAGAGAGAGAATACAAAGAGGCAAACTGTAGAAGAGACAAAAAAGGGATCAAATGATGGAAACAAGGACTGACTCTACTAGAGGAATCAGTCTTGGCAAAGATCAAGGTCATCTATTCCAGAGGGACAGGAAAAAAAAGGAGAGACTTAGGGAGAGTATCCAGGGCTTTGAGATGTGGTTAGGTAACTAAGTATGTTTGCTGTCTGAGGCTGTAGATACCAGGTAATCAGGTCTTGATGTATTTGGAAAGCACTCATATTGATGCAAGCCCTCTTCTCTCCAAAATGACAAGGGTTGACACCTAAAGTAAAACCTCCATGTGAAGTGTACGCTCAGTTCTCAGTTGTGCCTGGAGGCTGAGGCCCTGATGTTATCAGTGGAAAGTCCAGCATCTGGGCATTTGGTAATTTTGGAGGCATTTTTTTCAAGGTGATTTGAGGAGGCAAGATGAAGCACTTCCACACAGGGCGATAGAATCTTTGGCAGTAACACCTCCAAACTTAATCCCTTTAAAGATACAGGGCTAAAATAACTCTTACCGATGGAGTGATGACAACTCTACTTGTGCTTCCTGGGTCCCTGTCATCTCTATATTGAAATTATCAACACATCCCACTGGTTTTTACTCTAACTCAGCGATGCAGTAGAAACAACCCTGGAGTTGGCATCAGACGACCAAAGTTTGAAACTTGGCTCTGACATTCAGTACTGTGTGACCATGGATAAGTCAATTTACTTTTCCAGACCAGAGTTTCCCCATTTGAAAAAATAAGCTTAAATAAGACCTTTAAGCTTCCTTCCAATTCTGAATCTATGGTTTTCTGGTCCTGCAATTCTAGACTACTAATAAAAAAAAAATCTTTCCTCTTGGACTCACCCATAGGAGAAATAAGACACCTTTATATTTCCATCTTTATCATTTTTTGACTCTTTCACCATTTTTCTCTCATGTCAGATCTTGATCTAGCAAAAAAGAAGATTGACTTATCACCATCAATAAGCAAAGCAGCCTATTCCCTATCCATAGAACTGCTTAGGGAGGGGTAAACAGAAAGATTCATACCCATACCACAGCCAGCTAGCTCTCATATATAGACGATTCTCCTACAAGACAAAGGAACATAATTCTCAGTGATTAAAAGAAGAATCACAATCAACACAGTATGGAAAACACAATATAAATCATTGCAGGGAAAGCGTGGAGATATTAATTTGTTCAGCAACTCAAAAAAGCATCTATTAAATCAATGTACTAAGTGTTTCCTATATACAAAACACATGAATTCAGAGATAACAATGTCACTATAAAAAAGTCTATAAGTATCTAGAACAGGGCTCTTCACCTTTTTTGTATCATAGAGCCCTTTGGCAGTCTAGTGAAGCTATTTCAGAATGCTTTTTAAAAAAATCATAAGTGTAAGAAATGTTCCTTTTCAGTTAGAAGCTGGTGAAAATAAAGATATATTTTCCAATCCAAATATATGGATCCCCTAAAAATCTCTCCGTGGACCCATTGGTGGTCTACGGATCCAAAGTTAAAAGCCCTAATCTAGAACAAGACTTGGGATTGGAGATAGAAGGACACCTTCCCCAAGAAAAAGAACAAAGCATATGGCTAAAAAACAACAACCACAACAAAAACCCCTCAAAGTTATTTAACTAATAGAAGAGGCATGGCAGGGGGAGGGGCTCTCTCCCTTCTCCATGAAGCACTCTGCCTCCCCATCCACGAGTGCACTCAGACCACAGCCATTCTGGGCAATGGACGATAGTATGCTTATTTATAGCCACATCCCTGTGGCTAAAAGTGATCTTTAGGCAGCCGGCAACCCTGCTGAAAGAGCATGTATATCACAGGGAGACGGGCTATGAAATAGACTCTGTTGATTTCACTAGAGAAGCCCATTATTTGACAGCAAACAAAACCCAGATTCTGACTGCTGCTAACCATGCTTCCCCCCACCACCCTTATTCCATGCCTCCAATCCAAAAATACATTAAAAATAAAGCAGCTTAACCCATTTCCCTTTTACACAAACAGGCTCGACTTAAGGTCGGCCTCATCTGGTACACCGACTCCTATTATGGAGGGAATAAAGGATGGATAGCTCTTAACAAGAAAGAGACAGCTTTTAATGACAGTTTCCGAATCATGGCCTTTTGTACTTGAAGAGATCGACTATAAAGCTCACTGTCAACTGACAGTAACATCAATGTCAGGGCACAAAAGAATTGATATCCCTCAATAGGAGCTCATCCTGGAGTCATTAACCATTGCTGGTCTGCTCTGCCATCTTTAAAGACTGCTGCATGTAATAGCCTGGGTTCTATTCAACTCTAGTGGAAGGATAGCAAAGAAAAGGCACTCCAAGCTTGGGGAAAGAACCCTGATGATAGATATCAATCAAATAAAGAAGCTTCACTGCCCATCCTACTATGTGTTGAATATTGAGTTAGGCACAGTAAGGGATATGAAAGAAAGGATCCAATCATGCTCTTTCAGAACATTAAAGGTCTTTCATACATGAAACAATTAAGAAAAAATATAGTACATATAATAAAGTTCTAAATTGTGCAGAGTTTAAGTACCACAGTCGTTAGGAAAGGTAATGTTAGGGAAGGGACTAGAGTAGCTAGAAAAGTTACATGGAGGGAGTTGGGCTTAATGGATTGGCAGAATACGAACAAATGGAAAAGGGAAACAGGGTCAGGGGGTAATATCTCCTCTGATTAATAGCACCTATCTTCTAGGGTGGTTGTAAGGATCAAATTAGATAATTGTAAAGACTTAGCACAACGCCTGACACAGAGTAAGGGCTATATAAATGTTTGCTGCTGTTATTGTAATTCTTATTATTTATCATCCAAGAAGATGAATATGAACAAAGGCAGGGAGGAATATAGTATATGGAAACAGTAAGGAGATTGCCTTGATTGTAGGAGTAGATTTCTTTCATGAACAGCCAGAATAGAAATAAGAAGCTATGAATAAACACAAATGTTTATTATATATTTTATTATTATCAAATGATAATTTATTAAATTATGTGCAGGTGGTACAGTGGATAAAGTGTTAGGGAAGGAGTCAAAAAGACTGGAGCTCAGATCTGGCCTCAGCAATTTACTAGCTATGTAACCCTAGTCAGATTGTTTGACCTGTGGCTGCATCAGTTTCCTCAACTGTAAAATGGACATAATAATAGTATTTATTCTACAGGTTTGTGGTGAGGAACAAATAAGGTGATATTTATAGTGCAGGAGGCACTTAATAAATACTTTTTCCCCTCCCTTTCCCTACTGCGTATAAGGCACTGTGCTATGTGTGGTGGGATGGGTTTACAAAGCTAAAATGAAAAACAGTCCTTATCCTCAAGGATCTTATCATCTAAGGGGTGGAAATGGGAACTGGGGGTTGGGATGGGGGATGAAACCTATACACTCAGAAGTAAACACAACATAATTGTAAAATGTGATTGTAAAGATCATTGTCAATACGAAGAGTTTCCATAGATATTTGGTTGGGGGACATAGTGTCCTAAGTTTTCATTTCATAGAATGTGGGAAATTGCCCAGAGTGGCAGTGTATATACTCAATGCAAATCAGCACCCCTTCTGTAACTTAACAGCCTTGAGGAACTTCCTGGGGGCACTGAGCACTTAAGTAACTCATTTTTAATCTTAAGGCATTAAAGGCAAGTGTTGAACTCAGGACTGCCTGACTCCAAGACCCATGATTTCCTACACTACACCAGGTTTTCAAAAGATAGATTGTAGGGTTTTTGTTGAAAAACCAAAAAGGGTGGTCATCAACATTATCAATGAAAACTTTTTGACTACTATTTAACCGGATGCCCTTAGGAGTCCATGCCAGCTTAGAGATTTTATGATTCCATATAATCTTTGTCTAGGTGCACCAGTCCTCTGGATATCTCACATGGCAGTCGATATTTCAGGCATTGCTGCAGATCCAAAGGCATTTTCACTGGATATGTATGCCCTATGTTTGGAATTCTATCCCTCCTCTCCACATCCTCCAGTTTTTTTGGTTTCCTTCTAGTCTTAGCTGAAGTCCCACCATCTGTAAGACTCCTTGTGTAGTCCTCCTCAATGTCTGACATCACCTTTAATTTATCCTGTTATACCTTATGCATATTTGTTTGCCTGCATGCTCCCCTATTGGATCATCTTCCTTGAAAGGATTCTGGGACTATTTTTGTTGGTTGTTTGTTTTGGGTTTGTATGTGCGTGTGTGTGTGTGTGTGTGTGTGTGTGTGTTTCTTTATATCTTCAGTGCTTATCAAAGTGCCTGTCACATAGTAGGTGTTTATTGTTGACTTGAAAAATTGAAGACGTGATAGCATGACGTATGGCAGCATAAAAAACCTGCCACTCAAACCCCTTCCTATTTTAATTCCCTAATAAGTATGACCTTCTGATAGTAGGATGGTCGGCACACCTCAGAATTAGCATCATTGTCATCACTAAGGTCCAGGAACTGGTAAAGGGTATAACCTTATTCTCCCACAGAACAAGAAAAAGATGTACGTGTCTGTGTAAATGTATATATGTGTATATATATATATATATATTGTACCTCACAAAATATTTAGATATGTAGGCCTAAAATACATTTGCAAAATAAGTTATAACCTCTCTAGGGTACAAAGGTGGTAAGTTTTTCAAAAGATAACAAGTAGTCCTGGAAAGACAGATTTTTTTTTCTAATTTACTGAATTTTATTTCCATATACCCTGCTGCAAATGAAAAAGGCTCACTTTTAAAACAACAGTACAGTATGAAACAGGTAGCCAAGAAAGATATTCAGAAGGAAGAACATGAGACTATTGCATAATTAGATCTATCCACCTTTATCCTAGAATATCTTTGTGGTTGTCACTCAGATCTCAGATGTCCGTTTTTATACTCAAGCTTTCTAAGTAGCTTTTAAGCATCCTTTGTATTGTGGGGAATCTTCATCTGCTAGAACATATATTTCTAAGGTAAAAAAAAAATCCTACCATGAATCTAAATTTAAATATTTCTAGGAAAACAAATGGATGTGGTAGAAAAAAAATACTACACAAGAAGTTAGGATTATTGCACTGGGTTATCGCACTGACTCTGCTATGAATGAAATGTGCAACTTTGGTCAAGTCTCTGAGCCATTAGAAGTTTCCTTCTCTGAGCCTCAGTTTTCTGGTCCTAAAAACAAGGAATTGTACTAGAAAATCTCTGAAATCTATTCTTATCTCAAAAACTTTATGAGTCTAGGAGTCTTACATGAGAGATGTAACCTGAAGTCATGTGCCAACCTAGAAAAACTATGAAATCCTCCATCAAAATTGAAAGGTAAAAACAGAGTTTTTTTTTTTTTCATTTTGAAATTGGCTTTCACTGAGAAAGGTTATGACAATATCATTTCGCTATAGATTATAATTCTAGAAAGTCTAAGAAACCAATGCAAGGATTGGATGGACTCAAGACACTTCCATTGTAAGGCTAAAGATTTTTTGTTTATTTTGCTTTTTAACCTTCCCAGACTACTCTGACTCACTGCCTAGAACTCTTTGAGGAAGGCTGATGATAATCAGATTAAAAGAGTTTATATAAAGGTGTCCATCCTGATTAAAACATCAATTTAATATATGCTTGAAATATTCTGCTTTCTGATTAGTGTTGATTGTTTGTACTTGACTTATTTCCTGAAGCTCAGTATTCATTAAATCACTTAATATAATGGCAACCATGTGTTGTTCCCACATGGAACCATCCTTTCATGACATTCCTATTCATAGCCATGGTTGCTTTAAGAGTTCAGATGGTAGCTTTTACAAGCTAAAAGCTGTTTATTTTTCATAGACATTACTTAGAAATACAATTATTTTGGAAGAGAATCTATGGCAGTCATGACTTATTTCCAAGCTATTTATAGTGTCATTGTTGGCAGTCATTTTATTATTTGAGGACAATTTATTAGCAAATTCAGCACATGTATAAAGTAAAACTCAACACTTGTAACAACACTTTTCATCTTGAAAGTTTTATAAAAACTCACCACCCCCATGTAAAGCTGGAATACTTTGACTAATATTTCAACCATCCTAAAGCTAAATTTAACTCCAGAGTCACTCTCACTAGCCATTACAACAATGCTCTCTCCAGGAAGGATTTTTTTATGCTTCCCATTGTCTTTGTTTGGGGAGGGAGGGAAATCTATATTTATTGCAATTATTCAAGAGTTGGATTGACTGTCAATGATAGTACTCGAATGGGTCTCTACCATAGAAGGGAAGGAGAATAGAAGGAAAAGTAACAAAAAGGGAAATACTCTATCAGATAATGTAAATTAGCTTTTGCCTTCAAATAATTCTAATTATGGTGAATATTGCTTTAAAAGGTAAGAAGTCACAACTTTGAAAGAAGAGACTTGGGGGACAATGGTAGTAACTGTCTTCCAGGACTTAAAAGGCTGCCAAGAAGAAGGAAGGATTAGATTTGCTCCATTTGGCCCAGTAGAAATAAAGAGTAGTAATAAGTAAAAGACTGGAAGAGTAAAATTTAGGCTAGATTTAAGGAAAGACTTCCTAACCATCAGAGCTATCAGAAAATAGAATGGGCTGTTTCCAAAAATTATAAACTCCTCCTCACTCTTAAGCAAAGCATGAATGACTATTTGTCAAGTATGGCAGGGTGTGTATTCCTTTATGGTGCATGAGTTGGACTAGATGGTCATTGAGGTCCTTTCCCACCACTGAGATTGTGTGGATTTTTAAAAACCTTTGAACTTGGACATGAACTACAGCTTTTGAAATCACAGACAGAATTTTCTACATGCACCATTTATGTTCTAGTTATAATGAATAGGCCTTCTGAACTTGGACAATAGGAGAACTTTAAGTTAAGCTATCTTTGATACTGCTGGAAAGGTGCAACATGTACCCTGTATGGCATGGTAGAGAAAAACACTCGACTTGGAATCAGAAGACCTGGGCTCAGATCTTGGCGTGCCCACTTGCTGGGTGACGTAGGGCCAACAACTTAATGATTATGGGTTGACCTGATGCTATGGAAATTTCTTCTAGAACTTTCTTCCCCCTTTTCAATAATGTTCATTTGGCAATACCCACAATATTAAAAATGTAACCACAAATATACAATGTGGCCCAGTGATTATTTTCACACAGTGCTGGCAACGACAGTCATCCCTTCAGAATGGTGATTTTAATGGTGATAATCACTTCTACACCATAATTACACCTCGATGCTTTTGGAGTCTTTGTATGAAATCTTGGGAGGGGTTAGGGATATTTCTGTATGTCACTGGCCCAAGCAGGCCTATAGAAGAATGCTGCATGCATTCTTATATCCACAAAGCTGAGTAAACATAGAGGATTTTCATTGTTCCACACAAATACAAGAATGTACAGTTTCCTCAGTATAGGGGCTTCCCACTATGGGAACTCCGAGAGATCCCTAAATTGCAATAGATTGAAGAACAGCAGTCAGTGAATACTATTTATACAGTATATAAATGTACCATATATATATATATATATATAGTATCTTCAATGCTTTGCACAGACTAGGAGTTTAACGAATTCTTTTTCATCTTTTTATTCATGCATTTAAAAGATTATCTTGTGACATCAAGGCTAGTAACAACAAGATTTTTCGTTCAAATGTTGTCAGTCACCCAAGTCTGGTTCCCAAGTAAGGGCAGTCACGCTGATTCCCAGGCCCCAAGACAGGTCATGACAGGGCTAGAAGACATGCTCCATAAGCTGCCCAGGTGGTTCTGCAGAAACCAGGCAGTGACACCTGAAGTTACTGACGGACTCAGGAAAAATGAACTCTGACAGAGAACCCAAGGTCACTTTGTGAACAAATAGCTCTAAAAAAGCAAGATAATGAGATCCTGGTAAACAGATAAACATATTTTGTGTGCAGCCAAGATTCTACATAATTTTAAGCAGAGGATCCAGCCCTCGCTGTCCTGGATCCAGTTAACAATGCAAAGATTGAGGGAAGATTTTCCCAGATATCCTGTTGCAAGAGAGTCACATCTTAGAGGTAAGATACAAATGCTTTTAAAGTGGCTATTTAAAGGGGGAAAATCCTGCTGATGCTTCATGAAGATAAAATCAAGTTAAAAAACAGCAGGATGCCAAGAGGGCTGTCACCTCGGAACAAATACTGAAGCATTCTCCTCACATTTGGAATCAGGATTCAAAAGAAGAACAGAGATTTCTTTCATAATCCAGAAAAGAAATCAATTTTTCACAGGGCTACCAAACACCTTCTAGGTCTAATCCCTCAAATCAAGTAGGAGAAATACCACTAGGCAACACAGTCCTAGGGCAGATCTCCTGGGGTGACATACCACACATTCCTTTCACCTGCAAGACAAACCTTGTTCTGAAAAAAAAAAACAAACCATTTCTGCCATTTTCCCATTGTGTCAAATTATTCTGCTGTCCTTGCAAAATGAGCACTTAGGTCTACAATCCATTTTTAGGAAATGGATCACTGTGATTATTCTGGGAAACACAAAGTGCAGGGAGGAATGGAGGAAATTATTCATTTTCACAAAATATATTGGTCTTACTAATAGCACAGTAAAAGAGAGAAATAGAAACCTGCCTTCCTGCTCTGTACCATTTGCTGTCTTTGATACTGCTGGAAAGGTGCAACATGTACCCTGTATGGCATGGTAGAGAAAAACACTCGACTTGGAATCAGAAGACCTGGGCTCAGATCTTGGCATGCCCACTTGCTGGGTGACATAGGGCCAACAACTTAAATGATTATGGGTTGACAGGATGCTATGGAAATTTCTAGAACTTTTTTTCCCCCTTTTCAATAATGTTCTTTAAATAAACTGTAAGCAAAACAGATATGAGTGTAACAGTTTGTGTGTGTGTGTGTATATATATATATACATACACACATATACATACATATGCGTGTATGTGTATAGTTTTGCATATATACTCATACATGCATATATACACATATATGCACACATATATGAAATGGGCCAACATGTACCCTATACAGCAAGGTAGAGAAAACACTGGATTTGCAATCAGAAGACCTGGGTTCAAATCCTGGTTTAACCACTTACTGTGTGACCGCAAGCAATCAATTTAAACTCCCCGAGCTTTAGCTTTATCTTTCGAGGTCCTTTATCTATAAAATGAGGAGTTGGATTATATGACCTTTAAAACTCTTCCTACTTCCAAACCTATGATCTTTTGTTTTTACCAATGTTCATTTTTGTTTCTGTTTTACCAGATCTGTGATTTCATCCATTTATAGAGCTCTACATCCTCTACCAACATATATCAGCACCTTTTCTACAATTTTTATAATGTAGACATGTGACACTTCTGAAACTTAAGGTCTCGGGCTTGCCTGAGGCAAACTTGTACAAGTGTGTTGTAGAAGATCACACAGTCAGAGGCAGGAAACAGAATGTCCCTAAACCCTGACCACTTCTCCATGGACTATGCCAGGTTGCCTCTCAACAAACTATTAGTGTCAGGTGTCAGTCAGCTAGCATTTAGGAAGTATCTATTATGTGTCTCAATAGGGATAAAAAGAAAGGCAAATTTTTCCCCTGCTCTTAAGGAGTTTATACTCTAATGGGAAAGAAAATAACTCACAGAGGACTATATATAAACAAGGTCTACACATTATAAACTGGAGATAATAACTAAGAGATGGCACTAGCATTAAGGAGGATCAAGAAAGTTTTCTTGTGAAAAGTAAGATTTTAGCTGATTCTTGAAAGAAGTCAAGAAAGGCAGGAGAGGGAGATTAAGTGAGAGAGAGTTCTAGGCAGAGAGAGATAATAGAAACAGAATTCCCTATCACTTCTAGAATTGAATATAAAATGATTTAGCATCTGAAGCCTTTGGCAATCTGGCCCCTTCTTACCTTCCCAGTCTTCTTACTCTCTGCTCCCCTCGGAGTAACTACTACCATCTAACAAGGGTGGCCAATTTGCACTTCCTTGCAATACCACTGTATGTCCTGATTCCTTAGCCCTTTCACTGGCTGTCCTACATGCCTAGAATGTTCTGTCTTTTCTCCTCCAAGACTCAGCTTAAATTCCATCTTCTTCCGGAGACCTTCTCTGTTGCTCCCTTTCCTTTGAGAAGGTCTTCCATTCACACTTTCAAGCATTTGGTCTTCAAGTATTCAGATTTAAGCATTTGGTCTTTATCCCTGAGAGGCGAGTGTAGGTATGTGTGTAGGTGTATGTGTGTGTGTGTGTGGGGGGGGGGGGTCTTTTCATGTATACAATTGTCAGCATGTTGTCTCTTCCATTAAAATTTGAGATCCTTGAGGGCAGGGTCTGTCTCTATTTAAATCCTCAGTGCTTGGCAAAGTGCCTGGCCTTTAGTAAGAAATTAATAGTTTAATTAATATTTATTGACTGAACAAATAACTGACTTTCATTATCCCTGAGGACTTCGATATTCATGGTAAATGATTAAATTTTATATCTTCCCCAGTATCCTAGTTCTGCACATATTGGATGCTTTATAATACCTACTGAATTGAATTAGGTGAATGAACACCAAATCAGTACTGACCTTGAAGGAAACAAACAAATAAAAACCCTAATTTCTAGTCTTAGCCTTGGTATATGTTGGAAGACCTTAGTCAGGTCTTTTCTGCATTTCTATTTTCCTTATGTGTGAGAACAATGATGACAGCCACATTCCTGCTAAGGCCATTCCCTGGCAGAAATTTAGACATTATCAAATACTAGATGAACCTTTCTTTTCAAAATAACTTAGAGTATTGCCTAGAAGGAGGAGTTTAACAACTGTACATCCCAGGAATAAATATCATTTCACTTAATGAAGAAGGACAGTCTGAGTTCTCTATACCTATCTATGTCATGGACCTAACTCCAACTTGTGATGATTGTCTATATTATCAGTCTCCAGGTTTTCTGGGTTCAAAACTTTGGAATAATGTTTAACTCCTCTTTCTTCCTTCATTTTAAATTAGTTGTTAAGTCCTGCCATTTACACACAAACACACACACACACACACACACACACACACTCACACTCACTCACCTCTCAGGGATAAAGACCAAATACTAGCCAATGTCCTCTTCAAAGGTGAGTAAGTAAAAACTTCATAAAATATATTTCTGTTGATAAGCTTTTCAAAGATAATTATGTATAAAATCTCTTGGATTATTTAATTATATGAAATTCTATACCTATATCTTTCCATATGTACATATCAAGTTCTATTTTGTAAGAAGTTAGAATTTAGCACCTAAATACCAAAGCCCAACTATAAACAGATTAATTCATGAAAAACTGACCACAAACATTTTACTCCGTTTTTGGTTCAGACCCGTGATTTCATTAGTGTGGTGAACTAGTGATTCAGATATGCAACTCATTTATAACTTGTCATTTTCAAGAGTTCTGGGCCAACCTAGGGCAAAGTGACTTGCTCATGATCAGTGAGCTAGAGCATTAGAAGCAGAACTCACACTTTGGTCTTCATGACCTTAAGACCTATATACTCTATCCTCAATACCATACTATCTCTGATATGAATGGAAAATGAATTCCCATATAGCTGCAAAGTACATGCTACATGTGCTCAAAGATATGAATAAGAACACAGTTTTAAGCACATTATGAAAGTTCTAGGTGATTCCTACTGAAATTAGCTGAACAATGCAGGGTTGAATTCTGAAAATATTAACTATAATTTTAAAGTATATAAAATACTGTTGACTATATCAAATTGCCTGCCTTCTTAATGGGGGGAAAAGGGAAGGAGGGAGAGAGAGAAAGCAGAACTCAAAATTTTATAAAAATGGTAAAAAATATTTCTACATGTAATTAGACAAAATAAAGCATTTAATTTCAAAAAATAAATAGTACAATTTAAAATAGTACAATTAAAAATAAATAAAATACTGTTGATCCAAACATAAAAATAACTTGAAACCAAGTTCATGAAGCCAGCAATCAATTATTAACATTGTCAACTTACAGAAAGCTATAGCTAGCACTATGGTTTCAGGCAAGGTATATTGTCCTCAGCCCCAAAGATGGAAGAAAAGAAATGTTTGATATATCATGACAAGAACATGAGTTACATGTGAAATAATCAGATTATTAATGCCTAACAATGGAGGTCAAAATACCGTAACAAAGAGGAATGAGGAACACCACTACTGAATAGAAGCACCTTTAGATACTCTACAGAAGGTTAGCTAATTAAGTCCCACCTTTAATTTCTTTAGTTTAAACCAGAAATCAAAGTGAAAAGGCAGCTTAAGGATGCTCAGATTTGTGAATTAATACTCTTAGTTACGGTATTTAATAAACAGTTCATTTATTGACAAACTGATGGATTGCCATGCCCGGATAGCTTCATACCACTGGGTATCTGAGCTCAAACCAAGGTACAGATCAAAGTACAGAAGCACACGGTGAGGTAAAATAAGAATGTCACTAGTTAGGATGGGAACGTAGAGGGGACAAATGTCTTGACCAGGGGTGGGAAACATGTGGCTTGGAGGCCACATGTGGTCCTTTAGGTCCTCAAGTGTGGCCCTTTTATGGACTCCATCCCTACCCTTGACTCTTAACTCTCTTAATATTTCACTAGAAAATGGAAGACTCCCTTTACTTCTCATTTATTTTAGTTAGCTCTTTTCCCTAGTCCCAGAGATGAGATGGTGAGGAGGAAGTTTACTATAGCCTTTCTTCTAGTCTTAAAGGGAGAGAAATGATAGGACAGAGCATACTTTGGCAGTTAAAAACTCCGAAGAGGGCACAGAGTTCTGAACACACAAAATAAAATGAATAAAATGCAAATTCCTCAGACTGGCATTTTGATTCCTCCACAATCTTGCCTCCCACCTACCCTTCTAGACATTTCATATTCATTTCCTTCAAATACTTTCTGTGCCAGTTAAAATGGCCTACAAGCTGTTCTCCAAATGAAATATCCTATGTCCCATTCAAGTTAACAAGCATTAATTGCCTACTACATGCCAAGGACTGTGCTAGCCAGCAGGGATACCAAAAATAAAGCTTCCGTTACAGGGAGATGGTTGGGGTGGGGAAGGAGATGGGCAGAGATGGGAGGAGTATATCAATTACACAGAGAAGCAAATAAAATATAAAGTCCATAGAAAGTAATTTAGAAGGGAGCAGGGCACCCTCACAACTGGAGAGATTAGGAAAGGCTTTTTAGGGGAATTAGTAAAAAAAATTGAGCCTAAAGAAAGCTGGGACTTCCAAGAGATGGAGGTGAGGAGAGATTTTAATCAGAAAGACCTGACTCCACATTCAGCCTCTCACAGAGTGACCTTGAGCAAGTGAATTCAACCTCCTTTTACCTAGGACAACTCCCTAGGGTTAAGGTTCCCCCTTACACCATCAGATCAAAGCAATGAAGGGGAAAGGGGTGAATTTGATGGCAACACAGCAATACTCAATATCTGTCAGGCACCATGCAAACAACTCCCTCTAGGAATTCCACAGTTTCCATATTAGATTGAATTGCACTCCTCTTGAATGGGATACTCTCAAATGTCTGAGATATGTTGTGGCTTACTTGTACTTTTGGCTAAACTAGTATCCTTCTTGAACTTTCTTGTGTGTAACATCATCTTTGAAAAGCTGGGTTTGGGTGGGGGGTACTCTGGTTAAAAAGCAAATACCATGGGAAACACCAATATGGGACTGGAAATGAAAGTAAGGGTGTCCAATCTGATTCCAAACTTTGAGATCAGGCATGCACATCCCATGAGTAATTGCAGTTATTTAAAAACGAAATTAAGATAGAATTTTTTTCTTTTATCATGCAATTATTTTCAAATACAAAGTTCATAGGACATAAATACTTATTAAGCTGTTGATTTAACTACTTAACAGATTTAACATTTGGTATTTCTTTTGGCCCAGCAGGTAAAAAAGTGACTGAAACACTAAGGATGTTATGAACTAAGAAAGTTTAGGAACTTCTTGTAATACAAACTGATGAAGGGAGTTCCCACAGTCGGAATTCTCTGGGCTTTTCTCATATACCTGAGTTATCAGTGTGCTATCCATCCTCAAACCTCCTTTTATTTAGTTGCCCACATATACTTTCTATCTCCACAGCAGAAAGTGAAATCCTTGAAATATGGGACTTTTATTTTTGCCTTTTTAGCCCCTGCATCTAGCATAGTGCCTGACACACAGTAGGTACCCAACACAGGCATGTCTGAATCACAGCACACAAATATTTCTTGAAATGGTGACTCTGAGAAGAGTTTTTTTAATCTACCTAACATTTTATAAGAGTGAATACTGACTTGGTAAAATATTTCTGTTCTTTTTGCTACACTCAATCAAAAGGGTGAATTCCATGCTCCCCTTCCCTGAAATTAAAAATCTGAACATGAGTGAAAACTTTCATTTTAAGAGAGCTTCAAGAAGATAACCATCCCCACCACTCCCTCTCTCCAATTATCAAAACACTGAAGAAAAGTAGAGAATAAAAACAAAGAAAGGAAGAGAAAGAAGGAGAGGAGAAAGGAAGAAGAAAGAGAAGGAAGGAAGGAAAATAGGTAGGGAAGGAGTGAGGGAGGAAGAAAGGGAGGGAAGAAGGAAGGAAAGAGAGAAGAAATGAAGGAAGAGATAAAAGAAGGGAAGGAGAGAAGGGAGAAGGGAAAGGAAGGAGAGAGGGAGAAGAGAAAGGAAGGAAGGGAAGGAAGGATAAAAATATGGAAAGAAACCAAGATCTGCATTTGGGTTTTTGTTTTTCATACAGATACTAAATATCTCTTGGCACCTGTACAAAAAGCACAATTTACTTATGCTAAATTTTCTGACATGCAGACAAAGCAAATAAAAACAACTTTCCCTTTTTTATGGGATAGTTAACAAAACAAAATCTATTCTGTGATTGGCCACTGAAGACTTTTAAGAATATCAGTATATGTTTTACTCACTCTAACTCTGGTAAGTAGAGAAAGAACAAAGCGCTGGACAACAGCAGTGAGAAAAAAGTAGGGTGAGAGGATGGCACCTATTAACTTCCTTCAGATTAGGTCACAGAAAGGCTCTGGTTACAGAAGTTTATTCACTGTAGATCTTTTCCTAAACTAGAATTGCACGTAAATCATTCAAGATAAATTCTACTTCTTGTGAGACTTCCGTTTTTGTATTTTTTTAAATATATAAGGGAACAGGGTGAGCTTTACAAATGATCTTTCAGGCCAGAGAATGACACTATTGGTCTCCAGGGGAAGAAAGCAAAAAACCATCATTTATCTGAACTGCCTTGGAGGAGCTGAGCATTATGCACAGCATGACTCAGTTGGTAAGATGGGCCAAGGGAGCGTCTGATTTGCATGCTGAGCCCCACTCAGTGCCCTCAGTGGACTTTAGGGGGCAGAACAAAGCACACATATTTTTGAATGAAAGCCAATTTTTTTTCCCATTAAGCTTGTGATTTCTTGGAGAGAAGGACAAGTTGTGGGACTGGAGATGAAAAATAGCAGAAGAAATAATCCAGCTGCTAGTGGGGAGCCTTAGTGGCCACCACTCTTCCATGCATGTCATTTGCAAAGACAGAGCCTGAAAGCCCCAACTAAAATTTCCAGACAAACACTTTCATTCAGTTGCTCTCTTGCGTCTGTGACCATAGACAAGTCATGTAATTTCTTTGGGCATCTGTTTTCTGTTTTATAAAATGGTAGAGGTTGGTCTAGGTGGCCTCTAAAATCCATTCCAGCTCTAAATCTGTAAACGTATGAAAGATTCTTATATTCCACGGAAACCTGAATCTCCACATTCTTCTTTCAACTTCATCACTAATTTGCCATGTGACCTTGAATGACACTCATCCTTTCTGGGCTTCCACTTTCCCATCTGCATGACATTGCTTCCCCTCTTTTCCTCTCCTTCTTGGAACCCCTAATGCCTAGCAAGGCTCAGCTCCAGCACAACCTAGTTACAAGAAGTCTTTTTTGATGTCTCCAATTATAAGTGGCTCTCTGCATGCACCTGAAATTATTTTGTGTTTGTTTTATATAAATTTTGTACTTAGCTATTTCTGTACATGTTGTTTTCTCACAATAGAATGTAAACTCTGACAGCAGGTACTATTTAATTTTTGTCTTCTAATCTCCAGTATCTACCATACCACTCAGCATATAGCAGACGAATGTTGCTGAACCAAGTCAAACTCAATATGGATCTGTGTATTATATACATACGTATGTATATATGTATGCATGTATAGAGATGTGTGTTTATATGCATATATCTACACATAAATATATGTATGAGTATATATACATATACATGCATATACATATATATATCAACCACATGAAACATTTTGGATTCTTTGTAATGGAGTCCCACGAATTCAAGGTATTATTATTTTTTTTAACATTATAGGAACAACAATTCAGCAAATGATTTTGTGGCCTCTAAAAAATATGATCTTGACATTCCAAAATGACTAATTGCTCCAACTTGTATCTAAGAAAAGCATACCCTTAGAGCTTTCATTAAGTCCATGCAGTCTTCGCATTAAATCACAAGACAAACTTTAAAAAATATTGTATACTAGAAAGCACACTTTGGCAATGCCTTTCAGGCTAAGAACTTTCACTTTCTGACATTATCCATTTTCTTAAAGCTGGTTATGATTCCCCACACATTACTTGAAAACCAATTTCACTCAAGACAAAAGAGTGTGAGCTGGGTATTACATTTTATGCTTAAATTATGTAAATTTTGTGGAGTTATATTGTATTGTGAGCAATTCCCTTTCTTCCAGTTTTCATTGTAGCATGAGTTAAAGTAAATTCCACCATTCTCATTTGCAAAAGGTGAATACTTTCTATTTTAAAACCCTGGGGAAAGGATTGACTTTTAATGAGTAGTTATCTAATATAAAAAAAAAATCTTTTACATATATTACTGACATCATTCCTGAGTATTAAATGTACATTCCAGATATGGCTGATCCTGATTGAATTAATCCTTGGAGAGAGGGAGAGAGAGGCTATGTGACCATAGCGAAGCAAGTCCCCATATGCCAAAGACAAAGTGGGAAGTGAGACAGAGGATGCAGACAAATTCATTAGAAGGCATGCAAGTTATGTTTACTTCTTTGCTGTTAGACATCAAACCCCACAGCTTTTAGTAACACACACTTACAAAACAGGGGCCACAGTTTAACCACTCACCCTCCCAGTATTCTAGTCTACAACGTGTTCAGATCCGTCCGTGATGACCAATTTTCAGGATCATCGTCAAACCATTCATTCTCCTGCAGTTTTACTCCCACACAGTTCAGCACTTCCCAAAAGGACAGTGGCTTCTGAAGGAGGCTGGGGACAAGCACAGATTCCTGCGGTGGACAAAGCTTCACAGATTTTCACCAAGATCCACGTTTAGCCATCTGGCGAATGTCTAGGGTCACCTTCAGCTCTCATCTGCAGTTAGACTGGTGACTGCATGCTTTTCTGGAGCAGATAGTGAACACGGAGCAGGAATGCCTGAACATGCCAGGCCAACAGGCCCTTGGAAATGTTCTTTCCTGCCATTCATTAGGACAAATACTAGTGGTGCTTCTGAAACAATTTGGAGAGTGAAAATGGTTTCCTAAGCTAGGAAAAAAGACCATTTCGTTTCAAACTTATTTCATTAAGATGTCTCTGTCTGAAATGTCTGCTTTTAGATGTAGGTGCTGCACACAGTCATTACTTAATCATTTCATAGTCTGTCCAAGTTACTCAGAAACCATTCGGAAGGGTTTCTTCCAGGACATGTTGAGGTTGAACAAAGTCCCTACAAAAGCATTTTGAATCTCTCTGGGAGAAAAGGTTTTATAACTATGCTGTATTACCACAGGAAATTTCCATCACTCACTCAAACAAGCATTTATTAAGCATCTACTGCATGTTAGTTGCTATGTTAGACCCTGAGAATACAAATTGCAAAGTAAGAGAATCCCTGAATTCAAAGAAAGTATATTCTATTGGTCTGAATGTTAATTTCCCAATCTGAAAATTAAGGATAATGACAGCTGTGTCAGCCATCTTGTAGGAGTGTTGAGAGGCTGAAACAAGACAAGGGAGATAAAGAACCTTGTCAGTCATTATTATTCTGGATAATATTATTATTAATATTATTATCCACAAGAATGGATACATTCTAATTAATTAAATGGTCTAGTTAATTGAGGCATAAATATGAATGAGGTATGAATAATGAATATTGCATATTCAGATAACCTTAGATGGTTTGTCAATCACTAAAATAATTAGAAAACCGTAGCATCACTAGTTTTGAGTTGGAAAGTAACTTAGGGTTCATCCAAGTCTCAACTCTCTCATTTTAGAGATAAGAAATCGACATAGCCAAAAGTAAAAAGATCTGAGATCATAAAAGTAATAGTTAGCAAAAGTAAAATGTGAACCAATGTCCTTTGAATCCACATGAATGGTTCTTTCATTAGTTCTCTTGTAGTTTCAATGATGAAAAGTGCTCCCAGAATGGAAACTCTCTCCACTGAGGCACATCAGTGCTACTTTCTCACTTAAGCCCTGGGTCACTAAAAGTTGTTACTTATCCACAATCACATTTTAAGAGTAGGACCTGAACTCTGATCCTCTTGACTTCAAGGCTGACCTTCTTCATTATGCCCGGCTGCATTTAAAAATCTATTTAACAGAAGTTACCTACAACCTAATTGCATCTTTGGTTGTTCAGAACATACTGCAGAATCTTGAAGCGCTCAGGTTAACCACTAACACCATCAATTATTATTATGTTATACTATTTTAAAAATCTGGTCATTTTACCTTCTCTAGTAATACAGAATTGATGCCAATAGAAAATTGTTCAAAGTGCTATATAATGGTCATTAAGTTCTTTAAGAACAATTCAGGTTGGAATGCAAGAAAGTGCTGTTTTGCTTCTTTCAATTTTCTGCCTATTTTAAGATAGTCATAGTGTGTTGCAGAAGTCAGTGCAGTTTTAAGTTTTAATCAAGTAGACTAGAATTTTAGATCATATGGTATATTAAGATTATATCCTTTAACTATCTTTATATATCTTAAATAATAATCCCTTACAATTATAAAGTGCATCCTACCATTTCCTACCCTTCTTTCATTTTTCTTCTCACAGCCACACTACGATATACATAGAGGCCAAATATTCTCATCCCTATTTTACATGTAATCCTATTGAAGGCCAAAGATATTAAGTGATTCCCAGGAACAAAGAGCTAATTCATGGCAGAACAGGCTTCCTGATTCCCAGGGTTCTATTCACTCTATTACACTGAGACAGAACTTGAGAATTCAGGTGGCAGGGTGATATAGTAGGCTGAGCACTAAGTCTGGAGGACAAAGGCCTGGAATCAAATACAGTCTTTGATACTAAGTACCAGTATGAATCGAGGCAAGGAATTTGCCCTCCTTGGGCATCATTTCCTCATTTATACAATGTGGCGGTTGGATTAGATGATATCTGTGGTCCCTTCCAGTTCCAAATCTGTGAGCTTATGATTGGTACAACAGCAGTGTTAAACTCAAAGAAAAATGTCTACTGGGAAACATACTGACTTAGAAAACCATAAATTAACATTGCCTATGTTGTATTGTAATTTTACTTATTCTGTTAAATGTTCCCAATTGCATTTTAACCTGGTTCAGCTGTACTTGGCAGTTTTGCTTACCAGTAGAGTGTGGTGTGTCTACTGTAGATAGATAATGGGCCCCTTCAGGCCTAGCTTACTCTTTGTTTCCCCTACAAAAAGGATAAGACCACCATTTTCCTACCTTCTTCATCTCCATCTCTTATAACCCCTAACTCCCTTAAAGTCTCTGCTTAAGTACCACCTGCTTGACAAGGCCTTCCCTGGCTATTAGCCACTTTGATGAAATAACTTCCACATGAAACTTTTCCCACTTCCCCAAACTACTAGTGCCCTCCCTTGACCTTTCATTTAAAAACTCTGTATGTGCATCTGTGTGTACTCATGATATATTTATGATGATAAAAAACAATAATAAATACTCTCCATTAGCACGGAAGGTCACTGTGAGTCAGGATTGGTTCACTCATTGTACCTGCATCCCAATGTGTAACACAATCCCTGAGATACAATAAGTCCTTAGTAAATTTTTGCTGATTCCTTGGTTGATATATATTTTGTACGTATTTATCTGCATACATTTTATTCCCACTTTCACTTCTTTATAGTAGAAGATCTTTTGTTTTTCTGTTTTCCTCATTGCCTCATAGAATGCCTGACCCATCATGGTCATTGCAATCTGCTGTGTTGTAAAGGAAAGATGACTGCATTTAGTCAGATTATATCCTGACTGTGACACTTACTACCCATGTGACAAATTATTTCATCTCTCTGGGCCTCAGTTTCATCACCTGCAAAACATGAGGGAACTGAACTAGATACCCTGAAAGCTTTCTTTGAACTCTATATCTATGATCCTGTCATCATACATTCTTCTATGATACTATATCACCTTCTCCCTTTTATCAGCTTATTTGAAAAAAGGGTAGGTGAACTCTTAGACCTTGAAAATCAATACAGATTTTGATTCATCATGTGGTCAATTTTAAGAAATGTGACCACCAAATTAAGCCTGATGCTCATGGGACTTAGGCTTGGATTTTGGGTTCCACTGAAACTAATTGGTTTTCAAAGTTTCAAACTCAAGAACTGTCCTAAGCAGGAGCCCAAACTGCTTCCAAGCACTATAATATGTAAAAACCCAGAGGAACCTACCCCTCCCCTACCCAGGACCTAGGTTTCTCATTTTCTTAATATCGCTACCAACTAAGAAATCCTATCTTAACCAGGGGCAGAATGCCTCAGTAACTCCTTACCAGTCCACAAAAAAGGAAAGTGTTAAAAACCAAGGCAGAGAATGAAAAGGTGGTAGCAGCTACAGTGGATTTACAATGAGCAAGACCTGAGTTCAAATCCTATCTGAAACATGTAAAAATCTTTGTGAATCTGGGGTAAGTCACTTAATCCTCAACCTTGGTTTCCTTATCTGAAAGATGGGACAATAACAACACCCATCTCATAAGATTGTTGTAAGGATCAAATAAGATACTGAATGCTAAACACTTGACATAACTTAAAGTGCAATACAAATGTTAGATATTATCAATATTAATGATTACTATCCCAATATTAATGATTATATTTTACTAAGATACACTATTGAATCCGTTATTACAGTGTCCTACATACATGAAGGGCATAATTCAGTATTTGATGATGATAAGTATGTATCTGAATTACAAATGTTGATCCCAATTTCTCCATGCAGACACAGTCCTCCAGGTAAATTTTCTTGCATCTAGATTGATCATTGGATGCCAACTGCTATCTGTACATCTGGACTCTGTCTCTCTCTCTAAGATCTCCAGTCTGTTTTTGCTCTTTAAACAATAGTTATATACAGACTTTTCACCCCACCTATTCTTTCCAGTTTGACCTGATGTGCAAGACACTGACTCCCTTTTCAGTTTCCCTGAAGTATTCTGTATATTCATGTCCTCTTTGCTTCCATACTAAAAGACCTACCCTTGGGAGATCAAAGAGTCATGTGATATAATGGTAAGAATGGTGGCTTTGGAGTCAGGGAATTATGGAGGCAGTTGTATGGTATAGTAGATAAAATATTGAGTCTAGAGTCAAGAAGACCTGAGTTCAAATCCTGACTCAGACACTAACGAGCTATGAGACCTTGGACAAGTCACTTAACCTTTATCTGCCTCAGTTTTCTCAACTATATAATGTGGATAATTGATAATACTAATAAGGCAGCTACCTGTGGGTGGAGAGATTGCTGGGCATGGATTCAGGAAGACCTGAGTACAAATTCCAATTCAGAAACTAGTTGTGTGACCCTGGTCAAGTCACTAAACACTCTCTGCCTCAGTTTCCTCAATTGTACAATGCCATCATGATTGCACTTACCTTCCAGGATGGTTGTGATAAATAATACATGTAAAGGGTTTAACACAGTTCCTGGTACATCGCAGTTACTTAAAGGCTTGTTTTCTTCATTCAAATTTCAGCTTTACCATTTACTACCTATATCTGTGTGCTTTGGGGCAAATAACCTTTCTTGGTTTCAGTTTTCTCATGTATAAAATAAAGGGTCTGGACCAGATTGCTTTAAAGGTCACTTATAGCACTAAATCTATGATCATCTGATCTCTGGATTGCAAAAAATGTTACTTGAGTCAGTGGCCCATTTCTACAGAATTGTCTAATCCTGCTGACATAACTGCCAAAGAACTTCAGAGTGTGGTGTCAATGTCAGAGTTGGAAGGTACTTCATTCTATGGAGTTTGGCACTATTTCCACATAAGTAATGTTCCCTTCTCCGTATCCCAAGATTTTAATTCCCTTTTTGTATATTGTCTTCCTCCATTAGAATGTAAGATACCTGAAGGTAAGGACTTTCTTCTTGTGTTTATGTTCCTAGCACTTACACAGTTACATGACATATCATGAAAGTTTAATGCCTACCTGATAGCAGGGAAAAAAACAATTCCCCACAACATACTAAAGGCAATCTAGTCTTTTGCCTGTAGATGTGCCATGAGGAGCAACTTAATGCTTCCAGAGTTCCTGGAGGCTTCATTTCTCTTAATGGAGTGCCAGATTATATTATTTGGCTATCATATCAAATTGCTGATTCATACTGATTGAGACTGCAGTTCACTAATAGCCCAGACCATTTTTTCCCCCAAATAAACTGTAGTTTAATCACGGTTTCCCCATCATGTACTTTTCTGATCACAAGGGGAACAGGGAAAGAAAGTTTGCTTGAGTCCACTGAAGACCAGGAATACTACCAGAAAATTCAAATGAAAATACATGTTATAAAACAGGGATTCAGTGTTGTCATCTCTTTATGCAGAGGACAGCACTAAAAAAAATTCCATATCAGTAAAAGTTGAAATTAAGGCTTGTATAATGACAGTGAAATTGAGACATGAAAGAGAAGCCATCTTGATGGGATCCTAATAGAGCTGCCTTCAGCTCCAGTGTTCTAACTTCATTACAGGCCCACTCTACCTACCTATCCCCCCATGCCCTTCCTGCCAATGTCCTAACTTCTTCATACATGCCTCACTGCTCACTAGAACAACAGGCATGTCCCTGAAACTCATAGTTCTCACAGAAACAGCAGGCGTGTCAATATGATGGGAACGCAGCCGCTGCCTCTACCTAGCTACTGTCCCAAGATCTTTTCCCACATATTTGAAGAGGTGTGTTCTTATAGTCAATTCCAATCACATCATACATCTAGACCAAGAAAGGACCACAATACCGAACTATCTATCTTGACCAGATAGGACCACAATAGCTAGCCAATTGAAGAGCAGCATGATCAGAATTTTTAAACCACCAAATCATAGATGGGACTCCTCCTCCATTATCTAATACCCTAACAAACTTCTCCTATCTTTTTGATATTAATCATATTTCTATATTCTATGTAAATTTCTGTTATGTAATTACATCTTTACCCTATAAAAATTCATCTTGGTTTTTCTGAGATTATTGGTTTCTCTTGGAACTTACTTATCCTGCTTCATGAGAAGCATCAATCTCAATAAATGCCTATACTTCGATTAGAGTGAATTCTTTTCTCTGAACTCTTTGAGATGGTTCCACCACAACACATCACGAAACCCCAACAGTTTTTGATGTCCCAGAGTTTAAACCTCAATAATCTTGTATCTTGAATACCATAGCAGAAATCACTAAAGACGGCCATCAGACACAGCTTGATAATTGAACTTCTGCGCCAACTTACAAAAGTCATTTTTTTGGTGTCTCCATTTTATCATCTCTAAAATGAATATATGGGTGTGTATGTATATATACACATACACATACATATATTATATATATATATATATATATATATATATATATATATATATATATATATATATATACACATATATACATACACATCTCTCTTATAAGGCTTCCTTCTGAATCCACTAATAATTTAAGGGTGCTTGTGACCTCCAAGGGACTTTCTAGCTCTAAGTCTGTGACCCTATTGTCCTATACACCCCAACTGTTACGAGTGTATAAATGGGATTCTCTTATGTTGCCATGTCTCCCTCATTTAGAGTGTTCATGTTATGTGCTCTACTTGAGAAGGAAAACACAATTAACAATTCTGCTTTGAGTGATTCAGCTTAGGGCTTACTAATAATCTTAATGGATACTCTGGTAGCACTTTTAGCAGATAAAATATCTGAAGTAGTATATTGGAAGTCTATGGGGGGTGACAAAAGATAACATTTTTTTATTCTCTTGATGCCTTTTCTCTTCTGAAAACATAATTAGACTGCATCTAGATGCTGAAGGATAAATGAGGATAAATGATTTTTTTTCTCTAGATGTTGAAATACCAGTGTTGTTAGGGTTGACATAAAATATACTGTGTGTGTGTGTGTGTGTGTGTGTGTGTGTGTAATTACCTTGGAACACTTGCAAAATGAAATGTGATGTTTCAGATTATTCTTCCGCCTGTAATCACTGACCAGTAAGATGAAGCTCCTTGAAGGCAGAGAATTCTTTTATTTTTTTCTGGTGGAGACCTCTGAGCTCACCCAGTCCAATACTTTCATTTTAAAACTATACCAGGAAAATTTTTAATAGAGAAAATTTTCTTGCCTTTTAGAGATTACAAAATAAAGAGATAAAAAAGATGTAGCCCCAATTCTTAGCACGGTGCCTTGCACATAGTAGGTTCTTAAAAAATACTTTTTTATATATGTAAATGTTTAATTTCTAAAGAGGAAAAGGAAATTTTCCACGCACATCAGTTGATTCATTTTCTAAAGGTGTTGCCTTCAATATGCCAATATGCTAGATTCTATCTTTGTGATTAAAAAGAAATCTGGAGAGTAAAACATCAGAACCAGAAGCCAACATTCAAAAGTTCCATGATTTCCCCAATAATCTCACCAAGGACTGTGTTTTAAGTGGTACCCATTGATATTGAAATTTTTTATTTATAGGATTCAGACTATTCTCTCTCCTCTCAAAGTTTTGTTCTCATTTATATGTTGGAAAGTGGGACACTCAATAAAATAGAAATAAGTTAGCTTCTGCATTCAGAACAACTATACAGAAATTTTAATAGACATAGCATAGCATTGTTCACGTGAAGGTGAAACAACTGAAGGAAAGAGAGACGAGCGGAAATTTTTAGTCAATCCATTACTCTGACAAAGCTTTGAGTTAAGATTTGGGTATGTCAGAAGAGGTTACCTCTAGAGAATTTTCTTTTGAATGTGAACTGCCAAAATTCCAAGTAGACACCAAAGGGCTTTAGTTGAAGTGAGCAAAGGGTGAACCACCTCCAGAAGGCAGCTAGAACAAAAGACCTGGCTGGTTATCAAAGAAGAGCATCCCCTCCCCCAAAAAAACCATTTGAAATGAAGAATAACAGAAAATGCTCCTTTCAGAAAAGCAAGAAGAAAACACTCGCAGACATATGAAAGAAAGGAAAAAATCCTCTGAAAAGAGACACTGTCATTTTGATTAGCTCCACTGGGTTAAGAGAAGTTAAAACAGGCACTACACCTGAAAGATGGTACAGACAAGAAAACTAACAATGAAGATTAGACTGGGCTTAAAAAACAATGCCCTTGATCTTCTTCCAACAATTCTGGAAGGTTAGTTATTCAGGAAATAACTATGGCAGCATTTTATATCAAAGAGGGAGAGGACGTGAAATAAGTTCGGATGGGTTCGAATCCTGCCTCTGACAATGACTAGCTCGGAGACGATGGGCAAGTTACTTTTCCTTCTCCTTTCCTCACTCCTCATCTTCTGTAGTACTTACTTCACAGGGTTGCCATAAGGATCAAATAAGTTAATGTATTCAAAGCATTTCACCAGCTTTAAACTGGTAATGAGAGGCATAATTTAGTGAACAGTGGGGAAAATGATACAGTAGGCAGGAAAACAGATTTGATGTCTTAAAGACCTAGATTCATATTCTACAAAATAGATCACTAGCTGTGTGGTATAAGGCACATCACTTAAACTCTTTGGCCTCAGTTTCCTTATATTTAAAATAGGGACACTGAAGCCAGTCAAGAACGTGCAAGTCTGTAAGATGCCAGGAGAGGTTGAGGCTGGCAGAATTTGAGCTCCAGAGTTTTGAGGTATGGGGAGCTAGATTGGGTAGCTTTACTTTTCCCGCTACTGCTCAGTAATGCCTGACTCTTTGTGACCCCATTTGGGGTTTTATTGGCAAAATTACTGGAGTAGATTGTCATTTCCTTCTCCTGCTTATTTTAAAGGAAACCGAGGCATGCAGACTTAAGTGATTTACCAAGGGTCACATAGATAATAAGTGTCTGAGGCAAGATTTAAACTCGTGAAGTTCAGTGTTCCTGGCTCCAGGCGTGGCATTCTATCCGTACTGATTTACTAGGCCATGAATGAATACTGTATGTTCCTTAGGGGAGAGGTATAAAAGGAAAAGGTTCCCTAAGGAGGGGCAAAATGACTCAGGCCATAAACTCTCAAGCTAGGCCAAACAAATGTGGGGTCAGAATCAGGGCCAGAAGTAGTCCTTGCATTTCTAGGCTAGATGAGATAGGGAGATCCAATCTTCAAAATAAATAAATAAAACAGAGTGGGTTAAATTCATTTGCCTCTAAGGAACTTCCCAAATCTAAATGAGTACTCCTGTGACCCAATGCATATGTCAGCCATTATCATCATCCTGGTCTTTTGCTTCTCTAGCTTTTTAACATCTTTGCCAGAAAGTTGGTGGGATAATACAAGATCAAACATAGCAAGCAGCCAAAGTGACTGGTTTAACAAGACAGGTAAAGGTGAGGAAGCTGGAATTATTGGTGACAAGGTATTGCTTCAACATTTACTGAATATCTACTATGTGCTTAGCCTTGTGCAAATGTGGGAGAAACAAAAAAAAAAAAAAGAAAAGGAGAGGGTTCTTACCCTCAATAAATATAGAGTATCAAAATGCACTTTCAGAATTATCTTTGGATTTCATTTAACCGTCTTCTCTATTTACCATTAGTAGGAAGAGTCCAGTGTCTCCTTTATCCTCTTTTTTTCCATCTTCTCCTGTTCTCTCCATCCCACTTCCCTTCCCCACCCCTTCTCCTTTGAACACTAAGTACGTTGGCCTAAAGGATGCACACAACATATAAAATCTAAAATGTTTTCCCCAAGCAACTTTATTTTCTTTACAAAGATGTTTTATTGAAATATTTTTTTCATCATGACATTTATCCCTGTATCCTTCCTTTGTCAGAGAATCATTCCTTATTACAAAGGTGGTACAGTGGATAGAGCTCTGGGCCTGGAGTCTGGAAGACCTGAGTTCAAGTTCAGCTTCAGACGCTTACTAACTGTGTAGCCTTGGGTAAGTCACTTAATCCCTTTTGTCTTGTTTCCTCATCTGCAAAATGAGCTGGAGAGGGAAATGGCAAACCACTCCAATATCTCTGCCAAGAAAAGCCCTCATGGGATTGCAAAGCGTCAGACATGACTAAAATGACTGAAAAACAACAAAAAGGAAGAAGAGAAAAAAAATCAGAAAAACATATAATATATTGAAGAAAGAATCTAAAATCACATGGAATATTCCACCCCCATACATATGCAGAAGCAGAGGGGAAGGTGGTTTCTTTGGGGGTTCAAGCTTTTTCAGTTTCACAGCATTTATTTTTGATTTTTTTGTGGTTCTTTCCATCTATAATGATGAAGTGATTGTGAACATTTTTTCCTAGCTCTGTTTATGTCATTTTGTATCATTTCCTGTAAGTCTTTCCATGCTTCTCAATATTCATCATGTTAGTCATTTAGTATAGCACAAATAACGTTCTACTGCTTTCAGGTACGGTTGGTTTAGTTGTTTCCCAACTGATGGGCATCTGCTTTATTTTCAGTTTTTGGTTACAAGTTGCTGCTCTATTTTCTTGGGTACAGAGCCTTTCTTTTTGCCAATGACCTCCTTGATGCATATGCCCAGAAGGACAATTTTTGGGTCAGAGGGCATGACCATTTTAGCCACATTATTTGCATAATTGCAACTTGCATTCCAGAATGGTTAGAGTAATTCATAGCTCCATCAACAATGTACTAATGAGCCTATCTTCCCACAACTCCTCCCAACATTTATTATCCCCATCTTTTATCATTATTGACAATTTCCCTAGTGTGAGATGTAACCTCAGGGTTATTTTGACATACATTTCTCTTGTTATTAACGATGTGGAGCGTGCTTTCATAGAATTGTTAATAGTTTGCAATTCTTCTTTTGAGAACTGTTTGTTTATAACCTTTGACTATTTATCTATTGGAGAATGAAATTCAGTCTTCTGTATTTCCGTTAATTATCTATATATCATGGAAACCAAAAATTTATCAGAGATACTTTTCACAGGGAAGCGGTCAACTGGTCGGGGCGGGGGGGGGAGGGGGAAACTGTGTATCAAATATCTTTGATAAAGATTAGGTATCCAAGATATATAGATAATTAACAGTAATTCAGAAGATCCAAGCCAGACTTCCAGACAGAACTACTTAACACCACTTTATATCTGAATTCTAACCATTTAAATCAGACTTATCAGAGGGAAGGCTCAGGGTTCTTGTTTTCCTATCAAACCTACAAAGCCCTATGATGTCATCAAAATAGAAGGACCTTTTGCAAGGTCACTTAGAAAGAACTAATTAAAGGCTTATGAAAGAGCTGATTTAGCTACCTAAAAAAAAGCACATTAAGTAATGAAAGAGAAAATCGATATATAAAGTATCCTATATTTAAATGTAGAGATATTGCAATAAATAGAAATTAAAGCCAGTGACGGGACTTGCACTGTTACAGATTACAGTTCAAAAGAAAGTCTTTTTTGGCTGTGAGGACCAGACTAACTTTTTACAAGGCTGCAAGGTCACAAGTCAATAACTTTTGAAGCTGGTCACAGCAATTGACAAGGAAATAGTCTCAGCTCATTTTAAATATCATTGAGTCTTTTAGGTTAACTTCCCAAGTAAAAGAATCATTTAGTTCTGCAATTTATTAATTCCATGTTAATAACATCATGAAGACTCTGGAGACATACAGTAGCCACCTGTACTGAACCCCAAGTAGTAAAGAACATTCCCTGAAAAGTGTTTTTTGAAGATGAGTGTCTTCTCATTCAGACTTTATATCATATGTCTCAGACAGTAGAATTATAGGTTCAGAACTCTAAGGTAATCTAGTTCTTTCCCACTCTCCCCATTTTACTGATAAGCAAACTGAGATAAAGAAAAAATTATCCAGAAAAAAGAGGAAAAAGCTGTAAATCCCCTAAAGCGTTCTTAATTATTTTGTGTGTCATGGACACATTTGGAAGTTGGGAGAAGCTTATGAAATCCTTTTCATGATCATGTTTTTAAATTACTAAAATAAAATGCATAATATTGCAAAGGAAACTGGTTATATTGAAAGTTCTAAGAATAAAAAATAAATTCATAGTTCCCAAGTTTAGAACCCCTGCCTAGAGTTACGGCATGACCATGTCCATTAGCTTATTAGAAATGCACTGGATTGTGTTTGTGTACACATATATATAGTACTGAACAAGTGTATTATATTCACATGTATATATTATATATAATTTGTTAAGACATATCAATGTTGCATACTATTAATATAATGTGTAGTTATGATATATGCTGAATTATGAACTATAAAGATCATTATATATGTATGATGCAATGATCTTTATGGTTTATAATACAGCATATGATGTCATAACTACATATTATATTAATAGCATATAAACCAGAGATAATTATATATGCATATATATATGCATGTATATACATATGCATGCACATATCTGTATACATACACACACACACACATATATAAAAACTGAGGCTGAGAATGTTTAGGTGACTTGCCCAAGGTCACACAGCTAAGTAGCTAAATAAGTTTCTGTGACAGGATTTGAACTCTATGTGTGTGTGTCTGTGTGTATACATAGATACAGGTAGAGAGATGGTAGACAAACAGATAGACAGATAGTCTACTAGGCAGAGCAGGGGATAAAATATAGGACTTGAATACAGGAAGACCTGCCTGAGTTTAATTTGATTCAGGTACTTAGGTTTATAACCCTGGGCAAGTCACCTAAACTCTCTTGGCCTCAGTTTCCTCACATGTAAAATGGAGATGATAACATCTACTTTACAGGTTTGTTGTGAAGGTAAAATTTTATGTGTGTGTGTGTGTATATAAATCTTTACATGTATACACATATACATATATGTATATAGCACTTTGCAGATGTAAAAGTCCTATATAAATATTATTATTATATACTAAAGTTCTGCCCACATGTTTGAGACCTGAAAGAAATGAAGTCCAAACAAGAAGCAAGCAATGGAATTAAGATTTCTTTAATATTGTTCAGTTTTTATGCATCTACTGAAGCAGTTCCCTGAATGTCCAGAATTTTAGACCCAAGTAGTTGAAACACAACATCCCAGCGTTAGAAGGGACCTTGACATCATATGGTTCAAGTTCCTACTTTAGAGGCAGGTAAGTGACTAACTTATCTTGGACAAATGGCTGTTCTTCCTTTTCTTGGAAATCTCTAAGAATGGAGACTTTTAAATCCCCCTGGAGACAGATTTCTTCCTTGATAGTGGAATTCTTAGAACAGCAGTCATGAAGTTCTAACACCCAAGGTAGAGGACTAGACAATTGCATCCACAATCGGGGATACGACTCACCAATACACCTTGCTGAGACCAAATAAAATTTTTGAAGCTTAATAACTTTTGAAATGTATTTACCAGAGTCAATCAGTTTTAACTATGTTGGATGAGGCTGCATTACCCTCAATAAAAATAAATACAAAGTTGTGAGCTGGTAAATTTAAGCATAAAAGATTTTTCTTTTTTACCTGTTAGATCTTCATCAGAGAGTGGTTACAATAAAATTCATGTGGATCAAAAAGAGCATTACCTATAAGTTGTGTTCAACATATGTTATCAGTGATTTGGAAATATATATTTTCCAAAATATAATATTTTGCTCACATATTTCATGTGTTTTAAAAGTTCTTCATTTTTTCTTCTTGCAAATTATCTCACCTATAAGGAATTAATGAGTTATATTAAAACAAAGTGTCTTAACATTTTAGAGCTTCCTAAATAAGTTCGTAATTAATAAAAAGATTGATTATGGACATATGGATATATTGATTATAGATAGAGAAAGTGTACTATCTATACAATTATATGCAATTGAATAGACATCCCATAGAGTACACAAATGCCATGGATGGACCCATAACTGACTAGGGGGAAAGTGGGCTGGATTGTACATGGAAAACTGCACTGTGTGTGCATGTGTTTTTAAAAAATGTATGGAATAAAACAAGTATTTTCATAACATAGCATAATAAAAAATAACTGTACATGAAACTGTAAATCTATTATGTGCAATTTGCTATTTTTTTAAACATATGATGTTATCCTTTAATTTTTTCTTTTTTCTTTCCTCCCCCCAAAATAGCTACCATTAGACACAAATAGGTATACAAACACACACACACACACACACACAAACACATACACACACACACACACACACATATATATATATAAAATTATTGTATACATACTTCTATTTATCAGTTCTTTCTCTGGATGCACATAGCATCTTTCTTTGTATGTCTTTTATAGTTAAATTGAATATTTATAGCAGTCCAAATAACTTATTCTCTCCAAGTCATTCTTAAAACAAGATTGATGTTACTGTTTCCAGGCAAAGGAGTTTGAAGGTTACTAAGTAGCTAATAGGGAGCCAATGGAGATTTTTGAGCACAAGAGTGATGTTATGACAATAAGAATAAAAATAATATTATTATAAGTGACATTTATAAAGCACTTACGATGTGCGAGTCAACATGCTAAGTGCTTTACAATTATTACTTCATTTGATTCTTGCAATAGCCCCAGGAAATAGGTGCTCTTTTTATCCCCATTTTACAATGAGAAAATTGATTCACCCAGAAAGTGACTTGTACTCATGGTTACATAGCTAGGAAGTGTATGAGGCTGCATTTGAACTCAGGTCTTCTTGACTCTGGGTCAGGCACTCTACCCACTCTACCACCTAGCTACCTCCTAATCAGATGTATACATAAGAAAAAGTATTCTAGCATCAGTATGAAGGACAAATGGAGAGGAAGATAGAAGTAAAGGTGAAAAGATGTTTTAGGAAACTGTTTGTAATGGACAAGAGTGGTGGTAGGGATATCAAGTGTCCCAGTGAGGTATTCTACTAGAATAGAGAAATGTGGTTGGAGGAGAGGTATTCTGGAGGGAGCTGGAATTGATAGGATTCAATGCTGTAGGAAATAATGTGGCTTCTGGGGACGGAGGATTTGGGTTCAATTCCTGAACAAGTTACGTAACTTCTACAGACCTCAGTTTTCTCATCTAAAATGAGAATATTCTAGATGACCACAAAGTTCCTTTACAGCTCTAAATCTATGGTCCTATAAGTAAGTATGACAAATGAGAGAGAAATAGGAATCAAGCACAATCCCAAGGATTTGCATTCAATGGCCATTTTGATGATATAATTTATTCTCTTTAAAAACCACAGCAATGAAACTGCGGGAAAATAGGCACATTAATTCACAGTTAGAAGACCTGTGAATTGGTCTCGTCATTCTGGAAAGCAATTTGGAACTATGCCCCTTCTAATGACTACGGAAACTGTTGACTCAGCAATATGACTACTGGACCCAAGAAGATCAAAGGAAAAAGGGAATTCAATTATATACAAAAATTTTTTATGCCAGGTCTTTTTGCACGGGCAAACTAAGAGGGTGCTCAACAAATGGAGAAGAATACAAGAAACTGTGATATATAAACCTAAGAGAATGCTATTATGCTGTAAGAAATAATTATGGGAATGGTTTCAGAGAAAATGGTAAACTTACATGAACTGATGCAGAAAAAATTCAGAACAATTTGTACAATAATAACACGCTAAAGATAAACAACTTTGGAAGACTTAACTACCCCAATCAATGCAACGATCTACTATTATTCTAAAGGAATGAAATGTGATAACTAACTTCCCATCAGAGAAGTGACTCCCTCAAGAAGCAGATGTTGGAATTTGTTTTGCTTGAATATATTTGTTACAAGGGTTCTGGTTTTACTTTGGGGGATGGAGGGAAGTGGGAAGAAAAGGAAATATAAGCTTAAGTGAAAAAATTAAAGGAATAAAAATACAGAAAAGAAAGAAAAACTCATCATGGTTCTACAATTGTTCTCACATAAAATTGTAAAATTCCTCTTGCAAAATTCTGAAACCTTTCACTCACTAACTGGATTCTTCTAATCTAAGCACCTCCATCTCCCACTCAAGTCCTACTTTTTTCTCTCAAGTTTCCTCAACTGTAAATTGAGGAGAAGAGCACAACCTAATAAGGATTATATGAGATAATATTAGTAAAGCACTTAGCACAAAGTCTGGCAAATTATACACACTCAATAAAGGCTTGTATCTTCCCTGCCTTCCTATTTTAGATGTGTAAATTGACTTATTTGCCCCTAACATAATTCAAAATATTTTTTTTCCCTGAAAATTTCTCCCATCTTTAAGCCTCTTCCCCCTTTTAAAAATCTGCTGCCTCACTCCACATCTCCAAGAAACCTTCCAGTACAATTGGAATGCCTGGCTTTGATCACCCTTATAAATCCTATCCCTCTTTTTTCCTTCTTAAATCTCATGTTATTTAGCACTTCATGGGAAGATGTTTGTCTGTTACTTTATGGATGGTGATATATTTGAAAACTTTTCACTCAATATTCAACAAGTAGTAATGAATTTCCTATTATATAGAGGACCTTGCATCAGAACTAAGGCAGACCATAATATAAATAAAAAAGACTGAGTCGTTATTCTCAAAATATCATAAAACTTAACAGGGAAGATAAGGAATATATCCAAATAATCATAAATATGAAATAGAAATCATAGATAGAAATTTAGACAGGGTAACAAAAATGATAACTAGCATCTATATAGGTTATAACGTTTATAACATACTTTATAACATAATCCCACTGATCTTCATGACAACTCTGTTAGGTAGAACCAGAGATAGTACCGCTCTTATTTTGTTGGAGAGAAGCAAACTGAAACTTAGTGACTTGTACATGGTTACACAGGTAACAATGTCCAAGGTAGAATTTAAACTGAGATTTCTTCTGATTCTGGCTTGAAGACTTTTCGACTCCTCCATGCTATATAAACAAATAGAAACTACGAGGTTGTTAGCTTCTTGAGGGAAGAGACTATATCATTTTTATTTTTGCATCACTAGTCATTGTACACAGTAGTAGGCTCTTAACAAATATCCATTGTTGTTTAGAGCTATAAACAAGGTGGCATGATAATGTCAGACTTATTTGCTCTGAATGCACTCTTAATAGGAACAGCTCTGTCTTTTTCTTTCCTCCATGAGAAGAGAAACTTCTTGACAGGATAGTTCATATTTCCTTTTCTCTCCCTTTGTATATCACCTGACCCAGTGAGCATCTTTGTCATCTATTAACCCAGCTATAGGACTAAAGCAGAGTAGTAGTTCTACCATCCATTCCATGGAGGATACTCCTTAATTTCATCAGTTCTTCTGCCAGATACTTTTTTTACAGTCTCTGGTCTGTGTGGATCTCCAATACACTCATACTGGGAAGAACTCTCTTGTCACGATAGTATGTAATGCAATGTATTGGCTAGAGGGCCCAAATTGGGAGTTAAGATGACCTGGGTTCAAGTCCTACATTTTCCATGGAATATCTTTGTGACCAGGAGTCTGAGCAAAGTAAGATTAACCTCTTAGTGTTCCAAGCAACCAAATTATAATTTGGAGCACATTATCAGTTTACACAGATTCCCCTAAAGCAATGAAATCAAAGGTTCAGACCTAAATAGAACACAGTTCCTGTACTTCCATTCTCTTTTCAACCCCAATAACATGACTAACAATAGAGAAAAAGTGTTTCCCCTTACATAGCTAGTTATATTTAACATTTTTCACCGGTTCCAAATCCAGGCATATTTCTGTAAGAACATCAGTTAAGGAAATGAACAGTGTCATCTTAAATGACAGACTCAGAGAAATGCAGAATGTTATCTCTAAAAAGGAATTTGAGATCACATAGCCTAATTCTAACATCTGAGAAATGAGAAAGCTAAGGTCTAGAAAAGGGAAGAGACTCATGCAAGATCAGAGTTGATTAGTGATCCTATTTATTAGAAAAAATTCAACTTACATTTGCACCTTGCTATGGCATAACTGTGGCATTCTCAGCTAATCCCATACCTATGAGAACATTTTTAGATTATTATTTCCTCATGTACAATGACAACAAAATAATCCCCAACCTATCCTCTTCACGCCAGGTAACATCTCTGTCAAACTGATTGCTTGTCTTCTAATCTCATAGTTTGGCTTCAGAATTATACGGAGATAAATGAGTGCTGCAGCCTTCTCACTGCCAGATAATTTTATCAAGCTCATTTATGGCTTTCTATAGATTGCATTAACGGCCATTTCTTGGGAGATAAAAGATAAAGTGTGGCTTATGCAAAATGCTGTATTGAACAATGTGGGCCTCAGAAACCACTAACAGCATTATAAGGCTGAAGGGAAAAGGTGACAGTATTAAATAATCCATCAAAGGCAGGGTTAATTTTGATCACTGTCACAGGCAGCCGAAGGAAAGTCTGGAAGCCTATTGGTCAGATCTTCATTACACCAGGGAAGAAATCTTGCATGGAAAGCTTGGAACTCTAAATTGGGCCTACAACAAAGGAAAATAGCACTTCTTTCTGGTCCATATTGAAACAGAAACTACATTGAATTTGAAATGACAAGATTTGGGATTCTTTCATATATAAGCTATATGCCTTGAGTCAAATCACAACTTCTCTCAACCTAAATTTCCTTATCTGTAAAATGGGAGAGAAAAGTACCTGCCTGTCCTCCTTGACTCATAAGAATGCTATAAAACATAAATGAAAAGACAAATGAAAACTCTTTGTAAACTATAAAGCATTACTACACAAATCATTCTGTTTTTAGAAATAATTAATCCAACTAGTTTTAGGTTAGCATAACCAATTATGGTGAGTCTAAAGGAGAGTAAGAAAGAGGATGAAGGATGTTAAAATCATTCCATATAAAGATAGGATCATTTAAAGGAACTAGCAACATTTACCTGAAAAAATAAAGACTAGGGAAAGAGGAGTTATATGTAATAGCTATTTTCAATATCTTAAGGGCAGTTACATAAAACAGTAATTAGATACATTCCTTGGTGGCAAACTGTAGAAAAGGAACCAATGGGCAGACATTAAGGTGGAAGATTTTGCATCATTACAAGGAAAGACTCCTAAACAATGAGGACTACACAAATGGAATGCATTATATTAAGAAGTAATTTGTTCTCCATCATTTTATTTCTTCCCATTTATGGGGTATGACCCCTTAGTCAAGGTTATTATAGGAGGGTATTTCTGTTCTAGTACAGATTGGACTGATGTCCTCTAAAGTCCCTTCCAAATTCAAGGTTAAGTGAGTTTACACTATAGGGAATAACAATGAAGTAAGAGACGTGGTCTTACCTTCAAGATACTTAAAATCTAATTGTGTGATTGAGAGAATACGGGGGGGAGAAGACATAGACATGAAATAGATGGCATTACGAGTTGGTATGTGATTAAATATGAAAATGGATACTATATGAAATATGGTACCACAAGAGCACAGAGAAAGGAGAAATTAATGGAGGGGCATAATGGTGAGAGAAGATTCCATGCAGGAAGTCAGATTTGAACTGGGCCATAAAAGATAGAATATGGATGGGCATATCTTATAATGACCTAAATAATCTCAATGGTTGGTTACATTTTATTTTCCCAATTTCTTAGGGAAAACGTTGCCTGGGTTAGTACAAAATGAATTGGTTATTTCTATTTTCTACCGTGAAAGTTATCCCAGAATATCATTCTTGAAAGCATATGACACAAGTGGCTAAGTTTTCAGATGAATACAAATTCACCAGTAATTGCCAGTATTATCTGTGTATACCCTTGTGTCCTCTCCATATTGTCACCAAATGAAGAGTCTGATCTTTTTGGATTCTGTAAAAGGGAAGGAAAAACAAGCTACTGGGCAATTTATTAATTATTCTTTTAAACAAATAAAAATTGATACACAGGAAGAAATTGCTAGATATAGAATTAACTAAAGGGCAGAGTATTCAGCTTTTAAAAAATAGCTTTTAAAAATCAAATCTTGTGTATATGATGTTAGAAGGAGAAATATGATTGAAATTGGATTGAAAATCAATTGCATTTACCTTTGATGCCCAGTACACCCATGTATACCTAGTGCTGTTTAATTCAGGAGAACTATAAATCTGTGGCTCTAAAAAACATCTGACAACAGTTAGAGATGTTTTGTAAATGTGCATACATATTTATAAACATGGCAGCAGGAGCAAGAATGGAATGTCTTCTCCTCTAAAGTCATCTGAAAGTCAAAAAATGCCATTAATTACTTTGTCACGACAACCTTGTTCAATTTCATCTCAGGTGACTTATCAGCTTTGATACAGAACCCAAATTTTAATACCAAATTGCAACCAGCGACAGAGGCAGCATACTTTAAAACACAGAGTTTCTCTTTTTTCTAGGCAACATTAAGCTAATCTGCCCTGACAGAAGAGGACTCTTTGGAACTCGCTAGCAAGTCTTCCAAATATGAAGCAGTAACCCAAATGTCAATTACTTTTCCAATGGTAGACAAATTGCTGGCACACTAATGTAATTTAAGCCCTATAATTAGATAACAGGACTACAGAGAGGGCCTGGTGACAGAGCTTCTGAGATAATAGAATCTAGTGTCCTACTTCTTAAATATTAACATCATTCTGTCTCAGTCAATCGGTTTATGGTAATTTAAAAAGGGCAAAGCAAATTCTTTTTATTGCTAATAATATTGTGCTACTGCAGAGTTAGCTTTGAAGGTTAACAATCTGTGGGGTCAAAACTTAATGACATGTTATCATGCATTTTATATATTTTTCTCTCATCACTTTCTCTTAGAATGCCCTCTCTGTGGAAGACTACATGCTTATACGAAATACACACACACACACACACACACACGTTTGGACTAACCCCTCAAGAACAAATTATTCTAATTTCATAGACACCATTCTAACCAGATGTTTCAAAAACTTAAATGTGTCTCTTTTTGAAATACACACATATATATGTATAGATAGATAATATAGATAGATTATTCATCTAGACAGCTTTTTAGACAATTCCACAAAATATTTTAAATGAGTTGCTAAAAAGAAGTCAAGTTTAGTTCTTATTACTATAAATGGGAACTAATAATACTTTAAATTTCTGTCTCAGATTCCACACAGACTCTTGTTTTGAATATTAAATGAATACTGACTTTTTCCCTGACTGGCAATTCTTTATTTCTTCTTCCTTCACTTTTTTCCTTTCTTCCTTTCTCTCTTTTTCTTTCTTTCTCTTCTTTTCGTCTTCCCCTAGCTTCTTGCCCTTCTTTCTTTGATCCTAAATTATGTTAAATATGTTTAGGGAGCTGTACCACTGTCTGAAAGGAACAGTCAATAGAGAGAATACTGTCTCTTGAACAAGACCTTGCTCTCCTCATGTATAGGTAGCATCGACAAAGGAGAAAAGGTTGGAAGGAAGTTCCAAATGTTACCTTCATTCTCCCCTCATTACTGACCCATCATGAGTCTTGACTCAAGTCAAAATTCTCTTGGCCCCAGTTTCCCACCTATATTAATGATTTTATGTGGAAGTTTATTTTTTATAAATGTTTCAGAATGACATTTTGGACACCATTTTCCTAGGGAGTGGGGTTGTGATTTCACTGATGAATGGGAGCTCTTACTCCCTCTACCAATATCAGTCAGCACCTTCTCTGTAAACGTATAATTGGAGAGTTTTCAAGAGGATGGAAGGTTAAGGAACTTGCATAGCCAGTATATATCAAAGGTAGGGCTTGAACTGGCTTCGAGGTCAGTTCTCTATTCACATCAGCGAATGCTAAATAAACTATACCACTTTTTATAATTCAAGTATAAACAAAACCTCAGAGATGACACTAACTTGAGAATGATCCTTCATTTCCTCATCTGTGTGACCCACCCATTAAAACTGGCTTTGTTCCTAGACAAAAATATTTATTAAAAGTTCTGATTGTCATTAAGTATTTTACTTGGTAAAGTTCTGTCCATACCCCTGCCTTGTGATATTGGCTAACATTCATCTCTCCTACCTTGAATAAGATACTTCCCTTCCCTAGACCTCAGTCTTATTATTTGTAAATGAAAGTGGTTGAACAAAATTATCTCTAAGGTCTTTTCTAGTGCTAATGTCTTGCGATATGATTATATCACTCGCATGTTAGGAAGAAAAAAATTATGCCAGTTAAAAGTATGGGTCAAGAGAGAAATGGTTAGAATTATGTATGGAATTAAACAGCATTTACTTGCTTGCAATAGAATAATATATAAAATACTTAATATCATTAAAATATTAATATATTCCACTGCATGATTTAATGCTAATATAAACAAGGTTATATTGACAGGCAAATTGAGTTTATAGAATACACCAAAATGAACCATGAGAGAGATGAAATTAAACCTTGCCCCAGATAAGGTTTTCTCTATCATCTCATTTTTAGGTCCTCATTATACGCTCTGCAAGTTGTGAGGCAAATCTCAAAATTTGCTTCTAATTCAGTTGTTCACTCTGATATATTCTGTCTTTACAAAAAAGCAATGATATTCTACTTTGTCTGTTCAGAGCCAAAGAAACACATTTTGCATAACCCTGCTGGTCCCAATTCTGTTTTATTAATGAAAAGTATTTAATACAAGTGATTTAATATTCATCCAATTTTTCAACAAACTTTTATCATGAATCTCTAACTTAGGAGTAAATACTTCTTAAAACAAGCTAAATGCACATCTTTAATAATTTAAAGTCCCAAGAGCAGCCATGTGTAAAATAGGTGTATGTTCATGTAATTGACTACAGTATTTTGCTACATGGTTAAATGCATGATTTCCCCTAATAGAATGCCATTGTGGTCGACATCACATTTTCTAGTTCATAAAGATCAAATGAGCTGTGACCACAGTCTCCCAAACTTAATGGAAAGTTCATTCTGTGACTTCTGAGCTTAAATTGTGTCTTTCTATTATGAATCAATAGATTTAAAATACATTAATGGATCACTTCACCAAAAAGGTCTAATCCTGAGCAACTAAGATGGTAGATCTAATTCAGATTTATTGCTATTCTGGTATTATGAACTAAAAACTCTTTAATCTTTATAACAATATAATGGATTTGAATTAACTAAATAATACTTACCTGATGCAAATCATTCAGTTGCCTCCATATTCACAACACTTTACAAATTTCTAACTTTGTTGCATGCCTGGTTTGGAATCTACAAAACCTATAAGCCACGCACACACTTCCACAGAGATTTCCTAATACAACCAATACTCTTTTCTTGCTGGAGATGCTTCTTGATACCACAAATTTATAGATGACACTACTCTGAAGAACAACTGCAACCACCTATCAGAAGGTCATCAAGGATGGAAGAAAGCACCATATCCTTAGTCCCCGCCTGCATAAACACTTGAAAATGACATATAGCAGTGATATATATTCATCCTCCCTACCATCCTGGCACTCTGACCTTGGGCAGGCAGCACAAACCAGGCTGACGAGGTTGGGCTTTGAGATGACAGCATCCATAAGTTACAGATGGAGAAGATCACAGGGTACCAGACGCTGGCTTCAGTAAGCGCACTTCTGGTACAGAGTACAAATTACTTTTGTTATCTCAGGGAACAGCTTGACACCAAAAGGCACTGAAAGAGAGCTGTGACTACTTAATATACCACAAAAAATGGCTAACTCGTGCTCAGACTACTATTTCCTGTATGATCAGAATCCTTCCTAGAAGCAGAAGAATGGACAACATGGACTACAAAATATTTCTTCCCTCATCCCCTCCAGAGATATTAGGATTTCAAGGGGCTGGAAAACTTTCTTCATTACTGTTCTGATAAGGATGATATTTAAGAGTCTTAATTACTTAGTTCTGTGTGTCTGTGCCCTGAGGTGATTCAAATCATGGCAATACAATTTTTAATACTATATAAGTTGACAGCATTAGGAAACAATGAATATGAAAGCAAATGTTTTCCCACATGTTAATAACTGGCTGTTTAGGGTTTTCAACCATCTTGTCCAAGCTCCACACTCCACCAAAAGCAAAGTCAGGGCCCAGAGGGGGGAAATTATTTGCATAAATTACAAAGTAATGAAGGGAGCCATAATGAGAAATTCCTTGAACAAAAGTTCTAAAAAGTAATTTATTCTAAGAACTCAAAAGTAAGAAGACACTGTCCCCAGAACTCTAAGGCAATGCCAATAGAATTTAAGCTCCTTGTGGGCAGGTACTATTCAATTTTTATTTTTGTATCCCTAGAATCTAGCATGGTGTCTGGCATGTAGTAGGTACTTGACAAATGCTTGTGGATTGATTGCATATAATATGTTCTTTAAAATGTTTAAATTAAATCAATAGTTTCTAAAGCACTCATTTTTTATAAAATCCTACCATGAATATTATATAATTATGTTACTTTTATAATTATGTTAAAATATTTTATACAAATGAGACCTGTAGTCTTCTCTTGGATAATTTTTCTTCCTCATCTTTCCTTCTGAAAAAATTAGGAATTATATTACTAGACTCTAGATCAGTTACTGTACAACTGGAGTCATAACAAGAGGGAACCAAGGGTATTGTCCCAGGACACCAGAATTTATACAGTTTAGCCCCTAAATTAGTGAGAATAACACTAGATAGTGAGAGGCCACATTCCCAGATGAGCTCTTTCTTCCCTGAACTAATAACCTACCATCCCCCTCCCTCTACCTTACATGTTCCCATATCTCTTCACTCATGGGAGGCAACCTTCCAAAAATGTTTGAGGGTATGAATCATGCTTCCTGACCTGGGCACCAAAACTGATAGTTGCAACTAGTTCTGCAAACACATATATCTTTAGTAGGCAGAGGTGGTGGTGGCACGGAATATACACAGAGATCGTGAATTCCTGATAAAGACTAGTTAGAATGGGTCCCTTTCCCCAAGGGACATGTACATGGAGAGATGAGCAATAGTAACAGTTTCTCTTTCCCTCCCAGCTTGATTTAGTTTTTTTTTTTTCTTTTGCTCAAGGTCCCCTACTGCATCCTGGGCCATCTCCATTCATCCTGATGAATATCTGGTCACTGGACCCAGATGGCTCAGGAGAAGAAAGAGGCTGGTGACCTTGTACAGCCCTCCCTCACTCAAAACAAAGTCCAGTGCAAGTCATATCATCATTTCTCCAATGTCATGGTCTTCGAAAATGAAAGACAAACACAACGACTTGTAGACAGAATAGCTTGAATGACTGCCGAATCCAAAGACTCTGCCAGTAATTACAAAGGAATTCTACTAGTAACTTGGGTTTAGAATAATCTTATCTACTTGTAATTGATGTACTCAAATGTACTTTGGCATTTTTACCTTAGGATGGTTTGTTTACAAATAGCTACAACTTCTTCTGTCTACCTCAGAAAAAAACTGCACATTCTTCACCCTCCTCAAACTCCTTTAAATGGAACTAGAGTTTGCATAAAGTGGAATTCCAGGTTCCTATCTACCCACATAATTTCATTCCACAGATCAAGCCCAAAACTGGGACCCAAATGTGGCAATGAAGTAGAACAACATGATTCCATGCAGCCTTTCTGTTTTTACTCTTCCAGCAGTAGTATGGATGCTGTTAATGAGCCCTAAGGTTAGATTAGAAGTGAATATTTTGTTCTTGTTGTCATTCCTTGACAGCCCTGACTGGCCTAGTTCAAATTCTCTCTAACCTTTATCAGACACGTATCTGATCAATTACCACATCAATCAATCAATCACCAACCATTAAGCTTTTACTGTATGCCAGGCACCCAGGATACAAAATGTGCTAAGTATTGGGAGATACAAAAAGAGGCAAAATACATTCCCATCCTCTGGGAGCTTACAATCTAATGAGAGACAACATGCAAACAAATAAAGCAAGTTATATATATATGTATATATATATATATATATATATATATATATATATATATATATATATATATATATATATATATATATATATATATATATATACACATATATAGGTCAAATAGGAAAGAATTAACAGAGGGAACACAGTTGAATTATTAGTGTTAGGCAAAGGTTTTCTGTAGAAGGTGGGATTTTAATTGTGACTTAAAGGAATCCAGGGAGGTCACAAGTTGGAGCAGGGGACAAAAAGTGTTCCAGACATGAGGGACAGTCAGAGAAAACGCCCAGAGTAGAGAGATGGAATGTTGTGTTCATGGAACATCCAAGACACCTGTGCCCTACTAAACGTTCCATTCATTAAATTTCTCTTAATATATAGTTCTTTTCTACTACCATAGACAATACTCTAATTCTTGTCCAGATAACATTTTCAGACTCCTATGTCCATCTGACATTCCTTCCTCCAGTTTCTTTCCAGTTTCACCTACTTCAAGAATGTATCATCACTTTCTTCTACCTCGACACCAAATTTAAATGCAATACAACCTTTGATATCATTTACCAGCCCTCTAAACTTATCTCCTTGTTTCTCAAAATTAGCATAGTTTAAGTAAAGAAGTTATATACATGTCTCCTCCTCGGAATGACTTTGTAGTAACTGCTTTCCTTCTTTGAAAACTGCCCCCATTTGATGTGTCTTTGCCACCCATCTCCTGATCTATGCCTACTAATTCAAAACACCTTCCTGCACTGCTACCAAGGAATTCTAATATTATTTTATCTCCCTTTTGACATGTTTATATTAATTTAGCTATATAATATTTTCTATGACATGCTACTTTGTAACTGTCCATTACAATGAGTGAACTTGTCATTTTACATATGCACACAATTCTCCTTTCCTTTAAAGACTTAATTATTCACACACAGATATACATATATACATATATATATACAGATATGCATATATATATGTGTGTATGTGTATTTGTATAGGCAACACGTCACAGTGGCAATTAGGAAGAGGTAAGCTTAAGCTCTTCATACAATGTATATTAGTTGTGTGATCATGGATAAGTCATTTGACCTCAGAGTACCCAAGATCACTCTCTAAGAATAAATTACACAGAATTTTTTTTTTAAGTCTGTAAATGTTTTGTGAATAAGAGTCATCTTCATCGTTCTATTGTGATCTCTTGCCTTTCCTTAGTATGCTGTTTCTACAGAGTAGGAGCTCAACAAACACTGAAATGGTGTGGCTACTGTATAGTATCAACCCTTCCCCCTACCTCAAGGAGGGTGAGAAGAGGAAATCAATGTTTCCAATTGCAAAGAAAAAAGCATGAATCAGAGATTATTAACATGATACATAAGCATTGCATTGGCCGATTTGTATCACACATATTAAAGCCAAATTGCCTGAATAAATTTTATTATTCTGAGAAATGGCGCAAATAACAAGCTGACAATGTCAGAAAAATGAAAATAATAGTGTTGACATTGCTAGAATTGTATGTTATTTCTCCTTATTCAGTTTTGGTTATCTGGTCTGAAAATAGCTGAGGTTGGGTAAAGATTTTTTTTTAATGCTACTCTCATGCAATAAAAACTAAGAGTTACCAAGTGGAAGATTAATCATTTACCTTGTTTAATTCTGTGCAGCACTGGCCATGCCAGAACTCCATTTAATGTGGCTCATGGGAAAACTTGTACTTCTCTTTCTTTGGGGGTAGATACTTTTGAATAAAAACTTTAGTCTCCTGGGAAATTATCTGGTGCTTAGATTAATTTAATCAAATACAAGGGGAAAAAAATTTCTAACATCCTTTCATCGTCCATATCTTGGCCGCATCTCAACAAAACCTAATAATCTTTTCTACTTTGTATTTCCCACCAAAATGATAGGATAGAAATTTTCATTCATTCTTTATATGGATTTTTGCCACAATTTCCTTTGGCTTTTCCCAAAATGTAGTTATTAGCTGAGAGACTGCGTTCTGGGTTAATTCTGCATTAAAGAAGAGTAAGATCATAAAATCTGTCAAGACGCATAGATAATACTCTTGCTGAATAGTAGGCACTATACTAATTTCTGAAGATAAAAAGAAAAGCAAAAACAGTATTTACCCTCAAGGAACTTATTATTTTAATGGAGGAAAGTGCATATGTAATTACTCACAAGATAAATACAGGGTAAATGAAAAATAACATTAATGGTGAAGGTATTAGTAAGCAGGATTTGAGGTGAATCTTAAAAGAAGCTTTGAAACCAACAGGGGGAGGTGAGAGGGCAGAGCATTTCAGGCATGGAGGACAACTTGTAGAAAGGAAATGGAATACTACGTTCAAGGAAGTGCAAGTAGGCCAGGTTATTTGGATTATAGACTACATAGAGGAGAGTAAAGACTAAGAAAGCTGTAAAAGCAGGATGGGCCCAAGTTATACAAAGTTTTGAATGGCAAATGGAGTTTGTATTTGATCCTGGGGGTAAAAGAAGTTCTCTAAAGTTCATTGAGGAAGAGGGATGGGGGTGGGTGTCATGATCAGACATATGCTTTAGAAAATTTACCTTGACAGTTGAATGAATGGATTGAAAAATGGATTGGAGCAGGAAGAGATCTGAGGCAGGAGAGCAGAGATTTAGGGCTGGAAGAAAATTCACAGGTCATCAAGCCCACCCTCCTCATTTTATAGATGAGAAACAAGCATAGAGGTTATATGACTTGCCCAGGATCGCACACAGCTAGTATGTGTCTGAGATGAGATGTGTACTGAGAATTCTAATCCAAAAGTCCTGTGCTCTATCCACTCTATGACACTTCCTTTCTGGTTTACAAAGTTTAATTAATTTACCATTTTTTCACACTATCAAATGAATGCATCTTTTCCCCAGGAATGGGGAAGTCATGCACAAGTGGAATGACCATTTGTTGAGCACGATATAAAAGAGATTACCAGGTACTGGTTGGGCAACATGGCCACTGAGGTTCCTTCCAACTCTGAAAAAAAATATTCTCTGATATATTAAAATTCTCTGAACTCATGTTGCTGAAATGTTTTAATAATGTATTCTGACAGATTAGGCAATCCTGACATTTTACAACACCTCAAAAATTCAGTAAAAATAACACTTTAAGTGAATGTGGAGCTGCTGAAAATTCAAAAGAAAATATATTTTAAACCTTGATCATTTGAGCTCTACTAATTTGGGATCTGAGAAAATTCAGACAGAACAAAGAAACTTCAGCTCAGACCCTGTCCTTGAGGAGAAAAATGATGAGCTAAGAAAGCAAAATGAGTCAAAATGATAAGGTTGAAAAAAGACAAGCATGCAAGAATTCCGGAAGTCTGTGTGTTACAGCAAAAAGAGTACTGGCTCTAGAGTCAGGAAATCAATTCAAATCCTATGCCAGATGCTTAGCAGAGAGGTCACTTTGAACATATTACACAACATCCTTGGGTCTAAGTTTCTACATTTGTAAAATGGGAGTGTTGGTTTGGATGGCCTCCAGCTCTAGATCCATGATCATGACTGTCATCTTATAAACCCCTCCTCTGCAACTTATTAATTGTTTCACCTTGGGGAAAGTAATAGTTTCCCTTTGGTCTCAGCTTCTCCAGCAACAAAATGAAGGACTAGAAGTATGATACACAACAAGTCAAATCCAATATCTTCACCAAGAAAACACCAAATGGGTCACAGAGAGTTGGATCCAACTGAAAAACAACAACATGAGTTAGGCTCAGCGCCAAATGCTGAGGATGCAAAAGAAAGACCAAAAGGCAAGAAATCCCATGCCTTCATGGAACTCATGGTCTAAAGGGGAGATAACATGAAAATACATATGTACTCGGTATGTTGTGTTCATCCTTCGTTTTCAAAGAAGATCATGACATCAGAGAAATGATGACATGATTTGCACTGCACTTTGTTCTGAGTGAGGGAGGGCTGTGCAAGATCACCAGCCTCACTTTCTCCTCTTGAACCATCTGGATCCATTGACCAGATATTCATCAGGATGGCCCAGGATGCAATGGAAGACCTTGGCATGTAATCTCAGAGGGAAGGCACTAGTACTAAGGAGAACTGATAAAAGGCTTATTGCCTGGTAGAATTTTATCTGAGACTTGAAGGAACCAGGGAAGCCAAGAGTTAAAGATGAGTAGAAAGAGAATTCAAGGCACAGGAGAGAGCCAGTGAAAACGGCGATAGTCAAGAGATGGAGTGTCTTATGCAAAGAATAGTACTGAGGTCAATATCATTGGATCAGAGTATGTATAAGAAGGGGTAGAAGATAGGAGAAGACTGGAAAGTTAGAGGGGAATCAGGTAATGAAGTGCTTTAAAAGCCAAAGGATTTCCTATATTAGTCTGGAGGGATAAGGGAGAAACTGGAGTGGCTCAAACAGGGGGTCAGACCTATACTTTAGGAAGGTCAGTTGGATAACTGTGAAGAGGATGAATTAGATTAAGGAGACAGTAATATGGAACAAAATAATGGCTCTGGAGTCAAAGGATCTTCTCCATGGGCCTCAGTTTCTTTATTTGAAAGAATTGGATGAGATAGCCTCCGAAGTCCCTTCCTCCTCTTGAACTATGATTCTGTGACTGGATGATCTCTAAGCGTAATCAGTCATATAATGATTCACATTTCTCTAATACCTCAACATTTGAGGCATCTGTTACATAAATGAGGGAAGCAAGGTGCAGAAAGTCGAAGTGAATTAGTGGTGGATACATGGATAGTAAGTTTTAGTGCTAAATTTCAAACCCGTGCCTCTTGACCTCAAGTCTGGTAATCTCTCCCCTACCCTACAATGTAAATTCCTTGAGGTCAGGGATTATATTGATTATTGACTACAAAACCCAAGCTCTCAAGAGGAGTGCTCCATGGCCTACAAGAGTTCAGTAAGAAGGTAGTACAGCACACTAAGAAATATGAAATCTGAATCAGAAGACCTGGGCTCAAGTCCCAGGTACAATACATATTATTGTTGTGACCTTGTGTAAGTCACTTCACCATTCTGTGCTTCAGTTTCTTCATCTCTAAAATGAGGGGGTTGGACTAGCTTCCCTTTCAGCTCTAAATTTATGATCCCCCAATACTACTTATTGACTAAGTGACATTAATAAATCATTTATTCAGAATATACTATTTATTTAGAGGCTGGTATTGTAGGGTATACAAATAAATAAGACCATCCCAACTTTAGTTCTGAAACAGCATAGCCACAATCATCCCTATGATGAATTTAAAGGAAACTATAAATGATATGATAATTTTATTACACAGTCATGTGGTACACATATAGACTTTATAACATACATAGGCAATGTATATATATATACATATATCCTTCCTTTTCACAAAACAGATACGAATTTACCAAATATTTCACACTATTAAATGAATGTACCTTTTTCCCCCACTGCAAATGCTTTCCAAGCAATGAATTGGGATCTTTATTTGGAATTAAGTATACCATATGGTTTATGTGTTCCTTGCCTACCTTGAAATCTGCTGTAAAATTACTGTCTTTACTAAAGTTTCTCTAGAGTCTAAATGTCTAAAATAACTGCTGAGAGGGAACAGCGAAAGATCCTTTCTATTGATTCTATTATCAGGCAGTTTTTCTACCTTCAGTCATAGGGATAAGATCTTGCTTAATGATGCTATCTTAATAACAGATATTGGGGAGAGACAGCACAGATTGTGTATGTGTGTGTCTGTGTGTCTGTGTGTGTGTGTGAGATGGGGTAAGAAAGAAAGAAAAAGAGTTACAGAAGTAAAACACAAATCAGTAACTATGAAAGACATTATTCATCTTACAAAAGTTTCCTAGAGGCAAGGAAATGCAACTCCTATCTCCACCTCCATCACTAGTCAGGTACAAACAGCATTTTGACTTGACAGGGTACAAGTACTATTATCACTGAGTTAATAGGCTAGGCGTTCTTCACTATAACCAAAGAATGGGGAAGTTTCTAAGGAGTGCATTGGGAATATCTTACTTTAGTACTCTGAAGAACTAATCCTCTTCAAACTAAGTTTCCCAGTGTAGGGGGGGATGTAATATATTAATGATCATTTAAAGGGATTAGGTGGAGCGGAGAAGAGAAAAATTAGAGTTCACTAATGGTTAAATCTTCGTTGCTTAAAATGGAAAGTTATTGTACTACTGAAGGAAAATTTGAAAGTGCCCTTGTGGGCTTTTTGTGATCCCAAATGGTTTGTTGTCACCAAAATTCAGCTTAAAAAATATCTTTAAAAAATCTGGTGATGCTAGATGACTGGGAATCCAGGAATTCCCACAACCCCTGAAGACTTGAAATTGCAAACAAACCAAAGGAAAATGGAAAGGTAGAGGGGTAGCTGTGAGTAGGTTTGGGGATATTTCCAACAACTTGGACCTGGGAACTGGAGGAATCATCAAGAAGAAAAATGATGAGAAAAGGACATAGGCTGTCAATATATTAAAAGTGAAAAAGAGCGACAGATAAGACAACTGTTCGAGTTGTACTTGAACCAAGGAAATTTTGGATTCCCCCAAAACTTAAAAGAAAGGTCAAAAATGTGTTGGGTGAAACATCTATGGAGAATACAGGGGAATACATGAATGAGATTGAACAAAAAAAGGAAATGTGGTGGAGCAAGAGCTGTTATCAGTTGAGGGAGTAAAAATACCAGTCTAATCAGACATCCGTTAAAGTACCACACATAATGATGAGAATCCTTCTGGCTTCTCCCTCAGTCTTTTTGATGAGTCCTTACCTCCTAGGGGAATAAAGTTTCAGAAAAACTTTACTTATACAAAGGATTGATGCTCATTAGAATATAAAATACAGAAACTCAGTTTCCATGCTAATACCTTGGTAGTGTTTGCCAATTACAGGTCTTCTGAAGTTTTCAGATTCTCCCATATTTTACAGAACAACAAACATACAAAAATTTTGATTTTTTTTTCTTCCTATCATGTCTTTGTGTTAATTTGTGAAACTCTCTCTTACTGAGTCAGCTTATGGGTAATGGGTAATATTAGCTTTTACCTTCATCAATTATAGTATACACACATATACACATATGTATATGTCATGAATATGTGCACATTTATGTATATATGTATGTGTATACATGCAAATATAAAAATAGGGAAATTCATAAAACTTAATTTTTATTTTTGAGGTATATGAAAATGGAAGCTAACTAGATAAATCTGTGATCAGATTCTTACTTTTTAAAATCATATCAAAATTAAATCTCAAAAATTCTCAAGAATGATTCAATATGCTAAGCAATTTTTCCACATTTTTTAAAAGGAACATTTACTTACTTTCCCTCTTGTCTCATAATTCTATTATGATTTCCACTGCAGGAAAAAACCACATGTAGCATGGTCATAATAAAAAACATACATGTGATTAGAAATGAAACATTTATAATTAACCAATGGGAAATCTGACCATGAAGAACCATCTCATAATTTCTTCTTCACCTTACATATTTCATTCCCCTTCCATCTGAAAACCCAAACCAATCCTTATAGGTGACCTAACTTTATTCAAAAACATGTATTAGATGAGAAAACAGCAACACATTATTCAATCCAACCAAACTGTCTGTTTGGGAGATGCTTCAGGACTGATTAATGACAGAATGCAAAGAGGAAAGCACAGTATCTCGCCGTCAAGGTCAACTGCACAAGTAGACAAAACCCTGAATCCTAGCGCAGTTGCCAAACATAAAGTCAGGCTCCAGGCTTCAAGTTTTGGCTACTGGTCCTGGCATGTTGTCATTCACTCTAACTTCCAAGAAACCCTATACACAAGATGTAAAGGCATATGGTGTTTTTCTACTAACTTATTGTAAATGGGGGCTCTAATTTAAGCTTCTAAACCTTTTAGAGTCCCTGCCAGAAAGATAAAATACTTAATGGCATGATGTTCTGAGCACTATATTTTATACAATTTGTCAGGCAGCCCATGGTTCAGGGATTTTGAGTGAGGGGGTCAAAAATTATTAAGTCAATCCATATCTTTCAGGTGGAAATTGGTCTTTGGGGGTAGGGGAAATGGACATCGTAGACGGGCATGTACGTTCCTTGATAATTGCTAGAATTTCTACAATGTTCCTAAATGAATGACTGTACTTCTGATTCAAGAAACTCATTGTAACAGAATCATGATCTAGAATCACTGAATCTCAAAGATGGAAGGAGATGCAGAAACCATTCAGTGTAATCCATAATTGAAGAATTCCTTTTACAAGACCTTTAACAAGCAGCCATTCAGCTTTTGCTTGAATATCTCTGGGGCAATGGTATGGGAACCATCTACTACATGAGGCAAGTCATTCTATTTCTGGAAAACTCATTACATCATGATGATTAATAGTTTCTTCTAAAGATCTCTATTTTAAGAAAAATAAAGCTTTCAACTCTAAAATTCTGTGGTTGGGTGTCATTGATTACTAGCTTAGGAATCAGTAGACATGGATTTGAATTCTGGCAGTGCTACTTATTACCTGTGTGACTACAGACAACTCATCTCATCTCTCTGAGCATTAGTTTCCTAGTGTCTGAAATAGGAATAATAGTGTTGCCATTGCATACTTCACAGAGCTGTAAGGACAAAATTTAAAAATATGTAAAGTACTTCAGAAATATATGTAAACATTAACTAGTACAAAATTAGACATGTATTGACTGTGTAGCCACTGCATTTTGAAGTGCCATCATAGTGACTGTATCATTTTATGAGCCCTAAAACTGGAGGAAATCTCAGATATCATCTAGCCTATCCCCCTATTTTACAGATGAGGAAACTGAGACCCTGAAAGATGTTAAATGGTAAAGACTCAAACCCAATTCTCATTCATTTGGCATGTCATCTCTCACTCAATTGTCTTTACAGGTATAATATTTCAAAGAAGAGGTCTCACTCAACAAATTCACATAGATGTATGTGGCAGAGGACCAGGTTTAGAAACCAGGTCTTCTGACTCTAGTTTCAGTACCCATTCCACTGAATTCTGCTTTCTTTTATGTCATTAGCAATGCTTTTTTTTTTTTTTAACAAACTAACATTTACAGATTATTTAAGGCTTTCAAAATACTTTACATGAATTATACCTTTGATCCTCACAACAAACTCAGTGAGGTAAGTGCTATTGTCACTCTCATTTCACAGATGATGAAACTGAGTCTGAGAAGTTCAGTGACTTGCCCAAGGTCATACAGCTAGTAAGGATCTGAGGCAGGATTCAAACATAGATCATCCTGACTCCAAATCCAGTACTCTCTCCACTAGGCTGCCATTTTGGAAGTTTCATTCTGAATTATAAAAATAAGCATATGAGCATAAATCATTAAAAAAATTGTCATATGATGAGCAAATGTCACATTGGTGGCATTTCCTCTTAAATCCACACTATCCCAGACCAGTGTTACACCGGAAGTCCTTTGAATATCTGTAAACAGATAGATGTGTTCTCCTGGTTCTCCTCATGTCTGTCTGACCACTCCTTAGAACCAGTTGCTGATTCTTCTCCCACATCATATCCATTATGTATGGGTGTATTTGATCCTTTTTCTGTTCTTTATTATCTCCTTTGGTGATCTCTCCAGCTTCCATGGGTTCAATTATTTTCTCTGCATAAGTGATTCCCAAATCTATGTATTCAGCCAGTTGCCTTTTGGATATCTCAAATGAAATGTCCCACAGGACATGTGTCAAAGGTCTTAAACTCATCATGTCAAAAACATACTTCATCATTTTTCCTCTAAAAAATTCCCTTCTTCTCCACTTCTCTATTACTGTCAAAGGCATCACTATCCTCTCAGTCAGCCCTACTAACCACATTAGTATCAATCTCAAATCTTCACTCTGGCTCACCTTACATATCCAATCCTTTGCCACATCTAGTCATGCCTACATTCATAGAATCTCTCATATACAATCCCTTCTCTCCATTCACATAACGCTGGCCTTATGTCAAGTTCTCATCATATCTTGTCTAGTATACAAAAACTATCTTCTAACTGGTCTTCCTGTTCACATCTCTTCCCATTACAAGCCATCCTCCACTCAGCAGCATAAGTGATTTTTCTAAAGTGCTTCTCTGACTATATTATCACAACCCTACCATACTCAATGGATATCTATGGCCACCTATTGCCCTTGAGACCAAAAATAAACTCCCCAGTTTGGCATTTGAATTTCCTCATGACTCGACCCATTCCTTCATTTCTGGTCTTTTGATGCTTTGCTTTCCTCTTCGTATTCATCAATCTAGCAACTCTGACTTCATTTCTACCTAAAACACAGAACTCCAATCTCCAGTTCTCATGTGCTTTCACTGGCCATTTCCCATGTCTGGAATGATCTCACCCTAAACTCCTTTAAGTATTCCCGGCTTCTTTAAAGATGTAGCTGAAAATCTACCATTTTTAGAATGTCTTTATCATTTTTTCCAGGTGCTAATGATTCCTCCTGCCTTTGACTGCTTTTCATTTACTCTGTATATATTGTATATGTGCCTAGCTATTTATATGTTGCCTCAGAAATGAGAATATAAGCTCCGTGAGGGAAGGAACTGTTTTTCTCTTCCTTTGTATGCCTAAAGAGGTTAGCACAAGTGTCTGGCACCTAGCAAGTGTTTGATAAATGCTTGTTGACTTACTAAATTTCAGCATCAGTGTGTGTTACATGATGGCTTTTTAATAATAGTTATTCAAAGCTTCATAATACCAGTCAGACAGCTGTTGGTAAACAAAATGATAGCACAAGAACAGATGGGAGACTAAAAGGCTCCATGTATTAAGAGAGCTTTACTTGGTTTTCCAGAAACCTCCTAAAACTACTGAGGAGAAATGAGACTCTCCTATTTCCTAGTCAGAGTCAACAGCCTTCCTTCCTTCCTTCCTTCCATTCTCCCCTAAAAGCTTAGACCCAGTGCACTCTGAAGCCCATATATTGAACAACAATGGGTCCCTGACCAACCTCCACTCAATGGCTAGTTTTGGACCCTCCTGGCTTACAGTGAAGGACAACAGTAACAGTTTCTCTTCAAAACAACAACCCTGAGGCTCCTGCCCCTCCCAACATGATTCATCTATTTATCTATTTTTTTCTTTTCTATCAAAGGGGTCATCCCACTAAATACTTTTAAAGAGGCCTATTCACTGAATGGGCATTACCTCACTTTAAGTGAGTACCTGAAAAGGCCTTAGCCTAAAACGTCAAGGTCTCCCATTTCATCCTGGGCCATCTCCAGTCATCCTGATGAGTATCTGGTCACTGAATCCATTTGACTCAGGAGGAGAAAGTGAGGCTGGTGACCTGCACAGCCCTCCCTCACTCAAAACAAAGTCAAGTGCAAGTCATGTCATTATTTCTCTGATGGCACGGTCTTCTTCAGCAACAAAGGATGAACACAATCTAGCATTTGATTTTTAAAATTGGTACAATATTCATACCTAGAAAATAAGAAACTAGAATAAACATCTAAAGGATATATATTACACTACGTACATATGAATATGTATAATAATACACATGTATGTCTATAAGTACATAAATTGACTTGTACATATATATATTTATACATACGCATATGTGTATATATATATATATATATATATATATATATATATATATATATATATATATATATATATATATATATATATATATATATATGTAAACTTGATTTCTCCTTTGGAGTGATGATTTTCCAGATACTGTATACTCCTCCCCTTTCCCAAAGAAGGAGACAGAGAAGTCATGGCAAGTTTAAGCAACTGACTTTACTAAGGATTATACCATTATATTGAGCTAAAGGCAATAATTGATGTTTAATTCTTCATATCTTTCACTGTTTCTGACTGTTATAGTCTGGCTCAAGAATAAATGGGTGCTAGGTATTATATTTATATATTAAAATCTTTCTGGAATGAAGAAAGGAAAGAAAGAAAAGAAAAGAAGGAGGAAGGGGAAAAGGAAATTGAGGGAGAGCAAAGAGGGAGGGAAGGGGGAGAGAGAGAGAAAAGGAAAAGAGGAGGAAAAAAGTAAGAGAAAGAAGAAGGAAGGAAGGAAGGGAGGGAGAGAGAGAAGGAAGGAAGGAAGGAAAAAGAAGAAAGGGACTGAGGGAGGGATCAAAGAGGGAAGGAGAGAGGAAAAGAGCAGACAGGGATAAGAGAGAGTGAGAGGAAGGGAAAAGATGAGCAAAAAATAGGAAAAAGGAAGAAAGGAATGGAAAGAGAGAGGAAGAAAGAAGAATATGGGAAGAGAGTAGAGAAGAGGGAGGACAAGGAAGGAAAAAAAGAAGGAAAATCCACTACCATACTAATAGATCCTGAGAAATGTGTTAGCATCCTTCTGGGTGTGTTGGGCAGTTGCATCAACTATTTTAGCTGGGATAAGGGAATAATTAGTTGGTTCTACTATCTCTGGTCTCTTCCCACAACCCAATCTATCCCACACACAGGAGCTAGAATATCCTTTCTCAAACACTGCCATGTCACTACCCAGGCTTTTAATCACCCATCATTCCAAAACCAGAGTTTTCAACTTTTCTCTTCACCTTTCTTTTCCACTGCACCATCCAGATCACTTCATTTCTTAGCCGGGAGTAGGGAACCTGTGGCCTTGAGCCCACAATTGGTCCTCTAGGTCCTCAAGTGAGGCCCTTTGACTGAATCCAAAATTCACAGAACAAATACACTGTGAATTTTGGATTCAGTCAAAAGGTCCTTGTTCTGTGAATTTTGGATTGAGTCAAAGGGCCCCACTTGAGGACCTAGAGGACCTCTTGGGGTCTTGCATCCACAGGTTTCCCATCCCTGGCTTAGACCCATGGATAAAGACATTTTACTCTAACCAAACAAAAAATCTGTTTGCTGTAATTCTCATATACTTTGCTCATCGTTGTTCTGACCATTAGCTTTCACATGACATTTCTTCTCCTAGGAATATCCATCTTTTTCCACTTCACTCCTATCTTTTTAATAGCTTTTCTATACTTCAAATTCAACTCCACACACGCCTCCTTTACGAAGTTTCCCTTGCTAATTTTGCATGCTTTTTGTTTCATATGCCATCAAGATGGTATAATATGTATGTGTATTTATACACACCCATATAGATACAGTTACAAGACTCATGTAAAGTATTGACCCTCATTCCCAGGTTTCTACGTAGATATACTCTTGAACTTTCAATGCCTGCACATGTTTTATTGTACTGCCTTTATGTAGCCTGTGCTCATGAAACAATATTTATTCACGTATGTGTTTCTTTGGTAAGTGTTAGAACAGAAAATATGAAAATAATTGTATTGTCAAATAGTCTCTTAAACTCTTGAAGGTGAGGGACTTCTTCAGGGAGGCAGTATGATAGGGTGGAAAGACTTCAGTCAAAGATATATATATATATATATATATATATATATATATAAAACTTGGTTCAGTCATTGTCCTACTTGTGTAACCTTGGTCAAGTCTATTCTCTTTAAGTTTCAGTTTCCCCATCTATAAAATGTGTGTGTTGTACTAAATGATAGCTAAGATTCCTTCCAGAAATGTAATCTATTGTCCTTTTTGTGCGTACCTGTATCACCCAAAAGGTGGAGGGGGGAGAGAGCAGCCTGAACACAAAAAGTGTTTATTAAATGTTGCCTGAGTAACTTAACCTTTGAAGAATGGTCCTTAGGAATCTATTAGATTCTAATCATGGCATACTCAAACATGAAAATAATTTGTATTATTATTTCTTTTGCATCAGTGAGCTCAATGAACAATAACTATGACCTAGTTACGAGATATTAATGAAACTGAGTGGTTATAAATACATGATTACAAAATCAAAACAAGCCTCATCCTTTGGGATATCTCCTCATTCAATAGCTTAAAACAAATACCCATGGAAGTCAAAGGAAAAACCTTAGTAGAACAAAGGAAGGTCAAATTTAAGTCATAAATTATTAGTCCAGAAAGTCCTTAAGGGTTTGAGTGTTCTTCTTGCCTTGAGAAAAAATAAGAACGTTTTAAAATAACAAAATTTTATAACCCATTTCTAACAGATGGTTGACTTTTCTAATCATTTAGGATTTCAGAAGCAGGAGAGATACGTTTAATTTCTACAGTTATTTCTTCTCATGCTTACTTACCATGTTACCTAAAATGTAAAAAGAAAATGAGGTCACTTCAGCAAAAGTTTTTTTTTTATGGCAGGAGTCAAGATTAAGGGCATTCTAAAAAACTGAACTGTCTCAGAAATAGATTATTTTCCTTTTTTTCTTACTTTAGCAGATCTGTGACTTACAGATCACAATGCCTGCTCTTACTTTGATTCCTGTCCATTCCCAGGCAGGTCTCTCCCGTAAAGAATATTCCCAACAAACTGAAGTCTTAGATCACAGTATCAAAGATCCAAAGTTGAGAGGGTCCTCAGAGGCCATCTAGTCCAATTCTCTCATTTTGGAGATAAGGATACTAAGTCCGAGGGAGGTTACATGATTTCTCTGAGATTACAGAGATGGTAAGCATCAGAGGTCAAAGTTGTTATTCCTGTCCTTTTAATATCTCAGAATGATCAGCTATAATTATAATATTACCATATATTATTATTTATGCTTTATGCCACTTCTTGTGTGAGTGTTCATCCTTTGTTGCTGAAGAAGACCATGCCATCAGAGAAATGATGACATGACTTGCACTTGACTTTGTTTTGAGTGAGGGAGGGCTGTGCAGGTCACTAGCCTCACTTCTCCTCCAGAGCCATCTGGATCCAGTGAGCAGATATTCCTCAGGATGACTGGAGATGACCCAGGATGAGGCAATTGGGGTTAAGCGATTTGCCCAAGGTCATAGAGCTAGTGAGTGTCAAGTGTCTGAGGTGAGATTTGAACTCAAGTCCTCTTGACTCTTGTACTGGTGCTCTATCCACTGCACCACCTAGCTGCCCCATGCCACTTCTAAGATGCAAGTTAACATTAGTCACATTATAAGGCAAGAAAATGGACTTCAAAATTTAGTATAGGGATTTTGTTGTTATTCAGTCATTTTAGTTATGTCCAACTCTTCATGATACCATTTGGGTTTTTGTGGTTTCTTTGGCAAAGATACTGGAATGATTTGCTATTTCTTTTTCCAACTCATTTTACAGATGAGAAAACTGAGGCAAACAGTTTTAAGTGACTTGCGTAGGATCACACATCTAGTAAGCATTTGAGGCCAGATTTGAACTTATGTTTTTCTGATTCCAGGTCCAATGTTCTATCCACTGAACTGCCTAGCTGCCCTTAGGAATTTTTGGGAGAGGGGACATTATTTTATCTGAATAATGATTCCAATAAAATATGTTAGTATTATAGGGAACTGACCTTCAAATTGGAAGCAAAGGATAGAAATAAACAGGCATTTTTCTGCATTAAAAATTATTAACAGCAGAGTATCACAAAGATTGCTACTAAGATCATGTCTTACTAACATATTTAAATAATTATAATATTGACATATTTCTCTAGTGTTTCTTTAAGCTTTACAAAATAGTGAGATTGATGATCAGAAATAAAATGGGTTAGTAAGATAGCAGGAGTGAGGAATTACTGATCTCTAGTCTGAGTTCCTACAGCATTTACTGCCCACAATACTTAGCCACTGGAAACCTCTTGTGAGGAGGTTCCTTTTTCTTACCATCCCCAACATTACCCACAGTGCCTGGCACACAATGCATGCTTAAAGAATGCTAATTTATTTGTCCATCAATATAATGATGTCTTGACACAATTTGTATTGCCTCGACTTCCTCTTTAATAGTGTCCTAGTTAATAATGGTTGACAGTAGCTGTGTGACAACGGAAAAGTCACTTAACTCAGCCTCAGTTTCCTCATTTGTAAAATGGGAAGAATAACTCCTACTTTACAGGATTATTATGTGGATCAAATGAGGCAACATATATATATGAAGTACCTCATGAACCTCAAAGTTTTATATTTATGCCAGCTATTATTATTATTTTGTTGCAGTGGCAGTGGTGGTGACGGTGGTGATGGTGGTGATGGTGGTGACAGTGGAGGTGGCAGCAGCAGTTAAACTCTCTTCCAAAAGGTAACTAAAATAATAAAAACTATTCAGCTGATTCTCAGATCTATTTATCCAGCCCTAACCTCTCTCCTGACTCTCCAGTCTCACATCTCCAGTCACCTTCTGGATATCTTGAACTCAATATCACATTAACTTCTTATACTCAATACATCTAAAACTGAACTCATTATTTTTCCAAAAACACTCCTTTCTTCCTAATTACCAACCTCTTAATCATACAGACTTGCAAGACAGCTATCATTTTCAACTTCTAACTCTTTCTCTCTGTCTCTGTCTCTGTCTCTTTCTTTCTGTCTCTGTCTTTCTGTCTCTCTCTCTGTCTCTCTCTCTGTCTCTCTCTCTCTGTGTCTCTCTTTCTCTCTGTCTCTTTCTCTCTGTCTCTCTCTCTCTCTCTGTCTCTCTCTCTCTCTCTGTCTGTCTCTCTCTCTCTCTCTCTCTCTCTCTCTCTCTCTCTCTCTCTCTCTCTCTCTCTCTCTCTCTCCACCACATCCAATCTGTCCTGCTGATTTTTCCTCAATATCTTTACTTTAATTTCCTTTATCTCTCCTGGAAGTGCCACAATTCTGCTATAGCCCTTTATTATGTCATGACTGGAGTATTGCACTAACTTGCTGGATGACTTCTCTGCCTCAATTCTCTCCCCAGCACAGTTAATCTTCCACTCTACTATCAAACTGATCTTCCTACAGCCCAGGAATGACCATGTCACTCTCCTATTTAATAAATTCCAGTAGTTCCTTATTACCTCCAGGATCATTATAAAATCCTGTCTTTAAAAGCATAACCACACCCCTTACTACTTTTTCAGTATTCTTACACCTTAATCCACACTCTTTCTCCTCTATTCTATAATCCAATGACTGGCCTCCTTGCTCTTCCTGGCATATGCTCTTCCGATATACCCCTCCTCCGACTCCATGCATTTTTAATGGCTATTCCCCATGCCTGGAATTCTCTGCTTGCTGGCTTCTTCCTCTTCCTCACTTCCATCAAGCCTGAGCTTTCAGCAAGAAGTTTTTCCCATCTCCTTCATCCCACTGCTAAAGCCTTCCCTCGGAGAATATTTTCTGTTTCATTGTGTGTGTTTGTATGTGTGTATACAGTTATTTGCATGTTGTCTTCTCCATCAAAATGATACTTTTTTGAAGACAAGTACTATTTTTTTCCTTTGTATCCCAAGCACTTAACACAATGCGTGGAACATAATAGTGCTTAATCAATGCTTATTGTCTTGCACTGCCTTGTCTGATGCACAAATGGAATGACCATAGAGGCAATTCAATCCAATCCATACTTGAACAAACATCTTCTCTATACCTGTCTCAGACAAGTGGTCTTCTAGCTTCTGTTTGGAGACCTCTAGCAAAAGGAGGAAGAATTCAATACCTTCCAATAATAGCTAATAATTGCAAATATCTATATAGTGCCTTAAGATTTGCAAGGTGCTTTGTAAATGAATTATTTCATTTGATCTGTGAGGTAGGTGAACCACTGTCTCTAGCAGTCAATCCCACTTTTGCAGCTCTCATTATCAGGAGTTTTTTTCCTTAAAAGAAGCCCAAATCAACTGAGAAGCACAATGGATAGAATATCAGGACTTAAGAGTCAGGAAGACTTACATCCAAATCTTGTCTCAGAAACTTAGTAGCTATGTGATTCTGGGAAAATCCCTCAACTCAGCCTCTGTTTCCTCATTTGTAAAATGGAATAATAACAACATCTTTCTCACCAGGTGGCTATGAAGAACAAATGAGGCAACCATGTGTAAAGATAGCTTTAAGGTTTATAAGGCACTTTACATATGTATACATATATATATCTTATGTATACATATATACATATATGTGTATATACATATACACACCACACACGTATGTATATATACATATAAACTATTGTTATTATTATTATTTAGTAGTGGTGGTGGTGTGGTGGCAGCAGCTAAACTCTTCCAATGAGGTAGCCCATCAAACAGTTGAAGACAGACTCCATCACCACCCACCAGGTCTTCTCAAGGAAAAACACTACCCGTTATTCAGCTGATCCTCTTTTGGCATGGGTTTGGTTCTTTCACCATTCTGCTCACCTAAATAAGAGTTTTTCACTTAACTTTTTTCTGTGTCTTATCTCTTTGGTTAAATTATAAATATTTTGAGTTTAGGAACTGTATAGTTACTTCTTGAGACAGCATTTGACAGCACTTGCTGGATTTTTGTGAGTTTCAGTTTCTTCATGTGTAAAATGCAGATTATTTTGATCTCAGGCCTCTTTTAAGAATTAAATGAAGATACAAGGAAGAAAGTGCTTTGCAGTCTCTAAACTCATCCATTCATTTAAAAAAAAACCACCCACTATTTTTTGAGCACCTATTATACATAAGCATTATGAGAGGCACCAAGGATTGTTAAAGATAAAAAGACCCTCTCACTAATTTTAAAGTCACTATAATCTGATAAATATAAGATTTTTATTACAATTATTAATTAAAACATCCTGATACTATTATTACTACTCCAAAGAGAAAATATTAGTCTACCATAAAAACTACTTAGAGTTTGACCTGAAATAATTCATATGATTCTCATTTCTCCTCTCAAGAGATACATCAGAAAACTGGAAAAAGGCCAAAGAAGATAAAATAAAATCTTAAACTGGCTACAAGAACTACTCTGGACAAACCAGAAAATAAAGTCAGAACTCTTTGAAATAAGTTGAGTAGCAAAAAAGGATATGGCTGAAGTCTATAAAAATAATAAAATATAAGGATAAGGATGATTTAAGACATATTTTTAGGATCCTGGAAAACTAGAATAAGGGTTTACACCCAGTTGTTTGAAAGAAGTATTAAGAAAGTTCAAACTGGGTGGCACCTTAATGATTCATCTACTCCAATGCCCTGGTTTTATATGAGTGAAATTTGATCTAGAAGTTAAGTAATTTAGTCAAGGTCACCCAACCAATAAGTAGTAGAGCCAGGACCTGAACCTAGATCCTTAGTTTATTGCACAGCACTAGACCAGGAAGCCTACTATAGGAAAAATGAAAGGTAACACTACTTTACACAATTAGTGGAAAATATATAGAACGCACTACCCAAAGAGGTAGTAGCATGGCCTAGAAATTAAAAAAAAGTTACATAAAAAGCTCTAAATATGGTCATGCCCTTTGAACTGGTAACCCTATTAGTACTGGGAATATTTCACAAGAAAACAATACAAAAGAAAAAAAATATTTATTTGTACAGAAGTGTTTATAGTTAGGTCCATCAGGCACCTGAAAAAACCTGAAAATAAGCCTTAAATGCTTAGTGTTTGCAAACTGATTAACTAGATTATGATAACTATAATGTACCACTATACTTTCATACAGAATACTAAATTTCAGTATTATGTACAATTGTGGGGGGGGAAAGAGAGAGAAAGAGAGAGAGACAGAGACAGAGAAAGAGGCAGAAAAATAGAGAGACCAAGAGAGAAACAGACAGAGAGAAAGAGAGAGAGACAGAGGGAAAAGGAAAGAAAGGAGGAAGAAAAAAGGTGACTAGATTTGATTAGAACCACACAGAAAGTACATTTGTACAACAATACCGTTTAGATACCAGAGCACTTATTTAGCTATAAATACTTGAATAGTACAGAGGTTAAATGGTTTGTCCATGGTTATACATTTAGTAAGCAGCGGATATGGAATTTGAACCCAGATCTTAACTGATCTCAGTACCTTTCTATTACACCATGCCCCCTATGTGTTGAGGGTACTTGGTATGTCAGAATATACCAGAATTCAGCTTGAGACTTTACTTCCTTTAAACATATATAGGGTTTTTTTGTTATTCAGCTAAACAATCATCAACCAGAGGTTTGCAAATGAAACTGTGACTCTATTACTTATAGTTTTTATTTTTAAAAAATGCATAATAAATTCAGCATGGTTCTTTCTAAGCTATCCTACTTATTTGTCTCCATTTGAATTTCCTTTTATTTTTGTCTATATTTTTAAAAAGTATTTCAATGACTTCTATCTTCTCTCTCTCTCTTTCTTTCTCTCTCTCTCTGTCTGTATTACCATCACTAGCTTTCCTTTCTTAAGCTGTGATTTCAAGAGTTTCAGTCTGAAAAATATATTTTATAGTAGAGTTGTAAGACATCAATTATGACAAGAGCACTGTAGTGACCAGAAGTTAGAAAATATAAATTCTACTAAAAAAATACCATTTATTAAGCACATTGCATGTACTACCATTGTGTGGAGGTGACTTTTAGTTCTCAAAGGCAATGGAATCAAAATAAGTTCTTTGGGATTTCATGATTCCAGAAAGCCCTGGATAACAAGCCTAGGGAAAGACTAAGCCTTCTATCTAAAGACAACGTATGAAGAGGTTCATCACCAGTAGTTTGACTACTTAGCCAACAAATTCTTTATTTCTTGTAAAATGTGAAATAAGGACAAATTTAAAAATTAACCTCGGACTTAGGTACGCCCTTTGTTTCCAAGCGTTAGCAGAAGCACAGTGGTAAAAGGAATGCTAAGCATCATGTTTGTTTGTTTGTTTTTTAACCATGAGTAAACATGGCACAGGAAACAGCACAGCTGTCAACATAACGTGGAAGCCAAAAGTGGCCAGAAACCACCTTAGTTACTGAACATTCACTCATTTTTCTTCATGAAGTAAAGTCAACAACATGCAACAATAATTAATATTAGAATATGAACTTACTTGCAAAATGCTATGAAGGAGCATGGTGGAAGATTATAAGCAGTATTGCCTCGGGAAGTAGGGGATAACACAGAAAAGGAATAAATGGAAGTGAAACCAAGTCAGTTGAATGACACTGTATAAACTATATTCATAAGTGAAACTAGCAGAAGAAAAAGAGATAGTTAAAATATGGAATTTGGTAACTTTTCAGCAATTTTTTATTTTCTTCAATAGTAACAATGAAATCACATGTGGATATCAGTCCTCAATGAACAAACTTGAAACAGCAAAGACAAGTCAGGGAAGAGTAGCTATATTATTCTTAACAGTTTTTCTTTTTTTTCCTTCTTACAATTAATGGGTCTCTCTGTAGAGGAGGGGGAGGGACAGATCTGAAAACGAAAATGATATAAATGGAAAACGTTCTCATCTCTCCCCCAGGAATGGCTATATGAAGTGAACAGTGAGAAAAATGCATGATGGCAAGGAAAACATTTTGTAGGCAGTAAAGGGTATTTGACAAGAGAGCGATCTTTTTCTCCCTTCCCCCCTTTTTTTCAGCTTTCTTTTCTGTGATGTTCATCAGAACATGCACTCCTTGAGGGAAGATCATCTTTCTTTCTACTTGTATATGTATTCTACTTGTGTATGAATTAGCTCAGTGCCTGCCACATAGTAAGTGCTTAATAAATGCTTGTTGACTGACCAAGCAACAGCGTCTTATCTACTTTCCAACTGTGGAAGTTGAAGATTCATATAGAGAGACAGGAGGTTGCTAGAACACAGAGCCTGGGATCAAAGTAACTATGTGTCATTGGCTTGGAAAGGTCCAAAAATGATATCCATTTTGTGGTAATGTCCATCACTGATTTTTAAGCCTTAGCACATGAAACTGAACTCATGCAAAATAAATAATCATATGCCAGGGAAAGTGGATCACTAATGCATTAAAAATAGGCATATTTCTAGAAAAAATGAAACCGAAAAATTTCTTTGAAAAATATGAAACCCTCACCCCATTCTCAAGACTCTAAAATGGGGTTACCTAACTTGGAGGTTCACTACTACCTCAGTGTTATATTTGAGTCCTTATAATCTCTTACTTCACATATCAATTTCCAGATCTTGCCATTTCTATCAATATTTTCCAAATCTGTTCTCTTCTACCAACTATCACCTTGGTTTAAGCCCCAATCACTTTTCACCTAGACTATTACAATGGCCTGCTAATTGGTTTCTCTGATTTGACTCTCTCTCCACCCCAAGTCATCCTCCACACAGCTCCCAAAGTGATTTTTCTTTCCAACCAAGTTATTCCTCCACTAGAAAACTTCAGGAAGTCTTTACTTAAGCTTCTGAGCAATTCTGTCTTTTACAACCTGGACCCAGACTATCTTTCATTCTTCTTCTTCCTAAACACTATGGTCAACCTTATATGTGTGACTTGCCCTCACACATAGCACTCTATCTCCCCATCCCTGCCTTAGTATTAACTGTCTCCCATAACTGGAACATACTCTCTACTCATTTTTCCAAGATGAAATCCCATTTTTAGGATCAAACAAGACATTTGTGAAGTGCTTAGCACAATGCCAATAGAAATGCCAGCTATCATTATTTTTATATTTCCTTCAAGATTCAGCCCAGGCCTCAGTTTCTACATTAAGCTTTCATTAATAGTCATAACTGAAAGTGTCTTTTCTCTTTAAAATACTTCATGTTCTTTTTAAAAAATTATTCCATATATGTGTATATGTTATCTCTCTAGCAAAATGTAAGCTCCATGAGAGCAGAGACTGCTTCATTTTAAACTCTGTGTTCTCAGCACCTAACAGAATGCCTGACACATCACTGTTTGGTGCACATTTACCTTACCCAGTCCTCGACCTTGTCTTGAGTTTCTGTGTGAATGTAATGCACATATGTGTACACACATGTTTGTAGCCACACATATGTATATATGTCACATACATGTTAGTGTAAGGAGCCATGAAGTAACAAAGACTTGGATCAAGTCCAAACTATGGCATATCTTGGCTGTGTAACCAACATCAATTTCCTTAATCTTTAAGGGAAGAAACTCTACTTTTTTCTAAATTGAGAAATTACAGACCAGTTATAGATCTGCATGGGTCAAGTCAAGTCAGTTTCTGCAATGGGAGTGCTCTACACTGAATAAAATCACACTGGTCCAAACGTCCCAGCCCCAGCCCCTGAAAACGAAAATAAATCACATGCATACACATACTCAGATGAAAATTTCTCAAATAAGGACATCATTCCTCTTGAAGAAATGAGGTGAGAGTATGGACTGCTTCTGTGAAAAATCAGGGAGCAGATTGAAAAGAAAATGCATGCCGTCTTGTTTTCTATTAGTTTTAAGTTATAGTTTCAGTTAAGGAGATCTTGTCTTTGGAGGGAAGTCTAAGTGTGTTTGCTCTGAGAGTCCACATTTGCTTTTCTTAGTCCAGGGATTTGAGTACCAGGAATGGTAAGCAAGCAGTAAGGGATAGTAGTATCTTTAAATGTTGTCAAGGTACCAGAATAAATTGCTGTCAGCATTTTTCTATCACTATATGAGAACCTGCCAAGCTTTATTTACCATTGCTTAGGAAGCAATGACTAAAGGACCCTATTGCTTTTTAAAGAATCCCCAAACCATCCTGACATATAGACAGTCCATAGTAAAGTCATTGTGTTTTAAAAAATAGAAAAATAAAAATAAAAAAAAAAAACTAGAACATTTCCAAAATGTTCAATGGCTCCATCTTCAGGGTAAAAGTGAGAAAGATTTAAAAAAATTTTTTTTGGGGATTCTGGTGAGCTGGGATCCCCACTTAAGCTATTTCAGTCCTTCCTGCAGATAGATATAACCATGCTCTCAAAACTTTGTGGCTTTAGCAATACTGTGGCCAGTCTTGCATCGATGGAACCTGAAGGTCGCTTTAACAACTGTGGTGTTTTTCTCTTCTAATACAGATATTGTCCTGCATGAATTCATAATTCAGACCAACATGATATCAAACCTAACATAAAGCATTTCAAAGCTCTTTGAATCCAAGGACATCCATCAAGCACCTTTAAGAATTTCTCTCATTCATCTCATCCTATAGAGGGTTAACATAGGGGATAGATGTTATTATCAATATTATCATTTTCACCCCACGGTGTCCATGGTATTCTTCAAAAAAGAAAGACAAACAAGTTACGTCTTATTTTCCCCCTTTCACAAAAGAGGAAACAGTATAAGAACTGAAGTTTCCAAGGACACATGCTTGAGTCAGCAGCAGATATAAAATGAGATCCAGGTTCCGATATACCTGCATATGTATGTTCAAGAGTACAAAATGCATTTATTAAGCACCCATTTGCACATGGAATTGTAAAAAGGAAGTCAAAAAGATCCAGTCCCTGCCTTCTACCAACTCACAGTGAAAGACTGGCAATAATACATAATCAGATGTTAAAAAGATAAGGACACTTATGGACAAGCAACATTTTTTTCAGTTGATGGTAGAAATCAGGAGTATGGAATCCTCCCGGGGCCATACAAATGAAAAAGTCTTTCATTTAGACAGAATTTTTTGTGCCTTCCTTTTTTGGTAACAGTAGGGTTTGTTTGGGACAGTTAGGTGGCCAAACAGATAGAGTGTTAGGTCTGGGGTCAGAAAGACTTATATTCCTGAGTTCAAATCTGGCCTGAGATACTTTCTAGCAATGATACCCTGGGTAAGTCACTTAATTCTGTTTGCCTCAGTTCCCCACTTGTAAAATGAGCTGGAGAAAGAAATGGCAAACTACTCCAGCATCTTTGCCAGGAAAACTCCAAATGGGGTCACAAAGAGTCAGACAGGAGTGAACAACAAAAGTGTGTTTATATTTCAGAGATGAAATAAATGCTTCCCACATTTGAGATTAATAACACCCCCCCCCCGACACAAATACTACTTAATAAATATAATAACAAAACATGCATGCACATATTTCAGTACTATATTATATTTGTGAGGTAGGCTAATCTAGGAAATAAAGAGCCTGCCTCAAAATCAAGTAGATCTAGTTCTTCCTCTGACATATCACCCTGGGCAAGTCACTTAATCGTTTCATGCCTCCGGGCAATTCTCTAAAGTAATAAATTTCAGGGCAGGTACAAGTTTGCACGGGTTAATTGGTACTTCCCTATGTCAACGAAATGAAAGTTCTTGTCTCATTCGCTATTATGCATACTGTGGCACTTCCAGCACTAAAATAATTTAAGAGGTACAAGACTGGTCCTTCTGAAGTTGATTAACCCCTCCAAGGCATGGTATTTGTAATATGGGTTACTGTCGCAATGTGAACAGCAGCGCCTACTTTAGAATAACTTAGGCTCATTGAATAGACTTACTTCAGGCATGGACACTTTCAAGAATCCAGGACAGAACACATCATTCACTCACCTTTACTTTTTCAACAACAAGAAAAATGAGATATTAAGAAAATAACAGATTGTCCCTACCTGTATGGAACAGAATATGTCTAGTACATAAAAGGTAAAAAAAAGGATAAACTCCTAAGCATAAACTAAGTGCTAAGAAAATCACTTATCTAAATATTTCTTCTCTTTTATACCTAAAGGATGGCCCAGCATTTCACCTCAAAGACATTTTCACAAATTTTCCCCAAATGCTTTGCAAACAAAAGATGTTAATTACCTCTTTAATATCCTGTGACTATAAACTCTTTAATATATCTCCCCTATAAAATCTCTCTTTATAATCCATCCAGAGCGACCACTGGGATTGTATGAAATGAATACTTCTTTAAACAATGAATGCTCTTAGGATAGCAGCTACTGGTTGTTTGCAGGTGGCATTTGCAAACACATTTCTTTAGCGACCTCAGCTGCAAATTGCCCAGGGACAAGGTTCTTCTATTTTGTAACCTGTTTTGTTAAAGGTCCTAGACTCTGTTTCTTTTCAATATTTTGAAAACACCAAAGAGTATTGGTATTAAATAAGATTATATGTTTCTTCAGAGACAACTGCAAAACAGAAAGAAAAAGAAGTAAAGTGAGAAGCGGAGTCAGGGCAAGGATGTGAAAAGAACCACACTAGTAGGGACAGAAAAGTGACAAATATAAGGAGACACACACAGAGAGAAAGGCGCACAAATGTAAGATCATAAAATGGAAGAGAAATCACTCTAATGGCGCAGATATTTTCAAAACGTAATGTTGCCATCTTGTGGTCAGTTAGGAGATTATCGTTTAAACTGGTATTTTTTTTGCAACTATAGGCATAAATGGCATTATCATCTCTTGATAATTGCCTTGGAAGTAAATGAAATTAGCCAAAGGTTGAATCTACTTATTTTTGAATTAGATGAATTGTAGATAGGGAAGGAGTGTTAACAATTAAATAAATGGAAGATTTTTGCCACTACAGGACATGGTTATTTGCATTTAGAAAGGTGGTAGCAGTTAACAAGTGGTGATAACAGTTGTGCTTCACAACTCCACATGTTTTTTAGACTATTACATTCAGAAAAATCCATCTACATCATTTTTAAAGTCTCTGTTATTACTAAAGTAGTGAAAAGAAAAACAGTAGCAAGTTTAAATTGTAATCCCATAAACTAGTTATTTCAAATAAAATTTAGACCACTTCATAGTTATTTATAACAAAAGTACATTAGTGTGCCTATCTTCCCATATCTCCTCTAAAAAGCACTTTTTTCTGTTGTTATCTTTATCCACGTGATAGAGGAAAGGTGAAGGCACAAATTTGTTCTGATTTAAATTCTTCTTAGTAATGGTAATTTGGAGTATTCTTTCATATTGTTATTGAGAGTTTGCATTTTTTTCTTTTTTCTTTTGCCAATTTATACCTTTTGATCAGTTCTTCTTGGGGAAGTTTTCATGGGCTTATTATAAATTTATATAGATTCCTTGGATATCTTTGATAACTCTTATAATTTACAACTATTTTTTATGATTCTAGCAATATTGATTTTGTCCAAAAAGCTTTGGGAAATTGTATGGATTTGAAATTTCTTTTTTATCTTTAATCACCACTTGTCTCTTATTTTCACAAGAATTATCTCCCTGTCTATAGTTGTTCAAAATATATCTATGTCCTTCTATTCCTTCTCTTTTTTTGGAGATCTAACCATTTATATCTAAATTGTATATCAATTGGCCTAGTTAACTTTCTCATCCTTATCTCTTATTGGTTTGTTTTATATATATATATATATATGTATATAATATCAGTAGTCTGGTAAAGTGTCTTTATTTTTTTAATCAAATATGGAATTTTTCTTTAAAGGTTTGAAAAACGGGGGGGTGGAGCCAAGATGGCGAAGTAGAAAAACGCACATACACATAGCTCCGAACCCACAAACCACAGAACAGCAGAGGGGACTAACCCAGGGCAAATGCTGCACCCAGAGACCACGGAATATTGGAGCGAGGGAGATTTCTGTTCCGGAGAGACCTGCAAACCTCTCGCGGGGGGTCCTTCGCGCCGGGGACTGGGCGCCGGGGCGGGAAGAGGAGAGCAGCCCTACCGCGGCAGCGACACTGTGGGAAAGAGATTCGAAAGGGCTGCGGGACGGAGTCTCCAGGGGCCACGCGGGTCCCCCCACCCACAGAGGGACCTGCAAACCTCTCGCAAAAGGTCCGTCGCGCTGTAGACACGGTGCCCAGCCCGGACCTGTGGCAGCAATGGCGGCCGCGGCTCCGAGAGACACAGTTCTGAGAAGGATCCGGAGGCGGGATCTTCAGCAGCTGCATGGGCCCCCCACCAACAGGTGACTGACGGGGGTAGGTGAGAGAGTCTCTTTGGCGGGTTGAGAGGGAAGTGAGGTGCCCCCATGGCTCGGGCCCCCCTGGGAGGTGGGGGCTGAGAGGCGGCTGCGGACGGGGGCTCCTCAAACAGGCGGGAGCCTGGATCCATTGTGGAAGGTCTGTGCATAAACCTCCTGAGGGAATTGAGCCAGAGAGGCGGCCCTGCCCCTGACCTCAGCACCTGAACTTAATTCTCACACTGAATAGCAGCTGTGCCCCCGCCAAAAATCCTAAGGCGGGAAGCAGCATTTGAATCTCAGTCCCCAAACACTGGCTGGGAGGACCAGGAGGCGAGGTGGGTGTGAGGAGAACATTCAGAGGTCAGGCCACTAGGTGGAGACAATGCCAAGAAAAGGGAAAAGAAATAAAACTATTGAAGGGTACTTTATCAGAGAAAAAAAACTTCCTCCCTTCCTTTCTGATGGGGAGGAACAATGCTTGCCATCAGGCAAAGACACAGAAATCGAGGATTCTGTGTCCCAGCCCACCCAATGGGCTCGGGCCATGGAAGAGCTCAAGTGGAATTTTGAAAATCAAGTTAGAGAGATGGAGGAAAGACTGGGAAGGGAAATGAGAGGGATAAGGGAGAAGCATGAAAAACAGATCAGCTCCCTGCTAAAGGAGAACCAAAAAAATCTTGAAGAAATTGGCACCTTGAGAACTAGCCTAACTCAGCTGGCAAGGGAGGTGCAAGGGGCCAATGAGGAGAAGAATGCTTTCAAAAGCAGAATTAACCAAATGAAAAAGGAGATTCAAAAGCTTATTGAAGAAAATAGATCTCTCAAATCTGGAATGGTACAGATGGAAGCTTTGGACTTTTTGAGAAAGACAGATATCTCAGAACATACCGCGCAGATTCGAAAAATGGAAGATAATGTGAAATATCTTATTGGAAAAACAACTGACCTGGAAAATAGAATCAGGAGAGACAATGTAAAAATTCTGGGACTACCTGAAAACCATGATCAAAAGAAGAGCCTAGACATCATCCTCCACGAAATTATCAAGGAAAATTGCCCTGAGATTCTAGAACCAGAAGGCAAAATAAATATTCAAGGAATCCGCAGAACACCGCATGAAAGAGATCCAAAAAGAGAAACTCCTAGGAGCATTGTGGCCAAATTCCAGAATTCCCAGGTGAAGGAGAAAATATTGCAAGCAGCTAGAAAGAAACAATTCAAGTATTGTGGAAATACAATCAGGATAGTACAAGATCTGGCACCTTCTACATTGAGGGATAGAAGGGAGTGGAATAGCATATTCCAGAAGTCAAAGGAACTAGGACTGAAGCCAAGAATCACCTACCCAGCAAAACTGAGTATAATACTTCAGGAGAAAAAATGGTCTTTCAATGAAATAGAAGACTTTCAAATTTTCCTGATGAAAAGACCAGAGCTGGAAAGAAAATTTGACTTTCTAACACAAGAATGAACAGAACCATGAAAAGGCGAACAGCAAAGAGAAATCATAAGGGACTTACTAAAGTTGAACTGTTTACATTCCTACATGGAAAGACAATATTTATAACTCTTGAAACATTTCAGTATCTGAGCACTGGGTGGGAGTACACACACACACACATGCACACACGCACACATACATAGAGACAGAGTGCACAGAGTGAATTGAAGAGGATGGGATCATATACTAAAAAAAAAAAATGAAATCAAGCAGTGAGAGAGAAATATCGGGAGGAGAAAGGGAGAAGTTATATGGGGCAAATTATCTCTCATAAAAGAGGCAAGCAAAAGATTTATTAGTGGTGGGATAAAGAGGGGAGGCAAGAGAAAAACATGAGATCTACTCTCATCACATTCCACTAAAGGAAAGAATATAATGCACACTCATTCTGATAGGAAAACCTATCTCATAATACAGGAGAATGGGGGACAGGGGCACAAGCAGGATGGGGGGGAGGATAGAGGGGAGGGCATGGGGAGGAGAATGCAATACGAGGTCGACACTCACGGGGAGGGAAAGGACCATAAGAAAATAGAAGTAATGGGGGACAGGATAGGATGGAGGGAAATATAGTTAGTCCTATACAACACAACTAGTATGGAAATCATTTGCAAAACTAAACAGATATGGCCTATATTGAACTGCCTGTCTTCCAAGGGGAAGGGGTAGAGAGGGAGGGAGCTAAAGAAGTCAGAACTCAAAGTGTTAGGACCAAATGTAATGTCTTACCACTGGGTAACAAGAAATACAGGTTAAGGGGTCAAGAAAGCTATCTGGCCCTACAGGACAAAAGAGAAGACGGAGACAAGGGCAGGGAGGGAGGATAGAGGAGAGAGCAGATAGGTCACAGGGGCAACTAGAAAACTTGGGTCTGGGGGGGGAGGGGGGAAAAAGGGGAGAAAATTTGTAACCCAAAATTGTGTGAAAATAAATGTTAAAAGTTTAATAAAAAAAAAAAAAGGTTTGAAAAACTTGGCATGTACATATATATACAGTTCTAGATTTTATGTAGTTTATTTAAGTTGTTTAATTTATGCTTCTGAGACTTATGTTTAGATTCTTTATTTTTATTTTATAAATGTGAATATTTCAAGGTTATTAAAAGTAAATATTCATACATTTAATTTAAGCTCTTAATCTTCTTGGAATATGACTGGAAAAATAGTCTCTGAGACTTTAATTCCCTTCATTTGTTGTAAATTTATCATCTGATTTATTTTTGTTTTAGTTATTTAGTTCTCCTTTCCTTTTAAAAAGTTTATTTTGTTGATCTTTCAAAAATAGCTTTTAATTGTGTGTGTGTGTGTGTGTGTGTATATGTGTGCGTGTGTGTGTTTATTTCGTCACTGGTCAATTATTTTGTTTTGGTGGAAAGGGTTTGTGTTTATTTCTTTGATTTTAGAATTTCCAAGTCTTTGTTTAGTTGGCATAATTAAAATTTGATCACTTTCTAATTTATCTTAGTTACGTGTTCAATTCACTGATCTCTACTTCTTTTCTTTTATTGACATAACTTTTTGGAGCTGTATATTTTCCCCAAAGATGTTTTGGATGCTTCTCCTAAATTCAGTATGCTATCTAATTGTTACGGCTTCTTTTGATTTAATTATATACAATTTTTATGATTTGTTTTTGATCCATTCATTCTTTTGTACTATATTAGTCATTGCTTAAGTGTGACTATTTTCTTCAATTTCACTTACTGGTAATAATTATAGTCATATAATAGCATTTAAAGGATGTCATTGTTATTTCATTTTTGGTTTTTTTCTGTCCTAGTACATGATATTTTTTGTAAAGGTGCCATACAAAATTTAAACATATGTGCATTCCTAAACAGACTCATTTTACAGTTTCTGAAGGTCTACATCTAATATTCCTAATGTTTCATTCAGAACATTAACCTGTTTGTTCATTATTGTGTTAAATATGTCTAGGCCTAAAATAGATACACTCCAGCCCCTAAACATTATTGTGTTATTATCTATATCCTCCTATACTTTAATAGTTCACTGTTCCTTTCATGATTTAAGTACTTTGCCATTTCTGTTTCATATACGCATTATTTATCTATGGTGTTTTAAGTATTATGAAACTTCTTTACTTTTCTTATCTTTAGCATTTTTTTCTGTTGTCTTGTCTAAGGATAAGGTTTTTCCCCTAAGCTTTTAAGATTCAATTTAGGCATAACAAATCCTATTCTAATGCTTAATTTTAAATCAATGCTTTAGATGTGTCTCTTATAAACAATTGATTGCTGCGTCATGCTTTCTTATAAAGTGATTACCCTCTTCCATTTTTTTGGTAAGTTCCTCCCATTCATATTCATAGTTATGCTTATTAGTTTTGTTTTTGCCTCCAAAATATCATGTTACAATTTCCATTTTTGCTCCCTTTTTAAGAGAAAAAAAAAGGAATGGGTTTAAAAAAAACCTAAAATAAAATCAGTGCTGGTTAAATAGAACTGGAACAACTTGATTCCAGTCCTTATCTTACTTCTCTTCACCCTGACCAAAACCAGATTGGTTTTTTTCCCTGTTGTGATCTGGTGTCTTATTTTATTTTTTACTATTCCATCCCCCATACTGACCTCTCATTTTCTCCCTTCTTCCCTCTCTCTTTTCCAGTTCAATTGTCCATGTGCTTTGTTGTATTTCTACACCATCCTTCCCCTGCCTCCCAATTTTCTCAGGAAAGAAGAAAGTTCATAAGATTCCCACACTCTACCTCCCAACATTCTACTTTTATAATCTTTTTCTGTGGCACCCCACTTGAAAAATTGTTGGTTTCTCCTCCTTCCTTCCCTACCACATATTTTCAGTTTCGCAGTTAGTCACTATATACAAAGCCTTCCCAGACTTGATGGGACTTGTGCTCCTTTTATGCAGCCTTTGTGAACTCATAGTCACTTACATGACAGGATGAGAAGCATTGAAGCAGGTCTTGAAGGGATTAGGCATCCCCATAATGAGAATGTAATAAGTATTTGATGAATGAATAATATAAGATTTAAATTAGAGTCTAAGATAATAATAGAGATGAAAAAAGAGTTCATGTTGAATTGCCAATGAGTCATACAAATAATTGCTGCAGATGTTGAGAAGACAGTGAGATCATGTTAAACTGGAAAATGAAAGTTTTGGGATTTGGGGGGTTTTTGTTTTGTTTTGTTTTCCCCAAGAGATGAACTTTTAATCAGGTCTTGAAGAATTGATAGAATTTGGCTAGATAGAGAGAAGGAACATTCCAAGTGAGTAAAATAGCAAGAAGCTGAGACGGAAGCTTAATTTAAAGGAATGGCTAGAGATAATAATAGAAAGGAGTTGGGGGCCAGATTATAGAGGGTCTTGAATATTAGGTTGAATGGGAGCCATTAACTTAACTCGCGATCTTATTTTGCTTATAAAGATAGGTGTAGTGGACTATTAGGCCACCTTGAATATTCTCTATCTCTGATAAAGTATATTTCCAGTATTTTTTTTTCTAGAGCACACTAAATAAACATCAAACTTCTCTTTCCCTATAAAATTCAAGAGTTAGCAGCAATAAACATGGAAAGTTCAAAATGTGATTTTGACATTTACCTCTTTCTCAGGCATTTCCCTATACCTACAAACTCTCATCTGCCTTATACAGTTCAGTAATCAGAAGGTTCAGGGCACTTGTAGAAAACAGTAACTTCACAATCCTTAAGTGATAAGAATAAAGGAGAAAAGCCTTGACTGAAGGTGAACTACCATTCTTTTTCTTCTGTTAAGTTTTGAAATAATGCACCCAGATACTTAATTTTAAAAAATCAAATCCATCTAAGCAGAAAGAACTACCTTCATTGAGTCAGGGTATACAACTTTGTATTTGCAGGGAGATGGAATTTTCCCTGCAAAACAGAAATAGCCTGGTTCATTAAAATTAACATCCAGCAGAGGGCACAATTGTTTTCTTTATTGGACTTAATACTTTCAAATTAAAACTTTAAGGAGTGAAAGATGAGTGGGCAAATGCAGATATTTTTTAACATCATGCTTCATTCTTTATGCTTGCTTTCTTATATAGGATGAATTCATGCTACATCAAAAGGAATCACCATGAAAGGGTGGTTTTTTAAATGCATAATAAGCTAAAAAATGCTCAACCTTAAAAGAGTTCAATAAACGAAATACAATAAGAATTAGGCCCCAAAGGGAAGCTCTAAATATCTGAATATATTTGATCAAGACTTTATGTGAAAAGGGCAGTGTGGATTTGTGGGTAGAGAGCCAGCATCCAAGACAAGAAAACCTGGGTTAAAGTCTCTCCTCTGGCACATATTGGATGTATAACCCCTAGGCAAATCATTCAAGGTATTATTCAAAACTCTTTCAGAATATAAGTTACAGAGAAGGTGCTGACTTGTACTGGTAGAAGGAGTTTCCCTAAATGGGAGTTCTCTATACCACTGAAATCATAAGTTCAGTTCCTAAACGCTCCAGATGATAAAATACATGAGCCTAAATTTTTTTTCAAAACTTCACTATAACTTTAATAATGATGTCCAACCTTGGAGATTGGTCAATTTTTATCAGAAAAGCATACATTTTTTTCCCATTAGGACTAATCTCAAATGTGGCTATTTCTATCTCTGAAATTTACTTTACCCACTGAGTTTATATTTAATAAGATGAAAAGTTCAGCCCTTGCATGAAAGGAGAGAGAAAAATCTCCCAAGAAAATTTTATCAATCACCTCAATTTATTGTATGGTAGAAAAAAATTCTGGCCTTGGAATCAGAGGATGTGAACTGCAATCCTGAATCTGTTACTTAATACTTATGTGACCTTGGGAAAGTCACTTTACTTCTCTGGTCCTCAGTGGCCTCACTCTACAAAACGATGCAGTGAAACTAAATCTAAACATATGGTCCCAGGATCTCATAAATCTCAGACATATGTTTTTGCAGGTTTGAATTTAAAGGGGCACAAGGAGCATAACTATCGCTAAAGTAATACACTTTAGGCTATGTCCACCAGAAAGAATCTGAAGATGAACTTTATTGATCATATGTTATTTACCTACATTAGGTTTATGAAAGAAAGAGGAATCTATTCACCAACTGAACTAACCTTACATCAATGATGCAGAGGTATTGATATTTATCTGATTTTTAAATTATAAATCCCATTTCATTAGAGCCAAGGGACATCCCTTTCTAGGGTTTACTGTACTTGAATAATGATTAATATCGTTGAGCCTTTAGACACCAAACTGAAAGAGAGGAGACAACAACTGGCTAGAATTATACAATGAATTACTCTTTCACAAAATGTACTCTATCCAAATTTGAGAAATCTTCTCCTGCATATGATATGTAGAAATTTGTAAACATCAGGGGCTTAAATAAAATACTGAACTAGACTGACCACTGTACTGAAAGTTGTACAGGTCAACATTTCCAAAGTTAGTAGTGATCTTGCTTTCCTTAAGTTTTCACTAATGTATCGATGCAAATGTTGTCATGCTGTTGGAGGAAGCTAGGGTGGGTAGTTCATAGAATGCTAGACATGGAATCATGCAGCCCTGAGTTTGAAGATACTTTAGGTATGTGACCCTGGGAAAATCACTTATATTCCCTATTTTTAGTTTCCCTTATTTGTAAAATAAGGATAATAATTAGTAACAGCACCTGCCTTCCAGAAATATTGTGAGGATCAAATGAAAATGAAACTTCAAAGTGCTGTAAGTTAGATAAATGCTAATCATCAACAACTTCCTTTCCTTCCATTAGAATATAAACTTTTCAAGGCCAGAGACCATTTTAAACATTTTATTTTCCTTTGGATCTCCAACATCTAATGTAGTAGCTATTATATCTTGTTTTTCTTGAGGCAGAAATGTTGTCCACTTCCTTCTCCAACTTATCTATAGATGAAGAAAATGAGGCAAATAGGGATAAGTGATTTACCCAGGGTCACACAACTATTAAGTGTCTGAGGTCAGATTTGAACTCATGAGGATGTCTTCCTGATTCCAAGCCCAGTGTGCTCTCATCTAGCTACCTTATTAAGTCTAGTAAACTTTCAATAAATGCTTATAGGATTGGATTCTTGGAATAAATTATTTGATCCAATGAATCATGACAAGCAAAAGATAACTGGAGAAAAACATGTTGGAATTTCAAAAGAAAGAATTCAAAGAAAATACGATGTCTAGGGAAGGTGCAATTGTCAATGAATAGAAGTTTAAAATGATAGTTATATTAAAAATAATTCCAAAGTTTGCAAAACTCCAGGCAAATTGAGTTCATTCAGGAAAACAGTTCAAGAAGTGATATGAAACAAATTAATTTATACATTTTAATGGATCTCCTATATACATAATTTAATATTAACAAGATTTTTACCAATCAGTGAATTGCAAAATGGTAAAACTCTGAGCCTTTACCTGACACTCAACAAATTTGCAAAGATTTCAAAAGATGGAAATAGTAAATTCAATGTTAGAAGGGCTGTAGGGAGAATACACTAATACTCATTAATATACTATTAGTGGAACTGTGGATCGGTCCAATAATCCTGGGAAACCATTTTGAATTAAATGAGAAAAATCAATGAATTGCTTAAAAGCTTTGAGTCAGTAATCTGAGTGGTCAGATTAAGGAGATCAAAGACAGAAAGAAAGATCCTACAAATCCCTTCAGTTTCACTTTTTATGATGTTAAAAAAAAAAAGGACCGTGGGTGCCCCATAACTGGGGAATGGCTGAAGAAACTGTAGAACATGAGTGTAATGAAATATTATTGCACTGTAAAAAAAATGGCAAATGAGAGAAATTTACAGAAGTATTAGGTTTGTATGAATTGATATAATGTAAAAGGCAGTTGAACTCATATTAAAGGCAATGATACATCTTGTTCCCAGAAACCAAATGACAGAACATAGCCTTCAATGAGGATGAACACGGAATCAAAGTTAAGTATCATACTGAAGGTAAGTTACAAGCCAAGACCAAAGCAGAGGGAGTGTTGGTGCATGATTTTCTGTTTGCAGATGATTGTGCACTCAATGCAGCCTCTGATGCTGAGATGCACCAAAGTATGGATCAATTCTCTGCTTCCTGTGCTAATTTTGGTCTAATAATTAACACCAAGAAAACACAGATACTCCCACATGTACTCCATCAACCATACATGGAACCATAGGTTACAACAAATGGAGAACTTTTGAATGCTGTGGATAAGTTCACTAACCTTGGTAATATACTTTCCAGGGATGTACACATTGACAATGAAGTTGATGCATGCATTGCCAGAGCTAGCTCAGTGTTTGGGAGGCTCCAAAGAAAAGTTTGGGAGAGAAGAGGTATTAGACTAACTACTAAACTGAAGGTCTACAGAGCCATTGTGCTGACCTCATTGTTGTATGCCTGTGAAACATGGACAGCCTACCAGCGCCATGCCAAGAAACTGAATCAATTCCATTTGAACTGCCTTAGGAAGATTCTGAGAATCACCTGACAGGATAAGGTACCAGACACCAAAGTCTTTGATCAAGCTGAACTGCCAAGTATTCAAACTATGCTTCAGAGAGCACAATTCTGATGGGCTGACCATGTTGTTCAAATGTAAAACATATGCTTGCCAAAAGACTATTTTATGGAGAACTCACATGGGGCAGGCAATCACATAATGGTCAGAGAAAGTGATATAAGGACACTCTCAAGGTCTCTCTAAAGAACTTTGGATTTGACTGGCACAGAACCACTCAGCATGGCGTATCCACATCAGAAAAGGTGCTGTGCTCTATGAGCAAAGCAGAATTGAGACAGCACAGAGGAAATGGAGGATGCGCAGGTTTGGAGTAACCACCTCAAATATTCACACGAACTCTCTGTGCTCAATTTCTGGTAAAGCATTCCAAGCTCGTATTGGTCCGATCAACCACAGTCGGACACACTGAAACTTCACTTTATGGTGATGTCATTTTGGTCCTCTTTGAGAACAAATGACCACAACCAACCAACCAACCCTCTTGACAGAGAAGTGGGGAACTATAGGCGAGGAAAGTTGCAATTCTAGTTCAATTCAATTAGTGTATCATTTCAGTTTTTGACTGTTTTTCTTATCTGTGAGGGAGGGCTCTATGAGAGGCATGGATAAGGAAATAGCTTGGCACCAAAAATACAAGGCTGCAATGAAGCTTTAAAAAAACCCTACTCATTTTTTTCCTTATCAATTGAAAAAACGAGACTCATAGACCAGAATATAGCTTGAGAAACCCATTTCTCTCCCCAATCATTTCACAATGGAGATTAAGTAAGCTTTATCTTCTAACATAATAGCTTACAGATATTCTCTTATTTAACATATCCTGTTACACTCATCAGTCTTTCAGGGTTCAAAATTTCCTGATTTCCTTCCTCCTGCTTCCTTACAACTAAATACTCCAGAATCTACTTTTCTTTTCAGCTCATGTTTCTCATAATCCTGTGGTTTCAAAACTTATGTTTCCCTTTCTTTCAGCACACAGTCAAAAGTCTGATAATGTTTTCAAAAGAATATGCAATTAATTCTTACTGGAACTAACTTTCCCCCATTAATTACCTCCTCTCACCCACATTACACTAAAAATACAGAGCATTACTCTCTGTTCAGCTTTGTATTTGTAGATATTTGACCTATAGACCCTTGACCTGCATTTATTATATCCATCCATTTACCTCTCAAATATTCACTTTTGTATTTGGATATATCCAGAGATAACCATGCATCATAACACTATTTTTATTTGGGAGCATAACTTCTTAGAGGAGTCAGAGATATATATGGAAATTCTGACATTTAGGGTAAAAACTTGGTTGTTGGGGTAAGGGGGAAGGATCAAAAAAAGACCATAGAAACCCCAAAGTTGGCATATGTCACCCATGCCCTCTGATCTGAACACCTCAAGTGATGGAGGTCTCTAGGGTAAGCAATACATAGTCATTGTCACTTGTACACGTACAATAGTGAGGAAACATGGGCCCAGAACAGAAGTATTACAGCAGCTACACTCTTAGGGTTTTATGGTCCTGGGCTGGGTGAGGGAGAGTAGAAGAGTCATGTTTCCACCCCATGGCTGTCCTCTAAGTCTTATGGTACTCACCCCACTTGGTTTAGCACAATCCACAAAGAGAAGAAATGAGTCCCTCCCAATGGAGAAGACAGGGAAATCTCCAATGATTCTATGCTAGTTAAAGCTCTTGGCAGGATGTAAAGGGAAAACCCTGACGAATACTCCCAGAATAGTCATTCTTTGGGCAGCATAGCATTGGTCTTAGTTCAGGCTTTAAGAGTATAAAACCCAGGATCTTAGCTTTTCCATCATATTGCATTTCTTTCTCCTTATGGAATGCTGTTGTCACCATTCAAAGGTATACTTGCCACTTAATCATTAAGTCTTAAGAACAAACCTTGGGAACAGGTACATTTTTCTCTGCCCAGTGCTTCCAGAACAAAATACAAACTGTTCTTTGCAGCCGACACTGTTTCACTCTGACAGTCTCACAGAAAGAAAAATTTAAATGCTTCTGCAACTAATGGTAGTCTAACAACTAAGGAAAATCAGGCTTTCAAGAGTAACACAATTAAGAGACTGTGACATTACGGTGTTGCTACCCACTGCATGTAAAAGCTTATTTGGCTAGAACACATGTACTTTGACACCTAATTTGATACAGCCCACTCAAAGTTTGCTCTCAACAGTCAGGACCTGGGCCAAACTGAGCACTGAGCAAATATTCCACTGTTGTGCTACATACAAGTGCACCTTTGAAACAATAAAGGAGCTCAGTTTTGGGAGGAGAGTAAGCTATATCCCAAGTAGACGCCTAGTCTATTTTCAGAGCTTTCACTTAATTGTGGGCACACTGGAACCAGTTAGAAAATGATTATTCTGTTTTGTTTTGTTTTCCTAGTATTTTCCCAGTTTTATATAAAGAAAAATTTTTTGCATTCATTTTTACAAGATTTTGAGTTCCAAATTTTTCTCCCTCCCTTCCCTCCCCTCTTCCTAAAATGGTAAGCAATTTGGTATAGTATAAACATATATATGTACATATGTATATGCAATCATGTAAAACACATTTCCATATTATTCACAATTGTGAAAGAAGAAACAGACCAAAAAGAAAAACAAACAAAAAAATGTTAGTAAAAATAATATGCCTCGAGTTGTATCCAGAGTCCATCAGTTCTTCATCCAGATGTGGATTGGGTTTTCTATCATAAAATGTCTTAGATCACTGTACTGCTGAGAAGAAAAACCCAAGTCATTCATAGTTGGTCATCACCCAGGGTTGCTGTTACTGTGTACAACGTTCTCCTGGTTCTGCTCAAGTCACTTTGCACGCAAATCTTTCCAGGTTTTTCTGAATTCTGCCTGCTCATAGAAATTGATTTTTCTAGTACACTGAATGATGCCTAGTTGACTGAAAGATGGTTTGCATTTAGTATTTGCAAGTTTGCTTCTAACAGAAGAGGTGACATTGAATTCTTTTCCATCACTCTTTCCTACAACTGCTGCATTTTGCACTGAGAATGTAGGTACTGCAAGGTTTCCTTTGCAGTTTGAACCTTACTGCCTCCCTCACTCATTGCCAGAATCCATTCTTTGGGAGTTATTTCTTTTAGTTAAGGGTCTCCATCTAATGAGATGAATGTTTGTTAAGTCTGTTTGACTTGGGTAGTTTCTAGAAAGATATTATCTAGGCTTAAATCCAATTGTTGACCTGGGATGTGATTTTGAGGTTCTTATTCTACACTCTAATATTTTTGTAAGTGACTAACATGTAAGGAAGAATTTGGGGGATCAAACAGATGAAGAGCATGACACAGTGCATATGATAGTGACACAAAGTATGATACAATTTCCCAAGAAGCCTTTCCTGATCTCAGATGCTTTCCTTCCTATCATCAGCTCAGAATTTATTTTGCTCATTTTATATATACATTTCAAATACATGCTGTCTTCACCAATAGAGGGTAAACTCTTTGAAGGCAGGGACTGTTTTATGCATGTATTTTCATATCCCCCATGACTAGTATAATGCCTGGAACATAGGAAATTTCTTTAAAAAAAACTTCTTGATTGAATATATAATATCCTTTTCACAGTAATTTTTAATAAATACGTTTCTGATGCCAAATCATGTTATTCCTCTGTTTGCCATGATTTTTGACTGCTTGTTTTGCACACCATCCAATAATATGCCCATCAAAATCATAAGGAAATGAGGATACAGCCACCTCAAAAGATGTTTTCCCAGGTAACTGAAATGAGGGCTACAATCACATTTCCTAGAGCTCATTCATTCACATTAATAGAGGATCACAGAAGTAAAGCAGGAAAGGATCTGCAAGACCTCACAGTCCAATCTCTTTGTTTTCCAAATGAGGGAAATGAAGCTTAAATACCTTATGACTTGTCCTAGGTCACACAGTAAACGTTGAAGGCAGGTCTTGGACTGTGGTCTTCCTCACTCCAAGCTCAGCATTCTCTCCAAGCTCCCTACTGACTCTAGACTGTGTAAATGTAAACTTCCTTTCCTTGCTACCTATATGCCCCACCAGGAGAGATAATCATCTTTATGAAGCTGGGCAAACAACTCTATGGCGTTAGAATCAGGATAGGAAGACATGGCCCAGTCTCCCCCCAGTATCCAACCAGTTACCAAATCTTAACAATTCTACTTCGACAACATTTTTAACATTCAATCCCCATCTTTTTACATATACAGCTACTTCCTTAGCTCGGGTTTATAACTTCTTTCCCAGAATATTTCAGTAACCTCCAAATGTTTTTTTTCTAGTTTCCAATCTCTTCTTTCTACAATGCTTCCTGGAAGGAAGGAAAAAAGAAGGAAGAGAGGGAAAGAAAGAAGACAGGAAGGACGGAAGAAGGAAAGATGCAAGGAAGACATAAAGGGAGGATGCTGCCAATGAAAGGAGCTATCAAATTATTCATCATTAAGCATAGGTATGTCAATTCCCTCCTTCCAAAAATCTTCAGGGACTCCCTATTGACTCTAGACTATATAAATGTAAACTTCCTCTCCTTAGCATTCAAAGATCTTTACTGTTACTAGTCTGCCTTCCCAGGCATTTCACATTATTTCCCTTCACACATGCTTCATTTGAAACAAACTCTACTGGGGTGGGGAACCTGCTGCCTCAAGGTCACCTGTAGGCCTTATGGGGGATTTGTTCTGGGAAGTTTGAATTCAATCAAAGGGTCACACTTGAGGACCTAGAGAGTCAGTTGTGGCCCCACTACTGAACTAGACTATTTATTGCTCCCTAAAGTTGTCATTCCATCTCTTGCTTTGTGGCTTTGTATCAGCTATTGAATATGTTTGGCATTCATTCCCTTCCTCCCTCTACCTCTTGACTTCTTAGCGCCTTCCATAGCTTTGTAAGATCATACAGTCAATTATCACCAGCACAGAGCTAGAAGGAATTAAACCAGGTCTTCTGACTCCCAATCCGGGGATCTCCATAGTTTTGACAGTCTCATCTTTTCCATCATCCCTTTTTCGTTTATTTATATCCTTTGTGGTACAACTTGCTTCCTTTCCTTTCTGATTCCCATATCAAGCATTCCTTTCTTTGTTGTAAACAACCTCTCACTAACCAAGCAGCTTGTACCTCATTTCAATTGTGCCCTACTACAGCACAGAAGTTCCTGATAATGCTCTCTGAGAATTATAAAGCTATGCAGATTGGTAGCTTGTTCTTATCCTCTCCAATGGCTCCCACTGTAGCTTCAAGTATAGGGTGGTCTAGATGACCTCCAAGGATTTTCCAATTTAAGAGCTGTGATTCACTCCACCCTCTCACTCTTCCCATCTGTCTGTCTCTGACTCTCTTATCTCTGTCCATCTTCGTAACTGTTTATCTGTCTCTCTTTCTTTGTCTCTCTCTGTCCATCACTCTGTCTCTGTTTCTGTCTCTCCTGTCTCTGTTTCTCTCTGTCTTTCTCTGTCTCTTTCTTCCCTCTCCTTCCCTCCCCAGGAAGAATGCCTCCCAACTCTATAGGCAGAGAAGCATTAAATTAGAGTATTATTGTTAGAGAACAAGGGATATAGTTTCAGACGTGGTCAATGTGCCCTTCTGTTTTCCCTACTATGGACTGCTGGACTTTGAGTCTGTAACACAAATTCCAATCCTGTCTCAGGCACCTACTTTAGATTGTTAATTAACTTCTTTCAGCCTCAGTTTCCTCATCTGTAATACAAAGTATAATAGCAACCTCACATGGCTGTTTTGAGGATTCAATAAGATAATACATGTATTTTGTGAACCTTAAAAGAATGTAAGCTATTCTTATTATTATTGGAAGCAACTTGGTGGCTCAGTGGATTGAATACAAGGTCTGATGTCAGGAAGACCTGAGTTCAAATTTAGCCTGACATACTCACCAGCTGTGTGACCATGGGCAAGTCACTTAACTTCTGCTTGCCTTAATTCACTGGCAAATAATTCCAGTATTTATGCCAAGAAAACCCCATACAGGATCACAAAGAGTGAAATATGACTGAATGACCAAACAATATGTAATTCTTATTATTAAAAGAAGTGGGTTTTATGAGGATGGGGAGGATATCATTAGAAAGTGATAGTGATATTAAAAAAAATTAAAGATTGTAACCACTGACTTCCACCACCTGACTAATGCAGGTAAAATAATGCCCTTTAGGCACTAGGTGGCCATTTTGATCAGAAGAATTAGAGATTCATAAGATTTATAGATGGAAATGAGCCTAGAGGAAATCTGGTCCAACCCCCTCATTTTATAAAGAAAAAAAAAAACCAAGGCCCTCAAAATTAAAAGCCTTGCTCAAGATCACACAGGTGGTAAGTTACAGAACCAGGATCTGGATCCAGGTTCTCTTGACTGAAAATCCAGTTCTTTTTTTTACCACTCTATATACTCTGTGACCCATAGATAGGAAGGCTAGCTTGAGGAAAAATGACCATAAGTATGAGGGAAATAGGGCAGGAGGGAGTTACTAACTTGATTTCTAGAGACATATTTTTTGTGGGTTTTTTTCTTCTTTCTTTCTCCTTGTCAGTTATTGACTTGTTAATACTCATTTCCAGCTTTGGAGAGGAGGTGCTGTTTTCTTTCTCCTGCAGGACACTGTTACAAGAACAATCTCTTTGGGTTAGATAATGAGAAACTGAAACTCTCTGGGGTCTATTTTCAGCTAGGAAAACATGGCCTACCTCTTTGAATTATGAGTATTTGGGTCCATGCAGATAATGCTATTCGTATATTATACATGATTCGAAAGAAAAAGCCACAAACGGCATACATTACTTAGCAATTTTCAATCAAGCTCTTGTAGTAATGTTTCCAGGGTAATTAGATTGATGACCTGCCATGGGGAGCAATTTCTCCCACTAACTTATCTGGACTACAGACACAAACATAAACACTCCAGCGGGGCCTCTAAATTCTCACCTGAACTTGAGCTGATCTGACTTTCATCTGATGCCAGAAGCTGCCTCCTGAATTATGGCAGTATTTCTACTTTCACCTTGAAGCAAACAGGCCTCTGGGAGTTTCAACAGCCACTTAAGGCTTTTCTATGCATATTTGGCTGAAGAAAACAGCAGCTAGTAAAGAAAGAGAGAATGAAAGGGGGTGGAGAGAGGAAAGAGAGAGAGAGAGACAGACAGAGACAGACAGAGACAGAGAGAGAGAGAGAGGATATACAGTCTGCTTTCAGCTTCCCACACTTCTAAATTAATTATCAAAGCCCCTATTAATTATGTTATTCCATTAGCTCAACTCAGACAATATTACACTACCCTATAATTCACAGTTTAATATGACATACGATTTTATTAGTGTGTTATATCAGCTCTGTTGGAAACTGAAGTCTTCAGGGTGGAATCTTTTCTTTTACATCCAATAAAGGAAAATCATAAAGGTTATTACAAATTTCAATAAAGCTTGGAAGGGAGAATCATTTAGGCACCCAAGTAAAGGCCATTCACATTTGACAACAGTAGTTCATTAATGTTCTGCTACTCAGTCAACTAAATTAAAGGCTCTCAGTCTTTAACTAAGTGGCTTCCCATCTACTTCCCTTATATTTCACATCAAGGGCTTCAGGATGCATTTCAGTAAAGCTGGCAATCAATGAAAAACCAAATTGAGTCCAGAAGGTTTGTTTGCTTGTTTTCTTACTCCCTGAAAGAGCCAAGGGAAAAAGAAGATGCAGAAAACAGGATTATCCTATTCTTAAAAAAAAAAACAAACCTACTATATCTCTTAAGTCACACCTTATCAATACCCTCCCTCCTTGCCTTCACACAAACGATTCTGTTTCTAAGAGAGATTCAAGAGATGGGTTGTGCACTATTCACAGGAGAGGACTGAGTTTCTAATTGAATGTTGGTGAAAGGAGGTTTGGTATTCCTGGAAAGGGAAGACTGGTCATGATCCCCCGTTGCGGCTCAGAAAATTATCCTGTCCCCTTCTCCATTTTACATGATGAGAAGGGAAGGCAGATAGAAGAAGCATCACTTATGGGAGCTGGAATGGGATCCATTACTGAACAAGTGTCCCATCCTGAGACAGAAGAAGCATCTCTTATAGGATCTGGAATGTGACTGGGTCCATTACTGAACAAGTGTCCCCTCCTAAGACAGAAGAAGCATCTCTTATGGGAGTTGGAATGGGACTGAATCCATTACTGAACAAGTGTCCCCTCCTGGATGAAAACAGTATTCGCAAAGGAGATGAGATGGAAACAAGATAAAAATGACGATGGAAAGATTTGGGAGGGGGCAGGAGGAATGAGAGGCCGTGGAGAAACTGCCAAACTACCAAAGATAACTGATATAAGAACAGTTCCATTCAGAGAATGAGCTCAGTATGGAGGACTGAACTGGAAGAGAGATTATCCTTGTGAGAATGAGAGTTATTACAGGAAGAAAGAAGGTTCTAGGAATTGGTAATCAATCATTTAGTCAAAAAACATTTGCTAAGAGTCTTCTACGTGCAGGAACTGTTCTAAGTTCTAGAGATACAAAGTAAAGAAAAAGACAGTCCCTTCTCTCAAGGACAGTCTGATGGGGAAGAGAACTGTGTACAAATGCAATATACACAGGATAAATTGGAGATAGTTAAGAGAAAAGGAAACCAACATTAGAGGGGACTAGAAAAGGCTTCTCTCAAAAGAAGAGATTTTTAGTTGGTATTTGAAGGAAGCTAGAAAAGACAAGAGGCAAAGATAAGGAAGGAAATTATTCTAACCATGAGGAACGGAGTCTGGAAATGGACTGTTTTGTGTGAGGAACAGCAAGGATGTCAATGTTGTTGGATCTCAAAGTATGTGCGGAGAGTAAGGTATAAGAAGACAGGAAACGTAAGTCGTGAAGTAGGACTTCAATGATCAGCATGTGACCTTTGATTTTTTCACTTATTCCAAAGCAAAGGCAAAGGGCAAAATATAAAGAGAGCCGAACCAGAAAGGGAATCAACATTTGATGCAACAGTTAACTTCAAGTATATAACTGGTAGCAACCTAGGGATAGTCTTAAACCATCACCTCAATCCCAAAGAAAAGCAGTATGGCGTATTCTCAGTCGTTTCTCTCTTTCGTTATTCTTTAAAATGGGGACAGGCTACTTTAATGCCTCATGAAAGTAGAAGCAAGTGATATTCAACAAGGTCAGTCTTGGATATTTACACTTGGTAAACTGTGGTTTTGTAGAGTGGGACATTCTGCGTGAGAGGTATGGTGGCATGGGGGATAGACAGCCATCCTCAAAGCTTGGAGGACCTCAGTTTAAGTCTTGTCTCTGGGACACACTGAATATGGGACCCTGGGAATGCTACAATCTCTTAGCATTCTGGACAACAAGAGCTGCAGAAAGAATGCCAAACTGCAGCAGAAAAGGAATTGCTTCAATTGGAAGATCCCTACACCAGTGAAATCATAGTGCATCCCATCTCCCTTCTCCTACCTTCACCAAGGCCAAAGACAACATGAAACAAAAGGAAATTTGGAGATTATATAGGGAGTCCAACACCTTCATTTATTTTAAGTGGTGACAAGGTGGTACCCTGAACAGATCAGTAGACTTGGAATCAGGAAGACCTGAATTCAAATTCTGCCTCAGACCCTATAGACATATTACACTGGCAAGGTCATTTAGTCTCTCTCAGCTTCAGTTTTCTCACCTATAAAATGGAAGTGTTGGATTCCATGGCCTCTCGGGTCCCTTCCAGCTCTAAATCTATGAGCCTCTGAGCCACGTGAACAAGACAGAGTTCTTTGCACATGCACTTTTAGTAAGTCTTTTCCTTAACATACAGGATCAGTTGAACAACGATCCAAAAGTATTTGTTTAGGATCTACTACACAGAAAGGCAAAAAGTAGTAGTAGCCCATCATGAACAGTCAGGAAAACCTGATTCAAGTTCTGCCTTTAACATCCAGCAGCTTTGTGTCTGTGGGTAAGTCATTTGACTTCTCTGTGCCCCAGGTTACAAACAGGTCTCTGGTCTTCAAGGGATCATAGGAACAAAAGATTTAGAGCTGGAAGGGACTTCAGAGATTATTGAGTCCTCCCCCCCAACACACACCCCTTTTACAGATGAGGAAACTTAAACACAGGGAATTAAGTAACCTGCCCAAATAAAAAGTGAAGCAAGGTTTGAACTCGGTCTTCTGACACCTGAGCCAGCACTCTCTCCACTGACTGCTCCATTTTGCCTTGTAGAGGAAGTGACTGATCTGAAGCATGGGGGGAGGGGGTGCTCTCCAACCATCAGTCAGAGGCCAATACAAACTCTCTATACTCAACCTTAATGGGGACAACTATGACAACACTTTGGCCTTTAAAAAATGATACAGTGCCACAATAAAATGCAAGCTCTCTGCAGGCAGGGTCTGGTTCATATTTTGTCTGTGTCCTGGTTGCCACCACAGAGCTTTGCATACAGTAGTTTCTTGATAAATTTTGTAGAATTGAGTCTGGCTTTTCTTAAAGTTGTCGCTATACAGAATGGAAGGAGTCAAGATTAAGCACAGAAGGACAAAGTCCTCGAGCTTCCTCAGCTGAGAGGAAGTAGTGACATTCTCAAATTAAAATGATCTTTTTTTCTCCCCTTTTTGGTGTAGAGTACATGTAATTGAAACAAACTCCAAAAAGTTATAACATGCACCAAAACTCCTAACAAAATGAGAAGCCTTAATGACTTCATGCCCTTTAGTTCAGCCAAGTATTGGTTTGCATTTCATTAAATTTGTAAAGCAAAGCTTGATTTAAAATTCTAAGGCTCCATTTCCATGATCTACATTCGGATCAGCACAGCTATCAGCCAATGTGCAATGAATAGGTTGCTCGAATGAAGTGTCTGAGGTCCTTTCTATTCTCTACTTTGTGAACCTTGGAATCTTTAATGAAAAAATTTCATGGCACATGAATCATTAAGTAGAGAAAAATACTAAAGCCTGATTACATTATCAAATTCTAAAACTGCACCAGATTAGATGAAACTAGCTCAAAACCCCAGGGATGATCCCACAACACAAACCCTGCTGTTTTAATTGATAGGAAATCACTTTCCTCATCCAGTGCTTGTCTTATGGAGAGGACAAAGGACATACTCAGCTTTTCCTGTCCACATTTCCAATTTTCAACCATGATATCCCTAGTCCTAGATCTTCAATGACATGTGTGACATCTCTGCTTCAATGGTCTGCCAATTCTACAAACTTAACACACTTAAAACAGAATTCATTTTCCCCCATCCTCAGCCCCAAGCCTGCAGTACTTTCCTTCCTTCCCCATCAATGTCAAATCTATCTTTCCTGGTTCCCTAGACCTATAACCTTGGGATCATTTTTAGCATCCTCTCCTAAGCATGTCATCAGGTCCTGATGATTTTTATTCAATAATTCATTCCTTTCTCTTCATTTCTACAGCTACACTGAGTAAAATATCATTATGATCCTATTTTTGCCCAATTTGAATCATCTGGGTTGTTCTTATTTCTGTTTTTTTCTCTACACCTATAGCAGCTAGGTTCTCAGTGGATCGAGCACCAGATCTAGAATCAAGAAGACCTGAGTTCAAATCCAGTCTGAGACTCTCACTAGCTATGTGACTCTGGGCAAGTCACTTATGCTGTTTGTACTGGTTTCCTCTTCTTCAAAATGAGATAGAGAAGGAAATTGCAAAACACTTCAGTACCTTTGCCAAGAAAACCCCAAATGGGGTCACGAAGAGTCAGATACACTGGAAAACAAATGACATCTCTTGAACCCAAAGAAACTAGAATAGTTGCCCTTAAGCAATAATTTCATCCAGTCTTCTGTTCTTGTTGGCACAGAGATTCTCCATAATCTACTATAAAATGAAAGTTCCCCAGTTTTTTGCACCCAATCCCACTCATTTATCAGCTTCATGCAGCGGTACACTGGTAAATGTTTAATAACTAGCATTCCAGGAAATAAACATAAATACTTACAGTGTACTTTCAGGTTTAACCAGTATTATTAACATTTTTTCCATTACCTTCTTAAGTCTAGACAATCAACAAAACAATAATTCAAGTCCTGATATGTACTGCTTGCCAATTTCCAAGACATAGATGCTCGCATTGAAAATTTAGCATTGGTTTGCAAGACCATCCACTATGATCAAGTTCATCAAGCGGCCTTTCTCTAAGTTGTTCATTTTTATCCCTGTTCCTAAGCACATACCATCATTCCTCTCTTCCCTGTGGAATGCCTAATCCAAATCCTCTCTGCCAGTCTACATCGCTAACCTTCATTAAAAATGTCTCAAAATTCCCTTTTTCCAACCAGCTTTCCCTGATTAATCTCACTTCGAAGTTAATAATTCCTTGCCTTTGTTTCTCATTAGCACTTATGCCCTCAGTGGATATGGTATTTTGTGGATTTTAAACCATTATGTGTTTTAGTGTTTAGCCTTTACAACTCTCTCCTGCTTAACATTTTTATTAATGACTTGAATAAAAGGCATCAACGTTATACTTCTCATATTTGTGGATGACACAAAACTGAAAGGAATATCTTAAACATCGAATGTTATAACTGAGATTCAAAATTATCTCCAAAGTTGATACTTCACCAGGATCATAGATTCAGAGATGGAAGGGTCTTAGAAGCCATGAAGTTCAACTGAGGTCTAGAGATTTTAAGTGACTGATGACTTGCCCAGGGCCACAGAAGGTAGTAAGTTTCTGAGGCAGGATTTAAATCTAGGTTTTTCTGCATCCAAGTTGAGTGCCCTGTGGAACATATCACAACTCCTCTCATCATAAATAAAGGAAATTAAGAAGCTGTAAGTATACAGTTCCGAATCTACAAAATGAGAGAGAACTATATGATCCCCAAAGGATGGAATAAGTATTGATAAAGTATCTACTCTTTGTCAGGCATTGTGCACTTCTAAAACTATTTCATTTGATCCTCATGACATCCCTGAGAAGTGGGTTCTGCTATTATCCCCATTTTACAGTTGAGGAGACTGGGACAAACAGTATCGTTAAGCACTTTCCCAGTGTCACACAGCTGATAAATGCCAGAGGCCGGATATGAACTCAGGATTTCCTGATTCCAGGCCTAGCATTTTATCCATTTCACTTCTTAACTGCCTTTCAACTCTCAGCCCTAAAGTACTGGAGGCTAACCAATAGCTGACTCATGAGAAAATATACTGCTGTCCATGGAAGAATTAGAAAGAGGTAGAGTGAGCATCTACCAGAAATGGGGAATGAAAGGATTCCTGTATGGATTAGGGAGTTAGAGAAGATGACTTCTAAGAATCTGTCTATGAGATTTAAAATTTTGACTAAATTCAAAGGCAGGGATGGTTTTGGTTTTTGTTTCATTTTGTATTTCTCTAGAGTAGGGAATTTTAATGTTTCGTATGTCATGGATCCTTCTGGCAGTGTGTTGAAGCCTGTGGGCCCCTTTTCAGAATAAAAAAATTAAATGCATAAAATAAAATACATAGAATTACAAAAAAATGAAAAAAATATGTGTTTTCCCCATTCAAGTTCAGTGATCCTTGGAATTCTGTCCACAGGAATCTGTGAAACTCACATTATGAACTCTTGCTCTATAGAATCTTGAAGGAGAGATAGTTTTGTAGAATGGAAAAAGCATGGGAACGTGAAATCAGAAGATCCTAGGTTCAAATCACAAGTGACTACTTACCATCTGCAAATCCTTAAGTTTTGTGTACTATCTGTGTGACCCCCTCTCTGGTCCTCAGTTTCCCTATCCATACAATAAAATGAGATAGTTGATCTAGATGACCTTCTGAGGTCCCTGTAAACTCAAAATCTATACTCTTTGAGTATTCTATCTACAAAAAGGTGCTTAGTAAATAAGTGATCTTGGCTGACTAATGGATCTGCATTCTTATTTGCTATTTTGCATCTAATTCAGAAGAAGGCTGTGGCCTTGTTTTAATTTAGAGTAGGCAGATGTTTGTTTGACATCTGTGTACCCACATACCCTGTACAGCACTAATGTCTTAGAAGCAGCAGGTCCTGACTAAAAGCCCTGGAATGAATAGATATAAGATTTCAACTAAGGTAGCTGCTCCAGGTCAAGGTTGAAATGGACACCAAACACAAAACAAAGCAAACCAACCAACAAACAAATAGACTGCTATAGGAACAATCACTACACCATCCACAGAATTTTGTCAAGGTAAAATTTCTGCTCAGGATTTTATTCAATCAGGTTCTACTGAACTAGTCACTTCCATGTATCTAGGTCACCCAGAAGTATAGAATTGAGATAGTTCCTGTACTATTAGTGGAAAGGCATAGAGAGGGGCCATAATGAAAAAACAAGTATTCACTCTCTGCTCTTCTCCAGGTTTAATAGGGTTGTTGCTTCTCAAGACTCAGAAAAGATGGAAGAAAAGAAGATGAGCTATGGCTAAAAACGAAACCAACTCGCTGGACAGGGGATACAATTTTGCTAAGGGTATAGTTCAGAAAGAACCCTGTTGCCCTTAGAAAGGTAAGATAAATACATTTCCAGGATATGACTCCCCCTGTTTCATGCAGCCATGAGTAATACACTCTATTGAATGTGTGAGGTATTGTGCTGCCAAAATTATTTTCATAAAGCATAGATGGATTATGTCATCCTCTTGCTCAATAAATTCCAATGGTTCCTTATTACCTCTACGATCAAATACAAAATCCTTTTTTAAAGACGTTTTACAATCTTGCTCATTCCACCTTTATGACCTTATTAGATATTATTCCCCTCCATACTTGCTCAAGTCCTAGCCAACTGGCTTTCTTCCAACTCCTGATATAAGACATGCCACCTCCCCCATCTATGCCTTTACAAAGATTATCTCCCCATTCTTAGAATGAATTCCTTCCACTTACCTCTATCTCTTAGAAACCCCAGTTTCCTTCAAAGCACAATTTAAGCACTACCTTCTATTTGAAGGCTTTTTTGTTTCTCCTAGATTCTAGCACCTGCCCCCCAAATGATCTTGTACTTGGTATATATTTTGAATATACTTTTAGATGTATGTGTTGTCTCCTGTCACATCCCTTTGAAGATAAGGATTATATCACATATGCCCTTAGATCTTAACATGGTGTGTAACACACAGTAAATACGTAAGAAGTGTTTATTGATTGATTACAGGTTCATTATAACATTGGATTCTCATGAAAATTTTACAACTTAACCTCTGTTTGCCTTAGTTTATTCAGTTACAAAATAGGGTAAATAACAGTATATCTTGCAGGGTTGTTGCATGGATCCAATAAGATACTATTCATAATGCACTTGGCACAGTGTCTGATATATAGTTGTCACCATATAAATGTTTATTCCCAACTCTGTTTCCCTTGTAAAGCAGATGTTACTACTTTAATGAACTGGAGTCTACACACATGTCCATTTCTTGACCTCTGAGTGAAGTAGACTTAAACTCCAAACTATGAAGCTTCTTCTGCATGACCAACATTTCTATATGGGCAGTTTGATCAGAGTCTATCTGCCCCAAACTGAGCTTAGCATGTTTTATCCTCCACCATCTAACTCTACTTTCAGCGTCTCCTCCTTTCCCACCTAACCCCAATCTACCTAGAACATTAGTGTAAAGTTAATCTGCCTAGCACCCTGTTCTTATTATTTCATTCTCTATCTCAAAAACATAAAGTACAAATTATGACAAAAAAAACTGATGGGAAAACTGGCAAATAGCATGGCCAAAACTAGGCAGAGACTAACATCTTACACTGTATACCAAGATAAGGTCAAAATGGGTACATGATACAGACATAAAGGATGATACCATCAGCAATTTAGGAGAGCAAGGAATAGTTAACCTGTCAGATCTGTGGAGAATGGAAGAATTTATGACCAAACAAGAGACAGGGAGCATTATGAAATTCAAAATGGATAATTTTGATTACACTAAATCAAAAAAGGTTTTGCACAAACGTAACCAAGATCTGAAAGAAATCACAAAGCTAGAAAACAGTTTTTATAGTCAGTGTCTCTGATAAAGACCTCATTTCTAAAATAAATAGAGAAGTGAGTCAAACTTATAAGAATACAAAGTCACTTTCCAATGGATAAACAGTCAAAGGATATGAACAGGAAGTTTTCAGATGAAGAAATTAAAGTTATTTATAGTCAAATGAAAAATACTCTAAATCCCTATTGATTAGAGAAATGCAAATTAAAACAACTCTGAGGTACCACCTCACACCTATCAAATTAGCTAATATGGCAAAAAGAGGAAAGTGATGAATGTTGGAGAAGATGTGGGAAAATTGGAACAGTAAAGCACTGTTAGTGGGGTTGTGAATGGATCCAGTCTGGAAAGCAATATGGAACTATGCCCAAAGCACTATAAAACTGTGCATACCCTTTGATCCAGAAATACAATTACTAGACCACAAAAAAATAAAAGCAAAGGACACACATGTACAAAAATATTTATAACAACTCTTTTTGTGGTGACAAAGAATTGAAAATTGAGAGGATGCCCATCAATTGGAGAATGGAGGAAAAAGGCATGGTATATGAATGGCATGGAATACTTTTGTGCTATAAGAAATAGTGAGTAGGCAAATTTCAGAAAAAAACCTGGAAAGGCTTACATGAATTGATGCTGAGTGAAATGAGCAGAACCAGGAGAACACTGTACACAGTAACAAAAACATTGTGCAGTGACCAACTTTGAAAGCCTTAGCTCTTGTCAGCAATACAATGATCTAAGAAAATTCCAAAAGATTCATGATGGAAAATGCTATCCACATCCAGAGAAAGAACTGTGGAGTCTGAATGAAAATTTAAGGGTACTATTTTCACTGTTCTATTTTGCTTTCTTGTGGTTTTTCCCTTTTCCTCTGATTCTTCTTCCAGAACATGACTAATGTGGTAATATATTTAAAATGATTGTCCAGGTAAAACCTATATCAAAATACTTGTCATCTTGGGGAGGGAGGAGAAGAAGGAAAGAGAAAAAATTTTGGAACTCAAAATCTTATAAAAATGAATACTGAAAACTATCTTTACATGTAACTGGAAATAATAAAATACTATTAAGTGGGAAAAAAGAAAGTCCAAATTATTTAGTCTAGCTTCCAAAAGCCCAACAAAATCTTGCTGCAACCTGTTTTCCAGCCTTTTTTTCCTACTACCTCACGATAGGTCCTCTCTGCTCCAGCTAGGTTGGTTTCCTCACTATGCAGCCAAGAGATTTTATATATTCTTACTTTTGTGTCTTTACTTCCCATCATTGATTAAGTAAAATTGTAGTCACTCTTCAAGTATGGCTTCACCCAAGTATGGCTTCCTCCTCCAACATGTATTACCTAACTCCTCCAATATTCAAGATATTTCTTTTAATCAAAGACTTTTTTTGGTTTGTTTTTCTATTTAAAATATCTAACATAGGTAATTACACAAAATTATGCTTAATAAAGGTTTAAGGAATTGGATTATTGTCTCTAGACCTCCAAGGACATTTAATCATATCACTAGCCTTATGATGTTTCTTGTGTTTTTTCATGTGTATATAACTTTTCTCTCCAAGTCAATAGTAAATACCTTAAGGATAAGGCTCATGTATATCGTTTTCCATAAAATATCCCATGAATATTTCTCCTTTTCCATCAATTAGTCAATCTTAAAGTTATTCCTTCTAAAATACCTAATTTGGAGACTGTGAATAAAATTTCAATGACTAATTTTGTAAATTCTTTCCAAAACACTTCTAACTAGAGAAATTTTTCACACAAACACACACACATACACACACATACACACACACATACACATACACACACATTTTGTGTATATATTACCATGCTCTCAAATTCAGTGATCTTATCATTTACTTTCACTTGGAAGTCAACTAGATCATTCTCTTCTACCAGGAATGATTTTCAACATTTGAATACATGATTAGCCACATACAAATGAAACAATGTGAAAAATTCCATTTTAGTTATATTTAAAAGGGGGAAGTGATTACTATCTGCAGTAAAGTTGAAATAATGGGGTCAAAACTATGAAAGTGATTGATTAGATTACATAATTTGAACATAGGGTCAAGGCAATGGGTTTGCTCCCCATGTAAATTTAGTTAGCTTTGCTTGAATTTACAGTCACATAATGCCCTTATCACTGGCTTTCTGACTCAAATAAATATCTCTGATCATCAAGGGGAACCTATGCTGAAATATGGATGACTGAGGGCAAATTCATCACTACTATAAGGGAAACGTCCCCATACTAACCTTGTGAAGCGTTCAGCTTACTCCCCAAAGGGCAGCAGCATCATCACATAAGGGAAGGGAGAAGTGAATAAGCATTTATATGGCACCTATTATGTGTGAGCACTGTCCTAAGTACTTAACAATTATCTCATTTAATCCTCACAATAAACCTATAAGGAGGATGCTGTTGTCATCCCCATTTTACAGTTGAAGAAATTTGAGGCAAACCTACGATTGTACAGCTAGTAAGTGTCTGAAGTTGAATTTCAACACAGATTTTCATCAATCCCAGCCTGCCGCTCTATCCACTGAACCACCTAGTTGCCATAAAGGACATCAATTTATTTTAAAAACATACAAAGCCCTCTATTTTGGTGCTCTATGGTATACAGAGATGAGTAACAGACAATCTCTGCCCTCTAGTTTCTAGTCTAAAAGTATCTAGCCAGTATTATTTATTTGAAAAGGGAATGAATCCATGGGGATTCATGGGGAGAGAAGGTATTTAGTGGAGAATGGAAATAACCATGAGAGGGGGCAAAATAAGTGTCTTAAAAAACACAAAGTGGAAAAAACTTACTTCTGGCTTGGAGGCAGGTTGGAAATGTGCAGAAAAGTTTCTGGAGTTTGTATTTAAACTAGATCTTGCATGATGCACAGCGGTTTGAAAAGCAGAGAAAGAACAAACACATTCTCAATGGATAATTTTTAAGCAATGTTTGGGGAAGGATGAGTTGTCCACTTTGGATGGGGTTCAAGGTAGGTGAAGGAAAAATAACAAGAGACAAAAATTGGGGGAAAATGGCTTGAATACACACTACAGAAGACCTTTGATGTTCTGCTTTGGGATTTTATTTGGAAGGCAATGGGGAACCAATGAAAGTTTTTGACTTAAAGTTTCAAAAGTTACTTTGGCAGATAAATACAGAAAAGACTAAAGGGGAGACTAGAGATACGAAAATGACTGGGATGGGGGGTGGTGGTAATCATATTAGTCCAGTTAGTAGGGAAAGAGTACACTTATCCCTTCCACATCATGAGAATTAGGGGTGTAGCATGTCTGTGATCTGGAAAATCTGTGTAAAATTTTTTGGCTCTTCCTTTGTACCAGAGAAGAAGTTTAATTTTTTTCCCTTTTTCTTTTATGTGGTGTTAATAATACCTTATTGTAAAATTTTGGTTTAGTATTTGGTCATAGGCTCAGTATCCTCTGTTGGCCTTTACCTGTCATCTGCAGCTTCTGCAAAACTCCCAGAAATTCTCATTTGACTTATTATGCTGACCCATGATATATTGAAACAATGGAGAAAGTCATAATGTGGAAGGAATAACCGTACTTGAGTTAAGGTGCAGGAAGACTGAATTAAGGACAGGGGATCCAGAAGTTAGAAGATATGATGAATTTGCTTTAGGTTATGTTTATTTTGAGAGACTGGCAGGACTTCCATTTGGAAAAATCTATCAAGCAGCCAAAAGCATAGGATTGGGGTTTAGAAAAAAAAAAAGGAAGGTTGGGGACATAGAAAAAGGAGTCACCTGCAGAGCAAGCATAGTTGAATCTATAGATCTGGGATCTCTTCCTACAAGCACTATCAATCTGTTTTCAAATTAAGATTACAACTTTCCAAAAGTACTCCCAGATACTTAGGAGGAAATGTGAGGGGCTTGAGAAATAACAATTTTTAAGATTAAAGGATCAAGAAAACAAAATAATGTTGCCAGAAAGGGCTTGGGAATATACCATTTCCACTTCAGGAGAAAAGGTGGAATAGTCACTGGAAAGTACATGACTACTCCAAGGGTGCTGTCTGCTTCCACTGCTTTGGTATCCTAGATGCCTCCCTTATCTTAAGGCTCTCCCAGCTAACAATGCAGTCCTGTCTTCAACCCAGCTGCAGCTGGCTAACATTCATTTACCCAAATTTAAAAAAAAAAAAAAAAGATAAGCAATTCCGTAAAATGAAAAAAAATTCACATAGATAAAACACACACACATAGATATATAGATACATCATGATGCAGGGATATATAGATATTTGTGTGTGCATATATTTATAGTATCATATGTATAGATTTTATATATGTGTACGTATATATTTTGTATATGTGTGTATACATACGTGTATGCATACATACACGTATGTATATATACACATTTACATACACAAAGGATACCCACTTGCATTGATAAAGAAAGTTTTCTCACCTGAGACTTCCCTGTAGCAGCAAAATTACAGGTTTAGTCTCTATCTCTATCCTAAATTTATATATATATATTTGCTTTCAGATGCCTCGTCAATAACATCTATTCAGGATTTTATAAATTATGCAACATTTAATCTGAATATAATGCATAATATGATATTCACTGAGAATACAATAGGCAGGGAGGATCTTGACCAAAGTCACGTAGCTCATAAGAATCACAGGTAGGAACTGAATCCATGTGTGTATTTCTGATCCTGAACTCGGTACTGTATGCCTATATCATGCTGCATAATATTTCTCTATATGAAAGCAATCTGGAATAAATGAGAGGGATGTTACATGACCACGTTAGCTCCATGACATTCTCTATGAATGTTGTTTATTTTAAAACAGAATTAATTAAAATACAGGTATAGAATACATTTTAATGGAGTAGCAAATTTAACAGGCAGGAAAGTTGGTTTTCTTCCATCAACGCAATCCCTTTAATGTGCCAGAAGAAAGGTGGAGAGGTGAGGTTGATATATCTCAACTTAATATTTAAAGGAAGTTGCATAAAGCCACTCCCCACTGCACAGTAAGCTATCTCATTTCACCACTTCAGGTGACTGATGCTCCAGTTCCTGACTGCTGTCTTCTGTCCTTTATCTCTGTGTCATTCGTTCTGCAGTTTTGGCTACTGACTCCCCTTGTTCAGATAGGACGCTCGTCTCTGTACCTTACTCCTAAACCTATCATGGTTTTTGGCATCCCAGCTTCCTTCCCCAACAATGCACCCTCCCAGTCATCATACTGTTCTGTCCTCAGTCAGCTGCAGCCAGAAACTAGCTCTTTTCCTAGATCACAGAGATGAATATATTTATTTTAAACTAAAAAAGGATATAATTTAAATTGGTTCAACTCTATTTATACATATTGCATGTAGGATGCCAAGCGTCAAAAACATCCAGTCAAGATATTCTAAATTATGAAACATCGACTCTGAATATCATGTATAATAGAATATCCATTGAGAACACAACAATTACAGGCACCTTCACCCATGAGAAAAGTTGACATCATACTTCTCAATATAGTGCTGATGTGGACAAAAGTACCAGGATGAGACTTGACACATGTCATTGTACTTCTCTACAAATGCATTACAAGAAATTACATGGGATGCTATCAGAAAATTGAAAATCCAATGAGTGTTTCACTTAGTTACAGTAATTCTTCAATGCTATTCCAATCTTGTGCAAATTAGAAGCCACTTACAGCTCTGAAGACTGACAGAAGACTGAATGAGCTTTTCATTATGCTTTTAATAGGCTTATTGGGTTATTTCCTATTAAAAGGTCCTTGAGGGGAATGATGTGTCGAATCTCTGTATTTAAAAAAAAAGCTTCAAGAAGCAACCCACATGTTTTCTTAAATTTGCAACCAAGGAGACAGACAGGACACACTTTTTTAGATGGTGACACGATGCCCAAAGATCAGATGATCATAGATGTAGAGGTGGAAAGAATCTTAGAGAATATCGGATTTAACCTATTTTATTATTCAGTTGGCAACTAGGTGGCACAATGGATAAAATGCCCACCCTGGAGTCAAAAGGACCTGAGTTCAAATCTAGTCTCAGACACTTACTAGCTGTGTGACCCTGAGCGAGTCACTTCACCCTGTTGAACTCAGTTTCCTCATCTGTAAAACGATCAGGAAAAGAAAATGACAAACCACTCCAGTGTCTTTGTGAAGGAAACCTCAAATGAAGCAGGAAGAGTCAAACTCAACTGAAAAAATGACTGAACAACAACAAATTCTGTAGATGAAGAAACTAAGGTCCAGGTCATACATGACTTGACCAAGGCAATACAAGTGTCAGAGCTGTGATTGGAACCCAGATCCTATGTGTTCAGAGCAGTTTCCATGGTTCCATATCTGTCCCATCAATAGAGATTACAAAGAGTCTCCACTATGTTTTTGAAACAGATCACTCAATATACCCATTCCACTTCATTCTGGTTATTATGTATGTTAAAAAAAGATATTCTTTATAATTTGTTCAAATCAAAATGGAGTGGATGTTAGCAGTTCTTTCAATGACATTTCCCCTCAAAAAACACACTCCTCGAGAGTTCCAAAAGTACCTAATTTGTTCTTTTACCACAAAGGTGCCCCGCATATCTTTTGTGAATGTACAGAGCACACAAGATTCATGGACAGTCTGGGATGATTATTAGCTTCTGAGGACAAGCATCCTTGCTCTGAAATAATGAGGCCTCTGCTAAACACAAAGGAGAAGCAAGGTGAACCTGGAGGAGGAAAAATCCATCCTGAGAGAGGGACGGCCTTCACTGACTTAGCACAGTGAACTTTACCTGGGGTAATGTCACACTTATTAGATGATGATTTGGCCATACAATACTTCAGACCCCCAATCTAATTTATAAACATAATGGATGTTAAGCACAAAGAACTTCTTTCCTGCTGTTACACAAACCCATCTTTAACTACTAAGAAAATGTTTTCTTTACAACATTCTTGCACTGTAAACTCAACTCTGCATCCATGGCAACACAGATCAACTTCTCAATGCACACAATGCCAGTTTCTCTCATGCACACTCGATTTCTATCTGGCATTGGTAAATAAAATTAAAAATGCAAAAAATCCCTCCAGGCTGCGTGTTTTTAGATGTTAAATTATCTTATGTATTCTCACAGTCTCCAACTCACAACTGCTATAATATGAGTTGGGGCGGGGGGGAAGGAAGGCTGGGGGGGGGAGGGAGCACAATCTTTATTGCTTCAGTATTATACCAAAAGGAATATCTGCTCATCACGTTGGCTAACAGGATATTTTACTTGGGTACACATAAATACATACTGCTGGCAAAAATAATGAAGAGACTGTTAGAGGTAGGAAAACTGAAGGGTACAATGGAAAGAACCCTAGCATTGGAGTCTCTACAACACCGAGTTTGAATTCTCATGTATTTTTCTATGTGATCATAGAGAAGTAGCCTCCCTGTGCTTCAGTTTTGTCATCTATAAAATGAGAGGATTGACTAGATGACCTCTAAGACTCCTACCAACACTATAGCTAGGATCCTTGGATGACCTAAGTTTAACTTCTACCCCAGATACTTCCTAGCTGTGTGATCCCAAGCAAGTCATTCAGTTTTTCTCAATCTCAGGTTTTGTTTTATCCATAAAGCAGGGATAATAATAGCACCTACTTTCCAGTGTTATTGTGAGGAACAAAGGAGAACAGAACCCTTTGAAAAATATGAACTTTTCTAGAAATGTCAGTTGTTATCATGAAAATACATCAAGATCAATTGATCATTAGGAATTCCAGAGAGAAGGGAGAAAAAGGGGTTAATAGCTAATTAACTAAAAACCCCAAACTATAGAGCAACTTGACAAAAGCTGTAAAAATTATAGCTAGCCTTGGATACATCTAAAGGCTTAGCCAAAGTGTCACATCCATGCCAAATAACTGGGGATATTTTTTTTAAATGGGAGAAGAAAAAAAAATGAGAGAAGAAAAATAACTTACAAGACTTGCTTCTTATAGTAGTGGGTTTTTTTTTGTTTGTCCAAACCTGTGACTCCATCGAGGAAAGGCATTATCCTGTAGGAAACATTCTCCACCAATGCAAACTGGCCTCTCTTTTGGAACTTAGTGCTTTACAGTATTGCCTGAGGAACTGAGAGCCTAAGTGATTTGCCCAGGGTCACACAGCCAGTCTCTATCAGAGACAGGACTTCATTTTAAGTCATTTCTACTTGGAGATCTGTCTTCTACCCAGGGTTCTAAAATGCCTCTCTTAATAGAGTGAACTTTCTAAATATAATGGTGCTTCACTAAAAGAGGGTCCTTGGGGTTCATCTCTTTTAAATGAAATCACTGCCAATAACAGTAACAGTAATAATAATAAATAAAGGCATTTATATCACTGTAAGGTTTGCATGTTAACTCATTCGATTCTCACAATAACCCTGCGGATAGGTGTTTTTATTATCTCCACTTTACAGTTGAGGAAGCCAAGGCAGGAGAGGTTAAGTAACTCCTTAAGTGTTTGAGGCAGCACTGGAACTCGTATCTTGAGACTCTAAGTCTTGCACTCCACTCAGTGTGCCACCTAGCTGCTCCCACTAAGTCCTGGGACCTGGCTCAGGGACTTATCACAGCTGTGCAGAATGTCTTAAAAAAGACTGGTCCTCCAAACACAAAACGGTTTGCCTTTAACTTAGCATCATGGCTTCTAAATGTGAAATGGAAGCAGGAAATTCATACCCAGGTACATGTGAGCAAAAGAAGGGGAGGGAACAAATTTATTAAGCACCTACTCTGTAGTTCTTGTGAATTAAATGAGTTAGAATGTAAAAACACTTTGCAAATTTTAAAATGCTATCAAGGGTATTCAAAAAGTCTTAGTGAATGTCTTAAGCTATGAAAGCTTATGAAAGATTAAACCTACAGCTTGACTTTTTGAAAAATCTTGGAAATGCTAGTTATTATTAAGAAAGAAGGAAGCAAGCATTTATTAAGCACCTACTATGTGCCAGGTACTACACTAATCACTTTATAAATATTGTCTCCTTTGATCCTTAGGGGCAGCTAGGTGGTGCAGTGGATAGAGAACCAGTGCAGAAGCCAGGAGGACCTGAGTTCAAATCTCAACTCAGACACTTGACACTCACTAGCTGTGTGACCTTGAGCAAGTCACTTAACCCCAATTGCTGCCTCATCCTGGGTCATCTCCAGTCATCCTGATGAATATCTGGTCACTAGATCCAGATGGCTCTGGAGGAGAAGTGAGGCTGGTGACCTGCACAGCCCTCCCTCACTCAAAACAAAGTTAAGTGCAAGTCATGTCATCATTTCTCTGATGGCATGGTCTTCTTCGGCAACGAAGGATGAACACACACCTTTGATCCTCCTAACAAGCCTGAGAGGTAGGTGCTATTATTATCCTCATTTCATAGTTGAAGAAACTAAGGCAAACAGAGGGAAGTGGTTTGCCCAGGGTAACACACCTAATAAATATCTGAGGTTGGATTTGCTATCAGGTCTTCCTGACTCCTAGCCCAGAGCTCTATGCCATTTCCCAGAGCAAGGGGGGTAGGGAGTCACTGTGCATACATAAGCAGGAATAGGGAGACTTTCCATTGATCAAGGATTATTGTACGGTGAACACAAAGTGAGGACTATCTCAGAATGTTGCATCTATATGGGATTTAAGCATTGCACTTCTTCAACTGGGGGGGTTAAGAAGGATCAAGGGGGTCACAAGTGGCAACAGTTAAAGAAGCCCCTAACTAAACCTCTGTAAAAGGGAGGAATCTTTTTCATAGCATTCCTAACAAAGGAGCATCAAGTCTTAGCCTGAATATTTCTAATGACACAGAGTTCTCTATAAAGAAGCAACCATTCTATATCTGGATACCTTTTGTTATTGTAGAGCCTATGCACTGCATCACCTAGCTCCCCTGACTGCTCTCTTCCCTCCCTCAATTATTTCCATTGATGCAGTGGAGAGAGCACTGGATCTAGAATCTGGAAGACTCATCTTCACGAGTTCAAATCTGACTAGTCATGTGACATTAGGCAAGTCACTTAACCTTGTTTGCCTCAGTTTCCCCATATGTAAAATGAGCTGGAGAAGGAAATGGCAAACCTCAAATGGGGTCATGAAGAGTTGGTACTTAGAAATCATGCCCTCCTTGAATCTTTACCCACAAGCCCTAGTTCATCCCTCAGCTTCCAAGAAAACAACAGAATTGAGTTGAAAAAGTCACTAAAGGTCATCTGCTTCAACACCTTCATTTTATAAATGAGGAAGTTGAGGCCTCGGAAAGGTTAAATGCTTGTCCAAAGTGATAAAAGTAGTGGGTAGCAAAGCTGAGAGATTTTAATAAGACAACCTCAAGCAATGATACTCTCCTTCAGGCTACTGATACTGACCTTCAATCAAGAGCTTGAGTGCTTCCACTTTTAAATGTAGACCGAGTTACTAATTCCCATGGGCTGGGCCGTTAGCTCTAGTGAGCTTACTGCCCTTCTGAAGTACAGCTGACTGGACTAATAGGGATATTCTCAGTTGGTAGGTTGCTAAAGGTCTAAAGTGAGAGTGGCATTGAATTTCTCAGAGTGCAAGGCATTGTTTTGACTACTGTACATGTCACTTTAATTCAAATATGTCTTATCTAATTATTAAGCAGCAACAAAATCAGTATGCATTTGCTGAAGCACATAAAAAAATCACATATCGATTTGATTTGTGGAGGTACCTGGGTAGAAGGAATATGACAGATTAGTGCCTTTAAAATGTCTTGGATCATAAGCAAACCACAAAGCAAGTTGAGGCTACCAACTGTGGAAGGGCGCTAATTAACAACTCAATTAAAAAAGGCAAATTAAACTTTCTGGTTCGTTATCCTTCACTGCTTAGTAAATTGTTTTGCTAGGCAAATGATTAAAAATGATCATTTCAGAAAGCTGAAATAGCTTCCAAGGAACACCACTATTTTTCAAAATTATACAAAAGACTTCACTGTAAAATAACCTTACTTGATTAAAAAGAACAGCTCTTATGTGTGTCTTCTCAGAGGAAAACTGACAGTAGGATTGTGAATATACAATGTGTTCAGTGTTTCTTTTTGGTATGTGTAAGAATTTTGAATAGAAACATTCCCCTATGAATAAGACACATGATCATTTGTCTTGGTTCCCTAGGACTTGAGACCCTACAAAGGTTTTCTATTTCATTCTTTTAAATTTGAAAATATTTGTTTAACTTACATGAAATTCATTTGGAATAAAACCAAGATGGTACAAATACTTATTTAACTACAATATATTATTAATAATTATATTAGTGATAATATAATTATTATAATTAATATACACTTTTTATGTTAGTAACAGTTACATTATTAATATAATTTCTATAGAATCTCAAAGATGATACACAAATAAGCCTTATGGCAAGCCTGAGGAAATTCTCTCATGGCGGCTGTATATGCATTTAAGAATGATATCCTGCCTTCACGTTTTCTGAATTATCCATGTTTAAACAGTTAATTGTCTTCTTAACCAACATATTAAAAATGTAAACAAGTATATATTGATCATCGTAATTCAGTCTTCATCTAATTTCTTTTGATTTGATTTTCACATTCTACTGGACCTCGTTGCTCTTTACCCCACCACGTAACCTTCCAAAAGTTAAAATAAACTTGAAGAAGAAAATACTGATCCCCTCCTCCCTGCACATACATTAAGTTTCAGGGTCTTATGGCTTCTCTAAACTGATGTGCATCTCATTTATTTTCTACAGAAAATGCTAGAGAGCAGTCATTCAGGGAAACTGTACAATGCACACAAAACTACTCTTAATTTAGAATAATCATTTAATAATTCAAAATATTCTCTTTGCCAATCCAGACAAGATTCAATTAACCATTTGGACCCATTTCTGAATCTTTATAACTTTTGTTTGTTTGCCTGATGCTTTAAAAAAATTACTACCATTTCACAGAACTCCCCATACCCAATAAAATACTCCCTTGTTACCAACAAGTGTAGTGATTCACAACATACTGATACGCTAACCATTTCTGACAATATATGCCTTATTCTGTATCTGTGGAATACGCTTTCTCTAACCAGAGAAGGGAAATAGATATTACTAACCAATAGATTTTACCAGGGAAAACTGGTATTTCTCTTTTGGAATTGTCTTCTTATAATTCAATCCATTATAATTCATCACTTCATCATAAGCTTCAGAAATCCAGAGGTTTTCACGTTCCCTACACCCTTTCCCTGATAAATACCATCTATCCACAGTACATCCCTTTGCTCCTAACAACAATACACACTGTCATATGTATAAGGACATCTGGAGAATAACACCCGGCAAGAGAGAGTCCTTACCTCTTTCTTCAGGAACATGATTTCTTAAATTCATCAAACATACACATCTAACATCACTTCTACAGGGTATTCTGGGTGATTTGGGTGAAAAGAGACTCCAAAGAATTCTGCATCTGCCCTCCAAGGCAGTGGTGAGGTACCATCAGGCTTTTGAATAAGATTCTCAGAACTTTGGGGGTTTATCCAATATTATGAATACGTACTGAGTGATGGCTAGATTTCAACATGAGAATATTACCTCTGGGATCTCCGAGTCCTATAAGAAAAGTAGGGCCCAAAACCAATATGCCCTTCCACCCCACCCCACTATCTTGAGAAATCTGTATCTGCTTTCTCTGCCCATACATCATGTGCCCCTAAACACTTCAGGAATAGCAGTGACTTCCATATGGCTAGATAAGGCGATAAGTCCTTATAATCACCTCTCAAGACATCACTCAAGAACTCTGACAAAGTTCAGTAGGAGAAGACATTGTCTTCCTATGACAACCATGCAGCTTAGTGGAAAGGATGGTGAAAAACAATACATGATTCTAACAAAAACTAATTAAACAGCAAACCTAAATCATCACAGGGCCAGATCAATTTTAAGTAAAGCTTCTTAAGTGCCATTACTTTGAAGGCACGCACAGAAAGCCTTTTTTCACCCTCTCTTTAACCTCTCCAAGCAGCACGCCCACAGAGAGCACCACAGAGGCAGGAGAAAGTGTTGACGATTCTGAGAAACGTGAGGCTCTTCAGACTTCTGAAAGGTGATTACAGGACTAGGATGATCAATGGCTCTCTGTTCTCCATGGAAAGGTGACAGAGAGGAATGGTTTTCAATCACATCAGGAAGAAGTTAGGCTAGACATGAGGGAGAACTTTCTGGCAGTAAAGCTAGCTTAATATTTAAAGTTCTTCTCAATCTGGATCCAAACTATCAATCAAGATTGATTCACATGTTCCTTCCTCCTTTCCCCCAGCCCCATGTACTGTACATTTTAACTAAAATGGTCTGCTTGTTTGCTCCCGATTTAAGAGATTACATCTCTTTCCTCTGTACCCTTGCACAAGCTGCCCCATATGCATGGATTGTCCTCCCTCTGCAATTCTTTCTCTTGGAATTCACAGTTTTTTTCCTATAGAATATTTTTTCCCCAAAGCACCCTCCCCCAGTTGTTAATAGTATCCCTCACACCACCCCAGGTTATTGGCATTTACCTGGTATATATTTTGCATTTTTATCTATACAGGCCCCTCCATCACTGTCCTCCTTGAGGACAAGAACTATTTTCATTCACTCTGCATCCCTTCTATGCAGCCTCGTACCTGGCATATAGCAAACACTTAATAAACATCTATTGACTAAATTCAAACTAAAATAATAATTGAAGGAAGCAGTCACAGAATCTTAGAGACGCTCAGGACCACAGAACTCATGCAATCTAATGTTCACTTTTTTAAATGAAGGAAATGAACTCTGAAGATTTTAGCTCCATCTGGAAGGCTTCCTCTTTCACCTGCCTATGGAAAACCCCATCCATGCTTGACAGGAAGCAGAACTGTGTCTTGGATGGCTTTTCTGGGTTATTTCCAGTCCAGAAATATAAGCCAATGAAAAATTTCTCTTACTCATATTCTTATAATTGGAAAACATTCAGTTCAAACATCGTTCTAACTTCACTGGATAAAAAGTGCTCCAGAAAGGTGCAAACTAGTATCTAAGCTGAGATTTAGAGTAGCATGATACCAGGAGTCAGAAGACTCCTGGTGATGTCTCCACTACTTGCTAGTAATAAACTTTACAGAATCTTAAATATCTTCATCTATGACATGGAGATAAGAATCCCTGCCCTGGCCACCTTAGAGACACGTTATGGAGATTCAATGAATTAATGGATTCATTTAAGAATTCTTTGTAAATTGCAAAGCATTCTAGAAAGGTAAGGCATAAAGCCAATGAGGTATATTCCAGATTTTGAAATTCCCATCCCATTTCTCTTTGTATGTGTGATCCCTGCTAATGTGTCCCTTTAAAGCCGAAATTTCCAAAGGGAAGATGTGAAGACTGAATAGAAATTATTCAATTGTCTGGACTCATCAAGGTGTGGTTTGATTTAACATTGCCTAGTGTAAGGTCTCCTTTGAGTTTGCCCTAGTTAAACATACACTAACAATAGCTAATTTCAGCAATGTCATGTTGCTCCACTATGGATATTGATGGCAACATGCATTTAAGTGTTAGTATGTCCAACTTTTTGGCCCTGAAGATTATCAGAGGGACCCAGTAAGGACTGTAAGTGACAATCGGACAGAGGAAGAAAGGAGAGTGGGAGAGAGGGAGGGGGTGAGAAAAAGAGAGAGGGGACAGAAGATAAAAGAAGGAAAGGATGGAAGAATGTAAGGAAAGAAGGAAGGAAGGAATTAAGAGGGAGAGAGGGCTAGATGTAGATTTCTGAGAGCCAAGTTGGCAGAGTAAGCATAAACAGTAAATCACTGCAACTCTCCTATATTCACCTCCAAGCTACCATAAAATAGTACCCCCAAACAAATACTAGAATATCAGAACCAGCAAAAAGATGGGGTGAAATAATCTTCTATCCCAAGAAACTTGGAAGATTGGCAAGAAAGATCCCTCTTGGGTAAAAGGGAAGTGCATTCCAGAACAGAAAGCATACCAGCAAAACAGCAGCAAGCCCCTTTTCCTACATCAGCAAACCAGTGGGAGATCCAAAGCCCCACTGTGATGCAACAGGCAAATGCCAACACCAGGACCCTTCTCCCTCGGGGGCCTTAGTATAGTTAGAGGAACCAGCAGATTCCAGCTCTAAGAATCACCATGTGCCTTAGTTTAGCCTAGGCAAATAGGCATCCTCTACCATGACAAGAAAGTAGGCTAGACCTCCACATGCTTTAGCACAAACCTGGGCAGATAGGCATCCTCCAGGGGCCAGATCTCCACATGCTTCAGTGTAGCTCTTGGTAAATACGAAAACACCCCATCTGGTCTCAGCACATACTAGACAGCATCACTTAGCTGCCAGACTCATACAGCCCCCAATAGTGTCAGTCATCACTTACCCCAACCCCTCAGTACAGCACCAGATCCTAGGGTTCCCCAGAGACCTCAGAAAAACAACAGTGAAATACCAGGTAAACAGCCAGGGCCTACAGTTACTGGCACAAGAAGGCTGAGACAGTGCCGCTTCCACTCCAGGTGCAGAGCTCCAATTTATAAGAAAGGAAAAAGTCCCCTCACCCAAAAAAATATGAGGAAAAAAACAATAAAAAAAAATCTTACCAAAGAAAGTTATGGCAATAGGGAACACCAAGACACAAACTCAGAAGAGGTCAAAACACCAATGGACAAAACCCCAAAGAAAAAGGGGAAGTGGTCCCAAGCACAAAAAGAACTCATGGAAGACCTCTAAAAGGAACTTAAAATCATATAAGACACATAGAAGAAAAAAATAGGAAAAGAAATGAGAGCGATGCAAGAGAATTATGAAAAAAAGAAGAATTAATAGTTTGGAAAAAGAAAACAACTGCTTAAAAAGTAGAATGGGCCAAATAGAAAAGATACAAAAAGCCAATGAAGAAAACAACTCCAAAAGTTAGAATTAGGCAAATGGAAGCCAATGACTCTGAGACATCAAAAAGCAATCAAAGAAATTCAAAAGAATGATATGACAGACCTTTGGCAAGATTTAGACATACAGGGTGACACCATAAGCAAATTAGATGATCGAAGAATCATCTATCTGTCAGATCTACAGAGAGGGGAAGAATTCATGACCAAATAAGAGAAAGAGAGCATTACAAAATGCAAAATATGTAATTGTGATTATGTTAATTTAACAAGTTTTTGTACAAACAAAACCAATGCAACCAAGAGTAGAAGGAAAGCAGAAGGATGTAAAACAATCTTCACAGAAAGTGTCTCTAAAAAGGTATAATTTCTCAAATATAGAGACAACTGAATCAAATTTACAAGATTATAAGCCATTCCCCAACTGATGAATGGTCAAAAGGAGTTTTCAGATGAAGAAATCAAAATTATGTATAGGTTGGAAGAAGTGTTCTAAGTCACTTTTGATTAGAGAAATATAAATTAAAACAACTCTGAAGTTCCACCTCATACCTATCAGATTAGCTAATATGACAGAAAAGGAAAATGATAAATGCTAGAGAAGATATGGAAAATTAGGACACTAATGCACTGTTGGTGGAGTGAACTGACCCAACCATTCTTGAGAGAAATTTGGAATTATGCCTAAAGAACAACTAAACTGCGCATACCCTTTGATCCAGCAATATCACTACTGAGTCTGTATCCTAAAGAGACCATGTGCAAAGATATTTATAGCAGCCCTTTTCAAAATATTAGAAACTGAGGGGATGACCAACAATTGGGGAATGGCTATGGTAGATGTATGTAATGGAATACTATTGTATAATAAGAAATGATTAATGGGCAGATTTCAGAAAAACCTGGAAAGACTTGTATGAACTGATACAAAATGAAATGAGCAGAACCAGGAAAATATTGTACATAGTATCAGCAACATTATATGAGACTCAACTATGAATGACTCAGCTCTTCTCAGCAACACAATAATTTAGGATAAGTACAAAGGACTTATGAAGGAAAATGTTATACATATCCAGATAAAGAACTGATGGACTCTGAATGGTGATCGAAACATATTTTCTTCAGTTCCTTTATTGTTTCTCCCTTTTTTATTTTTGATCTGTTTCTTCTTTTACAACTGTGACTAATATGGAAATATTTTTATATGATAACACATGTATAAATTATATCAAACTGCCTAACAGTTTCAGAAGAGGGAAGGGGAGGGAGAGAGGGAAAAAAATTGGGAACCCAAAATCCCGTAAAAATGAATGCTAAAAATTTTCTTAACATGTAACTGAGGGGAAAATAAAATATTATTAGAAACCAAAAAGAGGGAGAGAAGGAGGAAGGAATGGAGGAGGAACTGAGGAACAGGAAAAAAGGAGAAAGAAGGAAGGAAGGAAAAAACCATTTAATAAGTACCTTCCAGGTACTATCTTAGCACAGGGAAATATAAAGACAAAAACTAAACAATCATTGTTTTCTAGGAGTTTACGTTCTGTTGGAGAGAAATGACTTTACAGATAATCAATTACAAAATAAGTCTGAAAAAAATTCTAGGTGAGATAAGCCTTGATGGAAGCTTGAGATTGGAAAGAGTGGACCAGGCATATTTTGGTGTCAGCTTGGGAGAAGAGGTTAATAACCCACTCTTCAAAGCCACTAATACCAAGATGGGCAGTACTGAGTTAGAAAAGTGGAGGGTAGATAGCCCCATTCACAGTCTCTTTCCCAGGGGATGCTTCTTAAGAGAAGGTTTGGGAACAGAGAGAATGGTTACCATTAATTCTTCAGGATTCTCTGTTCTTTTGCAAAAGTTTTTGTTATATTTGGGTTTGGTAGAAATAGAAGATTCAAGTAAACACCATATTGGAAATCTAAAATATTCAATGATTTGCAAAAGACATACTTCATCTGTTACTTTTAAAAAAATATATTAATTTCAAGTTTCCTACCAAATCCTCCTAACTCGTCTTAGAGAAGGAATTAAGCTAGAAAAACTTTTTCCTTTTTCATCCAGCTCTGTCATTTTAATATCAAAGGGCATTTAACTTGGAATAATTTTTTTCAGCAACCACATAATCCTGCAAAGAGATCTCTGCACAGCAAAGTCAGCAGGAAAGTTTGTGCATCTCACTAACCGATGGGGCAGGAAACAGCCTACAAACCTCGTCACTAATCTCTGCACACTTCCCACAGAGAGCCAGCTAAGGATGGCAATTGTATTACACTCTGTCCTCTAAATCCTGATTAACCAGAACCGTAAATCCATTTTACAGAGCCACAGAACTTATCTCGGGCTCTGAGTGTGAACAACTATTGCAGGTTTATAACCTTGGACTCAGAAACTCTTGAGTAGGCTTTCTGTCCTGTCACTTAGAAAGTAATTTAATCACTGACTAATGTGATGTGCATTCCAGGTTCATGTACCACCCAGATTTGGGGTCCCTTCTTTTTCAGTTGGCTATAAGCACATCCTCCATATTTGTGTATCAGTTAAACATCTGGGATAAATAATCCTGGAGGTTACATGGCATAGAGGATAAGAACTGACCTTGGAGTCAGAAAGACCTGGGCTTCAGTCTGATACACACATACACACACACACACACACACACACACACACACACACACACACACACACACACACACACCCCTAATTGTTTAACCTCCAGTAACTCACTGATCTTTCAGTACCTCTTTCTGACTCTTTAAATCTCATGAGCTTTTCAGTGCCCTGTGCAACCCTTCTCTAAATCTTATTAGACTATGACCTCCTTGCTGTTGGGGATACTTTTGGCTTTCTTTGTCTCCCCTGTTCTTAGCACAGTACATGGCACATAGTAGGCACTTAAAAAATGCTTGATGTCTAAGAACGAGATACTCTCAACTTGCAATAGTGGCACTGCCTATCTTCATCAATGGAGGATGTTTCCTACCCTACCCTGATAAAAACATAGGAACAGAAAAAAAAAAATGCTCCAAGTTCAAATATACAATACTGATTTTTAGAATGCGTGATCAAGAACCAAAATGAGATGCACAATCTAATACTGGGCCCAAAGAGAAGTATCCTCTAACAACTCTTAGAATGCTTCCTGATTTTCAGAGAGATTTATAAGAGGGCTCCCTGAAGCTCATGCTGACTCTTCCTTTTCTCACAACATGTGGGCACTTTTTTCTTCATTATAAGGGATTGTTCCTGTCCTCCAACACTTCTCTCCACGCCTCCTTCCCCTCCTCCCTTCCATCCTAACTCCCATTTATCCAGCAATGAAACAGAGTAGTGTAAACACAACAGCCATGAAAGTGCTGGGAAACACTAGGGGAGAGAAACGACAAAAACAAAACCGGTTCCCTGTAAGGATCCGTAGGAAGTGGTCTCCAGGAATGCTACTGGATTGGGCACAATGCCAGCATTTAAAGTACAACTGATACCAAAATGAGGTCTTTAAAAAGAAAATGTATTTTGGGGACAGGTATGTGCACCCATCCATGGCAGAAAGCCTGCACTGGACAATTAATTTGTTTCCTGCTTCTGAAACACAGTAATAAGTCCTATTGTATTTCTGAAGTATCATCAATGATCATCCCAGTGATCCCGAAGAGACTGAGGCTAGTAGCCCATGTCTATAATCCCTAATACTAGAGAATGCAGACAATACTGACTCACTTTAACTGAGGGCTCTGAACTGAAGTAGAGCTACAGACAAGTGGGCTTCCAATAAGTTTGGCACTAAAATTGTGAGGTTCCCAGGAAGGGGGATACCAGGCTTTCCTGGGAGGAACAAGCAGGCCCAGGCCAGATATGGAGCAGGTCAAATTTACCAATGAGCAGTGGCCATGAGTGACACTTCACTCTCCTAGCCTGGGAAGGTAGAGAGACCCAGTCCCCTCCCCCCCAAAAAATGGAGTCTAGTAGAACTTCAAGAACCCTGTGCAGGTACCCTGCATGTCCTAGATTCCAGTCCTACTATACCATTTATTATTGTATGACCTGAGGCAAATCACTTAACTTCTCTGGGGAAAAAATTTTCATCTATTAAATGAGGAAAATCCCTGACTTCCCAATTCCTCTCCACTTCAGTTCAGTTCTTTGGTTTCTAGAATCAAATGAGATAATATATGTGAAATTTCTCTGTAACCTACATTGCAGTGGATAAAGTATTGGCTCTGGAATCAGTCAGACCTGAGTTCAAATCTGGCTTCACACACTTAACAGCTGTGTGACTCTGGGTAATATAGCACTACAAAAATGTGAATTAATATTATTATTATGAAGATATCTTACAATTTCCATAGCATTTGAAGGCTTACCAAAGATTATTTCTCATAACAACACTGGGAGGTGGGTAAAGAAGGTTTGGTGATTTCATTCATTTTGGGATTCCCTCCAATAAGGCAAGAGAAAATTCTTCCAAAATTTGAATAGTGAGGTTTTACCAAGCTGCCTGAGGCTCAGGAGGTTAACTGACTTGCCTCACAAAATTCCGAAATACTAAGAGTTGATGTTTGGACCCTGGTCTCCTTGACTTTAGATACTGCATGTTATCCTAATTTGTTGTTGCTATTTTATTATTAGGTGCACTATATGGAGGAGGATGCTGAATTACAGACAAGACACAGGGTCTTTTCCAGAATCAACCAGCTGGGTACATGTCTGAGCCAGAATTTGGTGTCCCTGCAAACAAACCTGATGCTCACATCTTCTTGAGATTGGCAGCAGTGAGCATGCTTGTTGAAACTTGGCTTAGACTTAATGTTAGTGTTTTTAACCTCACTCATATCTGTGGTTCCTGTCTACTTGACCTGAAACTTATTGACAGCAACTTCTTGATTTTAAAGAGTTGGAATATTTTTACTTGCATACTCCCTGACAAGCTGGACCAATTTTGTGATCATGCGGAATGGCTGGCAAAGGTCTTGTGGCTTTGCCATCCTATTATATGAAAAGATACAGTTACCCCCTTCAAAATGAAGGAAGAGGCAGCTAGTCCCTGGAGTGCTGAATCAGCACAACAACACCACCGTCAGTCAATCACTAACGGGACCAGGATGCAGCAAGGAACGCCAGCCAAGTCAGCAGTATACAGGGCTGGCAGCCACAAACAAAAAATGCATGGAGATGGCTTCAATCAGTCTATGTCTTGAATATGGACCCCTCTGAGCAAAAGTCTACAACGGCAAAGAAAACCACAGAGAAAAAGAAATAGTTAATTTTTTTTAAATCAAACAAATATTTACTAAGCATGTGAAAGACATTGAGCTAGGGGCCCAGGATAATAAAATAAAGTAAAGGCTGTCCCTGACCTCCAGTTACTTATAATCTAATATGAGACATAAGACTTATACCAAAGTCACTGTAAAAGAGAATATGATAAGTTCCACTAGGGAGATAAGAATATTTAAGAAATCATTCACTTTCCTGGTATGGTGCAAATAGACTCTGAAGTCAGAAGACTTGCTTTAAATGCTGTTTCTGATGTCTACTTCTGTGACCTTAGGTAACATTAATAACAATAATAGCTAGCATTTATAGAGTACTATGCTCCAGGCACTGTGCTAAGAGTTCTGCACATATCTCATTTGGCCCTCCAAAATCCCTAAAATCCCTGGAATTATTCCCATTTTATGGCTGAGCAAACTGAGGCAAAGCATAGCAAAGTCTCTAACGTGCCCAAGGTCGCACAGCTACTATTTGAGGCCAGATATAAACTTAGGTTTTCCTGACTCTAGACTTAACATTGTATTCAATGCACCACCCAGCTGCCTTGGCCTCCATGTTTTTCATTTGTAAATAAAGTGTGTTGGACCAGATGGCCTCTGAGGTCATTTCTAGCTGCAGATATATGATCCTCTGAAATGTCAAACAAGGATCATACCTGTACTGCTAATTGGTTTGGGGGAATTCCATAATAAATAGAAGTGTTTTGTAAACTGTCAAGCATGACATACAGGAGGCATTGCTATAAGACTAGACAGAGACATAACAGTAGGAAAGGTGACTTACCCTTAGGTCCATGGTCACCTGGGGCAGCTAGGTGGTGTAGTGGATAGAGTTCAAGATGGAGTCAGGAAGACCCATATTCCCAAGTTCAAATATGGCCTCAGATGCTTACTAGCAGTGTGGCCCTGGGCTAGTCACTTAACCCTGTTTGCCTCAGTTTCCTCATCTGTAAAAGGAGCTGGAGAAGAACATGACAAACCACTGCAGTATCTTCACCAAGAAAATTCCAAACGGTGTCATGAAGAATCAGACTGACTGAAAAAACACTAAAAACAACCATGGCCCCCTAAAGTATTTGTGGATAGATTTCAGAGGGTCCCTGAATTTGGATGAGAACAAAGATTGTGTCTTTACTTAAACTGAAATTTAGAATGTCTTTCAATTATTTGAAAACATTATCCTGAGAATGGGTCATAGGCTTCAACAGACTGCAAAAGAGGTCCATGACCAAAGAAGGTTAAGAACTTGTGGTGCACTAGATAGAATTAGCTTTTAAGGGAGAGTGGGAGAGTAAGTTAAGGAATATTTCATGGAAGAAGCGACATTTAAGCTGGTTCTTGAAAGATGGCTTGGATTTCAACAGATGGAAATAAGAGGTGTGAACATATAGGAGACAGACATCCTAGACATTGGGAATGGTAGGAAAGTGTGAATTGCTTAGGAGAGATTGAATAGTCAGTCAATTTTCTTTTATGGGGAGGGGGGTAAATGGGTAATGTAGTATTCCTATGGCAGAAAAGAGTCAGGTTAGGGGGTAATGTTGAAGGGCAAGCTGGGCAATTTGGTCCTAACCCAGTAGATAATGAGAAGCTACGGAAGGTTTGTTGGCAGGATTGTGACATTATCAGAACAGTATTAGGAACTTTATTCTGGCAGTTTTATGAAGAATAGATTGGGTATATCTCTGGAAGGAAAAGGGCAAAAACCAAAAACAAAAAGTCCATGAAGAGATTATGATGAACACAATGAAAACGTCAATGAAAATGGAAAGAATGTGGCAACAAAAAATAAAAACGGAATCCATCAAAATTATAATGATCAAGCATTTCCCTAAAGAATAGATATGAGAAGGCACTTCCCCCATCTATTGCAAAGGAGGGGAACGGTGGGTGTAAAACATTCAATATAATGTCAGACTTTTTCCAATATGTTCATTTCGATTCCCCCCCCCTCCCATTTTTGAAATCTTCAAATAAGTGATTGTTCACTGAGAGAGGGTAGGGAGAGAGATACATTTGGAAAAATAGGTAATGGAGATGCAAAATACATCATTAATTTTTTAAGAGGCTATGTGAGAGACAGCAATAATGAGAGCTTGAATTAGAGGGGTGAGAGTAGGAATAGAAAACAGGGAACAGATGCAAAAGATTCTGGAGATATGACAGGATTTTGCAAGTGATTGGATGTGTGGGGGTGAGGAAGAAGGAAGAGTCAAAGATGATTCTGAGGAAACAGAAAGGTCACAGGAAAAGTATGATTGCAGGAGAAGGGGAGGAAATGGGGACCATATATAAAACCAGTCAATGTCACTCATTCCAGTTTCCTTCAAAGGGAGTAAAAACAAAAACTGGATAAAATTGCTGTTTCATTCTGCTTCCGTTAAAACCTTCTACCCATGAGTATTAAGGCAAATAAAAGAGTCTGATTTATAGAATCATAGATTTAGAGGTGGAAGGAGCCCAAGAGCTCCACATTTAGTAGATAAGACAACTGAGGCCCAGAGAGACTGCTTCCCTAAGATCATACATGTTCTAAGATCATATATGTAGTAAGCATCAGAGACAGAATGTGAACCTGGGTTCTCTGATTCCAATCTTTTTTCTGCTGTACCACTCTGAATCTCTCATGATCATTAGCTATGTTCTTATTTCAATATCCACTAACACCCTTTTGTCAATTCTCCCACAAGAATACTTATCTGTGGAAGTTTAATGGAAGTTTAATGACAGGATCATAGATAAACAGCTATAAGGGACCTGAGAAATCATCTTGTCCATTCCATTCATATTAAAGAATAGGAAACAAAGGCCAGGAACAACTAACTTACTTACTGGCTAAATATTATACAGGTAATGTCAAAATAGGCATTTAGGTTCAGAACCTGTGGCTTTTTGAAAAAAAAATCTTTAACTTTTACACCTTCATTTCTTAACGTATCATTGCCCTATCTCCTTCCCCAAGGGCTATCCCCTGTGACAAAGAATAAAATGAGGTCTTAGCCCTTTTATGTTCAGCACCCTTTCTACTACAATCCCTCTCATAAAAACTTGCTGAATGAATGAAGTGAGAAAATAAAAAAAGAAATCCTCATTCTACTTCATAAAGAAAACCTAAAAAATGTCAACCTGGAAAAAAAATTCCAAAGTGAATTCCAGGTGTGTGTATTTTACCTATAAGAACCCCAACACCTTTCAGAATCCACCCTCTACTGGAAAGGACAAATAGAGGATTGGAAATTTTTTTTAAAAGAATCAAAGGTGTAAATAGCCAATTTGAGTAGGTCAGGACCCCCAGATCTGATCTTCCCTAAGTAGTCATGTAAATTCAGACAAAAGTATCTTGGAGGAATGCAGAAATTTTCTGAACTGAAAGTTACATATAGAAGATTGTATTGGGTTAGAGCTGCTTTTCTCTCATCTGCCTTTTGTTCTCCTAGCTGACAAACCAAGTTCTATTCAGTAGATATCTTGATGTGATATCTCCCCAGATCCCTGTAATGGCCACCAACTTTAATCTGTTCCAATTATTCTCTCTGCTTCTGATTTGGGTCTCTAGCTCCCAGGCTTTATCTTTTCCTCCCTGCTTAATTGTAATCTTCATTTTTATTCACTACCACTGATGCTTGAGAAGACCTCATTCCATCTTGCTCCTTAATGTTCCATTTCTCCTATTCATACATCCACAGCAAACTCTGATGATTCATGTTGGGAGTACTCATCAAAATCATTCCCTATTCTTAATAAGAAAAAGATTTCTACCTGTAATTAACCCTTTTCAACTAGGGAAATTACTGTGCAGCCCTTGGTCTTTGAACGTTTCTAGTCCCTAAGTTGCTTTGCGTTATTGTGCTTTCCTCATTAGAAAAATTTTGCTCATCAGAGTGTTAGGTAATACCCTCATTTTCCTTTCAGAAAAAAAAGGCCCAAAGATGAAATATCGAGGGGACTCAGAGATTAAGAGAAGCAAAAGAAAAATAAATCTTTTGGCAAAGTCTATCTACCCACGTCCTATTTCAATTCAATAAACATTAACTGAACACCTATTATGTATAAGGCACCATATTTTGTGCCTTACAGGGTACAAAGATAAATTTAATTCAGGTCAGCAAACATTTACTAGGTACCTATATGATGTCTGGAAAACTGAAGATTAATCATTCCACCCATCCCAAGCCAGCGAGGGCAACGGACTTAAAATCCAGAATGAGATTTTTTGGACATAGACAATGCAGGAATTTGCTACACTAGGCATGCTTGTTTAGAGGGTTTTTGTTGTTTCATTGTTTTGCTTTGCCTTGTTTTGGATGGTATGGGGAATAGGAATGGGAGAGAAAGATAACACATAGTTGTGAAGCTAAATATATTTCTTAAAAGTGCCCTATGACAAGGCAGCATGGCATAGTGGATTCAGTCCTGGACTGAGTTAAGACAGGATCAAATCTTGTTTAGACACTGTTTCGTCACGTGATCCCAGGCAAGTGACTTAACATATGTCAGTTTCAGTCTCCTCATTAGCAAATGAGATAACAACAGCATTTCCTTCATAGGTTTGTTGGGAGGATCAAAAGTGATTAGACAAATAGATATTTTTCAAATGTATTTAAGTAAAAAGGACTGCCAGAGGCCCTGGAGGGAGATACAGAAATTAAATAAGACCAAGTTCAAACCTTGCCTGGAGGGAACAATGTAGGTGGGAAGGCAATATGACACATAATATGATATATAATCAAACCAAATGCACAAACATAATTATGACAAGAAAATGGTTTTTCCTTAATAGATTTTACAGATATATTTTGCTTTTTTTATCACCTTAATTTACCCCTCTGTTTCTGCCCTTCCTTGAACAGAGCTATTCCCTATAGCAATGACTTTAAAAAATGTAGAAAGATTTTTAAAAATCAGTGAAACCAACCAATTAATACATTGAAAAAATAAGACATTATATGTAACATTCCATGTTCAGAATCCCCCCACCTCTACAAAGGAGGTTTCTTTTCAGAAAATATCATTTCTGACTAGGAAGACTGGCTCTTAAGAAGCTTACTCTTAATTCAAAAACTTGGAAGAATAAACCTGCTTTTCTATCACAAATATGTTGTTGCCATGTAAGTGCACAGTAGCCCTGGCTACTGACTAAGAAGAGAATTTGATGTATAGGAATAACTTAGTGGGGTATATCTACTGTGCCATAGAAATGCCTATCCATTCACTTCTTGGTGCTGAACTCAAAGTCCCTAACAAAAATGGTTCACGTGTGAATGGCCAATTGCCTTCCACCTGAGTTGTCCCACAGTGAGAGAACTCCCTTTCCCCTCCCTCCTCTCATTGCCCAGACCTACATCTGACCATCCCTGACTCACAGCTCACCCTGGTGAGGTGTGGATTTCATTTACAAGGTTGGCAGTGAATGGTAAGTAGAAAAGAAGGAAGAGATGATGAGCCTACTGTTCTTCTCACTTCTAACACAGCAGCGGTAGTCTTTCTTCACCTTTTCTCCATCCATCCAGTCTTCCACTCTGAAACCAGGGACCCTAACTTACTTGCCACTCTGACCTAACTCAAGACAAAATGCCCAGCACACATGGTGTCTGCATTTTCCTCTGAAATGCAGATACATTTTTGAAGGTAAATATTTCCCTTATCTCCTCTGTAGGCTTTTGTTTTTCCTTCTGAGGTCTAAGTGGGAAACAGGGGTAGAGGAGAGGAGAGAGGAAGGAGTCTTTGATGTCATTTGCTTACCTATATTTACTAGCAGTTAAAAACAAAAACCAAAAAACTCAGAAAGGCCAGGGGAGAGACAGAGGGAAAGAGTTCTTAGAGAATGTTCACTTTGTGTAGGCACTATGAAAGCATGATAGATAGCTCCTGCCCTCAGAGACCTTCCATTCTAATGGGCAAAGAGCACACTAGTGTAAATTAGGCAGCTAGGTGCCCAGTGGATAGAGTTTTGAATGTAGGGTTAGGAAGACCCAGGGGAGAGATATAGCTGGACAGGTCTAGGATGTGCTATGGTGGCCTGCGACTTGGCAACCTCATGGGAGTTCCAAAGGTTCTATCCAATTTTTCACTGGGTGAGGAGGATGGGGAGGGAATGGAGATGAACACATAAGTGGCCCATGTATCGTTTCAGGAAAAAGAGGGAAGGGGAAAAATTCTGAAAGTGAATCGGTTCTGTTTAATGATGGTCAATGGAATCACAGAAATCCTGTCCCTTTGGTGATTAATCAGAAAGCAAAGTCTATCAGTCATTCCCTAGGCATTTGGTTCCTCCCAGAATCTCGATTTCAAGGAAAGTACCCAGGTAAGCCTCTTCACTTCTTGATATTTCCCTAGGCTTTCAGTCCTAACTCTCCAGACTTCTTTTTCCTCTGATTCCTTTCTCCCCCTGGAAATTTCTTCTTCCATTGAAGTCCCTTTTTCTAATTGCTCAGTCCCTCCCAGAAACTCCATTTTAAGGAAATTATAAGGTCAGTCTTCTTTATTTCTTCATTACTTTTTGCTTCACTTCTGGCTCTCTTTCTCCACTCTGTCCCCATGTGGGTACCTTCTTCCCATCCTCCCTTTATAGCTTGTTATGTGTCACACACTGGGCTAAGTGCTTTACAATTTTTATATCATTTGATGCTCACAACAGTCCTGGAAAGGGAGGTGATATTATTATTCTCATTTTACAGATGAGGAAACTGAGTCAGACGATAAATAACTGGCCCAGGGTAATACAGCTACTAAGCGTATCTGAGGCCAAATTTGAACTTGAGTCTTCCTAACCCCACAACCAGTACTCTATCTGCTTTGCCACATTTGCTTCCTAATTTACACTGTAATGCTACTTGAGGGGGAAGGACTGACATATTTGTATCCTCAGCACAGATTCCCTTCTCACTCAGTAGCCAGTAAGTGCCTAATCAATGTCTGCTAATTTGACAAGGGACTTTGAGAAGAGAGGTAAGGAGATGACAATGAGCTGTTCTTACTGTCTAGGTCTTGTACAAAGAGGCCCTGATGCTTTCCCACCAGTTTCTTTAGGACTGCTTCTAACCACCCCCAACCTCTTCCCTAATCCCTGAACTACTGACCATACCCCAGATCCCATAAGCTACTATTAGTAACTTTCAGATATTAAAGCTCCTGTTCTTCAGTAAATGAGGGAAAATGGGAAGAGGGGTTCATAGGATCAGAGAGTCATAGATTTAGACCTGCAAAAGATTAAGTCCATCAAGATGCTGCTGAATGTCCACTTGACAGATGTATTCTTGGCTTTCCAAGGTGGAAGTATGAATGAATCTCTCACAAAAATACCATTATACTTGGTAGATAGGTTCTATAGGACAATATTTTAGGCACAAGGTTTAACTAGGTTTTTATGGGCTTGTCTGGAAACATAATTATTCTGTAAAACGTTGTTTCTATGAGGAAGGAAGTTTGCATTCTAGCCCACCTGGCAGGAAACCCAGCTGCTGTCCATGGTGAAGGATTAGCTTCACCCTGGTGATTTTAAGGGACTGAAGAAAGGGACACAGGACTGGCAAAAACACCAAAGGGACAGAGGCAAAGACTTGTCAGCACAATGAAATAACAGTCAAAACAGCAGGAAAGCCAAGTGGAGGAGGAGACAGTTTTGTCTAGCTGGCATAGCTTTGAATGCCACCATAAGGTAACAAAACAACTGAGAAGAGAGTAGGACAATTTAGAATTTATATGAAATGAAAAAGCAACCAGATTCATAAGAGCAGACATTTAGATACGGAAGAGACCTTAGAGATCATTGTGTCCAATTCCTTCATTTTGTCAACAAGAAGAAACTGAGGCCAGGAAAGTTTAAGTGACTTTCCCGGGGTCACCACCCTAGTATGTGTCTAAGGCAACATCTGACCCTGGGTCTTCCTGACTCAATCTTGATTCAATCAGCTTATCCATTATGTCATAATTTAATTTTGCAAGCATTTATGAAGTAGTTACTACGTACTGGGCACTGAGGATACAAAGACAGAAAAAAAATAGCCGCTGGCTGTAAAGAGATTATGTTCTATTGAGGAAAGAGCAAGAATCACTGGGTCCACAGCTGCTGGCAATTTACTTGATTACAACCTGGGCTAATTTTGTGCAGTTTCCCCTTCCTTCAGAACAGAGGTTCTTAGCTTTTGTGAGTTACAGACCCTTATGTCAGTCTGGTAAAGTCAATGGATCTCTTTTCAGTTAGATATTAATGAAAATATTTACTTATTTTCTGCAAAAAAGTTCAAAGACCCCCTGAAATCTATCCATGTTTTGTAGACTCCAAGTTAAAAAACAAACAAAAACTGCTTTAGAACTCCAGCTGTGTTATTTCATATAGTTCTGGAAGACTAAGCAATTCACTTTTGTAATACAACCTATGGATAAATTGAGGACTGTCCATATTAGATTAAATGTTAGATTCACTTACAGGACAATAAATCTCTCTGTCCCTCCCCTTCTCTTTTTCTCTCAGTCTCTGTCTCTCTCACTATCTCTGTCTGTCTCTGTCTTTTTCTGTTCTCTCTCTCTCTCTCTCTCTCTCTCTCTCTCTCTCTCTCTCTCTCTCTCTCTCTCTCTCTCTCTCTCTCTCTGTATCTGCCTCTGTTTTCATCTCTGTCTGTCTCACACATACACACACACACACACACACACATACACACATTTGCCACACAATCCTTTTTCACAGGAGCCTCCCAGTTTAAGCTCCAAAACTAGCATTAATGTATTACTTAATGAAATGCACTGTATGTTTCTTAGGGATGCTCTTTAGGAGGTCTTAGTGACACATGCCAAGCTATAAATTCTATCTGATTGTAGGTTTTGTTTTTGTGTTTATTTGTAGTTCTAAGATCTCTAAGATCCCCCTAAAGGTAACATTTGTGATCTTATAGTTATGCCTTCCTTCAGCACTGTGGCAACTGCATCACATTAACATTAATGAGGACAAGAAATGGGTTCCTGGGGGAGGGGGGAAGAGGTATATACAATTCACAGCAGAGACTATTATTTGATAATATTTACTTCTGAGCCCTCCAAATCAACAAGCTGCGTAAACATATTGCTCTATATACAAACTGCAATTTGCTCATTCCTCAACTTTACCATTCCAGTCACACCAAGGAGAACAATTCCCACTCTGGATAAATGGAAGGTGTTTTTGAATCAAGAACACAGGAACAATGTCCAACTGCAAACTCACCTATGAAATTGAACAGCCATTCCTTCCATTCATCATATCATCCTATAAAAGTCATTTTCTAAAGATTTGAGAAAAGATGGGGGAAAGGGCAGCAAGGGGGAAAGAAGAGAAAATAATCAGTAAGTGCCTAGAGATTGGGAGCTAGAAGTCAACAGGATAGATTCACCTTAAGGCTATCCCATTTAAACACTACCATGCCTATTTTTATGTGACAAAGGTCCATTTTAAGATGAAAGAAAGTCTAATATCAATTATGGGCCTTAAGATTGTGATAAATAGCAGATTGTCATCAAGAAGCTGATGGCCATGACACGTCCCATTCCTGAGATGGGACAGAACCCAAAATAACCGGAATGTGGGTCAAGGAATTTGAAGAGGTATCACAGCCCCTGATACAAGGGGAACTGATGAGCCTTGAGTTAATACTCTACACCTCAAACAACACAAGGTAATACTGTTGTAAGCCAAGAAGCAATCATGTAGATGTGGGGCAGTTTGCCCACTAGCAGACTGATTTGGAATCCAGCTGTGAACCCTTTTGGGCAAAGACAATATAAAAGTTCTAAGATTCTGGAGCAAGATCTCTTAGGGACTTTTATTTTATTTTCCTCAGAATGACTTTTATTCAACTTGAGAATTTCTTTTCTCTGGCGGTATGTGGATATGCTTTTGTTAAAAGAACTATTTATTTGAACCTTCCAGCTCTCAGTGATCCATGGCACTGGACACAGAAGGATCATGAAAAGAACATTAAGTAACAGGAAATATTTCCTCCTTTGTCCTCTTTGGGGCTCCTTAGCCTTCTTCCACTTTTCAAATGTGGCTGTAACCCAAGGTTCAGTCTTCAGATTCTGGTCTTTCTTCTCTCAGAGATATCAGTGGATCATAGACTTAGAGTTGGAAGGGAATTTACAGGTCATTGAATATAAAGCTCATTTTACAGATGAGGAAACTAAGGCATAAAAAGACTCAGTGATTTACAAGGTCACAAAGTTAAAAAGTATCTGAAGCAAGATTCCAATTCAGGTCTTCCTGATGTTAAAATACATGTTCTTTCCACCATGCTACCCTCTGTCTCTATACTCATGGCACAATTATTGCCTCAGTACAGATGACTCCCAAATTATCTCCATCTCTGAGCTTTCTAAAGGATTCCAATTCTACATTCTAAAAGCCAGATGGTATTTTCTTTAGAAATTTTTCATTATTACTTCAAATTTATCTAACACCCAATATATTATCTTTCATGCCCCCAAACCACCTCCAACCATTATACTGGTAAATGGTGCTATGATTTTCCCAGTATGACTCAAAATCTCATTTTTTTTATTCCTCCCTCTCTCTTATTTCATCTCTCCCCCACCAAAAGCAGGCTAATATGTAAGTATCTTGAAAAAGGGGACTGTTTTGTTTTGGGTGCTGTGTCTTCTTAATAAGATGTAAAGCAGGCACTGGTTGGTTGGTAGGTTGTTGGTTGGTTAGTATTTTTCCCTGGTAGGATGTAAAGTTCTTGAAGAAGGGGATTGTTCTGCCTTGGTTGGTACATCCTTAGCACTTTCTACAATGTCTATAGTAGATATTTTATATATTTTTTTTAAAAAATCAACTAAAATAAATCTCCCATATTGCCCAGCAGGGTATTTTATGCATAGTTAGGTTCTATCCCTATTTCTTGGTGGATAGAATTCTCTTAGTAATCATATTCAGTCTTAACTAGGAAGATTTTGTTAAAGGAAATAACCATCGGCATCCTGCAACTGCAAGTCCACATTATTTCACAAATGACTTAAGACTACAGAATATTTAGGCAGCAATAGTATGTGTTCAGGAGATAGAATTCCTCTTTTCTTAATATCGATATCTTTATGAGAAACCAACCTATCATTTTTGAGTGCTTAAGATCCCTTCTTATTCCTTCTTATTCCTCAGCAATCATCCATTTCCAGAGCCGTTATTTAGGATACCATGGAGAATTATGAGGATGCTGTGGAGAATCTATGGAGAATAAGCAACTGTATGTGATGAACTGCTATGAACAAAGCATTTGGCTTCAGGTGAAAATCCTAAATAATAAAAAAGGGAGGAGGGATGTCAGTAAAATTATCCAGTATAGAGACTTTTGGGGATTGGCTTTACTTTCTCCTGCCTGCTTTTGTTGCTAAAATATTAGTATTTAAAATGGAACAACTATTCCTAATAGTTCGTGAGAGGTTATTCTACTTCATGTCTCATATCAATATCATTTTACAAAACACAGCTGCAACTATTAGGAACCACGTCCACAGAGTGATTTCCAAATATGAAAGGCAAAACTAACATAAATGTAACCAGATAAAAAGCAATACATCTGGTTCTGGTCAACAAAAATTAAGTGTGTGTGTGTGTGTGTGTGTGTGTGTGTGTGTGCGCGTGTTCTTTAAAAAAAATTAAAAGCTTATCTTTTGATATACAAAAAAGTAACTTCTCCTTAAGCCCACTTTTCTAACTGAAATGTTGTGCAAAGATTTCTGTGGCATTTCAGCTGGCCTTAAATTTTAATACTCCTGATAAAATATTCTACTATCCTCAGTTGAGTAGTTTTTTATCTTTAATTGGGAAGCCTTCATTTATTATTTCTAATGCATAAAAAATCTAATATCTAAGATTTATAACTCACCCCAGCAATCATGGCTGCAAATGTATTTTCTTTTTAGTGTACTAAAAAAAAATCAAGAAAGCAATGAAGATCTGGGAAATTTAAGGTTGAATTATAATGGGGGGGGGGAAGTACTTCAGCAGCTACACCATCAATTAACTGTATTGTGCTTCAGCGGGGAAAATCATCCTTCTGGCAACCCCCGGGGGTGATAAGGAAGTCTTCCCACAAGAGAGGAGGAAGAAATGAACTGTGACAGAGGAAACCAGGGCTTCCCAGGGTGGTGGTGCTGCAAATCATACCCAGGCTGATGCTGGAGCTCAAACTCAAATGGATATCAGCAAAATTCAGCAACATACAAGTGCTATATTGATCCAAGAACGTTCAATAAATGCACTTTATTCCAAGCTTTTTATTCATAAAACCAATTTTCCTCAAAAGGGGGGGTGATAAGCCCTTAGAAAAGAAGCTGCACAGTTTAGAGGACATCAAATCAAAGGGCTTTTGTTAATAACATCAGGTTGTATGCTGTTACTGTACACCAGCAGATCAAACCACTGAGTCTGCTCCTACTACATCTCTGCCTGATAGGAAACACAAGTTTCGTTCTGAGCCTATCCCTTTTCTTTACTAGATACTTTCCAGAGTACTCTGATTTCCACTCTTCCACTTTTACACATCAGCAAAAAGACTTAGTCCACAAAAGGAGAGGTGCCCAAGATGCAATTCTTTCCCTATTATTAACAGTATTCCCTGAGGGCTTAATAGAACGTCTGTCAGTCACCGCCTCAATTCTACAATGAATGTGCTATTTCATTTCTCTAATGGAACCAAAATTTGCCTTAAATTTCCATTAACTGTAGCAAATACAGTGGTTTTACCAATATGATGACTAAAATGTAGCCGTGTGGTGTCACAAACGTATCTTTGAACAGTATAACCCCAATTAGCAGAGGGAAGGAAAGGAGGAAGCCCTAAGGGCAAACTGAAAATGTGCTTGGCATGCAGGTCCAAATGGAATTGGAGGGGGAAAAGAAATATAATACCCCTAACTACATGCCAGTAATAGTCCCAAGCAATCTGCCTACATCAGGGGGTTCTTAACCTTTTGTGTCACAGACTCATTTGGCAGTGTGTTGAGACCTTGAGCCTCTTTCCAGAATAAAGTTTTTAAGTGCATTGACTACATAGGATTACAAAGGAAATCACTTATACTGAAATATAGCTACTGAAATATTTTTGTCATGAGTTCATGAACCTTAGGAGAAGACCCCCTAGCCGAGATACTCATGGTGCCCAAAAGGAACAAACTGTAGGGCAAATGGAATAATTTGGCAACTCCTAGATATTTAGGGTTTTATCTAATAGGGAACATATGCTAAGTTCCCTTCTGGAGATGGAGAAGATGACCAGGGTTTAGAGAAGGCATCAGTTAGTCTACTAGACTCTAGGTTAAAGTCCAAAGAACAGACGTGTCTCCGTGAAGAAAAAAAAAGTCATTTAGTTATATGGGTTCTGTGTGAGGAAAATAAAATTTGGTTTGACACAAAGGCTGTTACATGGCAAAGCCTCCAAAGAATCTTCCACTCCCATTTTTTCTCTTCAAGATAAGAGCAAAAACTTCTGGAAAGTTTAGTTAGTGGTTGGATAAGGTCCTATGCCCACAGTCAAAGAAAAAAGGCTTCCCACTTCCAGCCTGATTCTTTTAGGAGGACAGGCTAGGCCATCTTTTGCCTCAATTCTAACCTAGCCTTTAATCACTGAATGGGTGTTGCCTCAGACAAACTGAGATCTGAGAAAGACCTTAGCTTCAAAAAGTCAAGGGCCATCCAGGGCCATCACCAGTCATCCTGACCTATGTCTTGCCACTGGACTTCAATGACTCTGGAGGAAAGAGTGAGGCTGATGACTGCACAGCTCTGCCTTACTTAAATCCAATTCACTTGCAAGTCAAAATATCAAACTCCTGGTTACACTGGCCTCTTGGAGAATGAAGGATGAACAACCGCAATGCCCGCTGGCAACAAGCAATCCATATTTATGGACACCAAGAGAAAAAATAACATTTCTATAGTGACAGTGTCTACAAAGAACTTTACATACATTATCTAGATTCAAGGGTTCTTATCCTTTTTGTTGTCCTGGACCCCTTTGGCAGTCTGGTGAAGCCCTTTCTGAGAATAATGGGTTTTTTTTATGTAGTTTACAATTATTTTTTTTCTTTCCAAATTTATTTATTTGTTTTCAATTCATCAATCACTTCCACAAGTTTTAAATTTTCTCCCCCTCCCTAACCTTCCCTCCTTAAAATAGCATGCAATCTTATATAGGCTCTACACATACAGAATGTTTTTGAATACATAAAATAAAATATGTAAGCTTACGAAGGAACCAATTGTGCTGAAATACAGTTGTATATATAAAATATTCAAAACAAAACAAATTCATGGATTTCAGGTTAAAAACCTCTGTTCTAGAAAAGGCTAGGTGGCAGAGTAGATAGAGTATTGGACTTGGGTTCAGGACACTGAGTATGTGACCCTAGGCAAGTCAAATAGTCTGTCTTGGCCTCAGGTTCCTCATCTATAAAATAGGGATAATAATAGTACTTATCTTAGCAACTTCTTATAGGATCGAATGAGATAAAAATTTAAGAAAACCGTTTGGTAAGTGGAAGTACTACATAAATGCTAATAGTATTCCCTGGCTTTTCAATTGAAAGTATTTGACATTGAGACTTGATAATATGGACCCTACAGTGACTTACTAGAGAAGTGAGTAGATATCTAGGACTGGGAATCTAAGACCAAGAGATATGAGATCTATCAGGAGAAGGATGTACTGTGGATGTCTGTATAAGGCTCCTGAATCAACCAAGAATTTCTAGTAATTTCAAGTGTCATGAGATATGTTCCTTATAGGGTTCTGGGCTGCTACGATTTATCTGCTTTTATCATAAAGCATATGTTATAAGGTAACATTTAAATGGTATACATGGATTCAGATTCTGACATGGATTCTGATATTGATGGGTTCAGATATTACCAGAAACACTATCTGTGTGACCCAAGGAAAGTCACAAACTCTGAAAGCTTCAATTTCCTCATCTAAAAGTTAAGGCAATAATAATGTACTCTCTATTCGGTCTATTGTGAGGATGGTACACAGCAAACTTTACAACATTAAAATAAATATGAATAGATATTTTTGTTGCTTTTTTAAATAGAACATTTTTTACTCTAGTTAAAAAGACGTAATCTTCTTGGTCCCTTTTCTAATTTGAATATTCTGTGCTCATCAAGCCTTTGCTTGAAGATCTCAAATGAGGGAGAGCCTTCCTCCTAAAGCATCCATTCATTCTTGGAGAGCTCTAATTGTTGGGAAGGTTTTCTTGACATCTACACTCAGATCTCCCCTCATTCACAGCTCCGGCCTACTGTACTACAGAAATTCAAAACCTGTAATGGGTTTCACTTCATGACATTTCTTTTTGGTTGGAGGACCTTCCTAAAGCAAAAAGGGAAAACAAGGTTAATTAGCTGGGTACAGTATCTACATTAACCACCAGGTGGTGCTCTGTGTAAGCCAGTTACTCTAGTAAGTAAACAAGGAAATACCAACTTTCTAAAAATATGAAGGATCTTTCCCAACCCCCATCACTAGAGGAAGTACATTTTAGTAAATGCTTAGACTGCCTTTATTAGCCCCCTTATGTCTACGTTGCAATTAAATCCAAGAGATGATATATGAATACTGTTCAAAAATCAAAATATGAAATTTGCCATCTCTATAGAAATCTGAGCCCCCACCCCACAGGAGACTTCCACACTCTCAGGGCATTTCTCAATGCATTCATAGGTGTAGAGAGCATGTTACAATCACATAGTTTAAGGTAGCTTTACAGTATAAAGTAAAAATGGTAACTGGGCCAAAAATACCTTATGAAAATCACTGGCACTGAATATTTTTCCTACTAGTTATCTCCCACATCTTTGGGTATATATATTTGGAATATATGAGGAATATATATGTATATATATGGAATATGTGTGTGTGTGTGTGTATGTGTGTGTATGGGGTAATCTTAACTATATATATATATTCTCCTTGAAAAGGAATGTGTGTCGAGGACTGCAGCTTCTGGCATAAGAACTCAATGTTTGAGAAAAACTTCTGTGTGTGTGACAGAAAAAGGGCATAGACCAACGCCTGACACCGTATACCAGAATTAAGTTCAAATGTGTACATGATCTAGGTATAAAGGGTGATACTATAAACAAACTAGGGGAACAAGGAATAGTTTCTTTGTTTTATGGAGAATGGAGGGATTTATGATCAAACAAAAGATAACATTATGAAATGCAAAATGGATAACTTTGATTACATCAAACTGAAAAGTTTTTGCACAAGCAAAGCCAATGCAACCAAGATTAGAAGGAAATCGGAAATTTAGGAAACAACTTTTACAACTAGTGTCTGTGACAAAGGTCTCATTTCTATAATATATAGAGAACTCAGTCAAACTTACAAGAACACAAGCCATTCCTCAATGGATATGAACAGGCAGTTTTCAGAGGAAGAAATTAAAGTTATCCATAGTCATATAAAAAAATGCTCTAAATTAGAGAGATGCAAATCAAAACAACTCTGAGGTACCACATCACACCTATCAGATTGACTAACATGACAAAACAGGAAACTGATAAATGTTGGAGAAGACGTGGGAGAATTGGAATACTAATTCATTGTTGGTGGAGCTGTGAGCTGATCCAACCATTCTGGAGAGCAGTTTGGAATTATGTCCAAAAAGTAATAAAAATGTGCATACCTTTTGACCCAGCAATACCACTTCTAGGGCTGTATCCCAAAGAGATCATAAAAATGGGGAAAGAACCCACATGTACAAAAATATTTATAGCATCTCTTTTTGTGGTGGCCAAGAACTGGAAATCAAGGGAATGCCCATCAATTAGGGAATGTCTGAACAAGTTGTGGTATATGATGTAACGGAATACTATTGTGCTCTAAGAAATGATGAACAGGAAGACTTCAGAAAAGCCTGGAAAGACTTATATGAACTGATGCTGAGTGAAGTGAGCAGAGCCAGAAGAACATTGTAGACAGTAACAGCCACAGTGTGCCAGTACTGTTTTTGATAGACTTAGCTTTCACTGCAATGCAAGGACCTAAAACATTTCTGAAGGATCATGATGCAAAATGCCATCCACATCCAGAGAAAACACTATGGAGTTGAAATGAAGAATGACTGTTTTCCTCTTCGTTATGTTTTGTTTTTCTCATGGTTTCTCCCATTCATTTTAATTTTTCTATGCAACATGACTAATGTGAAATTGTGTTTAATAGAAACGCATGTGTAGAACCCATATAAGATTGCATACCATCTTGGGGAGGGAGGGGAGAGTGAGAGGGAGAAAATCTGGAATTTAGGAAGTGGTTGTTAAAAACTGAAAAGAAATAAATTAATAAATTTAGAGGAAAATAATTTTTAAAAAAATTTTTAAAAGAAAAGGAATGGATGTGTGTGTCAAACATTCAATTTTCATCTCATTCAAAGGCACTAACTTAAAAAAAAGGTATGTGGCACTTTTGTGTGTGTGAACATCAGCCTGCCCAACGGGACTTAGAAAAACTGGCATTTCTAAATAATTGCAAATCACTTTTCTTCCCCTAGCCTCGGGTTGCTGTCTCTGCTTTAAGGTCCCACTCATGATAATCTTGGTAGCATAGTTTTTATTCCTACCGCCTTTACAGTCATCTCCTCCTGAAAGCCTCATCACAAAGTCAGAGGAAGAAAGAGTCATGAAAGGAGTAAGAAAGAAAAGTAGAAAGAATTGAAAACTGATTCAGTATATAGAAATTGTCTGACCACTGGCTCGTTAGCTAGCTCTGGCCTCTATCTAGGGCAGGCCAAGTAGGGGCATTATCATTTCCAGTCTCACTATTTCTACTTCTTTATATTCTTTACATACCTCTGCAGGTCATTTGCTAAAGCCCAGGACTATCACAGAGATTTTTTTAAGCATGTATGGGGATTCAACTAGTTTGCAGAAAAATACACTAAAAAGAGCATTCACGCACATGCAGACACACATACACAATCAAGATACCGCTGCTGCCACCATTTGGGTACCTCTAAGGGAAAAAAATGACCTTAAAACTCATAAAATAAGGCAGCTACAAGAAAAGAGAAGCCAAGAATTCCTTTGTTCGGTTTTTTTTTTTTAAAGCAAGAAAGGCATTTTTGAAGTATGAACAAAAGTTTTAAAAAAAGATCATTAATCCAGGAGGAATCTGTCTACAACAAAGTTGTATCACAGAGAGAGCAGACATCTTAAGCAGTCTCTGCTACCCGAGCTTCCAGATATCTAGTAACTCTCAGATATGTAAAAAAAAACATGATTTTGTATACTTTAATTACTAATATTTTGTCTTTCTTCATTAGAGCAAATCCTATAAGGGTTTTGAAAAAGACACACAGTTAACATACAAAGTTATATATATGTACATATATATACATATATACTTGAAAATAATAAAATCATATTGTTATAATTGGTCTAGCCCTGGGATTTTACTAGTGTAAGAAATTGCTGGAAAGAAAACGTCCTCTCTACCAGTGCAGATTCTTTTACAATATCTATTCTCAGAGAATTGCCAAGAGGTGCTAGGCAGTAAAGTGACTTGCCCAGGGTCATATAGCTGTTCTATACTAGAGAAGGCATTCTCTATCTGCTATACCATGCTGGGTTCAAATTCTGCCACAAAAAAATTGTGACCCAGAGAAAGTCAACATCTAAAAGCTTCACTTTGCTCATCTAAAAAAACCTAGGATAATAATACACTCTCTAATAGGTCTAATGTGAGACTGACACACTACAAACTTTAAAGCAGGTAATCCTTTTCCCTAATTAGTGAGAGTATATGGTATCATTTGCTGAATATGACACTAATGGGCACAAATGAAACCAAGTATTGTCAATAAAACCTGTCTCAGGTGGCTAACTCAGCACCAGCCACAGACCTGTGATGGGACAGAGCTCACTTCTAGGGACAGATGGATCATGTGCTTCACTGGCATTTTTTTTTCAAGCAAATGCTGTCCTTAAGCATTTCTATCTGTCAGTAAGTTCCCAATAGGCTTTCCATAATATTATTCAGCATTTGAACTGAAGACTAGATGTTGGGCCCAGATGGGATTCAAAAAGAGAGGCCAGATGCATGCTGGGAAAACATTTATAGTTGACAGGAGATGACTATTTTTCTTTTCAGAGTATGATTCAAACAGACCAGTCATCTTCCAAGCCTTTGGAGTTCTTTCCCTTGTCAGAGCAGGGAAAACAATAGAAATTCAAATAGCATATATGTTAAAGTCCTGTTACAAGATAAGAGCCTGGGGTCCTGAAGGGCTCAGATGATACACACAAAAAAAGATTATTTTCCTACAGGGTAAAGGAAAGGCATGTTTCCTTCACAGAGGATCTTTGGATCCTAGTTATACTTGGAAGAACCTTGGAGGTCATCTAATCTATTTGGAAAATGATCAGAAAAAATCCATATATAATTTGATTCATATGACTATAATATGTTCTCCTCCTGATACTTAAAACAGATATTTTTAATAAGCTCCCAGAGGGCTCTAATTAGCATTTTACCCTAATTAATACTGAAAACATCCAAGTGAAGGAGAAGAGTGAGATTCCTTGTATTTTTCAAATGGGGAAAATGAGGCACATGAGAAAGGAGACAAGATGATATTTTGACAGGACCTGGAACGAAGCCTAAATCTGTGTTCTAGATCATACAATCCATAATGAAATCTCTACTTTATTAGGCTCCCCTACGATTAACCATGAACAGGGAGAAGGGCATGAGGAGGAGATTCTGGAGAGATCAGAAACAGACATAATATGGGAGTAGAACACAAATATTGAGAACAGCTGAAGACTTGGCAATCACTCATGGAAAAGGATGGGGAGAGAGATAATGGAAGCCTCTACCAGATGTGAAGTGAGAGAAACTCACAAAACAGATATAAAAAATAAAAAGAAACAAATCATCAGATTTCGGCAAGAGTCTAGCAGTGGGGAGATTTCTATTCTCTTGCATATTTGTTCACATGCCAGATCTCCCATTGAACATAAGTCTCATGAAAACAGGGACGCATCTTGTTCCTTCCTATCTCCCTACCAATTCTTCAAACACACAGGTGCCACATCCCATATGAGGTCTTTTCTAAAGCTTTCTTCACCCCTACTGTCCCAAATTGTTAGTGTCCTTCCACTCTTACAATTATTTTTGTTTTATTTAATTATAGACGTTGTAACTCCCAGCAGAACGTTCACTTCTTAGAAACAGGAACCATTTCAAATTGGTCTTTGTATCCCCAGGGCCTATCCAGCACAGAGTCTTTGCACATAGTAGATGCTTCATAAATGTTGGTTGAACAGAACTTTTTCAAATAAACAAATGTTTGTTGAACTGCCTAACTGAATTCTGTATCGTTTTTGCCTTCTAATCCAACAAAGGTCCAAAGAAAGAGTAGAAATTGTTTCTTCTTCTCCTGTATCCTGCATAGACTTGAACACGCAATATAAGTGCAACGAAAACTGACTTGATTGAATTAGACAGGCTCCTTACCTATTAGGTAGATTACAAAATGCTAGTGCCAAGGAGCCTTGAAAAAATTATCTAACATACATTCCAGCATCTTTTGAACTCCTTCCAAAGTAGTATATGGTCTCAAATGAGAAATCCAGCCCTGTCCCTTGCCACGGAAATCAGCAAGTCAAGTTAAGTAAGAATGAATAGATTCTAAAATTCAGAACAAAATGTTTAAGTTATAATATTTTTTCAGTTCCCACAGGTGAGTTCTGATTTCATCATTCGAGACCATAATGTCAAATCCTGAGTTCAGGCCAAAAACCACTCATTTACACAGGCATAAAATTTTATGGGGTGCTTCATATATGTGAGTCATATATAAAATAATCATTTCACATTAAACAAGGAGAATTGAGGGGTATATCTGACTTGCTAGATCTCTATTGTACCACTGCAATCAACCCTTAAGAAATTCTTCAGATAATATGAAGAACATTAGATGAGAAATAGAAATCATATGGAAGGTAGAACAGTTTATTGGCAATTTTGTTCTTTTACGAGTATAGTTAGGATTAAGCATGTTATGATTAAGAAAAAAAGCAGATCATCCCATTGGTGTAGGATACTGGATAGAGAGCTTCTGTGGAGTCAAAAAGACATTGAGTTCAAACCCTCTCACCATTTCTCCTAGATATGTACTAGCTATGCACCCTTGGAAAGTCAGTCAGTTAGTAAGCATTTATTAGCTGCCTACTATATGCCAAGCACTAGGAATACATATACAAAGGTGAAAGAATTCCTGCTCTCAGGTGGTATCTCTGTTACACCACACAGGTATCCTGTGATACCATACAGGTATCTCTGCATTAAGGAGACAGAAGCAACAGATGTTGGGAAGGGATTCAACTTCCAAACTTTACTTAATCTTCCTAACCCTGTTTCTTAACTTATAAAATGATAATAAAAATAAAATCTACGCGCACCAGCCATCCTTCACTATTTTTCCAGATATGCTTCTGATTCTCCCAAATTTCATCCCTATGTCTCAGCTGCCTTTTGGTCAAGGAATGTGCCTTAATGCCTGAAACCTTCTCACTGTAGAACAGTGATGTCAAGCTCAAATAGAATTATACCATACACAAGTATCCCTGTGAGCAGTACTTTGACTTAGGAAACCACATATTAACATTACCTATGTCCTAATGTATTTTTATTTTGTTAAACATTTCCAAATTTACATTTTAACATGGTCCAGGGATCACTCCATCTCTGGTCTAGAGCACTGAGAGGCTGTGACCTTGCCCAGAGAGTATATGTCAGAAACGGAACTTGAAGACAGTCTTTAAGGATAGTTCCCTTATCCTCAAATAGCCTCATAGACAATTATTATAAAGAAATGTGCTACCCTTGTGACTTTCTGGGTTTCTTTTTGCTGTGTGTGTGAGTGTTAATCTTAGCTAGATTAATACATATTTGTTTATATATGTGTATTAACCTTGGAGGAGGCAGCTAGTTGACTCAGTGGATAGAACACTAGGCCTGAAGTCAGGAAGATGAGTTCAAATCCTACCTCAGTCACTTACTATCTGTGTGACCCTGGACAAGTCATTAACTTCTATTTGCCTTAATCTTTCAGAGAAGGAAATGACAAACCACTGTAATATCTTTGTCAAGAAAACCTCATGAGCATGCTGTGGTCCATGAGGTCAAGAAGAGCTACACTCACATGAAAATAATGAATAATATTAATCGTGCTATACTGTTCATCCTCTTATGTGCATACTCTGGCTGGACTCCAACCCCTTGAGTGTGAGAGATGTCAGTGAAAATACAGTCTGTTTATATA